>NC_091470.1:37616469-38358969 GCF_036971445.1 Narcine bancroftii
TCTACATTGTTTTAGGCAACTAACCTTTTGTGTGCACATCAATTTCCTTTGCGTGTTGGTTGCAAAGTGTGCACATGCACACAGCTTAGAAGGAGCCAAATTGGGAGTAAATGGTTGGAGGAAGAGGCTGTAAAATAGAAGGAAAGGAAGAGAAAGACAGGTAGAAAAACATAAAACAAAGATGGCTGAGAAAGAGTTATATAAAACAGAGATGAAAAGTGAGGAATGTCATTGATGACCAGTTGTGATAGGGAGAGACAAGAAAAAAGAAAGGTGTTGTGAACATGAAAGAGAAAAGGGCCAATCTTTCCAATTAAAGATTTTGCCATGTATTTTTCATGTGTCCATGATATTTTGAATTTTGGTTTTAAACTGTTTGTTTCCAAGGGTGGCCCTTCTTTGAGTGCCCTTGTCATATACATTTGGCCTCAATAGTTTCAATGTGTCAAAGGCTGTGACATTCATCATCCCATCTCTTACTGATGTACCTTGAGGGTCTGGAGACTACACTGTTTTGAAAATATAATAATGCATTGTCTTCTTCTCATAATGTTTGTGACCATGTCCAAAAAAAAAGAAAAAGTTTTTCATTTTTTTTTGTTAAAAGTTAATTATAAATAAATGCACCAAAATTGTTAGTGTTAGTCATGGGTTCATAAGAACATAAGAAATAGGAGCAGGAGTATACATTTGGCCCTTGAGCTTGCTCTGCTATGTTCCCTGTCAGGCGTCTTGCATTAAAATAAACACAATGAAGATTGCCTATGTTACCTTGACCATTGTCCTCCACTATCTTGTTGTGCCGACATGCATATTCCATTCAAAATGTAAAAAAATGAACCTTTCTACCTCATAAGGTTCTATTTTTTTCCATGAATGTGCCTGTCTAAAGGTATCTCTTAAATACCCCTAATATTCCAACCTCTATCACCATCCCTGGCAAGACATTCAAGCCATCCACAACTTTGCACAAAAAAAAATACCTCTGATACCTCCCCTAAAATTTCCTCCCTTCACTCTAGTATTTGCAACTCCCACCCTGAGGAAAAAAAATGAATCTCCTCTGCACCCTCTCCATAGCTTCCACATCCTTCCTATAATGAGGTTACCAGAACTGAACACAATATTTTAAGTGTGATCTTATCAGAGATCTGTAGAATTGCAACATGACCTCTTGACTCTTGAACTCAATCCCCCTATTAACAAAATCCAGCATCCCATAGATCTTCTTATCTATCCCATCAACCTCCATGGCAACCTTGAGAGATGTAAGGATTTGGACCCTAAGGTCCCTCTGTTCTCGAAGTTGTTAAATATCTGGCCATTAACCCTATACTCAGCCTTCAGGTTTGTCCTTCCAAATCCATCATCCCCGCTTATCTAGATTGAACTCCATCTACCACTTCTCTGACCAACTTTGCATCCTGTCTATACCCTTTTGTAACCTACGATAATCTTCAACACTATCCACAGTACTTCTAACCTTCATATCATCCACAAACTTACTCATTCTTCCACTTCTTCATCTAGTCATTTATAAAATCACGAAGAGCAGGGGTCCCAGTGGAACTCCACTAGTCACTGACCTCTAAGCAGAATACTTCCCATCCACTACTTCCCTCTGCTTTCTATATGAAAACCAATTCTGATTCTATACAGCCAAGGTTCATGGATCCTATGCCTCATGACTTTCTAAATGAGTATTTCATGGGGAGCTTATGAAATGCCTTACTAAAAATCCATAGACACCACATCTACCACCCTACTTCATCAATCTTTCAAATTCTCCTCAAGAAACTCATTCTTCCCCTCACAAAGCCATGCTGACAATCACTGAGAAAACTGTACTTTTCCAAATGCTCAGAAATCCTGTCCTTATGAATCTTCTGGAATATTTTGTACACCACTGACATTATGGTCACTGGTCAAAATTCCATGATTATCCCTAGAATCTTTTTTTAAACAAGGGGATCACATTTGCTATTCTCCAATCCTCCAGCACCTCCCCTGTGGTCAAGGAGGACACAAAGATCATTGACAATGCCTCAGCTATCTCTTTCCTCCCTTCCCACAGCATCTTGGGATTTATCTCAACTGGCCCAGGGACATCAACCTTAAGTTTTTGAGAAGATCCAATACTTCCTCTTTCCTAATCTCAACATTATCCTGCACCCAAGCTTGTCTATTCTGACCTTGCCTTGATCAAATCCTTTTCTCTGGTGAATTCTGAAGCAAAGTATTCATTTAGGACCTCTCCATCTTTTCCTTCAACTCATCTCACTTCCTCCAAATCAAAGGAGTAGCCATGGGTTTCCACATGAGTCCTAGCTATGCCTGCCTGTTTGTAGACTTTGTGGAGCAATCCATGCTGCAACCCTACACAGGCAAGATCCCCCCAACTCTTCCTCTGGTATAAAGATGACTACAGCGGGGCTGCCTCATGCACCAGCAATGAGCTTGTCAACTTCATCCACTTCGTGTCCAACTTCTACTCTGATCTCAAACTCACTTGGTCTATCTCTGATAATGCTCTCCCCATGGTGGAACTCAGTAGTGCAGATGTGACTTCACTATATTGTACAGGCTAGACCACCTCCAACCCTGTAACTCCTCCCCTTAGATTCTCAATAAAGGCTGATAGCTCTAGTCTCCTCCCTCCATATACCTGCCTTGGATCTGGGCCACCAGGCATGTAGAGACATTCGGATTCTGGATATTAAAGCCTTTAATCATTTGCTTTGTGTCTGCTTGTGGTTATTGATTGTGCCTCAATTTAATATCCAGAGTACTTGCCATGACAAGGTGATCCAAGTGGAGAAGCTGGAGACCAATACCAGGGATCCAGATGCCTCTGTCAAGTTTGATATGTGGCTGCGCTGCTTAAAGGCCTACATGAGGCACCATGAGATCTCCAAAGATGTAGATAAATATGATCTGCTATTTCATCAGTGGGCCACAATATGGTACTCCTGTGAACTCTATGTATGCACATTACCAGCTAGTCACCTGACACCAGGCCCCCAGTGAGTCCGTCTATTACTTTGTGAGGGCCATGAGGGAGCTGGATGAGCCTGTGGGTGCTGGATATCACTGCGGCATTCTACCAAGAGGAGCTCATCTGTGATAGGCAAGTGGCTGGCTTCCATTCCATTTTCTGTGGGTTCCCTTCTTGGATCTCTTTGTCTCCTTCTCAGCAAGCCAATTAGCATATATAATCCATACCATTACAGTCTCCTTCTCAGGAGACAAGCTTTCCACTGACATAATCTATAAACCCTCCAACTCCCACAACTAAACCTGGACTACACTTTTTCACACCCAGCCCTCTGCAAGGATTCCATCCCCTTCTCTCAATTTCTCTGCCGCATCTGTTCCTGAGATGAGGTCTTCCAGTACAGAACTTCTGAAATGACTGTCTTATTCCACAAACATGGCTTCCCCTCCACTACTATCAATTCAGCCCTTGCCCTCATCTCCTCCATTTCCCACTCATCTGCCCTGGCTCCTTCTGCTCCCAAACACAACAAACATAGAATCACAACCCCACCAGCCTCCACATCCAAAACATAATCTGCTGGATTTCCAGCTCTTTCTACAGGATCCCACCACCAGACACATTTTACCCTTTCCTCCCCTCTTGGCCTTCTACAGGATCTGCTCCCTGCCATGATTCCCTTGTGCACTCATCCCTCTCCACCCATTGCACTCGTGGCACTTTCCCCTGTGCCCGCAGGAGGTGCAACACTTGCGCCCACACCTCCTTCCTCACCACGGGCCGGAGCCCCAAACAGGCCTTTCCAATAAAGCAACACTTCATTTGTATATCCAAAGGACTTATATACTACATCCAGTGCACCCTTTGTGGCATTCTCAATATTGGAGAGACCAGTCGCAGACTGGGAGATCGCTTCACTCAGCACCTCCACTCTGTTCTCAACCACATCAACCTCCCAATGGCCAACTACTTCAATTCTGGGTCACACTCCTGCACTCACATGTCAGTCCATGGTTTTATGTAATGACTCACCCTGACCACCAGCATATTGGAGGAACAACACCTCATTTTCCATCTGGGCACCCTCCAGCCAGATAGCATGAACATTGACTTTACTGCTTCCCATTAAACCTGCTTGCCTTTTCTTTCCCCTTTTCCTGTCCTTCCAACCCAGCATTTAAGGGGGAATTCTGCCCCTGGGATGATGCGGTAAGTGGTGTGTCACGCAAAACTAGTCTCCTTCGTCCCACCACCAGCTGTCAGTCACCCGACACCAGCTGTCAGTCTCCATCCCACTGTCAATCGTGCTCTCTCCCCAACCTGTGGCAGCCAACCCCTCTGCTCTCTCCCCTGCGGCAGCGACCCCTCTCTTCTCTCCCCTGCGGAAGCACCTCTCACCCCTCAACTTCTCCACCCCGGACCCTGGCAGTGATCCTTTCTCTCCCCCCCCCCCACCCCGATCACTGCAGACACTTCAGCTGGGGTTTCCCTCTGATGCCAGCTGACCAAGTCCAACCCTTTCAAGCTGCCTTGTGAGTGGGACACTAACCAAGCAAATTTCCCCGTTAACCCATTTTAAAAAGCAGTTTGAAAGCACCTAATGAGTTGTGCCTTTACTTGTGTATGTAGATCCTATCTCTGAATTTCCTGCAATATATTACCCATGACTGATGCTAAGATCACCAGTCTGTAACCCCTAGGCTTGTCCTTGCAGCTTTTTTTCAATAAAGGCAGAACACTGGCCACTCTCCAGTCTTCTGGCCTCTCTATGTCATCTAAAGGTGACACAAATATATCTGCCAGGGCCCCCACAATCGATTCACTAGCTTCCAAAAAATGTCCGTGGATGTACTTGGTCAGACAACAGAAATATAACTTCTTCTATGCATTTTAAGACCTCCAGAACCTTACTGAATTGTTTATTATCATGTATGCAAAATTGTAGTTGAAACTTCTGCTTTGCATGCCATTGAGACAAGTCAAATCATACTTAAGTATGACAGATAGCCAGGGGGTTCTCAATCGATTAAAGGGAGGGCACAGCAACCTCGGGAAAACAAGAGGTGGAGATGTTTGTTTTTGCATTAACACCGTGTGGAGCTCAGTCATGGAATTCCCAGGGAGGTTCTGCATGAAGGACTTGGAATACCTCCCATGAGAATTCACTTCAGTCATATTAACTGCAGTCTATATACCACCTAACATGAATGTGAAGCTAATGCTAGATGAACTATTCACCTCAAACAACAATTTGAAAATATATTGAGACACCGCATTCATAATTGCCAGGGAATTCAACCAAGCCAACTTCAAAAATTTCTACCTAAACTCCATCAACACATCTCCTCCCCTAGTCCAAGGACCCTTGAGCACTGCCACATAACTACTGTTCTATCTCACACCAACAATTCTACAAGTCAGATCGCCAAGTTTTGCTGATGTTACCTACAACAATCAGAAGCTGAGAAGGGAGGGCACTGCAGTGTATGTCATTTGACAATGTTCCGAGGAGACAGACAACACTCTATGTGACTGCTTCAAGTTGGTGGAATATTCCATATTCAAGGATTCAGTGAACAACCTCTGTCACCACCTTCATCAGTAAATGTATAGAAGACTGTGTGAGCAAAAAGACAATAAAGGTATTCCCATTCAGGAAGTTGACTCATTGCTGAAGACCAGGTTAGTGGAATTCAAGTCAGGATACGAACCCATCTACAGAAATAAAGTACAATGTTGGCAAGGCCATCAGGGAAATCAAGAGGTAGGACAGCACTAGACTTAAGTCCCAAGAAAACATCACAGACGCACAGCAACTCTGGCAAGAATGCATGCTATCATGGAGTGCAATGCAAAGCCAAGCAGCATTACATGCAATAGAGCCACACTTCCCAATGAGTTAAGAATTTTCTATGTCTCTTTTGAACATGGAACTAGCAGTGAGGTTCAAGGTTCAAGGATCCTTTTATTGTTACATGACAATACATTAAAAATGTAACATACATGATATACTTGTCTGTCATCAGGCAAACAAAGTTGCCATGAACCTGGCGCCCCTATTAATAGGAAAAAAAGCAAAAAAGAGTCCTTCAGAGTGTACATGGATTTGCTTCCAAGTGCTCCCACATCCATGTGATGATATCCACATCTTAAATAAAATTACCACTCCTCTAGCTTTAGAATGAAATGAAGAAAAAAAAAACTACCTGGTCTATTCAATCTCTTTTTAATTTTAAATGTTCTTTTTCAGTTAAATGAGTCTCTTATAAAAAAGTGAACGTCATCATCTGCAATCCTAAAACATCAAAATTGTTCAGAATAAATACATCATAATTAATTACTAAAAAGAAAGGAAGAGAAAAGATAAATAAAACAAAAATTCCTCCCCAAGTGCTATAAAAACTAGTGCTACTACCTTCCATTTTACGGTGTGATGGACAAACCACGAAAACATGTAGCCATCAAAGATCAAACACATCCCTGATCCCCATGGTGAAAAAAAATTATCTAATCAACAAGTCCATTCAATATAAGGATTCTTCATCAACAATAAGAAGAAAAAAGAAAAAAGAAAAGGTGTATAACACCCCTCTCTTTATACATCAAATTCATTGCAATAAATCAGTGCCCTCTGTTTACTTGAATTTTAGGCAGATTCTCATCTTGTAAATAATATGTAAAAAACACATTCTGTTGATCTGGTACAAATATTTTCAAAGTAGCTGGATAACACAAAACAGATCTATAACCTTTATTATTTAAAACTTTCTTAATTAGATCAAATTCTCTCCTTTTCTTCAAAGATTTTGACTCAAATCTGGATTTTTTAAAATCTTATCCCCTTCGTAACTCAAAGGTCCATGTTCTCTAGCTCTTCTCATCATTAGACCAAGAAGCCTCTTTCTATCCTGGTATTTCAAAAATCTAACCAGGATAGATCGGAGTCTCTGGGTTGGACCCAGTTTTGTTCTCAAAGCTCTATGAGCTCTCTCAATTAAAAATCTTATCCTCAAATGTTCTTCTCCAAAAATCTTCTGTATCTATTCTTGAAAAAAATGAATCATATCTTTCCTTCTTGCCTTCAGACAATCCCACAATTTTAACATTATTTCTTCTATTATAATTTTCCAGTATATCAACTTTCTCCAACAGTTTTTTCATTCATAGAGATCAAAATGGTCGTCATATCATCATTCACATCAGACCTCTCTTCAATATGTTGTACTTCATTGTGAACATCTTGGATTTTATTTTCCATTTTATCAACTCTCTGTGAAACATTATCACCTTCATCAAATCTGTTTTAAAGTGTTTCAGTTCTGCAATTAACAGTTTAAAATTATTCTGCAAAGCTTCAGAAAGTCCATTGATACAGTTTTAATTTTTCCTCCAGCGCCATCTTTATAGGCTCTGCAAAGAGGGCTCCGGAGGAAGGCCCCTCATCAGGGTCTTTGCCAGTGGATCAGAAGAAGACTTTAGCAGCCTGCTTCTTGACAAGTTAGGCCCGATTTCTCTCTTCTTTTCTTCCGGTTTTTCCATAGGTGTTGTTTTTGTGGTCTTTCTTTTTTTGGCGACATTTCTTTTTCTTCTGTTAAAATCACATTAAAATGACTTTAAAGTAGTTTTTATTAAGTTAACTTTTCTCAATATGATTTTTAAAAATTAGTCCTGCAGGAGTCGATAGGTTGCGTGATGCTTCTCATGGCATCACGTGACACCCCCACCCCCCCAGACATCCACGTCAACTACTACGTGCACTACTGCACCCATGGTCAATTCTGCTGAAAGAGACTAACCCAATCAGAGTCCTGGCACACCTCCTGAGAGCCTGCAATGATCAACTTGTGGACATATTCACAGATATCTTTAATCTATCCCGCAAGAGGACATATTTCCCATTTATTTCCAGAAGGCTATGACCATAGCAGTTCCAGAGAAAAATATAATTCTATATTCTATATAATTCTACTGAATAGTGCCTCTGATATCTACCATCATGAAGTACTTTGACCAGCTGTTCATGGCTCACATCAACTCTAGCCTGACAGTCAACCTCGATCCATTTCTCCCTCCTCCCACTGGGAGAAGATTCAAGAGAAATCATGCACCAACAAGTTTAAAGATAGTTTCTTCCCTGGAGTCATCAAGCTTCTGAATAAGTTCCATAACAGAGCTTTTATGCTGCCCTTGCTTGAAGCTAATTGATTTTTTATTGTAATTGTGCTCTTGTTCTACTTTATACAGCTGTACGTTAAAGTTAGCATGTTTAGTCTACATGCAGAACAACCCTTCTCACCGTGACAAAAAAAAAACAGATTCTATTAGAACAAAATAAAACAAAAGTGCAGTGTATAATATTACAGAGAAAAGTTGCGTTAAATCAATGCAAGGGCAACATCATTGCACTAACAAAAATTAGTGACTTGAGCTGCATCACAATTCTCTGTAATCTCTTTTGATCTTCACCAGAGCCTGCTCCTGAACCAAGATCATTTCTTTGGTGCATTTATGAAAATTGGTAAGAGACATTGAAGACACTTTAAATTTCTTGAGGCCTCTCATAAAGTAGAGATGTGTGCACTTTCTTCTCTGTAGCATCAATTTGTCTGGACCAGGACAGATTGTAGGTGAACTTTACAGCTCTCCTGTAATGTGGGCAATGTGAGGATAATTAACTCCAGAAATAGAGAGAATATAGGGAGACAGCCTTAACCTGTGGTGTGTTTTCTAGACTTTAGAAGAAGGGCAGGACATCTCACTAAAATACAGAAATCTTGAATGGCTTGATAACCTGGATGTAGAGAATATTAGAACTAAGAGGGCATAGATTTAGAATTAGGAGTAAACCACAAGGAATTAAAAAGAGGAGAAATTTCTTCATGCTGAGTTTCGTGAATCTTTGGCATTCCACATTTCGGAGGGCTGTTGGGTCTCAGTTAATTTAACTTAATTTAGACATGATGCAGTGCAATAGGTAGCCCTTCCGGCCCACAAGCCCATGCTGCCCAAATACACCAATTAACCTACAAACCCCATACTTACAGTTCATTCTGAATAATACAACTGACATTTGTGGAGAGATTATATTAAGTAGGAGAAGAGCTAGAAGGGCTCAAGCTTACACATTTCTGATTCAAAATTCTGATTGGACTGCAGTGGACATGGGGAGGATGTTTCCATCAGCTGAAACGTATGGAACACTCCCCAGTTACATGTCAAAAGATGAAAAACTGAGGTGAGAAATTTCTTCACTGAAAGAAGGTCAAAGCTGAAGAATCTACTGATACAGGGGTCAAGTCAACAAATATTTTAAGAGGAAGATAAACTTCTAGGTGAAAATAAATGGGGACACAGGGAAGTGGGGAATTGGATAATGCAGATGATCAGCCAGAATTAACATACTTTCCTAGAATAATCCAGTTGCAGAAACAGCTGTAACAATGTGGCACAGACCATCAAGCCACCAGGCCACACCAATTCTTCATTAATCCCATTTAATTCTTCCAACATTCCCATCTATTCCCTGAAGATTCCACCACTCATTCAAACACTAGAGCAAGTCATGGTTGACAATTACAGTAACTTACTGACAATTGCACTGAATAATGGAATTACTGTTGATAGATTTCTGGTTTCTTGAAGGAACCAAAACCTTTGGGACCGTGTGCCAACTGCAACCCCTTTCCCCCTCTCTATAAATGATTTCCACATGAACCACCACAACCTTTGCTTAACCCTCCAAATTCCTGTCTAACACTCAAACAACTTCCTTAGTTATGCAGCACTCAATCTGAGGGGAACTGCTGCTTTTAGAATATCAGAAATCAGAACTTGAAGCAGGGTGGGGAGGGCATGCAGGCTCTGGAATCTGAACTGCCTTTTAGCAAGTTCCTGGATGCTTCTCCTCTTCAATAGCGTTTTTCTGCTCTATCCCCATATCTCTTGATTCCTTTAAAGCACTGAAGTCTATTGACCTTTAATTGAAATAGTATCGCGACTGAGGTCGAGAATTTTCTCTTTGCTTCATCAATCAGTAGAGATCCTTTTGACCATTATGTGGAGATGGGATGGCGGGGGGGGGGGGGGGGGGGAAGGATAAATATCCAACAGACAACAGAAAAAAGCAGACAGGTTTTTAAATTATGTTGTTGGATAGCTGAACATAAAATGATGTGCAGGATGTCAAGGTAGCAAAGGTGTACATCCACTTTTAAGGCACCCAGTTTGGTTTTGGACCATGCCTTATTGGTTCCACCGTGAAGACTGAGCCAACCCGGGAACAGGAATGCCGCAGTTCTATTAGCGGTTGCATGTCTATGAGAAACAAGAGATGGGCGAGCCTTGGGCGGAGGGGGGAACGACGCAGAGATCTGCACGTAACGCCTTAAATTCTGTCATCGTCATTGTACTGCGATTTGTTTTGGAGTCTCATCTGACTGTACTTTCTCCGCCGTTTCCCCCACTATTTACAGTGCGGATTATAGAGGGACGATTGAGAAAACTTCTTGGAGCCCCCCACCCACCCCGTTGGAAATTATATGACCGGATTCCCAGCCCCTCCTCAGATATCATTCCCCTTTATTTGTTTTCCGTCCTCTCTCCTTTGTTCTCGCCGCGCCCGCTGAAGGCTTCCTCGGTGTGAGCAGGGGCTGCAGAGACAGACGGCACCTTATTAACATTCCGGGCAGGCTCGAAGTATCCGGAATACCGGTTGCGACGCAATGCGATTAAGTCATGTTAAATGCAGTCACCAGTTGACATTCTAAGTCACCTCGATTTCATGCCACCCTCTTTCCCCCTACTCTTTTAAAATATATTTTCACGAGGGCCACGCCTGAACAAAGAGGTGGTGTAAACCGTGTCTGCAAAGCATTCTTTGTGGTGTTCAGATAACGGGGGTTTAAAGTTTAAATCATTCGAAAACCAAATGAACCGTCACAGATGTTGCTACTTGTGTAGGTTTGCGGGAAAGTAGACGTCCGCACTTGGCAGATGGTGGCGTTATCCTGACTGGTCCTTGTCGGACCTCAATTCCCATTTGATTTGTTTCCGAGTAGGAACGAATAGCTGCATTCGCCGCTTTATATGTTAAACTTCTAGGTGAAAATAAATGGGACACAGGGAAGTGTGGGAATTGGATAATGCAGATGATCAGCCAGAATTAACATACTTTCCTAGAATAATCCAGTTGCAGAAACAGCTGTAACAATGTGGCACAGACCATCAAGCACCAGGCTACACCAATTCTTCATTAATCCATTTAATTCTTCCAACATTCCATCTATTTCCTGCAAGAGTGGAATGAATCATCTCCGTGGAAGGATCCGTCCCAAGCAACCTGCTGTTGGGCCACCCTGCCCTCTCCCTTTGTGTGGGGAATGCTTGATGAGGCGACTGTTGCCTGCCGCAGGAATCTGCCAAGTGCCGACTCACAACTCCACCTAACAACACGACACCGCTGCTCGTAAATCCATCTCAGCCACAAGAGTGAGTTCTGCCACCCCGGAAGCAAGAGCTGTTATTTTCTCCAAAGATAATATACTTGTATTTTAAAAAAGGAAGAAAAAAAAATACACGCAGCAGACAGGCGCAATGAAATTCGCTCTGCAGCCTAAGACCATTCAGGCGCGAATCGTTTCTGTTGTTTGCCGAGCATCATCAGCCGAGCCTGGTTTATGCTTTATATCGGGTTTCTTTTATGTTATCGACTCGCTGGGAATAAAGCACGCATACGTAAAATGTTGACTCCAAAGGATGGCCTCTCATCTTAAACAGGCGGATTCAGAATAACTGGTTGCAATTTGGCGGATGCAAGAAAAGGCAAGGTTTTGGCGATCGAAGATGAAATTTCCAATAGAATCGTCAAGAAAACACACTAATTGTGAACCAACAGGTATAACGCAGTAAGAATGTGTGTGTGTGAGAGAGAGATCAGATTTGTTTTGATATTTCAGTGGTGTTTGTCCATGGAGTTGATGAGATTCTTATATCATTTAATGTATTTATGTCTAAGCAAATTGATGGCAATTGCGATAACGTGCAACTGTTAAGCTCAAATAGCCAAACTGTTTCTTAATTTCATCGATATTCATATCCCAACGGGGTTCTCAATCCAGATCCTCGCAATAACCATTTTGTCAGGAATATACTGCACTGTGAACTGAGCGTTGCAATGTGTCATCCTCGTGTGCGATTTGGCTATGAGGAGAAGGGTTGTTTTGAATATGCGAAATCTCTATTCGTTCTTGATTGCATACTAGGAATATTATTTTTTCACCCCAATTCGATATTTAAACCCCCTGCAGCTCTGATCTGGTATATATTCCTTGCACATTAAGAGTCCCTAGAGTTGGGGGTGGGGGGGGGGGGGGGCGGGGGGGGGGGGGGAAGAACCGCAGTGCAGGAACAAACAAAAAACATTGAGAAAAAAATTCAAAGTTATTGTCAAAGTACGTATATGACATCACATACAACCCTTAGATTATTTTTCCTGAGATCAGGCAGAATTTCTAGTTAACGGCAACTATAAACTGTACTCAAGAAAAAAGAAATGTAACAAGTCGACTGTACAAATACAAAAAAATACCAACAATAAATAATAAGCGAAGTCAAGGTCCTTAAACGAGTCTATTGTTCAAGAGTCTGATGATTGAGGAGTAGCAGCTCTTCTTGAACCTGGCACCTATACCTCCTTCCTGATGGCAGCTACGAGAACCCTTGCCCTTACGGAGACGAGTCCTGGTTGATGTGGACCCTTGATGATTGCTGCAGCTCTCCGACAGCAGTGTTCCCCATAGATGTTCTAGATGGAAGGGAATTTTTTGCCTGCGATGTACTGGGCTAAATCCACTGCATTTTGGAGAGGTATTGGTGCCCCCATAGAAGGCCATGTGGAGCCAGTCAACACACTTTCGATGACACATCTGTAAAAGTTTTCCAAGGTTTCCGATGACATTCTGAACCTTCACATACTTTGAGGAGGTAGAGGGTGATGGAATTAGTATGATGGGCACAGGAAGGGTCCCTTTAAGATAGTGACTCCGAGGAATTTATTGCTCACCCTTTCCACCTCTGATTCCCCCCCCCCCCCCCCCCAAATCACTGGATAATAAACCTCTAGTTTTCTTCCTAAGTTCGACAATCAGCTCCGTGGTTTTGGTGATGTTGAGTGAGAGGCTGTTGTTGGTGCACCATTCAGCCAAGTTTTCAATCTCCCTCCTTGTGTGCTGACTCATCACTCATTTAATAAAGAGGGTGGCAACATCAGCCACACAGTAGAGCAGTAGAGCAGGAGGCTAAATATCCCTGGGGGGTGCTGGATATCCTAGAGGAGATCTTGCCACTGATTGGGTCTGAAGGTGAGGATCTAATTACATATTGGGGTGTTGAGCCCTCAAGTCTTGGAGTTTGCTGATTCAGTTTTGAGGGGATGATGGTGTTGAATACTGAGCTGTAGTTTACAAAGAGCACCCTGATGGATGCATCTTTGCTGTCCTGTTTCAAGGTTTCAGGGTTTTGTGTAAAGCCAATGAGATGGGATCCACCTTAGACCTGTTGCTGCCGTTGGCAAATGGGAACGGATCCATGCCACTGCTCAGACAGGAGCTGATATGCGTCAACACCAGCCTCTCAAAAGACTCCATCACTGTGGATGCAAGTGCACTGGTTGATAGTCTTTTAGGCAAGTTACCACACTCTTCTTGTGCACAGGTATGGCTGAAGCCTGTTTGAAATAGGTGGATGCCACGCTCGGTCTGAGTGGGACGCTGAAGATATCCTTGAGTACACTAGTCAGTTGGTCAGCACAGGTTTTTCAGTACTCTGCCGGGTACTCCTTCGGGACCTGATGCTCTCCTTGGGTTTGCTCTCCTGAAGGCAGGCCGCCCGTCATCTTTGTCTCCTGTCGGTAGAGGGTCGTCCCGGGTCCTGCACGTGCGCAAATCCCCCCCCCCCCACCCCAGGGGGGACCTTGAATCCGACCAGAGTCTTCAAATGAAGAGTCAGAATGTTTCTATCTATTCAGCTTCTTACCCGTTTCCCTCTCACTACAACTTATTGAACTTCCGAGGATGCCTATTTGAAAATATACCTTCCTTACAGCATCCAATAATATACACTCCACCAAAGTTTCGTCTAGTGTCAACTTATCTAAAACAGTCAGGAATGTATTCAAACCGACTTTTGGATTAAGACCTCATCTAAAGAACACTTTGGCGATCCTTTTCATAGAATACTTAGAAACGGAATGTATCAGTTGGACACATTAACAATCGCCAACAGAGTATTGCAGGGAAATCGATCGTTTCCGGTAACCCTACACAAATATCAGATTCTGTTAATGCATTTAATGCTTCTCGTTCCAAAACACTCTCTAAAATGGTATCAATGGAGCAATACTGAAGGCTTACACTGTCCAATGGCAAATTTCCGGGTGAAATTTGCCATGGATTGGCATATTTCATACGTTACAACTCAACAGATACTGTGAAGCTGGGACGAGAGGTTGCAAATAAGCCATTGAATTCTGAAGCTCGTCGGCACTTACGCCTTTAATAATTGTTTGACGGTTCCATTTAATTTGGTCACTGAAGGCCCGAATGCCCCACTCCGGGATCTACAAGGGTAACCCGATGTGGGAATGGAAGTGTTATGAGCATGCTCCTATTTTTAAAAAAATAAAAGTGAGAAAAAAAATGCGTCTCCAAACATGGGAACGCTAATGCATGACACGACTGCACAGAACAAACTTAAAAAGGTCGGGTGACGTGCAAATGAAACAGTGGGCGTTTCACTCATCTGCACACCTCCAGGAAAACATCCTGGTCACAAGGTCAGACTCGGAAGGGAAATATGAAATTAGTATCTATCCTTCATTGGCATCAACCTTCTCGTTATGATTTAAACTACACTGGAATTAAATTTCAGCATGAACCGATAGGCAACTTTTGGCGCACATGAACCTATCGTGGGATCAGAGTTATGCTTCATTCTTTCTGTTTCAGTGGCCGTTCAATCCACTGTGCAAGCCTGTGATTCAAAGACAAACGGGAATTATCCCGTATCCAGGCTATCGATCTCCTCCAGAACCACGGTGATAGCTAGTATGGACAGTTGTCCCCAGACATCGCCCACAGTCATGAAGTGGAAGACGGTGCTGGCCATTTTCGTGGTGGTGGTGCTTTACCTGGTGATCGGAGGCACGATCTTTCGAGCTCTGGAACAACCTTTCGAAAGCAAACAGAAGGATAAAATCATGGCGGAGAAATCCAAGTTTCTTGGAAATCACCCATGTGTGAAACCTGGGGAGCTTGATGCACTTATTAAGGTAAGGAACCGTGCACGCCTAGGTTCAACTTTGTACATCCCTTGAACGAAAGTGGTTTGCTTACTTCAACTCCAGGACGCGCGGTGGAGTTTGGTGAAGGAACGCGATTTTCTCCAGTATTCTTTCACGAATTTGACTTGTTTTTTTAAAAACAGCATGATCACCTTGATTCCCGACCAGCAACTCATAGGTGTTCAAACGCCAAGTAGGATTACAACGAGTTTAATTTAAATGAAATATCTTCCCATTTTATGTAAACGTCCCAGCCAAGACTGCTTGGCGTTTATTTCCCGGGATAATCGAGGACAAGTAATAACTTGTCTACAAATGTTTTTTTTTTGCTTTTCAATGAATTCGAGGTTGTCCAGACAATGTGAATGAAGCGCACCCGGACCATGCGCTCACGAATCAGTGTAGACCACATGAGAAGCGGCAGTAGGCCGATGTACTCCTCGGGCTTGCTCCAAAAGTTGATCAGATTATGGTCAATCTTTCACGCCAACGCCATTTTCCTGCATGGACCCTCCATCCTCCAATATTCGCTGAATATCGAAACTCCTATTAATTTCTTCGTCGTCAGACCCTTTGGAGAACGAATTTCAAAGATTGGATATATTCTGGTCGATGAAGTTCCTTCTCATTTCTGAGATGAAGAACGGGGTCCTTGGTTTGATAAGGTGGGTCTTGGTGGGTCAGAAAGGAGAAACACCATCCACATTGTCAACCATTCCAGTTATCACTTCTCATTCTTCTACATTCAAGAGAATAGGCTTATCCCGTTTAATCCCTTCTCATACAACAACCTTGCAGTGCATTCTCTCTTTGTTTGGCACGGAGTTTTCCAGGGTGTTCAAATTCTCACATAAAAACACATTTTCCTGCTGTAACTGTATGTTAATTTTCAGTTAAACAGACAAGGATACTCAAGTTTATCTAAAAATCCGCAGCTTTCAACTTTGGGCCATTTAATAAATATATATTTTAACCAAAGTTGATGACTTTTCATGTTTCCCCATTGGATTCCATCTACCACATGTTCCCTCATCTGTTTAGCCAATCTATATCCACTTGAATCCTGTCTGCATCTTCCTCACAACCCGGAAGCCAACCTATTATCACAACACTGCACCTGATCCTCTCATGCAAATTACCCGCATGGACTGTGAACAGCTGGGGTCCACCATCAATCTCAATAGCACTCGACAAGTCACATTTATTTCTTCTTTGTTTTATAGCCATTAATCAATCTTCAAACCACACCAGTACATTAGCCTCCAGCTCACATTTTATTTATTTTTTGTTCAATAGCTTCACAAATAGTAATCTGTGACACACTTGTTATTGAATTTGCAAAGGCTACCAGGCAGATGATGTCATGAGAAATACAAGAAACAACATCATAGACAAAGATGCAAATCCATGTCAATTAACAAATAATGTATTTTAAAAAAGGCTGAAGGCATCTGAGCACAGAATGTAAATATTTAAATTACAATATAACCTCTGGTATCTGGCACCTATGATGTTGGATAAATGTTTAATGGTTGCTTGAGACTTACTCTTACAATGCCAAACTAATGCACCTACATTAAGAATAAACATCTTAAAATACAAAAAATATGATACTGACACTGAACAAACTTCACTTGCATGAATATATAAACTTTAAAGCATTTTATTTTATTTTCAGTCACATGCTTTGAAAACATTTAACCATTGCAGCATCTGCAGGATCCTCCCCCTCTTTGGAGCTTCCTGAAGGACAAACAATAACATTATAGATAATTAACCACCCTCTCTCTCCCCCCCCCCCCCCACCCCAAGTTTACAGATAAAGCCTCTGACCAGGGTGACTCTTACTAAGCAGGGATAAGGAGACACTTTAAGAGAGTTACCTCATCAGCGAGCGGTATCAACCAGCACTTCATCCTGTACGACGCCATTGCTTGAATTCTGGATACCAGGCATTTTACTGTACATGCTTCCAGTAGAGTGCAGCATGTCTGCAATGTGGACTATTTTTAAATGCACTCATGAAGACTAAACCAGTGATCCCCAATAGTGAGAAGGACAAGGGAAATCTTCTCCCTGCTGGGCATGTGGTAGATAACAACATATTAGTTGAGGATTCGTGTAAACTGATGGTCCACACTTTTCAGTGGGTCAAAAGGGCTGTTTCACATTGTATAACTCCACAATATTGTGAGTTTTCAGGAGAACCCTTGATGTGATGGTTCGTTTCCACTCCAGTTTTGTGAGTTTTGAGATAACTTAATAAGGCATACAAAAATGCTGAAAGAACTCAGCTGGTCTTGCAGGAGGTAAAGATATAATACCAATATTTCGGGCCTGAGCCCTTCTTCAAGGCATAAGCAAAAGGCAGGCAAGCATCTTAATTAAAGATTAAAGGGGAAAATGGGAGGGGGAGGAGTCCAGACCGAACAGCCAAAGGTTGTTAATTGGATATGGTGGAGGAAAGATGAGAATTGATTTTGGATCTGTGAGAGGAGACAGAAGGAAGAGGGAAGAAAGAGTTGGAGCTGTGGAGGTGAGAAAGCAAGGGACAACTGTTATCTGTGGAGCTGTGGTGCTGAGAGAGTGAGGGTCCACTGTGGAGCTGAGGTAGTGATAGCGAGGGTCTGATATAGAAGCAGTTGATTTCAGCACAGATGGCACAGAAGGTTTTTTTTTGTTGAGTGTGTAGTTTAAGAGATGATGTGCTACTTCCACTTCTGCATGCCCCGATGCATGGACTCCAAAGTTGTGCCATCTTGAATGCTCCCTCTCTACTTTGAGTAGCCATGGGTTATTTTTTCTCAAGCAGGCTTTGAGAATGTCCTGAACCTTTTTTTGTCTGCATTGAAATCTCTTCCCACGAAATGAGCTCAGAAATGAGTATTTGTTTCAAGAGTCTGCTGCTGGGCATTCAAATGACATGCATTTGGCCAACAGCATTTTCATTAGAGTGGATTGAGTGTAATTAGGGCCTCACTGTCTGCAATGTTAGTTTGTGCATTAGTTTGTTTAATATGTCAGTGAATTTGGAGGATTTTGCAAAAATTGCATTTTTTTTTCCCTCCAAATTTTTAATGTATACACAAGGGCAGAGTAGACAATGTTTCGGGTGTGAACTAGACCAGTATAAAATGGCCAAAGTTACATATATAATGGAGGAAGGTATTGGGGAGGGGCTCAGAGGTTATTAGAGTACAGCACAGAAGGTGTAAGGGGTGGAGAGACAGGTAGAGGGAGAAACCATTAGGAAGGAGGTTGGGCAAAGAAAAGTTAGAGATAGAGAAAGAAATAAGTACTGAGGAGGTAAAGTAGAGATGGAAACAATGAATCACTTAGGGATAGGGGATAGCTAAAATTAGAGGTCACTATTCATGTCACTAGATTTAATGCTATTCAGGAGGAATATGATCTTTTGTTCCTCAAGTTTACGTTGAGCTCGCCCTGACAATGGATGAGGCAAAGATGAGACATGTCACTTTAGGAATGGTTTGGTGGGTTAAAATAGTTGTCTACAGGAAGGCGTTCAGTGAACGTATCACCCAATCTGGTGTTTGGTCTCAATGATGTAGAAGAAGCCACAACAAGTACACTGAATGCAGTAGATCTGGATGGATCATGTGTATGCAGGGTCGATGCCAGAATGAGTGTCAGAGCAGGGCATTAGAGTAACTGGGTGGGGCACAGTCCAAGAGTCATAAACCTGCTCAGTGGGGGGAGGGTGGTGGGTTTGCTGGTGGTGGCCTACCTGCCCGGGTGGGGCACAGTCCAACAGTCATAAACCTCCTCCGACCCTCTGACATAGCAGCTGAAAGCACTGCTTTTATTGCATGGAGAGTCACTAGCATGCGTCAAACTAGATACTAGTGATGCTTGACACACATAAGTGATGCAGGTGGGGGCGGGTCCAATGGTGAGCGATGGGTGCAAGCGTACGTGGGCACACCACCTTGCCATGCCCGTGAATGTCCCCCCCCCCCTGGTGCCAACTGTGTGTGTATGTATAATTTTACCTCACTTAAAAGGTCCAATTGTGGCCATGGAGGGAGGAGAGGTAGGGACATTTTGCATTTTCTGTGGTGACACTATGGGAAGAGGGTGGAAGGTTAGGTGAGCAGGGAAGAGCTTGAAGAAGCTTATCCCTGTGAAATGTGGATATGAATGGCAAGGGGAAGGTGGTGGGATCATGCTGAAGTTGATGGAAGTGTCGGAGGATAATGAAACGAATGTGGAAACTGGTGGACTGAAAAGTGACTTGTTCTGCCTAGGAGTAGGTGGAGTAAAGGCTGAAGAAGGTGAAATGGAAGAGATACGGGTGCAGGTTTGATCAAAAACACAAAGGGAAATTCACATTTGTTAAAGAGGATATTTCTGATGTTCTGGAGTGGAAGACCTCATCCTGGGAACAGATGTGGCAGAAGTGGAGGAATTTTGAGAAATGGTTACACAATAGGAAGAGGTATAATCCAGATAGCTGTGAGAGTTGGTGGATTTGTAATAAGCATCTGTGGGTAGTTTGTTCCCTGAGATGGAGAGAGGTATCAGAAACAGTCAAGGTAAATTTTAAGGCCAGGTGGAAGTTGGCAGTAAATGTAAGGCAGGATTTTATGTCTTTGTCCATAAGTACTATATACAAAAATAATGAGTATGATTTCAAGTATTCATAGCAGTTGTATTAAAAATTATATTTGTTTGGGCTCTTTAGCTGCATACCATAAAAGCAAATAGTCCGTGTATAAATGATCGTAATGCAAATCACAAAACTAGAAGGACAAAAATAAACACTACAATCTCAATCAAGGGCTAAAAAAATGCTTTAACAATAATCCAAAGTCACATTTAATAAGGCTCCACTTTGAAATTACTGCTCCATTTCCAGTATGGCCAGAAGGGAGGAGAGTAACTCAGAGTTTGTCTGTTACATAGTTAGGGCTCACAACTGTATTTGACTTGCATTTTGCATACTAAGCATCTTTGCAAAGATTAATTTGTGTACAAGTATAAATTTATATTCTTCAATTGTTGATTATTTTTGGAAAGTACAATTTGCAAGCACTTGTTTCTTTTCAGCATGCAATTGAAGCCCTTGGTGCAGGAGTGAATCCAATAGATGTGTCACCTAACAATACGAGTCATTGGGAACTTGGCAGTGCATTTTTCTTTGCTGGGACTGTGATAACTACGATAGGTAATTTCATTTAAAAAAATGTTACTAATATAATTTGTATATGTGCAAGCATGTTCAATGGAGGTAAAGCATTCTTGAGATTCAATGATAGTTTTCTTATTTGTCTCTCATCTTCTTTTGCAATTTCTGTCTCACGTGAAAACTCTTCCAGTGCAACCCACCACACCCGGCCCCCCCAAAGGGGTAAAAGTGGTATGAGATCCAACTTATGGAAGAGCAATTACCAAACATCTGCAGTTAATCTCTTAGATGAAGTCTATTCACTGTGATTCGCACATTGAATAGTATCTAATCAATGCACAACTAGAATTGAGTTGGCTTAAACTAATCAAAAGTAATGTAATTAGTGGATCAGGTAAAGATACTGATTGAGAATTCATGATCATGAATTGTGCACAATCCTACTCCAAGGAAAATATTCTGTTGTGTTGTAGGAAAGGCAGACGAGCTTAGAGCATGGATTTGAACGTGGAATTATGACATTGTGGCCATTAGTGAAACTTGGTTGCAGGAGGGGCAGGACTGGCAGCTCAATATGCCAGGCTTCCATTGCTTTACATCTGATAGATCAGTGGTTGGGGGGGGGGGGGGTTGCAGGGGATAATGAAAGGGGAAGGAGTGGCATTGCTCGTCAGGGAAAATATCATAGCTGTGCTCAGGCAAGACAAGACCAGAAGGCACATCTAATGAGGCTATATGGATGGAACTGAGGAATGGGTAAGGTATGACCACAATCATGAGGTTGTATTATAGACCACCCAATAGTCAATGAGAATTGGAGGAGAAAATCTGTAGAGAGATGGCAGACAGCTGCTGGAAACATAAGGTTGAGATTTTAATTTTCCACATATTGACTAGGACTCCCATACAGTAAAAGGGCTGGATGGGTTGGAGTTTGTCAGATGTTTTCAGGAAAGTTTTTAAAATCAATATATAGAGGTACTAGCTAGAGGAAGTGCAATACTGGATCTCCTATTAAGGAACGAGACAGGACAGGTGATATAAGTATGTGTAGGGGAACATTTTGAGTCCTGTGAGCTTAATGCCATTATTTTCAAGTTAACTATGGAGAAGGTTAGATCAGGACCTCAGGATGAGATTCTAAATTGGAGAAAGGCTAATTTTGAAGAAATGAGAAAGGATCTAGAATACATGAATTGGGATAAGTTGTTTTTGGGCAAGGATGTGCAAGGTAAGTGGAGGACCTTCAAAGGTGAAATTTTGAGAGTACAGAGTTTGTATGTTCCTGACAGGTTCAAAATCAAGGTTAGAAGGAAAAGGGAACTTTGGTTTTTGAGGGATATTGGGGATCTTGTTCGGAAGAAGAGAGAGGTGTATAATAGGTATAGGCAACGTGGAGCAAATGAAGTACTCGAGGAGTACAAAGAATGCAAGAAAAACCTCAAGAAAGAAATCAGGAGGATAAGGCATGAGGTTGCTTTGGCAGACAATTGGAAGGAAAATCTCAAGGGTTTCTTCAGGTATATTAAGAACAAAAGGATAGTAAGGTACAAAATTGGTCCCCTTGAGTGGACAGCTTTGAATGGAGTCCAAAGAGATGGGAGAGGTCTTAAATTTTTTTTCATTAGTATTCACTCAGGAATACGAGCAGTGAGGTCATGAAACCTATACAGATTAAAGAGGACAAAATACTTGCTGTCTTAAAGCAAATAAGGATGGATAAATCCCCAGGGCCTGAGAAAATATTTCCTCGTTCCCTGAGGGAGGCTATTGTAGAAATTGCAGGGGGTCTGGCAGAAATATTTAAAATGTCCTTAGCCACGATTGTGGTGCCGGAGGATCGGAGGGTATCTCACATTGTTCCATTGTTTTAAAAAAAGCTCCAAATGTAACCCAGTCAATTATAGGCTGGTGAACTCGATGTCAGTGGTAGGTAAATTATTGGAAGGTGTTCTAAGAGATTGTACATAGAATTATTTGGATAGTCAATATGGGATTAGGGATAGTCAATATGACTTTATGCGTGGTAGGTCGCGTTTAACCAATCTTATAGAGTTTTTTGAGGAGGTTACCAGGAAAGTTGATGATGGAAAGGCTGTGGATGTTTTCTACATGGATTTTAGTAAGGCCTTTGATAAGTTCCTACATGGGAGGTTAGTCTGGAAGGTTTCAGACTAGGTATTCATGGTGAAGTTGTGAACTGGATTCGAAAAAGGTGGACAAGAGAAGCCAAAGAGTAGTGGTAGATAATTACTTCCCAGGCTGGAGGCCTGTGACTAGTGGTGTGCCTCAGGGATCATTGCTGGGACCATTGTTGTTTGTTATCTATATCAATTACCTGGATGCTAATGTGGTAAATCGGATCAACAAGTTTGCAGATTACACTAAAATCGGAGGTGTTGTGGACAGTGAAGAAGGTTTTCAAAGCTTGCAAAGGGATCTGGATCAGCTGGAAAAATGGGCTGAAAAATGGCAAATGGAATTTAATGCAGACAAGTGTGAGGTGTTGGATTTTGGAAGGATAAACCAAGAAAGGACATACATGGTAAATTAAAGTGCACTGAGAAGTGAGGTAGAAAAGAGAGATCTGGCAATACAGATACATAATTCCCTGAAAGTGGCATCACAGTTGTAAAAGGAGCTTTTGGTATATTGGCCTTCATAAATGAAAGTATTGAGTACAGGAGTTGGGATGTTATGGGAAAGTTGTATAAGACATTGGGGAGGCCAAATTTGGAATAATGTGTGTACTTTTGGTTACCTAACTACAGGAAAGATAAGATAGAAAGAGTGCAGAGAAGATTTACTAGGATGTTTCCTGGACTTCAGGAATGGAGTTATATGGAAAGACTATACGGGGGTTAGGACTTTATTCCCTGGAGTGTAGAAGAATGAGGGGAGATTTGATAGAGGTGTTTAAAGTTAAGAGGCGGATAGACAGAGTAAATGTAGATAGGCTTTTTCCACTGAGATACAAACCAGAGTACATGGGTTAAGGGTGAAAGGGGAAAAGTTTATGGGGAACATGAGGGGGAACTTCTTCACACAGAGTGTGGTGGGGTGTGGAACGAGCTTCCAGCTGAAGCCGTGAATGTGGGCTCAATTTTAATATTTAAGGAATTTGGTCAGGTACATGGATGGGAAAGGTATGGAGGGCCATGGACTGGGTACGCATCAGTGGGACTAGGCAAAAGAATGGTTTGGCACAGACTAGAAGGGCCGAAGAGGACTATTTCTGTGGTGTAATGTTGTATGGTTCTATGGTTCTACAGAATGTAGCAATACACCAGAGTATTAATGAAAGTTAAAACTTCAGAATTGGTGCAGAGGTATCTTCCTATCACCCAGATCCTTTGCTTATCAATTCTCCATAATAATGAGTACCTCCTCTTTGATGTGGAAGAATAGAAGGATCCTGGGTTCCAGTGGTATGTCCTGAATGTTTTCTCACAGAAATGTTCGTGAAACTTTTGACCGCCATCCTAAAATTTACCCAGATGCCAGAAACATTAAAAATAATAAATGATGTAAATAAATAATTAGAATGTGAATACATCTTAAAATAATGTTAACTCATAGTCATACATCATGAACAGGCCCTTTGGCCCAATTCACCCATGCCAACCCAATTGGCATTTTTGAGCTGGACTGCTAATGTGTCCAAATGGGACTCCAAGGTAAAATCAACATGTATTTCTTACACAAGTGGAGGGAACCATCCTAAATTAACATAAGGATTGAACTGACTGTATAACTGCTTAAAACCTATATGTTTTTAGGTCGTAATGTAAGGAAGAAGATATCTAGAAATTAAAGAAAGAGCAACAGTTGAAATGTGCAGATTGATGGTAACTGGATTTGAACTTGGTTGCTGCTTCTATATCTTCTTTTGCCTATCTTGAGAACTGTTTGATGATCTAATGTATTAGTTCATAACAACTATTTATTAAGTGGCAACAGACTCACCTGCTGATATTGTTTCATCCCAAAAACATGTTCTTATTTATTTTAACAGGTTATGGGAATATTACACCCTGTTCTGAAGAAGGGAAAATATTCTGCATTTTATATGCATTATTTGGCATTCCACTTTTTGGCTTTCTGTTAGCAGGGATTGGGGATCAATTAGGCACAATCTTCGGTAAAGGTATTGCAAGAGTGGAGAAAGTGTTCAGAGTAAGTTGACAGATAGCTATCATTTTAGCATGTTTGATATGACTGAAATGAATCTTAGCTGTTGCTTGTCTATTATTGCAATTATGTTCATTTTTTTTTGCATTCCTAAGGTTGCCAACTAAAATGACTTAAAGAATATGTGAATCGGAATCAGGTTTATGACATGAACAGGTGTCACAAAAGTTATTGTTTTGTGGCAGCGATATTGTGCCTTACAGGTGTTTAAAAAAAACTATAAATTACATTTCTGTAAATACACTATTTAAAGATAAATAAATTAGTGTTGAAGAAGAGAAAAAAAGCGAGGTCTATTGTCCATTCAAAAATCTAATGGCAGAGGGGAAGAAGCCTTCTTCCTGATGGTAGCAGTGAGAAGAGGGCTTGGTCTGGATCAAGGTGAGGGTCTTTGATGATAGAAGCTTCTTTACAGATGTCCTTAATAGAATGAATACTAATTGTCGTGATGGAGCTGGCTGAGTTCACGACCCTCCACAGCCTTTTCCTGTCCTGTGCATTGGCCCTTTCACACCAGGCAGTGATGCACGCAGTCAGGATGCTCTCCACGTACCCCTGTAGAAATTTGTAAGCATCTCTGGTGACATACCAAATCTTCTCAAACTCCTATTGGTGAGCCTTCTTTGTGATTGCATCAACATGAATTTCCCAGGATAAGTCTTCAGAGATGTTGAAACCCAGGAATTTGAAGTTCTTTACCCTTTCCACTACTGACGCCCTCACTGAGGACTGCTTTGTGTCCTCCTGGTTCCCCTTCCTGAAGTCTGCAATCAATTCCTTGGTTTTGCTAACATTGAGTGCAAGATTTTATTTTGTGATAGAACTCAACTAGCTGATCTATCTTACTCCTGTACACTTCTCATTGCCATCTGTGAATCTGCTGACAACTGTGGTGTGATTGCCAAATTTGTAGACAGCATTTGAATTGTGCCAGCCTCATGGTAATGGGTATGGAGTGATTAGAGCAATGGGCTAAGCATGCATCCTTGAGGTGTGCCTTTGTTGATTGTCAGTCAGGAGGAATCATTGTTATCAATCTGCACTGGCTGTGGTCTTCTGATGAAGAAGTCAAGGATCCATTTGCAGAGAGACATGCAGAGGCCCAGGTTTTGAATCTTACTGACCAGTACTGAGGGGATGATGGTGTTGTAAACTGAGCTGTAATTGATAAAAAGCAGTCAGTTGTCCAGGTGATCCAGAGCTGAGTGGAGAGCCAGTGAGACTACATATGCTGTGGATCGATTGTGACGGTAGGTGAATTGCAGTGGATCCAGGTCTTTACTTAGGTATGAGTTAATTCTGGTCATGTCCAAGCTCTCAAAGCATTTCATCACAGTAGATGTAATGGGTGATAGTCATTGATGCAGGTCACTCTGCTCTTTTTGGGTACCGATAAGACAGATGCCATTTGAAAGCAGATGGGTTCTCCGATGGCAGCAGTGAGAGATTGAAAATGTCCGTGAACACTCTGATTAGTTTGTAGGCAGTACCCTGCCAGGTACAGCATCAGGGCCTGACACCTTGTGAAGGATGTTCTGACGTTGAGCTCAGAGACAGATATCACAGGTTCACCCAGCGTCTGCAGGGACTCTCATTGGTGCAGTTGAATTCTCCTTTTCAAAGTGAGCATTAAAGGTGTTCAGCTCATCAGGAGTGAAGGAAACTGAAATAAAAACTGAGCAAAATATTTTGCAAACTTTTGTAGCCAGAACAAATTTTTACTTTGATAATCTGACTTCATGTTTCACGAAATATTTTTCAGCAGTTTCTCAGCAGTTCTCAACAATTACCATCCAAATGAGATCAGAACTTAATATTTACAGAGGTTAAAATAATGTAATCACAAGGAAAGCCTTTCCTGGCATGACTATCAGATGGAAGCATTACAGTAGAACAACACAATGGATCTCAGGGCAAAATTAACCCTTGTATCAGCCAGTTGGGATGATAACTGACTGGTAGGATGATATTTGAGAAGGATATTTGGGAAACTTTTTCAGAATATATCAGATCTAAAGATAACACTGGACAATTATTTTTCAAAATTTTTGTTTCCTGAAAAGAAATTGGGGATTATGAAAGACAACTTCAAGATGAACACAAAGATAATTTCAGATTTGGTATATCATGTAGGAAGGTGGAGAAACATTAAATTAACTTTTATTGAATTGAGCATGTTTAATCGCATATTGATGCTGACAAATTGCATAAGTTCAACTGACCTAAAAATGTTTTGCTGGTAATTTTCATTTTTACTCAGCATCTAATGCCTCTCGTGTCAGTGTCCAACAATAGATGGCTAGCATTAATGGATTCCAGTTGCCCTGATACTACTTTTCCATGGTCACTATGTCCTGGAGAACCCTTTATTTATGTTTGTCACTGACTGCACCAAGATCAGCAGGGAAGAAGTCTGAGTGCAAATGCAGAAAAAGAATTTTCAATGACATGTTGACATGGCCATGGTTTGAGGATAATAGGCAAACCATTTAGGACCGAGATGAGGAGGAATTTCTTTACCCAGAGGGTGGTGAATCTGTGGAATTCATTGCCACAGAGGGCAGTGGAGGCAGGTTCATTAAATATATTTAAGAGGGAATTAGATATATTTCTTCAGTATAAGGGTATTAAAGGTTACAGAGACAAGGCGGGGACGGGGTACTGAACTTTAAGATCAGCCATGATCTTGTTGAATGGCGGAGCAGGCTCGAAGGGCCGAATGACCTACTCCTGCTCCTATCTTCTATGTTTCTATGTTTCTATGTTTCTATGTTTCCCGGTTTTGTATGCTTGAAGAATGTCAAAAATATGACAGGAAATTAAAAAAAAAATTATATCTAAAGATAATTATGTGATGGGAAAATTTTAAGGTGATTTTCATGATCAGAAGCCCCAAATCCATAAAATACAGGTGCCTAACCTTTTATCTGGAATTCTGAACAAGGGCAACCACAAAAAAACTGGCACTTTTTTTAGTGGATGACGTGACACATAAGTAACATTAATTCCCTGTAATAAATTCTCTGTTTTCAGAGGGAGACCTCCCTCCAATCCCCATCATCCCTGCCCCTGTGGGCGCCCTCTCTTAACTTTGGTGGAAAGGTGACTCTCGACCCCAAGCATCCGGTGGGAGAGAAGCAGGTGACAGCTGGCTCAATGGGAATCGCTCTGGTGCTGGCAGAGTGGTTCCAGCTGTGTGGGATATTATGGGTAATGAAGATGGCCATTGTTCCCGCATTGAGCCATCGCCGTGATCTGTTGTGGTGCCATGTGGGGAGTTAGATTGGTTGGGGGGGGGGGGGTGGTGACAGACGGTAGTGAGCTGCCATGGAGAACCTGAAAGCACCACCACCCTGACGGCCCAATCCTCCTGTAGCTATACACCTCGTGTCCGGCCTTCTGCCCCGCTTGGCTGCCGGCTCTGAGCAGCCAATGCTGGCCACCTTTTTGCTGAGCTCCCAGGCCACCCTGTCGCTTCTGACCTCCACCTGACCAATGCGCTGGTCAAGAGCCTCCTGTACACCACACATCAAACCACTGCTCAGCCCAGCCATCGCTCCCCCACCATCATGCTCAGCCTGGCCTAGGTTGCAAAATAGTCTGGCACCAGCCCTGGGGGTTGGATGGTGCGAGGGATGGTCGGGGGTGGGTGATGGATGGACATCGGTGGGGGCAACAGATGACTGGGGGGAGCGGGGGTGGTGACGGATAGCCTGGGGCAGGATGGACGGCGGGGTCTAGGAGAGAGGCATTTGCTTAAAGGGCCCAGAATCAAAATGATTATGAAATTTGGAAGATTCCAAACAATGGCAGGTGTCCAGTCCCGATGATCCCAAATAAAAGGTTAGGCACCTATACTCCCAAAAGCCTTAAGGAACCAAAATCTTCATTGAGGGGATTTTTTCAAATTTCCCTCAAACCTGTGACAATTCTGGAGGTAAATTTTCTGATCAAGGACTTGGAAATTGGTTCAACTATTTTCTGAAGACAGGTTTTGACCACCTCCAGCTCACCACAAAAAGGACAATATCAAGATGTGATGTACAGAAAGACTTGACTTGCCTTGAAAAAGTCTCATTGGAGTTCAGGCATAATAGAGTGCAATCTCAGGTGCAAGGGAGGAACAAAACATCATCTGAAGTAACAAAACAATACCTCAACATGATTCATTAGTTTACATGGGCAAAGCTATAGTGACTTTTTATTTAGAGACAAAGACGCTTCTGTGTTTTTTCAAATCAGTCTTGGTCAAAAACTAATTGGTTGTGTATGTTTTGCAGTGGGTACTTCTGATTCTACTTTCCATATACTGACCAATAGTACTTAATATGCTAATAACAATGGACAAGAAAGAATTTGCTTTCCAAACACTTTTGGGTGTATTTATGGATTTTGAGCTGTTGATCACCTTAAAATACTCATATCACGTACCACTTTTAGAATGAATGCCTATGGATTTGATTCCACCTTAAATTTTTCATATTAAGTACCACATGAAGTTGTCTATCGTAATCCCCAATTTGTCTTTCCTTTTTAAAAAAATATTTTTATTGGTATTTAAAGTATTTAAATTGAATGGTGAAATTATACAATGTGCAACAAAATTAGAAGAAAAAAGATTACAAATATTTTCATAATTAAGAAATCCAGAGCATGTTCTTAATAACAATGAGAAAAAAGGAAAATAAAATAAAAAGTTGAAAAATTTCCAAGTCCCTTCCTCAATACAAGGTTGAAAATTGCCAAGTAACACCTTCTTGGAGAGGGACAACACAGCGCCAGAATTCCAGAACAAAACTAAATCTTAAGATTATGAAAGTAGTCCATAAATGAGTCCCAGGTCTTTTGGAATTTAATATTTGAATCCTTGATAGCATATCTAATTTTATCTAAATTTTAGCAAGACACATAATATTGTTTATCCACTGTGCATGCATAGGTGGGGAATTATCTTTCCATTTTACCAAAATTGCATGTCTGGCGATCAACGAAGTAAAAGTTAAAATTCAGCTCTGAATGGAAGTCAGTAAATACATCATCCTCTTGCGATATTCCATAATGAGCAATAAAGGGCAAGGTTCCAATTTTAAATTTAAAATCCCTGATAGTGTGTCAAAAACATCCTTCCAATTTTTTTCTAAGCTAGGGCAGGTCCAGCACACATGAACTAAAGAGGCATCACCTGTTTTACATTTGTCACATAAAGGATTCAAATCTGAATAAAAACTGGGCAGTTTAACTTTAGCTTAATTTATCGATCATAATCCCTCATTTTTTTTTCAGGAAGTAAACATTTTGAAAAAAAATTGTTGTCCAGTGTAATCATTTCAACAATTTAGCATACAGTTCATTTCATTTGGTATGAGTGTCCAAGGATTCCATTCCATTGCATCATTCCATCATTCATGAGGTGACAGGCATAGCCTAATAGGAAAACCACCCACACGCTATGCAAACCAGTCTGAACCAGTCAACCAATATGAATTAGGTCAAGTAACTCACATCAGCCTCTGTATGATACTTCTTGAAAGACTGGGGAAAGCTTCTCAGCCCCTCAAGTTTGACACACACTTCTAAAATATTACAGCTAATCTAGCAAAACACTTCTTTTTACACTATTGCTATATCAGAATCAGGATTTATTGTCATGAACAAGTCATGAAATTCGTTGTTTTGCAGCAGCATCTTAGTGTAAACATTCATATTATAACTGTCTTACTGTGGCCACTGGAATTGCAGTGGACATGATGAAATAACCACACAAGGTGCTTGTTCAGTGAATCAAACAAATTTACTGTTCAGAACGTGCGCAACCTTTTAAAATCCTGAATCACACTCCCGGCATGTGTTAACATCATCGCGCACTGATTTCACATATCCCGTTTGATGCCTTCTGGGAGTTGGTAGTACCGCCACAGCGTGCTACACACCCCTCCCCCCACAGAACCAGCAGAAAGGTTAGTCTATCATTTAGGTGATCAACCTCTGAGATAGACTGTTGGCTGCTGCAGTGTAGAAGACCTGTCCACATAAGCTGATTTAAGCCTGTCGATAGTGAAAGACTGGCTTCCCTCCAATGTCCAAAATACAGGTTGACCTAGTTTGTCTGAGTGTCTTATAAGGTCCTTCATAAGGCGTCTGGAAAGGTTTTTTTTAATAATTTTTTATTTTTCACACTGTGAACCATATCAACCAAAATACATACAAACATTTCCCTCTTAAATATACACAATGGCATTTTATCCCCTTTTGTCCCCACTACCTTCCCACCCCCCTCCAAAACCAATAAACATTCAACATCTACAATACAATAAAACCATTAAACAATGTCATCACACAATGAAAAATAAACAATAAAAATGTGTCATCTACTTTTACACACTGGATCAAGTCATTTTGTCTTCTTATCATTTTAGGGGGTGGAGGTCACAGGCAAGCTCTCTCTGTTATGTTCCATGTACGGTTCCCAAATTTGTTCAAATAATGTGACCTTATTTTTTAAATTATATGTTATTTTTTCCAATGGAATACATTTATTCATTTCCATGTACCATTGCTGTACTCTCAGGCTCTCTTTCGATTTCCAAGTTGACATTATAAAATTAATATATTTTTCTGGTAGATTGAACCTCTGTAATACTTTGAATAAATAATTCCATTCTACCCTGTCAAAGGCTTTTTCTGCATCTAAAGCAACAGCCACTATTGGCTTCTTATTTCCTTGAACTGCATGAATTAGATGAATAAATTTACAGACATTATCCGCTGTTCATCTTTTCTTAATAAATTCAGTTTGATCTTGTTTTACTATTTTTGGTACACAGTTGGCCAATCTGTTTGCTAATAATTTTGCTATTATCTTATAATCTGAATTAAGTAGAGATATTGGTCTATATGATGCTGGTGTTAATGGATCCTTTCCCGTCTTTGGCATTACTGTAATTATTGCTGTCTTACATGAATCTGGCAAGTTTTGTGTTTCTTCTATATGGTTCATTACTTCCAGGAGAGGAGGAATTAATAACTCTTTAAATGTTTTATAGAATTCTATTGGGAATCAATCCTCTCCAGGCATTTTATTGTTCGGCAGCTTTTTTAATATATCCTGTACTTCCTCTGTTTCAAATGGTTTTATCAGTTTGTTTTGTTCCTCTTCTTGCAATTTCGGCAGTTCAATTTTAGCTAAAGACTCTTCTATTTTATCATCTTTCCCCATGTTCTCAGTTTGGTATAATTGTTCATAAAATTCCTTAAAGTTCTCATTAATCTCCATTGGATTATATGTAATTTGTTTGTCCTTTTTCTTTGATGCCAATACAATTCTTTTAGCTTGTTCTGTTTTAAGTTGCCAGGCTAATATTTTGTGTGTTTTTTCTCCTAGTTCATAATACTTTTGCTTTACTTTCATTATGTTCTTCTCCACCTTATATGTTTGTAATGTTTCGTATTTTATTTTTTTGTCTGCCAATTCTCTTCCTTTTGTTATATCATCCCTTGTTGCTAGTTCTTTTTCTGTACTTATCTCCCTTTCCAACTGTTCTATTTCCTGATTGTAGTCCTTTTTCATCTTAGTTACATAACTTATTATCTGCCCTATAATGAAGGCTTTCATTGCGTCCCATAATATAAATTTGTCTTTCACTGATTCCGTATTTATTTCAAAGTACATTTTAATTTGGCATTCAATAAACTCTCTAAATTCCTGCCTTTTAAGTAGCATGGAGTTTAACCTCCATCTCTATGTTCTTGGTGGGATGTCCTCCAGTTCTATTGCTAATAACAGGGGTGAATGATCAAATAGCAATCTAGCTTTACATTCAGTTTTCCTAACTCTCCCTTGAATCTGGGCCGACAACAAAAACATATCAATCCTTGAGTATTATTCCTTCTCCCTTGGGTGCTGCCTCCTCCATTAGTTTCATTTCCTGCATTGATTTAACCATAAATTTGATCACTTTATTCTTTTTGCTAGTCTTTTGTCCAGTTGTATCCAACATTGGATCCAAATTAAGGTTAAAATCCCCTCCTATCAATATATTCCCTTGCGTATCTACAATCTTCAAAAAAAATATCTTGCATAAACTTTTGATCCTGTTCATTAGGTGCATATATATTGAGCAAATTCCAAAATTCTGAATATATCTGACACTTTATCATTACACCCCTCCCTGCTGGATCTATTATTTCTTCCTCTATTTTGATTGGTACATTTTTATTGATTAATATAGCTACACCTCTGGCTTTTGAGTTATATGATGCTGCCGTTACGTGTCCTACCCAGTCTCTCCTTAATTTATTATGTTCCACTTCAGTTAGATGCGTTTCCTGCACAAATGCTATGTCTATTTTTTTTATTTTTTTCAGTAAATTTAATAGCCTCTTCCATTTAATTTGGTTATGTATTCCATTAATTTTTGTCATAATATAATTCAACATGGCCATCTCATACTCTGTTTACACCTCATTTCTGCTTCCTCACCACCACCATCTCCCTTTTCACCATTTTCATCTCTCAGTTTTCCCTTTTTAAACTCAATGTATGACAACACATTTAAAACATAAAATACTTCAACAACTCCCATATCCAATATCCCCTTAGCCCCAAATGTTCCCCCCTCCCCCCGAGTTGCCCCTTATCCCTTGCCGGGCAACCACAACTCTCTCCATTTGGATTGTGAACCCATTTGCAAGCATCAACTGATTTCGCAGTGACGGTTAGTCTCTCCCACCCAACCCCCTCCCCAGAAAAGACTATTTTTGAACACATATAACAAAGCTCACCCTCCTTTTTTTCCCCCTTACTTCCTTTCTTCCCTTCTCTTTCCCTTCTTTAGTTCTTACATATACATTATTTTTACATCTTTATATGTATTTTATTGCCATTCTTCATTCTTGTTACATCTCTTCATCTCTCCTTCTGTCCTGCAGGCATTCTGCATATTCTCGTGCTTCCTCCGGATCCGAGAACAGTCTATTTTGCTCCCCAGGGATAAATATTTTAAGCACAGCTGGATGTCTTAACATAAATATATAGCCTTTTTTCCATAGGATCAATTTTGCTGTATTAAACTCCTTCCTCTTCTTTGAGTTCAAAACTTATGTCTGGGTAAAAAAATATTTTTTGACCCTTGTATTCCAATGGTTTATTGTCTTCTCTAATTTTATTCCTTGCCCGCTCCAGTATATTTTCTCTTGTTGTAGATCTCAAAAATTTTACTAAAACTCATCTTGGTTTTTGATGTGTATGTGGTTTCGGAGCTAGTGTTCTGTGTGCCCTTTCTATTTCCATTCCTTCTTGTATTTCTGTAATTCCCAGGAGCTTTGAGATCCATTCTTTTATAAATTCCTTCATATCTGTGCCTTCTTCATCTTCCTTTAGGCCCATTATTTTTATGTTGTTTCGCCTACTATAGTTTTCCATTATATCAATCTTCTGAGCTAACAACTCTTGTGACTCTTTAACTTTCTTATCACTTTCTTCCAATTTTCTTCTTAAGTCATTCACTTCCATTTCTACAGCTGTTTCTCATTCTTCCACATTTTCTAATCTTTTCCCTATTTTTGTTATGACCAGCTCTATTCTACTCACTTTTTCTTCTGTACTTTTCATTTCACTAAATTCTAATGTCAACCATTCTTTTAATGCTCTCATTTGTTCTTGAAAAAAAAACTTTATCTATATTCTGTCCATCTGTTTTACCTTCTATTTCTCTGTGCAGATCTTGGTCTTCTTCTTCCTCTTCTTCTGTGTCTGTACTTGTGTTTGTGTCTTCTTCTCTTCTTTGTATCTGTATCTCTTCTGACTTTCCTGATGAGTTGCTTGTCTCACGTTGCTGGGCTTCTTCTTGCTTGGTTTCTTGCTGTTGGTCCTCTTCTTCTGGGCTACTCATCTGTTGGGCCTCCTGCTGCTGCTCTTCTTTCCTTTCACTCCTTTTCCTGTCGCTTTCCTCTTCTTCCAACTGAGAGCCCTGATATCAGGCATCCCTCAGCTGGTCGTGTTGTGTTTGCCTGCTCCTCAGCTGAGCCCCCCTCCCGTCGGTGTTCTCCTTCTCCTTAGTAAGCGCAGTGCACACTTTTGTTTGGCTCAGAGCCATTTTTGCAGTCCAGCGGTTGAGGGGTCACGACTCTGCGGGGTCGTCACCAACCTTGGAGAACAGGCTCTTTTTTCTACGATAACTCCCTGTTTCTTCATGCAGGTAAGGCCTTCTCCTTTCTCTTCCAGCATCTTTTCTTCTTTTTTTTCCCATTGTTTTTACTTTTTCTTTCTTGGGTGCCATTTTCTTTCTTTTCTCTACAACTTTATCTTTTATTTGTTATTTTTGTATTTCTTGAACTTTGTATTTTCTTCACTTTATTTCTTCTTTTCTGGAGAGGGCTGTTATTCCCCTACCAGCCACTACTCCATCACGTGACTCCTCCAGGCATCTGGAAAGGTTGACCAACTGTTGCTCTACGGATGGAGACATATTCACAGTTTTTGAGGTCCTCGGATATGAAGGAAAATTGTTCTCCATGCGAAGATGGTGGTACAGGGGTCAATTTTCCTACAGGCTCCCTTAGCCTGGACAACAGTTCCTTAGGATCATCATTGGTGCAGGAATGGTAGGGGAAGAAATCTCCTGGGACCACCAAGCTCAGCAGATGAAGCTTCGAGGTCCTCCTTTGGAGTTGTTCTAATGCCCAGTAATACCCAGGGCAGCTCATCAGCCCAATTCAGGTCCTCTAACTGAGCCATCAAAGCAAACTTGAGATGTTGATGAAATCTTGCCACCATTCCATTAGCCTAGGGATGATGGGCATTTGTATGATGAATTGTTGCCTGAGTAAGCGAGACAAGCCGTCTACATTGAGGGAGTAAATTGTGGCCCTCTATCCGAAGTAACATGCGTCAGTAAACCAAAGCGAGACACCCAGGAACAGAGGAACGCCCGAGTACCAGTGTCTGTAGTAGCATCAACCATAGGCATGGCCTTAGGCCATCAAATAAACCTGCCTATTACTGTAAAAAGGTAATGGTATCCTCTGGAAACAAGAAGCAGACCAACAATATCCATGTGGACATGAACAAAACGTCGAGTAACTGCTGGGAAGGTCTGCAGTAGTGCCTTAGTACATCACTGAACTTTTGCTTTCTGGCAGGCAATATATGACTTTGCCATTTGTGTAATGTCTTTGTTAAGACTGTGCCATACTAACCTGTCAGAAACCATATGAACAGTGGATCTAATCGATGGATGTGAAAGACCATGCACAGAGTCAAATACTTGACATTTTCATGATGACGAAACTACATCCCGTCGATATATCACAGAGGAGTAGTTTGCCATGAAGTCCAAACTGGGCATCCTTCAATTGCAGGTTCGTGATTGTAGCAGAGTGAAGAGGGCATGGCTTTGGTGGTGGGGGTCTTTGAGGATAGAGGCTGCTTTTTAAGACAGTGCCTCATGTAGATGTCCTCAATGGTGTGAAGTCTGGTGCCTGTGATGTTGCAGGCTGAGTTAACAACCCTCTGGAGTTTATTCTTGTCTGTGAATTGGCGCCTCATACCATATAACCATATACAGCACAGAACAGGCCAGTTTGGCCCTACTAGTTCATGCCGGAACAAATCCCTACCCTCCTAGTCCCAGTGACCAGCACCTGGTCCATACCCCTCCAATCCTCTCCCTTCCATGTAATTATCCAGTCTTTCCTTAAATGTAAATAATGTCCTTGCTTCAACCACCTCTGCCGGAAGCTTATTCCACATCCCAACCACCCTTTGCATGAAGAAATTTCCCCTCATGTTCCCCTTATAATTTTCCCCCTGCAATCTCATACCATGGCCTCTGGTTTGAATATCCCCCATTCTTAATTGAAAAAGCCTATCCTCGTTGACTCTCTCTGTCCCTTTTAGAATCTTGAACACCTCCATCAAATCCCCCCTCAATCTTCTACGCTCCAGAGAAAAAATCCCCAGGCTGCTCAACCTTTCTCTGTAACTCAAACCCTGACATCCTGTCAACATTCTCGTCGACCTTCTCTGCACTCTCTCTATTTTGGAGAGAATGCTCTCCATGGTACACCTGTAGAAGTTTATAAGAGTTTTTGGTGTCATACCGAATTACCTCAGATATAGCCGTTGGCAAGCCTCCTTTGTGATTGCCTCAGCATGGAAACTTCAGGGCAGATCCTTGGAAATATTGACATCCAGTAAATTGAAGTTCCATGGTCCATGTTGATTGTGTCTTGTCACATCTTTTATTACAAATGCCAGTGAAAAAACTGCTAGTTCCAACTTTTATATCTCTCATTACTTAAACATTGAGGCTACATTTGCTATCTTCCAATACACAGGAGCCATTCCAGAACCTATAGAATTTTGGAAGATGATAACAAAAGAATCCATTGTCTCTAAAGACCTTTCTTTTAAAGCTCTGGGATGTAGACCATTTGGTCCTTGGGATTTATTATTTTCCACACTTCTCTGTTAATGTTTCTTGATGAATATTTATTTAGTTATTTATCTAATTTCTTCCTATTTTGGAGAGTTTGTTATTTGTCCTCTCCACGAACAGAGACACAAAGTATTCATTTAACTCATCTGCCAGTTCCTAATTCTGCATAATAAATTCATCTCCAACATTTGACCTCACTCACTTCTCCTGTCTTACAAAATTATGGAACCTCTTTTCTCACTCATTTATTTTTATATTCTATTTATTTTTTAATTTTATGATTTCAATTTGGAGATACAGCATGGTAACAGGCCCAAAAGAAAACATGGAAGTCTATAGACACCGTGGTTGAAGTAAAAGCATAATGCTAGAAAAACTCAGCTAGTCAAACAGTGTACTTTATCTCCCAAAGACAATGATACATAACCAACGTTTCAGGCTTGAGCACTTCATTAATGTTTCTCCAACATTGTGTTTTTACTGGTAACTGGCCTATCTGGCCCAGGAGCCCTTGCTGCCCAAATACACCCATATGACCAATTAACCTCCTAACCCCGTATGACTTTGAAACATGAGAGGGAACCCACTCAGACACAGGAAGAAGGTACAAACCTCTTACAGATATCGTCGGATTTTTAACTGTGGCACTTATATTTATTTCTTTATTAACATTTTGTTAATATTTTGTTGAATTTTAAAACAGACACAATTTTCAGGTATTTTTTTTTTCTTGTAACTTTTAAAACTTTTCCTTGACTCACTATCTTTAATCGCTCTTGAAATTTATAGTTGGACCACTGTTGTGCTTTTGTAGCCTCAAGGTATGCGATTGCTGTAAATCAGCTAACATTTCTTCAAATGCTACTCACTCAGTAGCTACCATCAAACCCTTTAATGTAGTTACCCAATCCATCACAGACAACTTGCTCTTTGTATCTCAATAATTGCCTTTTGATTTAAAACAAAGATTAACTTTAAAACTAAATGTAAAATTTTATATATTACTGTATTAATTATCTCTCTTACTAAACAGCATGAGATCTAAAATTGCCTGATACTTAGAGTTCCTTAATATACTGATCTTCCAATCTATCTTATCCATTCCAGGAATCCATCTTCAACATTGTGAGCACTAATTTGTTTTCCCAGTCTATAAATAGACCACCTTTTTTTTTAGCCTATGGAATTGCTGATCAGCAAGGAACAGAGAGTGGGAATCAAGGAATCTTATTCTGCTTGGCTACCGGTTACCAGTGGCGTTCCACATGGGGGCTATTTCTTTTTATGTTGCATGTTAATGATTTGAATTGTGGAATAAATGGCTTTGTGGTTAAGTTTGCAGATGATACAAAGACAGGTGGAGGAGCAGGTAGTGAAGAGGAAATGGAGAGGCTGCAGAGAGGCTTAGATAGTTGAGGGGAATGGGCAAAGGAAGTGGTAAATGGAATACAATGTTGGAAAGTGTATAGTCATGCAGTTTGGTAGAAGGAGTAATAGGGCTGACTATTATTTGGAGAGAAAATTCAAAATTCAGAGGTGAAAAGGGACTTGGGAGTCCTCGGGCAGGATATCCTAAAGCAGTGGTTCTCAATCATTTTCTTTCCACTCACATACCACTTTAAGTATTCTCTATGCCATAGGTACTCTGTGATTAGTAAGGGATTGCTTAAACTGGTATGTGGGTGGAAAGAAAAAGTTTGAAAACTACTGTTTTAATCATTCCTAATTGACTCGTTATGTGCATGGTTTCGTAACTCCAAAGGAAATGGGCTAATGACAATTTTTCTCAAGCAAAATATTTCAGTAACAATTGGGTCTAGAGCAGTGATTCTCAACCTTCCCTTCCCACGCACATACCACCTTAAGCAATTTCTTACTAATTACAGGGGACCAATGGCATAAGGATTACTTAAAGTGGTATGTGAGTGGAAAGAAAGAGGTTGAAAACCACTGGTCTAAAGGTTAACCTCCAGGTTAAGAAGGTGAATGCATTGTTCACATTCATATCAAGGAATAGGATACAAGAGCAGGGATGTGATGTTGAGGCTTCATAATTCACTGGTGTGACTTCACTTGGTGTACAGGGCGCAGTTTTGGGTTTCTTATTTCAAAAAGGATGTGTTGGAGAGTTCAGAAAGGGTTCACAAGAATGATTCCTGGAAAGAGTGGATTAGCATATCAGGAATGTTTGACTATTAGAATTCAGAAGAATTAGGGGGATATATAGAAGCATTTTGAATGTTGAAAGGCCTGGACAGAGTAGATGTGGTAAAGATGTTTCCCTTATAGGGGAGTATAGGACACGAGGGCACAACTTCAGGATTGAAGAGCACCCATATAAAACAGAGTTGTGGGAGGAATTTCTTTAGTCAGATGGTGGTGAACCTTTGGAATTTGCTATTATGGCCAGCTGTGGAGGCAGTTGTTGGGTATATTTAAGGCAGAGATTGATAGGTATTGAACATAGAACAATACAGCACAGTACAGGCCCCTTGGCTCTTGATGTTGTACCGACCCATATATTCCTTCCTTAAAAAATTACTTAACCCTCCCTACCCCATTATTCTCTATTTTTCTTTCATCCATGCGTCTGTCTAACAGTATCTTAAATGCTCCCAATGTTTCAGCCTCCACCACCATCCCTGGCAAGGCATTCCAGGCACCCACAACTCTCTGTGTAAAAAACTGAACACAATACTCTGAGTGTGGTCTTAACAGAGATTTGTAGAGTTGCAACATGACCTCTCTACTCCTGAACTCAATCCCCCTATTAATGAAGCCCACCATCCCATAGGCCTTCTTATCTATCCTATCAACCTGTGTGGCATCCTTGAGAGATGTATGAATTTGAACCCCAAGATCCCTCTGTTCATCCACACTCTTAAGTAACTGACCATTAACCCCATACCCAGCCTTCAGGTTTGTCCTTCCTAAATGCATCACCTCACACTTATCCAGATTGAACTCCAACTGGCACTTTTCTGCCAAACTCTGCATCCTGCCTATATCCTCTTGTTACCTTTGACAACCTTCAGTTCCATCCACAACTCCTCCAACCTTCGTGTCATCCACAAACTTACAGATCCATCCTTCCGCCTTTTCATCCAAGTCATTTATAAAAATAAAGAAGAGCAAAGGTCCCTTGCGGCACAACACTACTCTCTGCTTTCTTCCTGCAAGCCAATTTTTTATCCACACAACCAAGGTTCCATTGATCCCATGCCTCATGACTTTCTGGATGAGTCTTTTGTGGGGTACCTTCCACATTTACCGCCCTACCCTCATCAATTTCTTTTGTTACCTCCTCAAAAAATTCAATTAGGTTTGTGAGGCACGACCTTCCCTTCCCAAAGCCATGCTGACTAACCTTGAGTAGACTATACTTCTCCAAATGTTCATAGATCCTATCCTTAAGAATCTTCTCCAATAGTTTACACCACTGATATAAGGCTCATTGGTCTATAATTCCCAGGATTCTCCCTATTACCATTTGCCATTCTCCAAACCTCTGGCACCTCCCCTGCAGCCTAAGAGGTTTCAAAGATCACAGCTCTTGCCCCAGCCATCTCTTCTCTCATTTCCCACAGCAGCCGGGAGTATATTGCGTCCAGCCCAGGGGACATCAATCTTGATGTTTTTAACAAGATCCAACACTTACACTTCCTTAATCTCCACATTGACCAGCACACAGACCTGTTCAATTTTGACATCACTGTGATCAAGGTCCTTTTCTCTTTTGAATACTGATGCAAAGTATTCATTTAGTACACCTCCCCTCCCCCACCCCACCTCTTCTGCCTCCAGGCACATGCTACTTCCTTTATCCTTTACTTTTGAAAATTTTACTTAAGAATTTTATAAAACATAACAAAAAAAAGACAAAATACAAAAGTACAGATACAAATACAATGAAAACAGAAAAAAAAGGTATAATATCCCCCCACACCCCCTACTAACCTATGCTATCTCAGCTATCTTCCCCCACCCCACGGAGCCTTGCACAAAAAAAAGTTTTAACATTTAAAATTGATAAATCAACGCGCCAACTCTTTACATATCTCTTACTTAAAAGCTATAGCCATACATTCCAAATATAAACTCCACATTTTAGCAAAAAGAGATAATTATTTTGCAAATTACAAGTGATTTTTTTCCAGATATAAACATAAATGCAATTCATTATGCCATCTTTGTATATTCAATTCTACATCATCTTTCCAAGTTATCACTATACATTTTCTTGCTACCGCTAACCCTAATCACAAAAACACCAATTGTGACTTATCAGCCAACCCAATAAACACATCATTGGATCCATTTGCAAATTAATTTTAAATAAATCTCTCAAAAATTTTATAACTTTTCCCCAAAAGAATTTAACTTTCTTACACATCCATACAGAATGCATAAAAGTACTTGAATCTTTTCCACACCTAAAACACAAATCTGTTAAACTAAACCCATATTTCTTCAATTTCTCAGGAGTCAAATATAATTGATGGATAAAATATTGAATTGTCTTGGGATGAATGGTCAAATATGTGTTCTGATAGCGTTACAAAATTAATTAATGTGAGATATAGTATGGTTAATTATAATTTTATACCTCCTTTATCCCTTAGCGGCCCACCTTCATTCTCATCAACCTTCTGATCTTCACATATGCACAGAACACCTTGGGATTCTCCTTAATCCTACATGCCAAGGCCTTCTCATGCCCCCTTCAAGCTCTCCTAAGTCTTTTCTTATGCTCCTTCCTGGCTACCATATACTTCTCATGAGCCCTTCCTGTTTCCTGCTTCCTATATCTAATGTATGCTTCCGTCTTCCTCTTGACTAGTTGTCTGACCTGTTTCGTCAGCCACGGCTCCCTTTTCCCTCCATCTTTTTCTTGTCCCCATGGGACAAGCATATCTTGAAACCCTGAATGTGGCCCCTGAACTTCCTCTACATTACTTCTGTGGTTTCACCCTTAAACATGTTTCCAATTTATTCTCACTAGTTCCTGCCTCATCCCTTCATAATTGGCCCCTCCCCAGTTAAGCACTTTCTTAGTTTGTTTTTACCCTTTTCTATAGCTGTGTTGAAGCTAAGGGAGTTATGGTCACTCTCACCAAACTGCTCCCCCACCGACAGGTCCACCACCTGACCAGGTTTATTCCCCAGCACCAGGTCCACTATGGCCTCTCCTCTTGTCGGCTGGTCCACATACTGTGTCAGGAATCCTTCTTGTACATACCTGACAAATTCAGCCCCATCTATCCCTCTTGCAGTCAGTAGGTGCCAGTCAATATTAGGGAAGTTGAAATCACCCATAACTACAACCCTGTATTTCGTGCATCATACCATAATCTGCCTGCTTATCTGCTCCTCAGTGTTTGGGGGCTTATTTGGGGGCTTATAGACTACTCCCAGCACAGTGATAGCTCCCTTCTTATTTCTGACTTCCACCCACACCGACTCTGTGGACACTCCCTCTGCAGCGTCTTCCCTTTCTATAGCCATGATACCATCCCTGACTAGTAATGTTACTCTCCCCCACTTTTCTAAACCCTGGTACCTGCATCAGCCAATCTTGCCCTTCCTCCAGCCAAGTTTCAATAACGGCCACAACATCATAGTTCAATGTACTGATCTAATAGGAGGGGTGCAGTACTCATTTTTTAGGTGCCAGAGCTCACTAAAAACAGCAACAAGGAGACTTGTATAATTGAGAGGATGATGGGTACTTTGTATGTCCAGAATAACACCCCCCCTTTTCCTCCCGCCTGGAGCGTTGAGTTGCTGGAGTGGCCCCGTAGCAGCCCATGAGGTGCTGGAGCAGCCCCGTGAGCTCTGGCAGGGAGTAGGGCTGAGGGGGAGAATGGATCGGCTCATGATGGAATAGCAGAGCAGACTCGATGGGCTGAATGGCCTACTTCTGCTCCTACATCTTATGATCATGAATACTCTATCACATGTACCTGTAATTTCCTGATTTGTGCAATTTTCTAAATCAGAACTCCTATTCAGAATTGGATAAACAATTCTCACTAATGTTTTCCATCCCCTGCTGTTCTTAACTCTACTCAAGCTAATTTTCCTGTCAAAATTATTTCTAACTACTGTATGAATATTATCCCTTATTACCAGCACTATCTCACCTCCCTTTCCCCTCTGGTTGTCTTCCCTAAATATCAAATATCCTGGGATATCTGATTTGTAGGTTTGTTACCTCAGTGGCATGTTTTTATTATGGTAATTAGATCATAGCCATTCATTATTGATGTCCTACTAATTCATTCTCCTTGTTGCAGATGAGGTTATTATTTTGGTAAAGTGCTTTTAAATTTGTTGTTTAATACTCTAGCAGCACATGCTGCTTGTTTTTGTTTCTGCTGACTATATTTGTGATTTCTACTTCAAGCTTGGTTTCTCTTCCACCAATTCTCCTCTCAGGTATCCATCTCCCTGAGAAGCTAGTTCAAGCTCTCTATGAGGATACAGATCCTGGCTATGTTGAAGTGTTACCCATGCAACTTGTATAGATGCCATTCCTCAGAAACTATCCTGCAGTCTTGGCGATCGAAAGGCCTCTCACCTGTTGGCACATGGCTCTGGGAGTAATTCCAAGATTAATTTATTCGTGCTCCTAACTTTGTTTCTTAGCTTCCTAAAATGAAAGATGAATCCAGGGAGTACTCTTTCCTTCAACATTGTCAGACAAATATAATGTGGGCCACATCTTGCTCTTCAGACTCCTGCTTTCAGAATGCTCTGCTTCCATGGGATCCGGGAAGCAATATACCATTCTGGGGTTCATATCTACAACTACAGAAATACCTGCCCAAAACTATTGAAATCCTGATCACTATAGCTTTATTGTTCTTCCTTCCCTGAGTAGTCTCCTGATGAATCATCAGTATTCAAAAGGGAAAATACGTTAGTGTAGCGATAGCTACCATGATTAAAAGACCACATGTCAGTGTGAATTTCAGTTCCAATTGACTTTATGCTAATGTCAGCACTCGGTTTCAAGGGCGGGTGCAAGCCCTTCCCCGCGTTGGCATTGACACTGCTGAAAAGTGTGCGCTGTGGCCGAGGCCACGATGCACTCCCAAAACCCGACGGCGCCATCTTAATGCAGCTACCCCACTATCGCGGCCATGACATGCGGGGCCGGTTCGCCTGTGTATCGATGGGCGTCGCCACATGAGTGAGTGAAATGGACTCAGGGTACTCCTGGTCTATTTGCTGCTTCCTCCTAGTCTGCTGGGGTGGGGGGGAGGGTGTCATCCATTTTCTGTCTGCACAATTTTTAGCTTCGCTGTTAATGTAATAATCACAAGATCCTTCATCTTGTGGATATGCCACTGTTCCATCTCCATTTACCAGAGTTTGAGCCGCTGTCACTGGAGACACCTGTATACATGTGGTTGCCTGGTGCACAAGAAGTGTGAATGGCATGGTATGGGGTTCATTGTCCACTTGGCTAAACTGTCTGGCCTCACCACTGACTACCTCAATGATGTATCCTTCCTCACAAAAGTCCACCCTGTAAGAACTATGAATTCAGAGGACCACTGCTCTCAAACCACACATCCAATCGAGCTGGCAATTAACCGGCAATTTTCTTGATTCTAGTCTAAGTGTGTAGTACTAGCACGAATGTCCTGGTCTATTTTGCCATTTAATTTTCCCTCCAGCGTGCAAGAAAATATTTTGCTTTCTTTCTACTTGCACAGATAGCAAGGCTAAGGATAGAAATTTACCATATGGTCAGTTGCAAGGAGAACCTAATGCCTACCTTACTAATAAGAATGGTGCTTCAAAGTGCCAACATGTCACGTAACCATCTTATCCTTGAACACAGAATATTTCAGATCGGTTTGGACTTCTAATGACACAAATCCAATTCATGTAAATTTACCAATAAGTAAAATCAACGGCAGCGGCTGAAACTACATCAAAAGTATTTAGAAAGGAGGAGTAGTGGCTGGTAGGGGAATTCCAGCCCTCTCCAGAAAAGTAAAAAAAAGGTAGAGAAAAAACAAAGTCACTAACACAGAAACCAGAACAAATTGAAAGTGAAAGTGTGGAGAAAATGGCAGCAAAGAAAGAAAAACCAAAAACAACGGGAAGAAAAGAAGAAGGAAGGATGTCGGAGGAGGAAGGTGAAGGCCTTACCGTAACGAGGAGGCCCGCCGTAGAGAGAGAAGCCCGCTCCCTGAGGTCAGTGGAAACCCCGAACTCAGGACTACAAAGATGGCTCACGGAGCCAAACAGAAGTGCGCAACTGCGCATGCGCGATGTAATAAAACAAAAACAACACCGACGGGAGGGGGGACCGGCTGAGGAGTAAATCTCCACAGCCAAAACAGACAAGTATAACACGACAGGAAAACATAGAAAATAACGGAAACAAGAAGGAAGAGAATAAAAATAGGAAATCAAAGAAACAACAGATGACCAACTCAGAGGAAAAACACCAACACCAAGACACTTTTAATAAAAATAAGAAGAACAAAAAAACCCAACAAAATAAAATAAACAACTCAACAAGAAAACCAGAAGAAACTGAGGTAAAGGACACAGATCCTGGAGTGGACCCAGAAGAAGAGGAGGGAGAACACAGAGAAATGGAAGATGAAGGGAAGGGCAAGTACATGGATACATTTTTTTAAAGAATATATGGAAGCATTAAGAGAATAGCAGACACAAGAATTCAGTGAAATAAAAAGAAGAATAAAAAGTACAGAAGAAAAAGTGAATAGATTAGAGATGATCATGACAGATATAGGAAAAAGAGTAGACAAGGTGGAAGAACGAGAAACAGCCATAGAAATGGAGGTAGATGACTTAAAAAATAAATTAGAAGAATCTGATAAAAAAGTTAAAGAAACACAGGAACTGTTAGCTCAGAAGATAGATATAATGGAAAACTATAATAGAAGAAACAATATAAAGATAGTGGGCATTAAGGAAGATGAAGAAGGCAAAAATATGAAAGAATTTATAAAAGAATGGATCCCCAGGGTCCTAGAAAGACCAGAATTACAGGAAGAAATGGAAATAGAAAGGGCACACAGAACATTAGCCCCTAAACCACAACCACAACAAAAACCAAGATCCATTCTAGTAAAATTCCTAAGATATACAACAAGAGAAAATATATTGGAGAAGGCAATGAAAAAAATAAGGGAAGACAAAAAAAACCACTGGAATACAAGGGTCAAAAAATTTTTTTCTATCCAGATATGTTTTGAACTCCTGAAGAAGAGGAAGGCGTTTAATGCAGCAAAAACGACCCTATGGAAAAAAGGTTATAAATTTATGTTAAAATACCCAGCGGTACTTAAAATAGTTATCCCGGGGCTGCAAAGCAAACTATTCTCGGATCCGGAAAAAGCACGAAAATTTGCAGAACTACAAAACAGACAGAGAGATGAAGAGATGTAACAAGAACAAAAATGACAACAAACTATATATAAAGAAGAAGAATAAAGTATAAGTAAGAACTAAGAAGAGAAAGAAAGAGAAGAAAGGAAGTAAGGAGGGAATTAAGAGAGTGAGCTTTGTTATATATGAAGATTAAACTCTTTTCTGGGGGGGAAGAATAACAGTCACTGCGAAATCAGTTGACGCTTGTGAGCGGATTCACAAATCCAAATGGAGAGGGGAGATGTGGTTGCCCGACAAGGGACAAAGGGCAACTCAGAAAGGGGAGGGACTATTGGGGTTAAAGGAATTTTAGATATGAGAATAGTGTAAATATTTTATGTTTTAGAAATGTTGTCTTATAATGTGTTCAAAAAAAGAAAGCAGAAATGGATAAGAAGGGAAGGTGGTGATGAGGAAATGGAAAGGAAAGATAAACAAAGTATGAAATGACTATGTTGAACTATATGACTTTAAATATTAATGGAATACATAACCAAATCAAAAGGAAGACACTGTCAAATTTACTGAAAAAAGAAAAAATTGATATAGCATTCGTACAAGAAACACATCTAACTGAAGTGGAACACAAGAAATTAAAGAGAGATTGGATAGGACACGTAACAGCAGCATCATATAATTCAAAAGCCAGAGGAGTAGCTATATTAATCAATAAAAATGTACCAATCAAAAGAGAAGAGGAAATAATAGATCCAGCAGGGAGATATATAATGATAAAATGTCAGATATATTCAGAATTTTGGAATTTACTCAATGTATACGCACCTAATGAAGAAGATCAAAAATTTATGCAAGATATCTTTTTGAAGATAACAGATACGCAAGGGAACATACTAATAGGAGGGGATTTCAACCTTAATTTGGACTCAAACATGGATAAAACTGGAAAAAAAACTAACAGAAAGAACAAAGTAACCAAATTTATAATTAAATCGATGCAAGAAATGCAACTTTTGGATATTTGGTGGAAACAACACCCAAAGGAAAAGGAATATTCATATTATTCGGGTAGACATAAAACATACTCAAGGATAGACCTATTCCTGTTATCAGCCCACATTCAATGGAGAGTTAGGAAAACGGAATATAAAGCTAGACTATTATCGGATCACTCACCCCTGTTATTGGCAATAGAGCTAGAGGACATCCCACCAAGAATATATAGATGGAGATTAAACTCCATGCAACTTAAAAGACAGGATTTTAGAGAATTCATTGAACGACAAATTAAAATGTACTTTGAAATAAATACGGAATCAGTGAAAGATAAGTTTATACTATGGGACGCAATGAAAGCCTTCATCAGAGGGCAAATAATAAGTTATGTAACTAAGATGAAGAAGGACTACAATCGGGAAACAGGACAGTTGGAAAGGGAAATAACAAATACAGAAAAAGAATTAGCAATAAAGGAAGATACAACTAAAAGAAGAGAATTGGCAGACAAAAAAATAAAATATGGAACACTACAAACATAAAAGGTGGAGAGGAACATAATGAAGACAAAACAGAAATATTATGAGCTAGGAGAAAAAACGCACAAAATTCTAGCGTGGCAGCTTAAGACAGAACAAACTAAAAGAATGGTATTGGTATTAAGGAAAAAGGACAAACAAATTACATATAATCCAACGGAGATCAATGAAAACTTCAGGGAATTCTACGAACAACTATATCAAACTGAAAACGAAGGGAAAGAAGACAAAATAGATGAATTTCTAACTAAAATTGAACAACCGAAATTACAAACAGAGGAGCAAAATAAATTAATAAAACCATTTGAAATAGAAGAATTACAGGCGATATTAAAAAAACTCTTCTTTGCCTTGGCTTCGCGGACGAAGATTTATAGAGGGGGTAAAGGTCCACGTCAGCTGCAGGCTCGATTGTGGCTGACAAGTCCGATGCGGGACAGGCAGACACGGTTGCAGCGGTTGCAGGGGAAAATTGGTTGGTTGGGGTTGGGTGTTGGGTTTTTCCTCCTTTGTCTTTTGTCAGCGAGGTGGGCTCTGCGGTCTTCTTCAAAGGAGGTTGCTGCCCGCCGAACTGTGAGGTGCCAAGATGCACGGTTTGAGGCGATATCAGCCCACTGGCGGTGGTCAATGTGGCAGGCACCAAGAGATTTCTTTAGGCAGTCCTTGCACCTCTTCTTTGGTGCACCTCTGTCACGGTGGCCAGTGGAGAGCTCGCCATATAACACGATCTTGGGAAGGCGATGGTCCTCCATTCTGGAGACGTGACCCACCCAGCGCAGCTGGATCTTCAGCAGCGTGGACTCGATGCTGTCGGCCTCTGCCATCTCGAGTACTTCGATGTTAGGGATGAAGCCGCTCCAATGAATTTTGAGGATGGAGCGGAGACAACGCTGGTGGAAGCGTTCTAGGAGCCGTAGGTGATGCCGGTAGAGGACCCATGATTCGGAGCCGAACAGGAGTGTGGGTATGACAACGGCTCTGTATACGCTAATCTTTGTGAGGTTTTTCAGTTGGTTGTTTTTCCAGACTCTTTTGTGTAGTCTTCCAAAGGCGCTATTTGCCTTGGAGAGTCTGTTGTCTATCTCGTTGTCTATCCTTGCATCTGATGAAATGGTGCAGCCGAGATAGGTAAACTGATTGTCCGTCGAACAATAAAACACCAGGAGAGGATGGATTCCCAACATTTAAAGATTTATTAATTCCTCCCCTCCTGGAAGTAATCAACCAGATTGATAAAACACAAAGCATACCAGATTCATGCAAAACAGCAATAATTACAGTAATACCAAAGACAGGGAAAGATCCACTAGCACCAGCATCATATAGACCAATATCTCTACTTAACACAGATTATAAGATAATAGCTAAACTATTAGCAAACAGATTGGCTGACTATGTACCAAAAATAGTAAATCTAGACCAAACTGGATTTATTAAAAAAAGACGAACAACGGACAATATCTGTAAATTTATTAACTTAATTCATGCAGTAGAAGGAAATAAAACTCCAACAGTAGCAGTTGCTTTAGACGCAGAGAAGGCCTTTGACAGAGTAGAATGGAATTATTTATTCAAAGTACTACAAAAATTCAGCCTACCAGAGAAATATATTCATTGGATTAAAGCATTATATAAGGTGCCATTGGTGAAAGTGACAGGAAATGGATATATATCAAAACAATTTAACTTAAGCAGATCAACAAGGCAGGGATGTCCACTATCTCCCTCACTGTTCGTGTTAGCTATAGAACCACTAGCAGAACTGATAAGAACAGAAAATAAAATAAGAGGGATAAAAATAAAAGAGAAGGAATATAAAATCAGTCTATTTGCAGATGACGTTATAATATACTTAACAGAAACAGAAATATCAATAAAAGAATTACATAGGAAATTGAAGGAATATGGAGAAGTATCGAGGAACTAGATCAACGCAAATAAAAGTGAAGCAATGCCAATGAATAATGTGGATTTCACAAAGTTTAAGAAAGAATTATCATTTAGATGGCAAACACAAGCAATGCGATACCTAGGTATACAACTAAATAAAAATCTAGGCCATCTATATAAACTAAATTATCATCCATTAATGAAAAAATTACAAGACGACTTAGAGCAGTGGAAAGACTTACCACTAACACTGATAGGAAGGATAAACTGTATTAAAATGAACAATTTCCCAAGGATACAATACCTATTTCAGTCATTACCAATTCAGCTAACAGAGAAAATCTTTAAGGAGCTAAAGAAAATAATAAAGATATTCTTATGGAAAGGGGGGAAACCGAGGATAGCTCTAGATAAATTAACAGAATGGTACAAATAAGGAGACTTTCAACTACCAAACTTTAAGAATTATTATAGAGCCGCACAATTAAGATACCTATCAGATTTTTATCAAACAAGGGGAAAACCAGATTGGACCAGATTAGAACTAGATAAAATAGGGGAGAAGATACCTGAACATATACTATATAAATGGGATGAAAAATTGGTGCAATGTAGGAATTCACCGGTATTGCATCATCTGCTCAACATTTGGAAGAAGATTCATGTAGAAAGGAATAAAACAAATTACCAACTACCAAAACTAATATTGACGCAAAATCAACTAATCCCTTTCACAATAGATAACCTTTCCTTCAGAGAATGGGAGAGAAAAGGGATCAAAAGAATAGAAAATTGTTTTTCGGGAAATAAATTATTATCCTTTGAACAAATGAAGGATAAATATATAACTCACGATACAATGTTTGCATATGACCAACTGAAAACCTACTTGAAGGACAAATTGGGAAACAGTCTGAGGTTACCAGAAGGAAGCAATTTTGAATATGTGATTACAGACACAATGATAATTAAAAAAATTATAACAAACATGTCCATCAAACTGCAAGAAAAGGAGAACGAGGAAATAAATGGTAAACCTAAACAAAAATGGGAACAAGATCTAAACATAAAGATAAAGAATGAAACATGGGAAAAGCTATGGTCAGGAACTATGAGAAATACAATAAACACGAGGTTACGCATGATACAATATAACTGGATACACAGGCTATACATCACACCTCAAAAGTTAAATAAATGGGACCCAACAGTATCAGACAGATGTTTTCGCTGTAAAAATGAAAAGGGAACAACAATTCATGCAATTTGGACATGTGAGAAAGTGAAAAAATTTTCGGAAGATCTAAACCAGATATTAAATAAAATCACAAAAAGCAATATACCAAAAAACCCAGAGATCTTCCTCCTAAGTAATATAAGAAATAAAGAATTTGGACTCGATTTGGATGGAGCACGAAAAAGATTTGTTATGATAGCCCTAGCTGTAGCAAAAAAATGTATTATGTCAACCCTGAAATTAAAAGATAACTTGAGAATACAACAATGGTACATAGAAATGAATAAATGTATTCCATTAGAAAAAATAACATATAATTTAAGAAATAACATCACAATATTCGAACAAATATGGGAGCCATACATGAAATACAATAGAGAAATCCTACCATGGACTTCCACCACCTAAAATGACAGAAGGAGAAGACAACGAAAAGAACTGACTCAGTAAAATTTCTTGTTTATTTTTATTAAGTTACAACATTGTTTAACGGGTTTAATGTATCTTATAGATTGAACTTCAAATAAATAGGAAAGGGGATGAGGGAGGGAGGGAAGGGAGGGGGGTAAAAGGGGGAGAAAATGACACTATATATTCAAGAGAAAAAATGTCTGTATGTATCTTGGTCAATATGGTTTACAGTGTGAAAAATAAAAAAAATATTTAAAAAAGTATTTCAAAATCCAAATCCATTCAGCTCCCTGAATCTAAAAATCAAAGTATAATTCTGTTTTGGATTTGGATTTCCCGAAACAATAAGTGGAACCTGGACCTCAGGCAAATTACTTGCCACAGATTTTCTCTTCTTGGGATCAGCAGAATTCCCCCTGAAATTGAATAAATGGTTAAAATAGCTTTTAATATTGTGATCTTCACGCTCCTTTAACCCATCACACCCTAACATGCTCCCTTCTCCCTGCTCCTATTGGGAAGAAGGCTCAAGACAGTAAAAGTGAGCAGAGACAGGCTTAAAGGCACTTCCTTACTCGCAGCCATCAGGCTCTTGAATGTACACCTCAACAGGGCTATCATACTGCCCTTGCTTGGCACTTGCTTGACAGTTTATTTTGTTGCAACTCTATAATGTCAATACTCTATAAACTGTGCTCTTCTACTTTATGTATGTTAGAGCTAACCTGTTAGACTACTCGCAGAAGAACACTTCTCATTTTTGCGAGCTTCAATGTGACGAATAAACTTCTTTTGAACTTGGGCAGAGAAATTCTCTTGATTCAAACTGGACACCTCTCTCTGATGGATATTTGACAAGTATATTTTTAAATAATGACTTAACTGTTCAGAAATAACTAATGAATCTATTTTTAAAATAACTTTTTTTGTGTTTGTAAGATGAAGGGTAATAGTGTTGGAAACCAGCCCTCAAAAACATCCAGCAAAATCATTTGTTAGAATAATCATTTGCAATCTCCTGTCAATTTAGGTGAAGTCATACATCCTTTGAACATGGCATATTATTGTAAAATCAATCATATCTATAGGAAGTAACTATAAAGGCCAAAGATAAATCTCTTATACTTGAGCAACTTACTCTTATTTTAACAGCAATGGTGGCTCATATGAACTGTACTCCCCACAAGTTAAAGGGCTCCCACTCTACCCATTTAACCATAACTCCAACCACTCCACCCCAAAATGAACACTTAAAAGATTATTTGTAACATCAATAGTGACTATTCATTAATATTTATTTTATCAACAACCAGTCTGTAATTTTAATAACTAGCATTTGCATTATTTAGAGATTCAATTTATACCATCAGTTTTAAATGTAAATGTTAATTATTTTATCTTTTTCTTTCCCCAGAAAAAGCAAGTGAGTCAAACTAAAATACGAGTTATCTCCACGATCCTTTTCATTTTAGCGGGTTGCCTTGTTTTTGTGACAATTCCAGCAATTATTTTTAAACATATCGAAGAATGGACAACGCTGGACTCCATCTATTTTGTTGTTATCACCTTGACGACAGTGGGATTTGGTGACTATGTGGCAGGTAAACAGTTTTACTTCTCTATGATTACAGGTACAAATGTATGGATTTGAAAAAATGTCACGACAGTTGTTTGATTTATATATTTGTAGAGCTCGTTGAAAGAACTTGTTGATCCAAACCAAGGCTTTTATTAGCAAAAGACAGGAGCTCTTCACAGGTGGCCGACCAGTCCGGAATGATCCGACCTGGCTAGGGACACAACCCTTTAAGGCCCAGACAGTAGGCTTGGCTAAGCTCTCAGCCAATCGCTGTAAGCACAGTCATTACACTCTAGATACTGTAACTATATACATTGGTGGTAGGTCTGTACTATCACAATATTTATATTTCTTTATTAAATTTGCATCCATATGGTACCTATGATTAGGCTGAAACACTTAGTATGACCAGAGAGAGTGATCAAACATCTAGTTTGATGGTGCCATGATTTGCCTAACAATTTGAGACAAGGGTCTGAGTTCTCCAGTTAATAAAATGGCCAGTGATTAGAAAATAATGATGTTCTTGGCAGGCGGAACTTTGCAGTATCTCTGTTTAATTGGCCCGAGCAATGGAAGTAGGCTGAAGCATAGATTAACACAATAAGAGTGCTGCTCTGGTTGTTATAATTCAGGAAGATGTTTATTATTTGTGGAGAAAATAAATATAATGATTTCAAGATTTGTTTATTGCCATGTAATAAAACGGGTAATATTACACAAAATTTGCTTTAATCTACTGTAAGGTAGACAGAATTTCTATCAGCCAGGCACCACTTACAGTCAGAGAAAGAGAAACAAAGGATGGTGCACCCCAGAGTTACAGAGTGTCCATGGATTTACCTCCAGCACTCCCGCAGCCTCCACAGCCACATAGACTCCATTCAAAGCCATCGGCAGCCCAAGCTCCAGATCCGAACCTCTGACCCGATCAGGAAGTCTTCAGCACCTTGGCACCCTGTCGTATCCCGGGTTCCGATACCTGGAACTTCTTCAGCTAGTCTCGAGCACTCTGCAACCTGCTGCGTGTTCTCTGACCACAGTCTCCAGCAGCCCACTCTATGTGGGTTCCTCGCCTTGAGTGAGCAACAGCCTGCGTGTTCTTCAGCCGCTGTGCTCCTCAAAGGTCTGCCGCCTTGGTCACCCTCCCGTGGGTCATCTCCTCTGCGCCCCCTCTAACAGGAGATGGCGTCCCTGTTTTCTGGTGCCCCGTACTAGTCTTCTGTTTTCCCGGAGACTGCATTCCCCTTGAGGCTGCTGCCAATCTTAGGTGTTGCCATCTTGGGCCCAGAGCCTGTGGTTGCAGGATTTTAAAATAAACCACTAATGGCTCCTTTAACAGGCTGTACGGAGTCATTTTCAGTCAGACGGGGTGGGTAAACCCTGTGGAGTGTTGTGTTTCCTCTCCTTGCTCTCTGTGGTTCTTGCACCAGCGGCAGCTTTGCCATTGAATTTTTTATGTAATACACAAAAGTGTGGGAGAAACTCAGATGAAAATGCCATGTAATAAAATCCAATACATCCTGGATGTCCTAGGATTCACCTACAACACAGTTGTACAATATCTGGTGCATTATGTAATTTATGTAATACTTTAAGTTAATTTTATGCAGTTTAGTTTATTCAAAGCCAAGATAAATTACGAATTGAGAAGTATAGAGATCAGCCAAAGAACATTGACTAGACACCAATGATCACATTATTGATAGAGCCAATTCAAGGAGCCAAAATGGCTTTTAATTCTACTATTGCTTATATTTTTAAATTCTTAATGTTTTTTGTTTAGAGATACAGCACAGTAACAGACCATGCCACCTAAATACTCCTACATGACCTATTAACCTACTAACCCCATATGTCTTTGGAATGCGGAATAAAACCCATGCAGACATGGGGAGAATATATAAACTGCTGACAAACAATGGCGGATGGAAACTACGTTACTGGTACTGTTATAGCGTTGTGCTAACTACTGCACTAACTGTGCTGCCCTTCTTATATTTATACTAAAGAGAGAACTGCCAATTGCCAGATCAAAGGGAAAACTATTTCTTTAGTGAGACAAAAGATCAGGGCAGCATGGTTAGTGTAGCAGTTTGCCCAATGCCATCATAGCACTAGAAACTCAGGTTCAAATCCAGTCCTGGGTTTTCTCCAGGTGTTCCAGTTTCTTCCCACAGTCCATAACGTAAGCGGTTCATGGGTTAATCGGGTGGCATGGGTTTCATTGGCCTTCTACCATGCTGTCTCAATAAAATAAAAATAAATTGCATCACAAGGTAAAATAATAGCAGAGCTGAACACATCCACTTGGTTCTATTGAGAGCTGGCCACAAAGCACATAAATTATTGAGTTTACATCATTGCATCTTGGTTAATGTAACTTTATTGTAGCATCAGCAGGAATCATAGACCTACTCAGCCTTCAGTTAATTCTGGTCAGATGAGTAATGTTGGACTAGAAACATAGAGTCATAGGGTCATGCAGCATAGAAATCTATGCCAACTATCAAAAGTCTATCTATACTCATTTATTTTATGAGCATTTGGTCCATAGCTTACTATGCCTTAGCATGTTCAGATGCTTCTTAAGTGTCTCTGCTCAGTAATCAATTCCATCTGCCCTTGACCTGATCAATATCATTTTATAACCTTGGACCACCCTTTTCATTATCAACACCACCACCATTTTTTGTGACATCTACAAGCTTACTAGTCATTCCTTCTATCTTTAGATATGTCTTTAAGCATCAAGAGACCCAGCACTAATCCCTTCATCCCTTTGCTATACTGCTGTTCACAAGCTTCCTTCACTTACGTCTGTCGTGGATGTGTAATTACCATTGTTGGGAGCGATACCAGGTGATGAATCTCAGATGCAGGAGGAGGAGAGCGTCAGGATCACCCATGAGGCAGTAAGCCAATGTGAATGTCAGAGGAGTTTAGCTGGGTGGTGCTTGGGGAGTTGAAGAATGCAATGTTGTGTCTAGTGAATAATAAAAAGAAAGTCGACTTCATGGTGTGGCTGAAAGAAGCGAGTGAGAGTATTCTTTCATTGTTTGTAAGCTGTGGTAAATCAGTGCCATTACATGTCTGTATACCAGATCAATTGCACTGCCCTTTATTTGGTTCACTACAAAAATTTCAATTCAACTTATCAGTCGGCACGGTTAGTGTAGCGGTTAGCACAACACTGTTACAGCTCCAACGACTAGGGTTTGAATCTGACGCAGTCTGTAAGAAGTTTGTAGGTTCTCCCCGTGCCTGCATGGGTTTTCTCCAGGTGTTCCCATTTCCTCCAACCCTTCAAAACGTACCGGGGGTGTAATTGGGTGGCAAAGGCTCATGGGCTGGAAGGTTACCATGCTGAATGTCTGAAAAAATCTCCTCCAATAAACATACTTCTGACTTATCAATTCCTGCCTTTCCAAATTTAGAATTAGTCTGCCCTTACATATTTTTTCCAATAGTTTCTTTCTCACAGACTTTTGAACTAACTGCCCTATCTGGCTTATCCCTGCTGCCCTTCTTCAGTAAAGGGAGCACATTCACATCCAATGCCTCACCTGCAGCCAGCAAAGATTTAAAATCTCCATTAGGGCCCCATCTCCTTCTGGGCTTCCACAGTAGCCTGGAATACATCTCATCTCATCAGTGTGACAATAGGTACTTCTGTGCTTTAGCATCATTGCACAATGTGTTGAATTCATCCAAAGGGACATAATCAGTGGAAGTATTGTTGCAAAGAACTGCTCTGGCTAAATACACTTCTGAACCAGTTTCAAAGCTTCTGAACACTCCAATATTTAGGTAATTACAGTCAACACTTAAAATTCTAGAATGTTGCAGCATTTAATCCCATCCGGATTAAATTACAGCTGTTTTCAAATAATGTGGAAAATCTAGACCAACAGTATGTATTGTGATTTTATTTTCCATAGAGGGTTAAAGAAATGATACAGTTGAGCAGGAAACCCAATTAATTCAGACATTTCCCCTCATACTCTCCCAGAAAAGTGCTCTCCCAACCTTGTCTAAATGGTAGGTCAAGTTTAGATCAAAATATGTATTGAATAAATACATGGTTAACATAGTGGTTAGCGCAACTCCATTATAGCACCAGTGACGCTGGTTCATACCCAATGGTGTCTGTAAGGAGTTTATACGTTCTCCCCGAGACCTGTGTGGGTTTCTCTAGGAGCTCCAGTATCCCTCCACCCTCCAAAACATACCAAGTTGGTAGTTTAATTAGGCATAATCAGGCTGCATGGGTGTCATAGCTGAAAGGGCCTTCCACTGTGCTGTATTGTTAAAATTTAAAAAAAAACATCAATACATACATATGACACAACTTGGACATGATAAACAATATTCTACATTTTATTCCTGTGCCTGTGACTTTCTATGATGTATGAATTGAATAATTCTTTCTACTTCTCCAGTAATAGCTCTTGTTGATTTAATTTTTAATTTAGACATATATCTGGTAACAAGCCATTTCAGCCCATGAGTCCATGCCACCCAATTTTCACCCCATTGACCTACGTCCCCGAAATGTTTTTGAATGGAGGGAGGAAACCCATGCAGACATTGGGAGAACATACAAACTCCTTACAGACAGTGTGGGATTCAAACCCCAGTCGAATCCTGATCACTGGCGCTGTAAAGACACTGCGCTAACCACTACATCGACCATTGTTTCATCTCAAGTTAGTCTTCTCTAATGCCAATTTAAATTGTTCATATCCTAGCAACCAAAATGTTGCTTCCATTAGACCATGTAGGAGCAGAGTGAAGCCATTTAGCCTATTGAGTCATTTGAATCATGGCTGATGCGTTTCTCCTCTCAACCTTATTCTCCTGCCTTCTCCCTATAACCTTTAACATCCTTGGTAATCAAGAACCTATCAATCTTTGCCTTAAATATATCCAATGACAGCCTCCATAGCCATCTGTGGCAATGAATTCTATAGATTTAGCACCCTCTAGCTGAAAAAATGTCCTTTTACTCTGAAGCTGTGCCTTCTGGTCCTAGATATTCCCAATACTGGAAACACGGTGTCCACATCGGCTCTATCTTGTCTTCTTAATTTTTGGTATGTTTCAGAGAGATCTGCCATCCTTCCAAACTCCAGTGAGAGAAGGCCCAGGGCTATCAAACACTGGACATACATTAATGCTTTCATCTCGGGGATTATTCTAGTAAACCTCCTCCAGACCGTCTCCAATGCCAGCACATCCTTCCTTAGATATGAGGTCCAAAACTGCTCACAATACTCCAAATGTAATCTGATCAATGGCTTATAAAGCCCGAGCTTTAGATTTTATCCTCTTGAAATTCCCAGTTTTTCTCCGAAAGAACCAAAGAGTTGTTGATCCAAACCAAGGCTTTTATTAACTAACATGGTTATATGGTTATATAAAAGACTGGAGCATATCACAAGTAGGTCGACCAGTCCAGAATGACCTGGTCTGGCTAGGAGCAATCCTTTAAGACCTGCCAGTAGGTGTGGCTAAACTCTCAGCCAATCACAGTCATCCTACACTACCATCTGTACATATACACATTGGTGATAGAATCTGTACTATCACACTCCTGTAGCTCGAGTCTTGTAGAACAAAGAGATTTTAAAGGTGCATAATTCATGAAGGTGGCGAAGCAGGTAGACAGGGTAGTGAAGGGAGCAGCTGGCATGCTTGTCTTCATGAACCAGGGCATCGAGTGTAGGATCAAGGATCTCATGTTACTGAGCTATTGCTGAGACCAGGCTTGGAGTATTGTGTGCAGTTTTGGTCACCCAATAGAGGAAATTTATCATTAAGCTGGAAAGAATGCAGAAAAACTTCATGAGAATGTTGCTAGGACTGGTTGGCTTGAATTATAAGGAAAGGCTGTATAGGCTGCAATGTTTCTCCCTGGAGCTTATGAGGCTGGAGGGGAGGGGGGAATCATACAGAGGTTTATAAAATCATGAAGGGTATAAATAAGGTGTGGTGGTACACCACCAGCCTACTGCAGGGGGCAACCTCTGTACCTGCAGAAGTGTAAGGGGACAGAACATCTGGCCGGCTGTCAATCAGTCGGCCTGAAGGGATCAAGCCCCACCCGGTCGGGTGTCAATCACCCTCTGAGATAGAAGCTTGCGCTGGCCTCCCGAGGCCTCACTCAGAGTTGCTGCAGCCACAGCCAGTCTGGCTCTGTGGATTAAAGCCTGTTGTACAGTCTTTATCTTTGTATGTGTCTGATTCTGGCTGACAGTGCACCACATAAAGTAAATAGGTACATAGGTAAATAATTATAGCTTTTTTTTTCGCAGAGAAGGGGGAATCTAAATCTAGAGGGTGTAGATTTAAGGTGGGAGTGGAAAGATTTAACAGAAATAATTGGGTATATGGAACAAGCCACCTGACAAAGTGATGGAGGCGGTGATAGTTGTCACATTCAAAAGGCATTTAGACCGGTACATGACTAGGAAGGGTTTAGCGGAATCTGGGCCAAACACAGACAAATGGGACCAGCTTGGTTAGCATGGATGTTGGGCTGAAGGGCCTATTTCTGGGCTTTGGAACTCATTACTCTATAACTTTTGCTGAGGCCATTTTAATGCATCTCGACATGTGAGAAATATATATGATATATGTACATGTGCACAGTGTAATGGGAGTGGAACAAACCAGAAATACAAGTTTTGACAGTTCTCTATGTCTTAGTGATTCATTATACTATTGGCATTGTATGCATTTAGAACATGAACTAGCTGAAACTCTGTTATCCCAACACAAGCACACTTCAAGTCACTCCACAATGTGAATGAAAAACCATGTGTTTTTTCTGTAAGTGATGTGCTGGCCCTCACCTAAAATGTTTTCCTAGGAACCTCCCAAGGTGCACGGTTACCCTTTCCCACACAGAGCTTTGGCCAGTGTTTTTTCTTATGTCCACATTGGCCATTACTTCAGATTGCTGCTGTCATCAGTAAACTGTGTGGTCACACAGGTCAATTTTCCAGTTTTTTTTTGTCTTACCTGAGGTTCATACTTTTGATCCTTGTCACCAGTTTGCAGGTTGAAAATGTAGACCAGAAGAAATGTTAGAATTCTAAAGCTGAATCTAAAGCAGATTGGTCCAAACTGCTGCAATAGATCTCATGGAAATGAGATATTGTTATAAACAATATGTTTATAACAGAGTAAAAGGCCACGTGTCCTTTGCATGCAAGTCTAAAATCAAAATAGTTAAATTAGCAATTCAAATAGCATTCTTTCTACACAGAAGAGAAGCTTTCATTGTTAGGTGTCACAGGGAAATAATGAAGCTAACATGAACATTGGAAAACTAGGCTTAGAAAGCATTTCTGCTATCACTAGAAACAACAACGAACAGAATGATCTCTGGTTAAAGTGTTCACTGGATTTACATGAGTGTCAAAATGGCAGTAGATTGCTCAATCATGGGCAAACATATCACTAGGTAATTTCAGTCAAATTCTACTAATGAAGAGTATAGTGAATTTTAAACCATAATAGACAAGCATGGACTAGTAGGGCCAAACTGGCCTGTTCTGTGCTGTACATGGTGATAAGGACAAGATAATGAAGTCCAAAAAAAATTACATGTTTGGTGAATCATAAAGATCAGGAAATAGAAGTGTTTTTGGCTGAAAATACTAATTGATGGCAAACATTTGCTTGGAAAATTGAATGTAGGTTGGAAATTGGAGTTCAACACAGATGCTGAATCCTGTTTGGTCACATGATTGAGAAAACATGCAGAAAAATTTGAGGATGCTTATGTGGGTTCACACAAGTTATATTGCCTGCTTGTATCCAACCAGATGGAAAACTAATTTACTATGGGCCTCTTCTTGTCCCACATGCACGGAAGAACCAAATGGAGGTTCAGATAAACTAGAATGAAATGGAGTTTGAATAAAGACAAAACAGAGTGACTGTGCAACAGTAGTGTCTAAAATGGACAAGATTTTTGGACTATGTGATTTGAGGGAAAAGTTTAGGGAAATATGAGGGGGAATTTCTTCACTCAAGAGAGTGGTGGGAGTGTGGAATGAACTTCCAGCCGAAGTGATAGATGTGGCTTTGATTTTAATATTTAAGGAAAAGTTGGATAGGTATATGGACAAGAACAGGAGTGGAGGGATGCAGGTCAATGGGACTAGGTGGGAGAAGGTGTTTGACATGGACTAGAAACTGTAGACCGGAGGCCTGAACTGGCCTGTTTCTCTGCTGTAATTGTAATATGGTTATAATTACAAGGTGGCAGTGAACCAGGCAGCTGATTTTGGACTGTTAACAATGGCAGCTAATGGTCTCAAGATTAAAATACAGTAAAAAATCTGTTATCCAGAATTCAAACAACTGGCAAAAAAAATCATGGTAAATAAATTGGAAAAAAAACTACAGGTTTAAAATTGGCGACCCCTGGTGGTTCGTTTGCCAATCAAGCCACACATCGCAAGCAACTGGAAAATGCACTTATCGGCATCTAGGTGCTGAATACTGAAGGTTTCATTGTACTGCAAATGTAGAAATCAGAAATAAAAACAGTAAACTTTGGAAATACTCTGCAAGTCAGATAACATCTGTGGAAGGAGACAGGTTAAAAGATCATTTACAGAACTGGGAAGAATTCTGATAAAGAGTCTTTGAACTGAAATTCTCCTTCCTCTTAAACACCGAATCTTCTGATATTGCGAGCATGAAAGTAATTGCCAGTAGTTTTAGTTATTGGCCAGAATTAGATCATATTTAGAATAGCTGGAAGAAAAGAATATTAACTGTCAAGATTTCAGAGCCAAGGCAGCAAAATCTTCTCAATAAAATTGTAAAAGGTCAATAAGAATACATTACTAGTGGAGTTATAGAATCATACAGCACGGAACAGCCTTTTCAGTCCAACTCATCCATAAATGTCTTATGAATGTTGCAGATAGAAGAAATAGCTTTGCCTAAAATTTCATTGGGAGAAAAGTATTGGTAATTTGTTAGTGCCTCATAGAACCTCTTCTGGACCCTCTCCAATCCTTCCTTAGATATGGAGCTCAAAACTACTCACAATATTCTAAATGTGGTCTGACCAATGCCTCAATATCATATCCCCTGCTTTTATATTCTATCCCTCTTGAAATAAGTGTTTACCAATCACTGACTCTACATGGCTCTAATCCCAAGGTTGTTACAAGTATTCTGCAAGCCATAATGAATGACTTGAACATCCATTAAGGTTGTCTACGGAAGACTCTGCAAAGCCTGGTGATAAGTTCCAGTTTATGAATTTGCAAAGTATATTTATATGATAGTTAAGATGTCTCCACTTGTCCCAGAAGGTGAAGATCATTTTGGTGACACAATAAGTAGGGAATTATACTACCACAGTAGCTTTAGCGGTTCCCAAACTTGATGTAATATTGATGTACAATCAATAGGAACAGATAAAAATGTGTTTAGGGAACACATTTTCCAATATCTTCCTTTTGTCATCTACTCACTATTGTAATGCAGGAAATAAAACAGCCATTTTCAGTTCAGCAACTTCGACAAATAACAATGAAATGTGACCATATGATTTGTAAAGGGCCTTTTCCACAGACCCTGCCTGGACCTACTGAATGTTTCCAGCAATCTTTCCATCATCTGTAGTAGTTTTGATTTACATTGACCAGCTAATTTATTCTGTTCGATGTTGTTTCAGAAATTAAAATATCAGACAGAAGCCAAATGGTTACCATGGTAATAAATTGTTGTTCTGAGAGCTATGCAACTCACTCGTCCTGCTTTTGTTGTGACTTTTGGTATAAGTATCTCTTTTTGAATACATTCCATAAATTACAGGAAAATTTTATCTGGAATTCAAGTCAAGTCATAACATGCTCATGTGGTAAAGACAAGATAGCATTTCTCCAGGACCACGGAGCATATTTACATAAATATAAGTTAAAATAGAAGTTAAACACATAAACTATTAAATATTAAGATGTATACTGTAAGAGTCCCCAATACCAAGGTACTCTATGCACATATATTCTGGGAATTCTGATGGACTGGGGGAAATAACTGTTGGCCAATCTGGACGTATGGGTCCTGGTGTGGCAGTACCTCCTACCAGATGGCAGAAGGAAGAACAGTTTACTTGAGGGGTGTATGGAGTTCTTCACAATGTTTATTGCTTTTTGTCTGCTTTGAGTGTTGTTGATGTCCATCATGGTAGGAAGAGATCCCCCACTGATCTTTTCTGCTGATTTCACTCTCCTCTGCATGGTCTTGTGGTCCGAGAAAGTACAGCTACCAAACTAGGCAGTGATGCGGTTGCACAGGATGCTCTCAATACATCCTCTGTAGAATGTAGTAAGGATGGAGGAGGGGGGTGGGAGATGAACTTTCCTCAACTTTCACAGGAAGTAGAGATGCTGCTGGGCTTTCTTGGCTATGGAGCTGTTGTTAAGGGACCAGTGAGATTCTCTGTCAAATGCACTCCAAGAAACTTGATACTCTTGACGACCTCAACAGTGGAGCCCTCAACTGTCAGTGGAATGAGGTCCCCCAGGCCCTCCTGAAGCTGACAACCATCTCTTTTTTTTTAACATTCAGATACAGGTTGTTGGCTCTGCACCAGTCCATTAGTGACCGCACTCATCCCTGTACGATGACTTGTTATTCTTAATATTCAAACCCACCACAGTTGTGTCATCAGCAAACTGTGTTTAGCTGCACAGTCGTGGGTCAGCAGAGTGAACAACTGTGGACTAAGCACGCATGCCATCTGTTGGGGCTGGGGTAACCTAACGTGGTTCTGGTGCATCATGGGTGAAGATAGGAGAGGGGGGTGTGGGGTGGTCGGTCATTGTCTCAGGAACCCCTGAGGGTGCTAGCTCCCTAACAAAGACTGTGTCCTCTTGCCCATCATGGTACGCCACATAGGCATTTAGGGGTTGGCATGGAAGAGGTGGATCCTTTTGTCCAGTGGGTCAGACTTGGCTCCTCGTGTGCTTGTAGGACTGGCCCTGGGGATATCAGCCAGGCCAGCAGTGTGGTTCCTGTTGCAGACATCCTGGGGAAGGAAAACATTCATTCGTGTAGAGTGGCATTGGTGGTGGTACACAGGAGTGATCTGTCGAGTGGAGTGCCTCAGGGAGGGCATCTTGCCAGTGGGATACTGGAAGGCCTTTAGACGGCAGGGACAGGAGGATGGCCTTCCAGAAGGTGGCGTTCTCCCTTTCCATCTATCCATTCCCTCGGGGGTTGTAGCTGGTGGTTCTGCTCGTGGTGATACCTCTGGTCAGCAGATACTGGTGCAGCTTGTCATTCATAAAGGAAGGACCCCAGTCGCCCTGGATATAGCAGGGGAACCCAAACAGAGTGAAGAGGGTGCGTGATAACTGTTCACGTCTGGGCAGGGGATGACGAATGGAAAATGTGAATACTCGTCAATGATGTTGAGGAAGTACATATTACAGTCAGAGGAGGGGAGGGGTCCTTTGAATCAATGCTCAGACTTTCAAAGGCATGGGTGGTCTTTATCAGTCTGGTCGACAGGTGCAGTTTGCATTTTGCACAGATCTGGCAGTTTCAGGTCATAGTCCTGATCTCCTCAATGGAGTAAGGCAGATTGCGGGCTTTGATAAAACCTGGTGATTCCAGGGTGGCAGAGATCATTGTGGAGGGCTTGCAACTGGTCATTTTGTGCACTGGCACATGTTCCGTGGGATGCATTGCTGCAGTGGGGTCCTGGATAGTCTGAGGCGCCTGTACGCAGTCATTGGTGTTGGTTTGATGGCGGCAAGTCTTGCATGCCATCCGTTGGGGCTGCATCATGGGTGAGGATAGGAGAGGGGGCTCATTGAGTTTCCCAGGCCAGTACAAGATATCATAATTGTAGGTGGAAAGTTTAATTCTCCATCTCAATATCTTGTATTTGATTTGCTGGTTGTTGAACATGAACGCCTCCACTCATTGGACAGTCAGCAAGTTAAATCGTTTGCCATCTAGGTAGTGTCTCTAGCGCCATATTGCCTTGACAGTAACTTGGGGCTCTTTCTTGATAGAGGAGTGTTGGATTTCAGGGCCCTGGAGGGTGTGGGAAAAGAAAGCTACGGATCTGTCTGCCTGGTTAAGTGTGGCAGCCAGAGCGAAGTCAGATGCATTGCTCTCCACCTGGAATGGGGTAGATTCATCCACGGTGTGCATCATATCCTTGCCAATGTCTGCCTTGATGTGGCTGCACGGACCTCTGGTGCCAGGCGAAAAGAGGTACATTTAATGAGGGGGTGGGCTTTGTCTGCATAATTTGGGATGCACTAGGCATAGTAGGAAAAGAAGTGCAGGCACCTTTTCAGGGCTTTGAAGCTGTGGGGTAGGGGAGTTCCAAAAGTGGGCACATGTGATCGGGGTTAGGGCCAATGACTCCGTTCTCCATGATGCAACCAAGGATGGCAAGGCGTGTTGTGCGAAATATGCATTTAGTTTTATTGTCTGTAAGGTTAAGGACCTTGGTGGTCTGGAGAAACTTTTGGAAATTGGCATCATGGTCCTGGTGACGTTGTCCAGATATGGGAATGTGGCCTGCAGCTCATACTGGTCTACCATTCGGTCCATCTCCCACTGGAAGACTGAGACTCCATTGATGATGCCAAAGGGAACCCTCAGGAAATGGTAGAGGTGGCCATCTGCCTCAAAACCAGTATACTGGTAGTCCTCTGGGTGGATAGGAAGCTGCTAGTATGCTGACTTTAGGTCGATGGTGGAGAAAACCTGATACTGCGTGATTTGGTTTACCATATCATATATACAGGAAGAGCATACGTGTCCAGCTTCATGTATCTGTTAATGGTGTGACCAGAGTCCATGACCATTCTGTTTTTCTCCCCATTCCTCACCACAAACACTTGGACTTTCCAAGGGCTGGTGGCTGGCTTCAATGATCCCCTCATTGAGTAGCTGCTGCATCTCCAACCTAATAAAGGCCCAGTTCTGGCACTGTGCCATCTACTTTTGGTGGCAACGGGTTTGCAGTCAGGAGTGTGGTTAGCGAGCAGTGGAGGAGGGGTGATCTTGAGGGTTGAGAGTCCACAGGTCAAGAGCCATGGGAAATCTTTGGGTTGCTGGCCGGAAACAGTAGGGGTGGGGGGGAGAGGCTGGGGGGTTTTTGCTAGTGGGGTTTAAGAACTGCTGGTTACAGATAGTGAGGGAGGATGGGGTCCATCGTATTCTATTGTCATGCTTTTAAGGTGGCATTGAAAGTCTAGTCCCAGCAGCACGGCAACGCAAAGCTGTGAAATCACCAGGAGTTTAAAGTTTCTCTAGTCAGTGCCCTGAATGCTCAAGGTCACTACGCAGTAGCTACAGACACCAGTCGCATGGGACTTCAAGGCCAAGGAGACTTTAAGATTCACTAGCCTAACCATGAGGGAATAGTGCTCAACCGTGTCCAGGTGGATGAAGCTCTCCGTGCTCCGACTATCAAACAGATAGCTCGTCACGTGGCTGTTTACCTGGATGTCCATCATTGGTCTGGTGAGTTGGTGAGGACTACCTTGATCCAGTGTGATGGAGGCCAATGTCAGGTCGCTGCCTGCAGCTGCGCTGGAGAGCTTGTATGTTTGATTGCAAGATGGAGGCATCCAAGATGGCAGCCCCCACGGCTCACAAACGGCATTGCTGGGTCTCGGAGAATGCGGTGTCCAAGATGGTGACCTCCACGGTCCACACATGGGACAGCAGGGTTGGGGTGGCTTGGACATACACTTTCACATAATGGCCTTTCTTCTCACAGTTGGAGCAGACCGGACTTTCGCCAGGTAACATTTCCTTGGGTGCTTGCCCAGGCCACAGAAATAGCTCAAGGAATACAGCATTAATGGTTGGGTTGCTGGCGGGACATGGCATTAGTTGTGTTAGATGCTCGAGGAGTACAGCGGCCGTAGTCAGATTGCCAACGGTGCGTGGTGTCCCAAGATGGCTGTACCCAGGGCAACTATAAGGCAGCCATGTTGTCAGCCAAGTAGGCTTCCATATTCTGGAGGACCACCTCCAGCATGCCCATTGGTTCGACTGCCCTCCCTCTACAAATTGAGCTCACATTGTTCCAACAGTCTCTGACAGATATAGTGGACCTGATGTCTATGACATACGCGTTTCTAATTAGATTCTCCATGTTATCTGCGGCCGTTACAGCCTTGCAGTCGCAGGCCTGTCCAAGGATTCAGAGGGCCAGGGGATACGCGGTGCTTGATTTCCCCGTATCGCTGTTTTTTGGTGGTCAGGAGGTGTCTTATGTAGACCTTCTTTACCTTCTTCAGCTACCAGCCCTTCAGATTATCCATCTCCTGAGTATACCAGGGGCCCGACCCAGGAATGTAGTACCTGCAGCTTGTCATTCTCTGATCGAACAATGGCAGATGATGCCTGCAAGAACGCTTTGAAGCAATGCAGCCAGAGTTCAAAGCTGGTGAAGGCCTCAGGTGATTGAGGGTCGATTTCCAACTTCTCCAGCTTCAGGATCTGCTCCATTGTCAAAATTTATTACAAATAAAATTGATGCACAATCAATCAAAAGACTGGAAGTTACGTAAAACTGATAGGCTTTTATTCACAATAGAATGGAGACACGTCCACGCTGGTTGACTGACCTGAACTGGGGAGGGGGCTGAGGAACACTCACCTTTATTCAGAAGTCTGTGGGAGGGACCACAGGTACAATCAGCCAATAGGAGTGTCCAGACAGTTAAATATATAAACAGTAGTTTACCATAGCGTTGTCTTGGATGCCCTTCCACATGAGTTGCATGTCCTTGCTGTCAACGCTTTGCTTCCCTGATGGCCTTAGACAGCTTAGCTTTTGCAGTAGCTAGGGCTACCTTGTGGTCCATTCTGAAGGCAGCATCTCAGTTCCTGAGCAGCCCACGCACCTCCACAGTCATCTATGGCTTTTGATTGGAGTGACGTCAACCAAACACTTACTGATGTAGCTGGTCAGTGACGCCATATACTCCTCCAGATTGATGCAGTCACCACTGGTTCTGCTTCCTTGAACATGTTCCAGTCAGTGCGCTCAAAGCAGTCCTGGAGTGCATTCAATATCAAATTATTGGGTAGCTGACCTATTGTTAATGATATTCAGTGGAGAAATTATACACTTTAAATTATTTGCAGACAATTTAGAAATGACTGGGAAAAGTGAATGGGTGAAATTTTTGTTTGTTTTAATTGGTTTACATTTGTTTTACCTTTGCATTATCTACTGTGGAACATATGCTGACAGGTCACTCCCTGGCTCTGTGAGGTTAGACAAGAAAGAAGTGTGTGGACCTGAAAAAAAAGGCAAACGCGAACACCAAAATTAATTGACAAAAGAATTCCACATTTCATGGGACATGAAAATATCCTGCTAAGTTTTAGTTTTCACGATAAAATTGGTGTGACATCCACAAGCAGTTCTATTTGAGTGGATGCATTTATCATATTATGGGGTTTCATACATAATCCTCATTTTCTGCTCCCCATTCCACAGCATGGTTCTGTATTAAGCTCATCTCATGTATTATGTCTAATGCATCTTGCATAGTAAAGAAATAAATAATTGGAAATGCGTGATGCGTAACAAATCAATGTAACTGAACTTTAGAGAGGACTGTAAAATTGACAGCAGAATAAGGCAAACGGCAAAAAATGTTTTATTGCAATTATATTGATCCTTGGTGCGGTCACACCTGGAGTACTACATAAACATTGGTCTTGCACTGTGGTATAGAAGAGTAAGCTCAACCTCCATTCAAAGTTTAGAAGGAGACATGACCTCATTGAAATGTAAAAAATTGTTCCTGGGCTCAACAGAGTTGATGCGAGGAACAAACTGTTGATTTTGCTAATCATGGGATCACATTCTCAAAACAAAGGGTAGGCCATTTAGGATTGAAAGGAGAAGTATCTCCTTATTCAGTGTGTAGTTAATTTTTGGAATTCTCTACCCTGAAAGGCTGGAATTGAATGTATTTCAAAGCATAGATTAACAGATTTATGAAAATTATTGGGTTCATGGAATATAGTCACAGAGCAGGAAAAGGTAGAAGCCCAGTGATGATTGCTAGAGCAGGTTTCATGGGCCAGAATGCCTATTTCTCCTCCATTTTTTTCTGTTCTAACTGCACAGCTTGAAATATGATGAACAGCTGTTTGCATTAGATTTCTGCCCAGACTGCCAGAAATACATTTGTATAGTTAATGTATTATTGATGGTGACAAATCAGATATTAGTTCTGGTTGATTTCTAATTGAGAAAAGTCATTTTAGCTTTCTGATTCCAACTTGATGAGGCCAGTTTAATTCAAAATAAATATCTAAATGAGGGTCAATATTCTTTTTGAATCGGTAAGAACTTCTGTAAACATTACCACCTCATAATGCTTAACTGGATGTAACTGGTGTTTCTGGCCATGCTAATAATGAACTCGGAGCCCCTGTATTCCAACTGGAAGTGACTGAGTTCTCCAGCTGATGGAGGTTGGGGACAGCTGTGGTTGTTAAATTAGGTTGTAATTTTCTAATTTAGAAAAAGTAATGAAAAGTTGTGTTTACTTAGCTCTGTGTCGTCTATTTGTGCAGGTGGAAACATAACAATTCTTTATCGAGAATGGTATAAACCATTGGTCTGGTTCTGGATCCTGGTGGGCCTTGCCTACTTTGCAGCTGTCCTCAGCATGATTGGCGACTGGTTACGTGTGATATCCAAGAAAACAAAGGAGGAGGTAAGATGCTGTTAATTGCTCCTGGAAACATCTGACCATGAAACAATGTAGGGGATGTCACAGAATAGATGACGATTGATATTGGCAACAAATGTGCAGCAGGTTCATTTCTATCAAGAGAAATGCAAAGATAGGCCTAGCCTAAAATGGACATGGGCTAGTGATTCCCAGGAGTCAGGATGGGGGGGGGGGGGCATAGGAGTGAGAGGTTGCATTTCTTCAAGGAAGCTTTGTGCACATCCTTCAATCATTTTTCTCTGCCTGGCTGTTCATCTACTCCTATGACAGAGATAAGAACAGGTTGCTGTTTGGCGCCCTGATGTTGGGTAAGAGAACCATGGTCAGGCTAAAGCATGAAAGACGCTGTGATTGTCATCAAAACCTCGAGGAAGGGCTCAGGTTCTGAAATGTCGGTAATATACAGGGCCCTCCATGTTTTGGACAAAGACACCTTTTCCCTTTATTTGTCCCTGTGCTCCGCAGTTTTAAATTTGTAATCAAACAATTCACATGTAATTAAAGTGCACATTCCAGATTTTATTCAAGGTTAATTGTATACATTTTGGTTTGACCATGTAGAAATTACAGAACTTTTTATGCATAGTCCCCTCATTTCAGGGCACCATAATGTTTGGGACATTTGACTTCACAGATGTTTGTGAGTATGCGGGTATGTTTAATTGCTTGATTAGTGCAGGTATAAGAGAGCTAGGCTTGCTTCAAAGCTTTTGATCACCTTTGGAGTCTGTAGTTGACATTTTTCAGCATGAGGACCAGAGTTGTGCCAATGAAAGTTAAAGAAGCCATAATGAGGCTGAAAAACAAAACTAAAACAGTAAGAGACATTGCCCAAACCTTGGGATTAACAAAATCAACTGTTTGGAACATGGTGGAGAGCTCAGTAATTGCAAAGAGACTGGTATTCCAAGGAAGATCTCCACTGCAGATTACAAAAGAATTCTCATCATAATGAAGAAAAATCCCCAAACATATGTCTGACAGATCAGAAACATTCTTCAGGATGTGTCCAGGACTACTGTGTGCAGAAGACTTCATGAACAGAAATAGAGAGGTTACACTGCAAGGTGCAAACCACTTGGCTCTTGCCATCAGGTTCATCTTGGTTTCATCCGTCTACAATATCTTTTTTTTCTAGAATTCTACAGGCTCTTTTAAATACTTCTTGGCAAATTGTAATCTGGCCACTCTTTCTGTGGCTAATTAGTGGTTTACATCTTGCAGTTTTCCCTCTGTATTTCTGTTCATGAAGTCTTCTGAGGACAGTCGTCATTGACACATTCACACCTGCCTCCTGAAGAGTGTTTTTGATCTGTAAGACAGGTGCTTGGGGATTTTTCTTCATTATGATGAGAATTCTTCTATCATTAGTAGTGGAGGTCTTCTTTGGAAAATTAGTCCCTTTGAGATTACTTCTTTCTTCTTAATTATATTCCAAACAGTTGATTTTGTTCATCCTATGGTTTGGGTGATGCTGTTTACTGTTTTATTCTTGTTTTTTAGCCTCATTATGGCTTCTTTGACATTCATTGATTCAATGGCGCAACTCTGGTGGTCATATAGAAAAAAGGCAACTACAGACTCTAAAGGTGATCAAAGGCATGGAAGCAAGTCTAGTTCTCTCATACCTGCACCAATTAAGCAATTAAACATACCTGACTAATCACAAACGCCTGTGAAGCCAAATGTCCCAAACATTATGGTGCCCTCAAATGAGGGGACTGTGTATAAAAAGTGCTGTAATTTTTAAAATCTGGAGTGTGCACTTTAATTACATGTGAATTGCTTGATTACAAATCTAAAATTGTGGATCACACAGGCAAATAAATAAAAAAAGTCTCTTTATGGAGGGCCCTCTATTTTTACCTCCTATAGATGCTGTGAGATTGGCTGAGTTCCTTCAGCATTTCTGTATTTGACTCTGCTCAGGGTAGCTGACTAAGTATAACTGGTGTCTTAAAGATGGAGATGTTGGCCTGGAAGAGGACTTTGACTTTGGTTGTCTTGTCATTCAATGAATTTAGAGGATTTTGCAAAGATGTTTTAGCGTTACCTTTAGCTGCACGTTGTAGTTATTCAGGAATACCAACGGGTACATAAGAAATACAAAATAAACACTCAATATGTTAGTTAACAGAGATAGACTTCAGATGGGTCTGAAAACTGGCATGTAAATAAGAAATACTGGAAACACTTAGCTGGTCAGGCAGCATCTGGGAAAGATAAACAGAGATGGAAGACCCTTCATTAGAACCTAATATATGAACTGTTTATCACTGTGTCTGCCTGATCTTCTGAGTAGTTCCTGCATTTTCCATTTTTTTTTTGTTTCAGGTTTCCTGCATCTGTTTTCTTTTCATTTAGTCAGAATATTGGCAGTTCAGCTTTAGGAGAAGGAATACATACTTACATACAAGATGGTAACAGGCCACTTTGGCTCACGAGTCTATGCCACCCAATTTACAGCTAATTAGCCTACACCCCCAGTACGTTTCAAACAGTGGGAGGAAATCACAGTCCTCAGGGAAAACCCATGCAGACACGGGGAGAATGTACAAACTCCTTATAGACAGTGTGGGATTCAATCCATGGTCCTGATCGCTGGCGCTGTGAAGGTGTTGTGCTAATTGCTACACTAAATGTGCGGGTTTTCACAGCAAAAAAAATAGTTCAATGGTATGTGAATTCTCCACTGGAAAATGTTCAGGTTGGTTAACAAAAAAACTTGCTAAGTATCAAGTTCTACCCTGCTTCAAACTTTCTCTGGGGATATTAGTCTTTTAATCTTACTTCTGCGAGTTTCTTCCTTGTAGAATAACAAATTGTACTGAAAGCTGGAAATTATTTTAGAGACCTTAGGAAAAATGAGGAGTCACATGAAGTCCAAATAATGGAGAAAGATTTTTAATACTCTTGGTGGATAAAATCCATACTTTGCTAAGTAACAGATGTTAAGATTAGACAGTCTTCTAACAATCTGTCCGTTGAGTGCTACTCATAATACAGTCACTATAAAGTGACTAAAGGTTTCTTGAACAACATCACAATACGAAACATAAACTAGTTGAAATTATTTGAATGCCTAAAGCCTGGTATCCTTTTGAGTAATGTGTTGGAGTTAATTGGTGGAACAGTCATACCTGCAGTTCCATATATCTAAACTGAATACTCAGGAAAATTGCCACCTAAAATGTTTTGTGTCCACGCTGGTTTCCATCGGGTGAGTGATAAATAGTTATCCCAAGAAATACCAGCAGCCATTTTCATTCTATGCATGTGCAATTTTTATCAGGCAGCTGCCCCTTATAGTTACCAAGTGATATACCATTGCAGTGTTCCTGACATCTTCAATGCTATCTGAGATGTGCTTATAAGGCATTCAACAACACAATATCTCTTCAGTTAAATGGAGATAGTAGAGCTGAATGAGACAGGGCTTAATTAGAAAGATGTGTTGTGGTCCATAAACATGGTCTTAAGATATTGACTGAGGAGTCACGTGATGGAGTAGTGGCCGATCGGGGAACTCCAGCCCTCTCCAAAAAAGTTTTTTAAAAACACAGAAAACACAAAGGCACAAACACAAAAATTAAAATAAAGTGAAAGTAAAGGTGGGAAGAAAATGGCAGCGAAGAAAAAAAGTCAAAAGCAACGGGAAGAAGAGAAGAAGAAAAGACATCGGAAGAAGAAGGTGAAGGCCTTACCTGTCCGAGGAGGCCCGCTGTGGAGAGAGAAGCCCGCTCCCTCAGGTCAGTCGAAGTCCCGAGCTCGGGACTACAAAAATGGCTCGCGGAGCCAAGCAAAAGTGCCAACCGCGCAAGACAAAAAAAACACTGATGGGGGGGGGAACCAGCTGAGGAGTCGATCTCCACAGCTGAGAATGATAGCCACAGCACAGCAGCAAGAAGAGAACATAGAAAACAATGAGAACAAGAAAGAAGAGAGTAAAAAGAAATCAAGGAAACAACAGATGACCAACCCAGAGGAAGAAGAAGAAGAAGAACACAGAGAAATGGAAGAAGAAGGGAAAGGCAAGACAATGGATATATTTTTTTAAAGAATATATGGAATCAGTAAAAGAATGGCAATCACAAGAATTTAGTGAAATAAAAAGAAGAATTAAAAGTACAGAAGAAAAAAATGAATAGATTAGAGATGGTCATGTCAGATATAGGAAAAAGAGTGGACAAGGTGGAAGAATGAGAAACAGCCGTAGAAATGGAAGTAGAGGACTTAAAAGAGAAATTAGAAGAATCTAATAAATAAGTTAAAGAGACACAAGAGCTGTTAGCTCAGAAGATAGATATAATGGAAAATTATAATAGAAGAAATAATATAAAGATAGTGGGCCTTAAGGAAGATGAAGAAGGCAAGAATATGAGAGAATTTATAAAAGATTGGATCCCCAGGGTCCTAGAAAGACCAGAATTACAGGAAGAAATGGAAATAGAAAGGGCACATAGAACATTAGCCCCAAAACCACAGCCACAACAAAAACCAAGATCCATTTTAGTAAAATTCTTAAGATATACAACAAGAGAAAATATATTGGAGAAAGCAATGAAGAAAATAAGAGAAGACAAAAACCCACTGGAATACAAAGGTCAAAAATTTTTTTTCTATCCAGACATAAGTTTTGAACTCCTGAAGAAGAGAAAGGAGTTTAATACAGCAAAAGCGATCCTATGGAAAAAAGGATATAAATTTAAGCTAAAGTACCCAGCGGTACTTAAAATAGTTATTCCAGGGCAGCAAAACAGACTATTCTCGGATCCGGAGGAAGCACGAAAATTTGCAGAACAACTAGAAGACAGACAGAGAGATGAAGACATGTAATGAGAGTAAAAATGACCACGAACTATATGTATGTGTGTATATGGGTGTATATATGTGTGTATGTATATATATATATATATATATATATATATATATATATATATAAATATATATATATATATATAGATGTGTATGTATATATGTGTGTACATGAGTGTATGCGTATTTAAAGGAAAATATATAGAGTATAGATAAGAATTAATAAGGGAAAGAAAGGAAAGAGAGGAAGTAAGGAGGGAATTAAGAGAGTGATCTTTGTTGTATATGAAAATTGGAATCTTTTCTGGGGGGGCTGGGTGGGGAGGAGTTACGGTCACTGCAAAATCAGTTGACGCTTGCGAGTGAATTCGCAAATCCAAATGGAGAGGGGAGATGTGGTTGCCCGACAAGGGCTAAAGGGCAACTCAGGAAGGGGAGGGGATACTGGGGTTAAAGAAATTTTAGATAGGAGAATAAGGGAAATGTTTGATGTTTTAGAAATGTTGTCTTATAAAGTGTTCAAAACAAGAAAGCTGAAATGGATAAGAAGGAAAGGTGATGATGAGGAAACGAAAAGGAAAGACAAACAAAGTATGAAATGGCTATGTTGAACTATATGACTTTAAATATTAACGGAATACATAACCAAATCAAAAGGAAGAAACTGCTAAATATACTGAAAAAATAAAAAATTGATATAGCATTCATGCAAGAAACACACTTAACTGAAATGGAGCACAAGAAATTAAAGAGAGATTGGATAGGACATGTAACAGCAGCGTCATATAATTCAAAAGCAAGAGGAGTAGCTATATTAATCAGTAAAAATGTACCAATTAAAATAGAAGAGGAAATAATAAATCCAGCAGGGAGATATGTAATGATAAAATGTCAGATATATTCGGAGTTTTGGAATTTACTCAATGTATATTCATCTAACGAAGAAGATCAAAAATTTATGCAAGATATTTTTTTGAAGATAGCAGACACGCAAGGGAACATACTAATAGGAGGGGATTTCAACCTTAATTTGGATTCAAACATGGATAAAACTGGGAAAAAAATTAACAGAAAGAACAAAGTAACCAAATTTATAATTAAATCGATGCAAGAAATGCAACTTTTGGATATTTGGAGGAAACAACACCCAAAGGAAAAGGAATATTCATGTTATTCGGGTAGACATAAAACATACTCAAGAATAGACCTATTCCTGTTATTAGCTCGCATGCAAGGCAGAGTTAGAAAAACAGAATATAAAGCTAGAATATTATTGGACCATTCACCCCTCATATTGACAATAGAGTTAGAGGACATCCCTCCAAGAATGTATAGATGGAGATTAAACTCCATGCTACTTAAAAGGCAGGATTTTAGAGAATTCATTGAATGACAAATTAAAATGTACTTTGAAATAAATACGGAATCGGTGAAAGATAAGTTTTTACTATGGGACGCAATGAAAGCATTCATCAGAGGGCAAATAATAAGTTATATAACCAAGATGAAGAAGGACTACAATCAGGAAACAGAGCAGTTGGAAAGGGAAATAGTAAATATAGAAAAAGAATTAGCAATGAAGGAAGACACAACTAAAAGAAGAGAATTGGCAAATAAAAAAAATAAAATATGAAACACTACAAACATATAAGGTGGAGAAGAACATAATGAAGACAAAACAGAAATATTATGAACTAGGAGAAAAAACGCACAAAATTCTAGCATGGCAGCTTAAGACAGAACAAACTAAGAGAATGATATTGGCATCAAGGAAAAAAGACAAACAAATCACATATAATCCAACGGAGATTAATGAAAACTTCAGAGAATTCTACGAACAATTATACCAAACTGAAAACGAAGGGAATGAAGAAAAAATAGATGAATTTCTAATTAAAATTGAACTACCGAAATTACAAATAAAGGAACAAAATAAATTAACAGAACCATTTGAAATAGTAGAAATACAAGAGATAATAAAAAATCTACCAAATAATAAAACACCAGGAGAGGATGGATTCCCAATAGAATTCTATAAAAAATTTAAAGATTTATTAATTCCTCCCCTCCTGGAAGAAATCAATCAGATTGATAAAACACAAAGCTTACCAGATTCATGCAAAACAGCAATAATTCTTTGGCTTGGCTTCGCGGACGAAGATTTATGGAGGGGGTAAAAAAGTCCACGTCAGCTGCAGGCTCGTTTGTGGCTGACCAGTCCGATGCGGGACAGGCAGACACGATTGCAGCGGTTGCAAGGGAAAATTGGTTGGTTGGGGTTGGGTGTTGGGTTTTTCCTCCTTTGCCTTTTGTCAGTGAGGTGGGCTCTGCGGTCTTCTTCAAAGGAGGCTGCTGCCCGCCAAACTGTGAGGCGCCAAGATGCACGGTTTGAGGCGTTATCAGCCCACTGGCGGTGGTCAATGTGGCAGGCACCAAGAGATTTCTTTAGGCAGTCCTTGTACCTTTTCTTTGGTGCACCTCTGTCACGGTGGCCAGTGGAGAGCTCGCCATATAATACGATCTTGGGAAGGCGATGGTCCTCCATTCTGGAGACGTGACCCATCCAGCGCAGCTGGATCTTCAGCAGCGTGGACTCGATGCTGTCGACCTCTGCCATCTCGAGTACCTCGACGTTAGGGGTGTGAGCGCTCCAATGGATGTTGAGGATGGAGCGGAGACAACGCTGGTGGAAGCGTTCTAGGAGCCGTAGGTGGTGCCGGTAGAGGACCCATGATTCGGAGCCGAACAGGAGTGTGGGTATGACAACGGCTCTGTATACGCTTATCTTTGTGAGGTATTTCAGTTGGTTGTTTTTCCAGACTCTTTTGTGTAGTCTTCCAAAGGCGCTATTTGCCTTGGCGAGTCTGTTGTCTATCTCATTGTCGATCCTTGCATCTGATGAAATGGTGCAGCCGAGATAGGTAAACTGGTTGACCGTTTTGAGTTTTGTGTGCCCGATGGAGATGTGGGGGGGCTGGTAGTCATGGTGGGGAGCTGGCTGATGGAGGACCTCAGTTTTCTTCAGGCTGACTTCCAGGCCAAACATTTTGGCAGTTTCCGCAAAGCAGGATGTCAAGCGCTGAAGAGCTGGCTCTGAATGGGCAACTAAAGCGGCATCATCTGCAAAGAGTAGTTCACGGACAAGTTTCTCTTGTGTCTTGGTGTGAGCTTGCAGGCGCCTCAGATTGAAGAGACTGCCATCCGTGCGGTACCGGATGTAAACAGCGTCTTCATTGTTGGGGTCTTTCATGGCTTGGTTCAGCATCATGCTGAAGAAGATTGAAAAGAGGGTTGGTGCGAGAACACAGCCTTGCTTCACGCCATTGTTAATGGAGAAGGGTTCAGAGAGCTCATTGCTGTATCTGACCCGACCTTGTTGGTTTTCGTGCAGTTGGATAATCATGTTGAGGAACTTTGGGGGACATCCGATGCGCTCTAGTATTTGCCAAAGCCCTTTCCTGCTCACGGTGTCGAAGGCTTTGGTGAGGTCAACAAAGGTGATGTAGAGTCCTTTGTTTTGTTCTCTGCACTTTTCTTGGAGCTGTCTGAGGGCAAAGACCATGTCAGTGGTTCCTCTGTTTGCGCGAAAGCCGCACTGTGATTCTGGGAGAATATTCTCGGCGACACTAGGTATTATTCTGTTTAGTAGAATCCTAGCGAAGATTTTGCCTGCAATGGAGAGCAACGTGATTCCCCTGTAGTTTGAGCAGTCTGATTTCTCGCCTTTGTTTTTGTACAGGGTGATGATGGTGGCATCACGAAGATCCTGAGGCAGTTTACCTTGGTCCCAACAAAGCTTGAAAAACTCATGCAGTTTGGCATGCAGAGTTTTGCCGCCAGCCTTCCAGACTTCTGGGGGGATTCCATCCATACCTGCTGCTTTGCCACTTTTCAGTTGTTCGATTGCCTTATATGTCTCATCCAGGGTGGGAACCTCATCCAGCTCTAGCCTTAGGGGCTGTTGAGGGAGCTGGAGCAGGGCGGAATCTTGGACTGAGCGGTTGGTACTGAAAAGAGATTGGAAGTGTTCTGACCATCGGTTGAGGATGGAGATCTTGTCGCTGAGGAGGACTTTGCCGTCTGAGCTGCGCAGCGGGCTTTGGACTTGGGGTGAGGGGCCGTACACAGCCTTTAGAGCCTCGTAGAAACCCCTGAAGTCGCCAATGTCCGCGCTGAGCTGTGTTCGTTTGGCGAGGCTAGTCCACCACTCATTTTGGATCTCCCGGAGTTTGCGCTGAAGATGGCTGCATGCGCGACGGAAGGCTTGTTTTTTCTCTGGACAGGACGGCTTTGTAAGGTGAGCCTGGTGGGCAGCTCACTTCTTTGCCAGCAGCTCCTGGATTTCCTGGCTGTTTTCGTCAAACCAGTCCTTGTTTTTCCTGGAGGAGAAGCCCAGTACCTCTTCAGTGGATTGCAGTATTGTAGTCTTCAACTGATCCCAGAGGGTTTCAGGGGACGGGTCCGTGAGGTGGGTTGCAACGTCGAGCTTTGCTTTGAGGTTTGCCTGGAAGTTTCCTCTCGCTTCGTCTGACTGCAGTTTTCCAACATTGAACCTCTTTCTGGGGGCTTTATTGTTCCTGGGCTTTGGCTTGAAGTGAAGGTTGAGCTTGCAGCGAACCAGCCGGTGGTCAGTGTGGCATTCCGCGCTAGGCATGACCCTGGTGTGGAGCACATCTTGTTTGTCACTTTCTCGCACCAGGATGTAGTCCAGGAGGTGCCAGTGTTTGGATCGGGGATGCATCCAGGTGGTCTTAAGGCTGTCCCTCTGCTGAAAAAGGGTGTTTGTAATGACAAGCCGCTGTTCTGCGCAGAGCTCCAACAGGAGGCGCCCATTGTCGTTGCACTTGCCGACGCCATGCTTGCCCAGGATTCCTGGCCAGGTTTCTGAGTCTTTGCCGACACGAGCGTTGAAGTCGCCCAGGATGACAACCTTGTCGGCTGTAGGGGTACGTTGGATGAGGTTGCGCAGGTCGGTGTAGAACTTGTTCTTTTCTGCTGGTTCCGCCTGGAGGGTTGGAGCATAGACACTGATGAGGGTGATGTGACGCTTGTTTTGAAGTGGGAGTCGCATGGACATGATTCGGTCCGAGAGGCCTGTCGGAAGGTTTTCGAGTTTGAAGGCAATGAAGCTCTTGACCATGAAGCCTACACCAGATAGGCGTCGTTCATCCGAAGGCTTGCCAGACCAGTAGAGTGTGTAGCCCGCGCCGCGTTCTTGGAGGCTGCCTACATCTGCCAGGCGGACTTCACTGAGAGCGGCTATGTCGATGTCAAGTCTGAGGAGTTCATGTGCAATGAGGGCAGACCGACGTTCAGGTCGGTGGCTGTCAGTCTTGTCTAGCATGGTTCTGATGTTCCAGCATGCTAGCTTGAGTTTGTGAGCATCTTTTGAGGGGGAGGACGTGGAGGGGGAGGACGTTGAGGGGGAGGACGTGGACCTGTCCTCGGGCCTGCGCAAAGGAGCTTTTAGGTGGAGTGCAGTGCGCGCAGTACTGGCCCCACCCTTTACACCCATGGTTCGTGTGCCGTGGCCAAGCAAGCTGGGACGTGGCAGCGAGGTCCTTGGGTCGTAGGTTTTATATCGGAGTGGCCTTCTCCTATGCAGGTTTCTTACCCGGGCTGGAGGGGTCTGCCTCCCCTCCTAGGTCGGTCCATACTGCCCGGACCGGGGCCGAGGCCGCCGCAGTTCACCCTGTGCCTGGACTGGGGCCACCGCCTCCCACTCCCTGCCCGGACCGGGGCCTCCGCCTGCCTCACTCGACCAAGGCCGGGGCCGCCGTCTCCCCCTTGCTCCTGCCCGTATCGGGGCCGCCGCCGTCTACCCTTCGCCCGGACCGGGGCCGGGGCCGCTGCTGCTCTCCCTGTGCCTGGACTGGGGCCGCCGCCTCCCACTCCCTGTCCGGACCGGGGCCTCCGCCTGCCTCACTCGACCGAGGCCGGGGCCGCCGTCTCCCCCTTGCTCCTGCCCGTATCGGGGCCGCCGCCGTCTACCCTTCGCCCGGACCGGGGCCGGGGCCGCTGATGCTCTCCCTGTGCCCGGACTGGGGCCGCCGTCTCCCCCTTGCTCCTGCCCGTATCGGGGCCGCCGCCGTCTACCCTTCGCCCGGACCGGGGCCGGGGCCGCTGCTGCTCTCCCTGTGCCTGGACTGGGGCCGCCGCCTCCCACTCCCTGCCCGGACCGGGGCCTCCGCCTGCCTCACTCGACCGAGGCCGGGGCCGCCGTCTCCCCCTTGCTCCTGCCCGTATCGGGGCCGCCGCCGTCTACCCTTCGCCCGGACCGGGGCCGGGGCCGCTGCTGCTCTCCCTGTGCCCGGACTGGGGCCGCCGCCTCCCACTCCCTGTCCGGACCGGGGCCTCCGCCTGCCTCACTCGACCGAGGCTGGGGCCGCCGTCTCCCCCTTGCTCCTGCCCGTATCGGGGCCGCCGCCGTCTACCCTTCGCCCGGACCGGGGCCGGGGCCGCTGCTGCTATCCCTGTGCCCGGACTGGGGCCGCCGTCTCCCCCTTGCTCCTGCCCGGATCGGGGCCGCCGCCGTCTACCCTTCGCCCGGACCGGGGCCGGGGCCGCTGCTGCTCTCCCTGTGCCCTGTGCCCGGACAGCAATAATTACAGTAATACCAAAGACAGGAAAAGATCCACTCGCACCAGCGTCATATAGACCAATATCTCTACTTAACACAGATTATAAGATAATAGCTAAACTATTAGCAAACAGATTATCCGACTATGTACCAAAAATAGTAAATCTAGACCAAACTGGATTTATTAAAAAAAGACGAACAACAGACAATATTTGTAAATTTATTAACTTAATTCATGCAGTAGAAGGAAATAAAGCTCCAACAGTAGCAGTGGCTTTAGACGCAGAGAAGTTCTTTGACAGAGTAGAATGGAATTATTTATTCAAAGTACTACAAAAATTCAGTTTACCAGAGAAATATATTAATTGAATTAAAGCATTATATAAGGGGCCATTGGCAAAAGTGACAGTAAATGGATATAGATCAAAACAATTTAACTTAAGCAGATCAACAAGGCAGGGATGCCCACTATCGCCCTTACTGTTCGCGTTAGCCATAGAACCACTAGCAGAACTGATAAGAACAGAAAATAAAATAAAAGGGATAAAAATATAAAATCAGTTTATTTGCAGATGACGTTATAGTATACTTAACAGAACCAGAAATATCAATAAAAGAATTACATAAGAAATTGAAGGAATTTGGAGAAGTGTCGGGATACAAGATTAACGCAAATAAAAGTGAAGCAATGCCAATGAATAATGCGGATTTCTCAAAATTTAAGAGAGAATCACCATTCAGATGGCAAATGCAAGCAATATGATACCTAGGTATACAAATAAATAAAAACCTTGGCCATCTATATAAACTCAATTATTATCCACTAATGAAAAAATTACAGGACGACTTAGAGCATTGGAAAGACTTACCACTAACACTAATAGGAAGGATAAACTGTATTAAAATGAACATTTTCCCAAGGATACAATACCTATTTCAGGCATTGCGAATACACTTGACGGAGAAATTCTTCAAGGAGTTAAAGAAAATAATAAGGAAATTTTTATGGAAAGGGGGGAAACCGAGGATAGTACTAGATAAAATAACAGAATGGTATAAACAAGGAGGCTTACAACTGCCAAACTTTAAAAATTATTATAGAGTCGCACAATTAAGATACCTATCAGATTTTTATCAAACAAGGGAAAAGCCAGATTGGATTAGATTAGAACTAGATAAAATAGGGGAGAAGATACCCGAACATATATTATATAATGGGATGAAAAATTGGTACAACATAGGAATTCTCCAGTATTACATCATCTGTTCAATATTTGGAAGAAGATTCATGTAGAAAGGAATAAAACAAATTACCAACTACCGAAACTAATACTGACGCAAAATCAGCTAATCCCTTTTACAATAGATAACCTTTCCTTTAGAGAATGGGAGAAAAAAGGGATCAAAAGAATAGAAAATTGCTTTTCATGAAATAAATTATTATCCTTTGAACAAATGAAGGATTAATATAATATAACTCTCGATACAGTGTTGGCATACTACCAACTGAAATCCTACTTGAAGGACAAATTGGGAAGCAGTCTAAGGTTACCAGAGGGAAGTAATTTTGAATATGTGATTACAGACACAATGATAATCAAAAAATTTATAACAAACATGTATATTAAACTACAAGAAAAGGAGAACGAGGAAACAAATAGTAAAACTAAACAAAAATGGGAACAAGATCTAAACATAAAGATAAAGAATGAAACATGGGAGAAGTTATGCTCAGGAACTATGAGAAATACAATAAATACGAGGTTACGTATGATACAATATAACTGGATACACAGGCTATATATTACACCTTAAAGTTAAATAAATGGGACTCAACAGTATCTGACCAATGTTTTCGCTGTAAAAAGGAAATGGGAACAACAATTCATGCAATCTGGACATGTGAGAAAGTGAAAAAATTTTGGGAAGATCTAAACCAGATATTAAATAAAATCACAAAAAGTAATATACCAAAAAACCCAGAGATCTTCCTCCTAAGTAACATAAAAAACAAAGAATTTGGACTTGATTTGGATGGTGCACAAAAAAGATTTGTTAGGATAGCCCTAGCTGTAGTAAAAAAATGTATTATGTCAGCCTGGAAATTAGAAGATAACTTGAGAATACAACAATGGTATATAGAAATGAATAAATGTATTCCATTAGAAAAAATAACATATAATTTAAGAAATAATATTACAATATTTGAACAAATATGGGAGCCATACATGAAACACAATAGAGAAAACCTACCGGGGACATCTACAACCTAAAATGACAGAAGGAGAAGGGAATGAAAAGAATTGACTCAGTGGAAATTCTTGTTTGTTTTTATTGAGTGATAACATTGTTTGATGGGTTTAATGTATCTTAGATTCTGAACTTTAAATGAATGGGAGGGGAGGTAGGGAGGGTGGGATGGGAAGAGGGAGGGGGGGGAGAAAACGACACTGTATATATTTGAAAAGGAAAATGTATGTATCTTGATCAATGTGGTTTATAGTGTGAAAAATAAAAAAATTTAAAAAAAGATATTGACTGAAGCTCTACACAAATCACTGGAACACCTGGATAACAAAGATGCATCAGGATGTTCTTTAGCGACTACAGTTTGGCATTCAACACATCATCCCTCAAAACTGAGCAGCATGCTCCATGACGTGGGCCATTTTGTAATTGAATCCTGGATTTCCTCACCTCCAGTCCACAATCAGTGAAGATTGATTAGAACATCTCCTCCACAATCTCCATCAGTACTGAAGCACCACAGAGCTGTGTTCTTAATCCCTTGCTCTACTCGCTCTACACCTATGACTCTGTGGCTCAGTATGACAACTAAACCATCTACAAATTCACTGATGATACCATGGTAGTGGGTTGTATAAAAAGAGGTATGAGAGAGACTGAAAACTTGGCTGAATGGTGAACCGACAACAATGTCACACTTAATATCACCAAATTCAAGGAGATGGTTGTTGACTTCAGAAAGGGAAAACCAGATGTTTCCGAGCCAGTGGTCATTGGGGGATTAGAGGTGGAGAGGATGAGCAAATTTTAGTTCTTGGGAGTCACTGTCTCGAAGGATCTTTCCTGGACCCAATGCACTAATGACCTTGTGAAGAAATCACAACAGTGCCTCTACTTCATAGGGAGTTTGCGGAGGTTTGGTATGATATCAGAAATCTTGTAGAAATCAGAAATTTCTATAGATGTGTGGTGGGAAGTGTGCTGTCGGTGCCTTACGGTCTGGTATGGGGACAACGATACCCCTGAGTTGAAAAGGTAGTGGACACAACTCAGAATATCACAGGCAAAACCCTCCTCACCACCAAGACCATCTACCGGGAACGCAACCGTCAGAGAGCAACAGCAATCATCAAGGATCCACTTCACCCAGCACACACTCTGTTCTCATTTCTGCCATCAGGAAAGAGGTATAGGTGCCACAAGATACACACCACCAGGTTCAGGAATAGCGGCTACTCCTCCCCCATCAGACTCTTCAATAACACTCAATCAGTGACTAATTTAAAGATTCTTACTTTTGCACTTCCTTGATTTTTTTTCTTTCTGCATTGCACAGTCCATTTCTTTTTTTGTAATATTTTATTTATCATTTTAAATATATTTAACAATCAAACCAAATCAAGATAACCCCTCCCACCACCCCCTCCCCTCTATATAAGTCCTATTAAACAGTGAAACATAGAGACATGGAAATATCACAGTGTTAAAATCTTTACAGAGGTCTACTGGCTAGCCAGTAGCAATCGTAACCCTATATTGGAGCCAGTTAAGTACCTATATGCTCTAAATAAAGCTGCCAGATTTTTACAAAGGTACTATATTCCTTCCTGAGATTGTATGTGACCTTTTGAACTGGGATGCAGCTATTCATCTCCAAAGATCATCTATCCATGAGAAGATGGGAATCAGACTTCCATGTTACTGCTAAGCACTCCCTGGCAATTCATAAGGCAATTTCTATGAATTTAATTTGAGAATTATTAGTGATCTACCAACTGTGGTAAAGTTCCCCAGAAGACAAAGCTCTGGGTCAACTGGGAAGGTGACTCCCAGGATCTTGGTTAGGGTTTCACAGAGGTCATACCAGAAGGGCCTCATCTTCATGCAAAGCCAGGTAGAATGTAAAAAGGAACACCACACCTAAAACCCATCTCTGTACTTCCAGTTTATATTGGTGTCATTTCTGTAGGGTGAGGTACAGTTGATGGAGAAAATTATAGTGGGCCAATCTATACCTGGCATTGTTAGTAGCTTACAAACTTCCCTGACATAGATCTGACCAGAATTGTTTGTCAATTGTTGTGTCGAAGTCAGACTCCCATCTCACCTTAGATTTATGCAAACCTGGCTTTGGGCTCTCACTCATCAATAAAAATAAATTCTCGAAATAAACATATACATTTCCTTCATGGAGCAGTTTCACCTTTTCAATGAGTCCTGCTTGAGTAATTTCAGGGCCCAAACTGGCCCTAAGGAAGGATGGTAACTGAAGGTAACAAAAAGTATTATTGAACAATACATTTTTGTTTACGTGTATGTTGATTACAATTTTTTTAAATTGCCAATAAGTGATAATTCTGCTTGGCCCAAGGCAGACAAAAATCTTAGGGTTGCATGTGATGTTATGTTCTCTGACAATAAATCTAAAATCAGAATGTTCTATTGCTGCTGAGTATCTTGAACCCTTGTAAAATTGATCTCATCAGACACATCGGGACAAATGTCTTCCAGAAACTGAAGGCTTTACAAGAAAAGCGTTAATACAAAAGCCTAACAGTAATTAAGGGCCATTATGGTCAGACTTTAATGCCAAGAAATATAAACTTACAATATATCTTCAACCCTGGTTGAACTGCAGCTATTTGTGTTCCACAAATGAACCCTCGTTTTTTGCCTGAGACATAGCTTTATTCACATTTAAATGAGGATTTGTGTAGGCAAGGTCAATTGTGTAGAGATTCACCAAAGTCATGAAAGCAATTAAACATAGAATTTGTTTCCTTTATTGATTACAAGATTCAACATACAAGATTCTGAGTCTGACGTACTCATCCGCAGTAAGGGTCTACATTTCTAGCAGAGCATTGTGAAATCAGAGGGAAAATGAAAGGCTTTAATACTAACTTGAAAACTCAATAGAAAACCCTAAATCTAGTAAAAATTTCCACAGTAACTTATAAGCAACACTTGTACTGCATAGGACAAAAGCACTTGTATTCAGGTAAGTGTGATTAAAACCTTCATCTAAGGGGTGCACTAGACCAAAATGAATTCAGGCTGTCTCCATTTAGTACCTGGGGATGTGAAAAGCAACTGGGAATTTTATTTTAAAAGCATTAATTCGCCTGCAATATTGCTATTTATGGATGGATTCCAAAGGTAATTTTTGAAACCTTGAAACCCAGTGTCAGAGGAATTAAAAATAATTTTTCAATTTTTTTTTTAAATAGCAAATTTATAAGAACATAAGAAATAGAAGCAGGAGGAGGCCATCTGGCCTGTCAAGCCTGCTCCACCATTCAATGTGATCATGGCTGATCTGATGATAGATTCATCTCTAAGTACCTGCCTTTTCCCTACACCCCTTAATTCCCTTACTATGTAAAAATATATCCAACATTGTCTTAAATATATCGACTGAGTTAGCCTCCACTTGAATTCCACAGATTCACCTCCCTCTGGGAAAAGCAGTTCCTCTTCATCTCTGTCCTAAATTTACTACTATTAATCTTGAGGCTATGTCTCCCCTTTGGAAAAATTTATCTACCTCCATCTTATCTATGCCTTTCATAATTTTATATGTTTTTATAAGATCCCTTCTCATTCCTCTAAATTCCAGCAAGTATAGTCCCAAACAACTCAATCTCTCTTCATAGGCTAACCATTTCACCTCTGGAATAAACCTGGTGAACCTCTTCTGCACCGCCTCCAAAGCCAGTAAGAACATCCTTCCGTAAGTAAGGAGAGAAGAGCTGCACTCAGTACTCCAGATGCGGCCTTGTGCATTCATTAATTTAAATATTCCCAACTCTAGTACTCATTACTTATCTTCCCTTGGTTCTGTTCTGGAACATTAATATCACTTAACTGGATATTTCTAGGCGTGTGCAATAAAGACCTGAGGAGAGATGGGGCCCTCAAATGGCATCATGAGATGTTTAGCTATAAACAAGTTCTTTGGAAATGAACAGGGGAATGGAATAATTGGATAGATTTTCCAAGATGCCACAAATATTATGATCAAAATAATACTTTTTACATTTCTGGGAGGACTGACAAGGCATCTTTTAACATCACAACCAAATATTTGCACCTCAGACTGAACAATACACACCCAAGACAATGTGGGAGTTGTTCTACTCATTGCTTTATTGGAACATGGGCCAGCATTACTGTTCATCCATAATTGGCCTTGAGAACTTGATGGTGGACTAACTTCAGAGTCAACTCCATCTGTTCTGGCAAAGCTATTTCCATGAGGTTCAATATGGAATTTCAAAAATTAGAGGAAGCACTAATAAAGGAATGGCAATATATTTTCAAGTCAAGATGATATGTAGCTTGGAGGGAGTTGCATGGATAGTGATCTTCCCACACACCGATTGCCCTTGTCTTTCTTTAGAGTGGAGTTGAGGGAGGTGCTGTTGGAGAGGTTTGGGCAAGTAACTACATCTCACTTGTAGATGGCATGTACTGCAATCCTGGTATACCGATGATGGAGGAAATGAATGCTTAGGGTGCCAATGAAGCAGGCTGCTTTGTCCTGGATGGTGTCGAGCTCCTTGAGTGTGGTTGGCGCAATACTCATCCAGGCAAGTGAAAAGTGTTCCAGGGTTTTGCCTTGTAGATGGCAGAAAAGATTTGGGGCATCAGCCTAGATTATATGTTTAAACCTTTCAAATGGTATTGCAAGTAACAATATCTGAGGAATGCTAGTCATAACCAAGGCTGGAATTATACCCAAACTCAGTTTGTTGTAAGGATTGTAGTCAGAGAATTATGGAGACATTTATTTTTGATATTTTAATTAGCTATTGATAATATTTCTTAGTCTTAGAAATCTGTCAAAATTGGTGAAAAGTATGATGAATAGATTTGGTAGCTAATGTTCTAAGTGATGGCTTAAACTGTAGACTTCCTTTATCGTTTCAGTCTTTCCTTCCTTCTGGAATCTTAAAACTTTAAAATCTTTGCTCCGATATCTCTTGTTCTAATTTTGATTAGTTTTCATAGAGTCATGAAGTCATACTGGACAGAAATAGGCTCTTCAGCCCATCACCTTCTATGTTTTTCCTACTTAAGTGACTATCTAAATGCTGCCTAAACATAGTGACTTTATCTGGTTTCACTACTTCATCTGTCAGTGTGTTCTAGATACCAGTCACCTGTGTGTAAAAAAAAAACTTACTTTAAAACTCCTTTCTCTCACTTTAAATTTATGCCCTCTTACTTTTAATACCCTTACCATGGAAAAAGAATGACCATCTAATTTATTTATGCCTCCCTTGATCTTATCTATCTCTATCAGGCTACCCTTCACCATTCTACATTCCAAGGAAAACAAGCCCAACCAATTTAATCTTCCGGTATGCAAAATTCTTCAATCCAGTCGACATCCTGGTGAATGTTCTCTGCACGCTCTCCTTCCTATATGTGGTGACCAGAACTGCACATGATACTCCAAGTGCAGTCTAACCAGTGCATTAGAAAGTTGCAAATTTCTGACCGTTAGCCTAAGACAAGCACGCCATATCCTTTCTTCTCTACTCAACCAACCTGTGATATCATATTTAGGGAACTATGGGCTTGAACTGTAAGGTCTCTAGGTTCATTAATACTCTGGTGCCCCACCCATAACAGTGAATGCCCTACCTTCCAAAATGCATCATCTCATTCTTGTTAGGATTACTTCCATCTATTAATGCTCCACCCAATTTTGCATCTGGTCTAAATCCTACTATCACCTCAGATAACCTTCTTCACCATCACCAATATTCATGCCCTCTCCAAACTTACTAATTATACTTCTACATTTGCATACATCAATATATACGACAGACAAAAGCATTCCAGTCCCAAACACTACGGTACACCACAGCCTTCCAAATATCCCTCTACCACAATCCTCTGCTCCTATTACTTAGCCAATTTTTGATTCAAATTGCTAGTTTGACTTGGATGCCAAATGCCTTAACCTCCAAGACCTTATCAAATGTCTTACTGAAGTCCATGCAGACAATGTATATCACCCTGCCTTCATTGATCTTCTTTGTTACCTCCTCAAAAACAGTCAAATTAGTGAGACAAGATTTTTCCCATGCAAGATCTAGCTGACTATTCCTGATCAGCTCCTACCTTTCCAAATGTACATTAATTCTATGCTCCTTGACATGATGGTCACCAACCTAGAGTTCCCAATCATTCTTAAACAAAGCAACAATATTTGTGGAGAGAAATAAAATTCTGGGTAGGAAGGAACTGATAGTGTCACAGATTTGACATTATTTATGCAAAAAATGCCTTCATTTAGCATCGTTAAGCTTGCATATGTTACTTTGCATGTTAATGAATATTATGTAAATAATATTATTCATCTGTGGCTACAGGTTGGTGAAATTAAGGCTCATGCAGCTGAATGGAAAGCAAATGTGACAGCAGAGTTCAGGGAAACACGGAGACGATTAAGTGTGGAGATCCACGACAAACTTCAGAGGGCAGCAACAATTCGAAACATGGAGCGAAGACGGCTCGGTTTGGATCAACGAGCTCATTCCCTGGATATGCTCTCCCCTGAGAAACGGTTGGCATTTGCAGGTCTTGAGACAGGCCAGTTCAAAGCATCATCTCAGGAAAGTATAAATGGCAATGCAAACAGTTTACAGCAGAAAGAAACAGGGCAATATGACAAGCGCATGCAAGGGGCATCAGAAGACAATATCGTCAATAAATTTTCATCTTCACGAGGAATTAAGAGATACAAAAATAAAGAACTGAAAAAAGAAATACCAGAAGATGTAAGAAAAATATATGAAACATTTGGGAATTGTGCAGTGGATCAAGAGAAAAAGGATCAAGAGAAAGAGAAGGAAAACAATTTAGATGTTCCAGCTATAACGAGCTACGTTCAGCACTCAGAAGTAGAGGATGATGGGATACCCAATGAAACCAAAAATCCAGAGAACAGAAACTTACTTGAAAAAAAGATATAAAATTGTAAAGTGAACAATGTGAGCAGTTTGAGGATTTTTAAATTCTTTATATGTGCCTTATCATTTTCAAAATGTGAGAAATTTATTTTACACATATGCATGGTCCACACAACCTTTAGACTGATTTATTGTGCCACTGTGATATCGGGATTTGACTACCAAATATCAAATGTCAGCTGAATTAACCTGTGTGAACTTTGAGGATGTATTTCAAGATGGACAATGCAAACTTGAGAGCATTTTAAGAGGACCTTGTGCTCATTACCAATGAAGTATACCTTAGGAAGGAAGTGGATGGCTCTTTATTTTATTATCAGAAGTCCCACTTAATCTCTGTGTATGTTTACTATTGAGAGGATTCACTTTGGAATATTTATTTCCTCTAATTTATTATAACTGTTCTACAATTTTTAATCCAACACCAGTTTGCTCAAAAATCTTGTGCATCTGCTTAGTATGCAATGTATGACCCTTTTAAGATGTTACATTTGTGATAACGATAAAACTTCTGCAGCTGAACCAAGCGGCAAAGTTACATTGCTACAATATCCTTGTGTAATTGCTTGACAAAAGTCTGCATGTTCATATCTTTGTAATTTAATATGCAACATCTAAAATTTATCTAGATAAATATTGACTTCTCAGGGCTCTCTTGTCCTGCTGTTACAAAGTTTCCTATATTAGGTTTTAATTATAATAGGGTATTGGGAATAATATTACACAGAAGTAATAATTCAAAGAAAGCATGTTGGTTTTATTGATCTATGATCATTGTTGTCTGTGATTCTTCTGCAATTAATTGATATTGGTTCTTAAAAATTAATATCAATAAAATGAAGACGGAGCCTGATAAAGTAAAACAGGTATTTTAATCAATGCTTTACCAATTTTTTTCTTTTCCTTGGTATTAAGGCTACACTCTTGATTCCACCTTTTGTTGAAGAGGCTGGTAAAAGAGATGAGACACCCTAAAGTTGCTAAAGCAGGTGCTTTGATCTTCAAAAAGATCAAAACAATATTCTTACAGGCTAGACATGTAGAAATCTGAAATTACAAGCCTGACTGGGTACAGAGAGAGAAATTCACAGAATACTTGATATATTCCTGTCATATATTAGCCAGACAGAAATCTGCAACCTCTTGAATTGATTAAGTCATTTAATGATGCAAAAGGAATGCACAGACCTAAGCCTACATTCTGGCTTAAATGGTACACATGCAATCTCACAATCACACCAAATTTCACAGGATTGTAGAAAGGGTCTTAGCAATTAGGCTTTCAGCAACTTGGCTCTAGTATTTATGCTGCCATCAAATTCTAGAAACTTTCCAAATTGGGCCATTGCCTGTTTTTTCCTTTCTTTTCCCATCCCTATGACCTCACTCTGTCAGGAACCACGTTCAGCATGTTAAAACATGATAATGGAATACCATGCCCTCAAGCACCAGGTTATTCCAATATCTATTGGAGCAATACACCTGGGGATCTGTGCTGACACCACTCTGGATCCCCTCTAATAGCTGAGCTTTAGAAACTGCTAACAAATGAAAGCCTGGGTAATTTTTTGATGGCCAAACAGGCTTGCTGATAATCTTACATTAGGTCTCTGCTAAAAAGGTCAACTAATTTGGGGGGCCACATTGTGGTCATATTTTAAAGTATAAAAACATTTAAGCATAGTATATTTTAAAACAGCATTGAAGTTATGTAAATGGAAAATTAATAAAAGTGCAGACGCTGGAAATCTGAAATAATACCAATATTGCTGGAAACTCAGGTAGCACCTGTGGAAAGCGAAACAGAGTTAATATTTCAGATCAAAAACCATGATGGTTTAATGTAAGAATATTAATCCAATTTTCATATTTTTCACATTTATTTCTTTCTGTAAAGTTGTATAATTTTTTGAACTAAGGAATTAATAATTTTCATATGTTTCTGTAATTATTTTTTGATTGTGACTGTGTTCCACCAGATACAACTTGCATCATGAACTCCTCAGGAGAATAACATTTGTGTTATTTTTGTGCCATTATGTGATATAATTTCTTTAGATAAGAATAAACTCCAGGGAAATGAAAACTAATTTCTAAGAGCAACTTAAGCGCAATATATTCTTTATTTTTAATTATTTTTTAACATGCCAGTCCAACGTGGTAGACCCTCAATAGTTTTCTGACAAGTAGTCAATGTGAGTGATTAAGCTCAAAGGTATCATTGATAACAAAGCCTTTACTGACCATGAAATTGACAGCGGATTCCTGCACACAAGTGGTTTGTCAACAGTGTATCTTCCTTTTACTTGGGTGGCATGCTTAACGTAACAATTAGCGTCAGCGACACGGATTCAAATCCAGCACTATCTGTAAGGAGTTTGTATGTGTCTGCATGGGCTTTGTCCAGTTCGCTCCCTTCAAAATAGATGGGGATTGTAGATTAATTGGGGGGTTGGGGGGGGGGGGGAAGGGCTTGTGGACTGGAAAGGCCTGTTACTATGCTGTATGCCTACATTTAACTATCCTCCCATCTTCCCTCATGTAAACTTTTTTTTAAACTTTATTTATTCGTTCCAAATACGGATAATAAGTAACATATATAACAATAAACTAAACATGAATGATATATTTTATATATATATAAAAGAAAAAAGAAAGAAAAAAAAAGAAAAAAAGAAAAAAAAGAAAAAAAAAGAACCTCACCCCCCCACCTTTCAGCCAACTCTCCAAAGGAGAGCCATAAAAAGAAACAAAATAAAGAAAAATTAAGCATACATATTAAGATCTAATCAATATAAGTCAAAATGTAAATATTCTGAATATAACAACCACTTATTAACAAAAAAACTATAGTTATCACGCGAAACATATGTGATTTTTTCCATTATTAAACAATATTTCATCTCATTCTTTGGCTTGGCTTCGCGGACGAAGATTTATGGAGGGGGTAAATGTCCACGTCAGCTGCAGGCTCGTTTGTGGCTGACAAGTCCGATGCGGGACAGGCAGACACGGTTGCAGCGGTTTCAGGGGAAAATTGGTTGGTTGGGGTTGGGTGTTGGGTTTTTCCTCCTTTGTCTTTTGTCAGTGAGGTGGGCTCTGCGGTCTTCTTCAAAGCCATCTATTAATATCAATCATATTTGTATCTTTCCACGTACTAGCAATACATTTTTTCGCTACAGATAATGCTAAATATACAACTCAAGTAAACTTCAATTTTGTCCATGAAGCTCATCCCCTGTAATGTGTAACCTTTTGCAGCAGTTTAACTCACTGATGAAACAAACAGTCCTCATACTCATCCCTAAATTTAATCAGTTCCCCAGTGGCCCTTTTAGATGCCAAGGCCCAAAGTAGAGACATTTCCTAAGCCTTTCTAAAAATATTAAATAAGAAAAAGAAGGGATAGGAAATAATCATATTGGACCTGTTCTTGAAATCTGACCATCTTTTTGAAGCATTGCAGTCTCCTGATATGCATGTTATTACTGTAATATGGAGAAGTTAAGTTCTGAAGGCTATCAGAAAAATACATAAATTCTCATGCTTCCTTTCAGAAGCCAGCAATTACAATATCATCCACTCTCTCAGAGACCTGTTTCCCAATCTCTTGTCAGGAAGGTGAACACCTTTCCTTCTTGTCCACTCTTTGCACTTCCAGCATTAACTGTGACCTGTTCAAATTCCTGTAAACATGTTCACTTCAAAAAGGAGTACAATCTGGAGGGAGACATTGACAGGGATGCAAATTCAAAAAAATTACAACCAATTATGGCAGCACCAGCTCTTTCAAGGGACTTTTGAGATTCCCTGCAAGAGAATGTGCCCACCATTACTGTACAGTGATAAATCTGCTTGTATGTGCCTAAAACAATGTGGACTAAGGATGGGATCAGGTCTAGTTGTTCTCAGGCCTCTGATTCTTGGTCCAGCTGTGCCTTGATTCCAGGTCAATCCTGGAACCTGGGGCCAGGTCCAGGATGGTTTCTGGGTGTTTGGTCCAGTCTGACATCATGGGTGCTGGACAGACAAAAGGGACTGATGGATGGAGAAGTAGATGGTCAGCCACTGTACAGAGCTATTCCAAGTTACCAAGCACTTTTAATGCCATCACCAGCTGTTCCTCTGAAGGTACTGGGGTTGGCCTGGAGATTCCCAGCCAGTTGATTCTGTTGGTTTTATGAAAAATTTGGCATCCCAGACCAGGGATGTTGAAGAGCCTGCCAAGGCTATATCAGACAGTTCCTCAGGCAGCAGTGGGAGCTTCTGTGGGGTTCTAACTGGGCAGTACTTGAGGTTATGACCTGTGGGGGTGTTGTGAATCTGCCTCTGTTGGCACAACTGAGAAATTGTGAAATTTACATTCATTATTACTGAACAAAGTAGAGTGCTTCAGAATTTGAAAAATAATTTTCTTTTAGACATACAGCACAGTAACAGGCCTTTCCGGCCCATGAGCCCAAATACCCCAATTAACCTACAACCCCAAAGCACCTGGAGGAAACCCACACAGACATGGGGAAAACGTACATCAGACAGTGCCGGATTTGAACCCAAGTCATTGACAACTATAATAGAGTTGCGCTGACCGTTATGCTAAATATATCAAAGTTTTCATCAAATAATACAGCACTGCATTCTCCTGTGTGAGTACTGGCATCCAGCATGGCACCATAGATATACTTCCTGTATATCTCCATCTTACTTTAACTGATGTAATTCAAAGCAAGAACTCGAAAGAATGAAGAAACATGGCCGTCAGGCTGTAGATGGTGAAAGAAGCAAAGGTTAACAAGGAAACAATGAATGCAGCACAAAACAATTAAAGAGGAAAATTCAAACACTCAAGATTATGGAAGATCAGCCATGATTATATTGAATGGTGGGACAGACTTGGGGAGCAACTAGCCTCCTCCTGCTCCTATTTTCTTGGGAGAACTTCTAAAATGATTTTTTTAAAGTGAGATCTATTAAAGGCAACAAGAAATGGTGCCTTCAGGTAGATCAGGAAAGCCTTTCTCAGTGAGTTGGATGTGAGTGGATTGGGCCACTAAGTTGGAAGTAGGGATCGTGATTAACTTGGGTCAATACAGGTTAAGGATGACAGCATGTTCATTATGAATGCGCAAACTGTTCTATTCATTATTTGCCTCTATCATAAAATGCAATAATTTCATAAAGATGAGAATTATGATAGGATTATTGGTCTAGCACTGTGGATTGATCACTGTTTTCCAATCCAAGGTAGGGTCTTTGTGGAAGAGATGGAAAGGAGGGAGAGATTTAAGATGGGTCGGGGGCTCTCCAATAGATGAAAAGAAAGCACTCAGAACTTGCATCCAGAAAGTCAAGTTGAAGAGCTTTACCCTGGTGACCCTGGTGACTGGATGAAATGTTGCTTGAAATATAACATATGACCATATCAATGATTGAAGCGAAGATATTGATTCATTTAGAACAGAAAACATAGAACTTTACAGCATATTACAGACCCTTTGGCCCACAATCTTGTGCTGACCAACAAACTAAACCTTCCCCCACCTCGCACCTATAACCCTGTTTTTCTTATATCCATGAGACTTTCTAACAGTCTTTTCCATCCTTATTGTACCACCCTCCACCACCACCCCGGCAATGCATTTCAGGCATGCATTATGAAATGTTAAAACTTACCCCTGACATCTTCCCTAAATTTTCTTCCCCTCACCTTGGCCTCTGCCATGCCATGACAAACCCACAAATTCCTGACGTATGTCTCATCCCTTTGTTGTGAATGACTTTAGTGTCCTGTGAAATTGTGATTAGTTAAATGTCTAGAGTTGAATATGGGGTTGAGGAGGAAGGGAGATAAAAAGAGCTTGAACTCTGCATAAACTGTATGACAGAGTATATAGATAAATTTGGAGATAAATTGGGAAAGGCTAGGTTACATACAAACACTTTAAAACAGATATTTAAAATACTGGACCTTTGCCCCATGCTAGACATATCAGGGCCTCAGAGCTTTTGCAAGAGCTTTGAAGAGTGTTCAAGAGACTTCACTAATGGATTGTTCTTTACAAAAGGCAACAGATGAAAGACCTTGTTGGAGCTGCAGATTGTCTGGAAGAGAACTTGTTGTTTTAAGAGGGTCATGTGGTTTTGCAAGCAGAGAGAGTCAAACAAGCTTTTCTCTCAGAGAAAGAGAGAGAGAGAGAGAGAGAGAGAGACAGATCATTCGACAGTGTTACAGCCAGCAGAGGCAGCTGAGACTGTTACAGGACAAGCTGACAAGCTTGTGGAAAGCCATTTGGAAGATGGCCTGGTCAAAGCCCTTGTGGTTCATGCAAGAGGAGAGGACTGGCTGCCTAATGTTTCTCTCAGAATAAGGGAAACAGAAAGAAACTCGTGGTGACCTGAAAGAAAGAGGTTATCATTTGGAGAACCCTGAAGCAGGCATGTTTCATCAGCAAGACACTGGAGTGGATGATTAAGGAGTACATCAGTTGTGGATGTCCTGGAACAACAAATTTCTCTCTGAAAACTGACAAGAATCTTCCTGAAAGGTTACCATTTACCTTTCAAGCACCGAAGCCTGGTGAACTTTATACATGTTAAATTTTGTGCACAGTATAAGAATTGCCTGCAACCAGTAAACTTGGAGGAATGAAAAGTGAGATTGGACTGTGAACCAAATAACTTTTCTGAACTTACACACACACATTACATACATGTGCGCTTAGAATTAGAAGGGCGTTAAGTTAGGTTAAGTAAGTCAATAGTGATAAGTCAAAGTTTGAATCCATTTTCATGTTTAAAGATAACTAAAAGCAATTTTTGTTTAAGTAACCATTTGTCTTGGTGACTATCTATTGCTGCTGGGTTTTGGGGTCCTCTAGGCTTATAAAAACTGTATGAAATGGAGAATTGTAAATTGTTGTCAATGTTGGTAATGATAATGTTGATAACTGTGTTCAAGCATGGAAAATCATAAATAAAAATTTTTTTAAAAATTGTGTTCAGTTCTGATCACTTCATTATAGGAATAATGTAGAAGCTTTCGAGATGCTGCAGAGGAGATGTACCAAGATACTGCCTGGATTGGAGAATATGTTTAATGAAGAAAGGTTGAATGAATGATGGAGGATGTGTGGTGACTTAATGGAGGTATATAAGATTATGAAAGGCATAGAAAGGGTGAACAGACTGCACCTTTCACCCCTTGCCAATAATGCCAGAGGACATCCATTTAAGATGAGTGGAGGGAAGTTTAGAGGAAATTGTTGAGGTAATTTTTTTTTAAACACAGAGTGATGGGTGCCTGAAATACATTGCTTAGGGTGGTGGTAGTGGCTGGTACAATAGGAACATTTAAGACTCTTAGATAGGCAGGTGGTTGTAAAATAATTGAAGGGCTATGGATATGAGGGAGGGAAGGGTTAGTTTGATATTGAGCAGCTTTATTATAGGTCAGCAAAACATTGCGATCTGAAGGGCCTAAAATGAGCTGTTCTCTTCCGTGTTCTATATTCTAATAGCAATAGCAATCAAATGCTAAAAAATATTTTACAAAGCAGATGATTAAATAGTTTGCATTTACATACATGTTATTAATGTCATTATCAACAATTAAAAGATTAAGGCTAGAAATCTAAAATAACTAAATTTCTGAGGAAAAATATCTATCAATATGTTAAACAACTGCTTGGGTTAAAAATAAATGACTTGTTTTCAATAAGTTAGGTTGCAAACTAATATCCAGTATAGTCTTAAAAATATCGATCCAATACCTCTCCAGCATAGAGCATGACCGAAGCATACCTCTCCAGCATAGAGCATTACCAAAACATATGAATTAGAGAAGCCACTTCTGATTTAGATCCATCACAAATAGGGCTAACGTTGTAAAAAATACGGGCCAATTTACCTTTTGACATATGAACCCAATGTACCACTTTAAATTGAATCAAAGAATGATGAGCACATATTGAAGAGGTATTAACCAATTTAAAAATCTTCTCCCATGATTCCTCTGGAAGATGTAACTAAAGTTCCTCTTCCCAGGCCATTTTAATTTTGTCATTAGAATTTGATTGCAATCTTAATAACTTATTATAAATGTTACCTATTAAAACCTCATGAGATGGGTTCAAATGAAGAAAAAAAAGGATCAACCGAATACAGAAGAGCTGCTCCCAATAAAGAGGCTATTGAACACCTCTGCATAGAATTCAATTTCAAATTTATTAAAATTACATTTTAGGTTTGAGCCCATCATCAAATTACCATGTTGGATAAACGTTGGTAATGTATCTTTATTTTTGCTATATAATGAACACAGTTTGACTTTGTGAGTTTCTCCAGCATTGTGTTTTTACTAAATTCACCAGGATATGGCCTAGTTTGGATGAATTTAAATTTGGACAGAAGTTGGATAGGCTGAGTTTGCTTATCCTTGAGCAAAGGAGACAAGGAGGTAACCTGAGAGAGTTATTTAAAATTATGAGGGGAATAGCTAGGGTAGTTGGTCAGGCATAGGGGTATCAAAAACAAAAGGGCACAGGTTTAAGATGAGAGAAAGAAGTTTTATAAGGGATTTGAGTGGGAAATTTTGTTTTTACACAGGACTGTCATGATAATAAATATGTATGAGATGTACCGGAAGTCACGTGGTATGAGAGAGAGATAAGAGCACAAGCAGGAGAACAAAGGAAACTGGAAAATAAAGACACTGAGAAGTTTACCTGATAAAACTTGTGTTCGATGTTTTATTAACTTCACATTTCGGGCCACAAATGTGACATTGGCGACGAGGATGAAAGAAGCTTGAAGAAAATTAAAGACTAAAGAAGATTACAGAGGATTACAGACAACTTCAAGGTGATAAGAATTTTCTCTTTGACTCAGTACTTTTGGGGTTGGAATATTTCCTCATGGCTGGGGCAGACGGTGACTTTCTAACACATAGTGGAATTGCTCATTTTGACCCAACGGGTGATGCAAGCACTGTAAGTGTGAAGTGGAAGGCATGGCTGGAAGAATTTGAATCCTACGCCGACAGACGTGGCCTATTTCTAGATACTGGTACGGTTGAACAAAAAGCGCAGAGAAGGGCGTTACTTCTTTTCACTGCGGGACCCGCAGTTCGGGAAACATTTAAGACACTTTTGAATACTGGAAGAAAGGATGAGTACCGGAAAGCGGTAGATGCATTAAATGCACACTATGTAGTGACACTGAATGCTACATTTCAACGCCATTTGTTTCGGAGATCGAGACAAGAAGATGGCCAGACAATTGCTCAGTATGTGACGAGACTACGCCAGCTAGCTGTTGGATGCAATTACATGCCAGCTGATTTGGACAACCAATTATTGGATCAAGTCGTACAGCACTGCAGATCAGATAAACTCAGAAGACGTCTACTGGAAAGAGGGAGTGAGTTGGAACTCAACCGATGCTTTAACCATTGCTGCTGCATTAGAGGCTGTTGAAGGGCAATTTCATACCATGACCCTGAAAGACAACTCAAGCCAGCAAATTAAGAGGCTCTCATATCGCCATAACCAGCCAAGATATACGTCGACACAGGATGTGGAGTGTTATCGATGTGGAAACTGAGGTCACTTTGGAAAAGACCCATATTGCCTGGCCAAAGGCAAAGTTTGCAGAAAGTGTGGAGGTAAGGACCACTTTGCAAAGAAGTGCAAAAGCAAGTCCAATGCAGACCAGAAGAGGAAGAGTACAACTTCCAAAGGCAAAGCCTGGGGGAAAGGAAAGTATCCTGGAAAGAAAGATACCATTCGCCAGATAGACGGTGACGATGATGATACCCAGGAGGGACAGAGTTGTTACCAATTTACGTTGAATGATGTACATCATGAGAAGGTCCTAGTGATCATTGGTGGAGTGACAGTGCAGGTCATTGTAGACTCAGTAATGTGATTGATCGACATTTATGGGAGAAGTTGAAAAGGAAAAAGATCATCTGTACCTCAAAGAAGTGTTCCAAGAAACTGTATCCATACACAGCAACCAAGCCATTGCAGACCATTGGATGTTTTACTGCAACTGTTGAAGCTGGAGATAAGTACACCGAAGCAGAGTTTATTGTCATAGAAGAGAGGGGAGAACCATTGCTGAGTAGAAGCACAGCGCAAGACCTGGCAATACTTCATATTGGAGCTTGTGTCAATTCAATTCAGTCATACGAGGATATGAAGCAAGAATTCCCCGCAGTCTTCCAAGGAGTAGGAAAGCTGAAAGGTCGACAATTGAAGCTAGCGGTAGATGAAACGATCAAACCCAAGGCACAACCAATGCGCCGAACTCCGTTTGGACTTCGTGGGAAAGTCAAAGCCAAAATTAAAGAATTGATCGAACAAGACATTATTGAACCAGTGGAACATTCGACACAATGGGTCAGTCCCGTAGTGATTGTGCCCAAACCAAAGGGTGACATAAGATTATGTGTTGACATGAGAATGGCCAATGAAGCTATAATTAGAGAACGACACCCTAAGCCAACAGTGGAGGAAATACTTCAAGAACTAACTACAAGCAAGGTATTCTCCAAAATTGATCTGAAATGGGGCTATCATCAATTAGAGCTGGATCCAGGTTCCCGAGATGTAACAACATTTGTGACTCACTGTGGATTGTATCGTTACAAGAGACTATCATTTGGAATTAATGCAGCTTCGGAGATCTACCAGTATGAAATCCATCGAGTAATTCAAGGCATTCCTGGAGTTGCCAACATTTCTGACGACATCATAGTCCATGCACCAACGAAGGAAGAGCATGACAAACGGTTGAGGCATGTACTATCTAGACTACAGGAGGCAGGCCTTACCGTGAATGGAAACAAGTGCCAGTTCGGTGTGTCAGAAATGGACTTCATGGGACACAGACTTACACGGGAAGGACTAAACCCTGCAGAGGCCAAGGTGAAAGCTATTGCAGAGGCACGTGCACCTCAGAACGCAACAGAGGTGAGGAGTTTCCTGGGATTGGTCAATTTTTGTGCAAAGTTTATTCCTAATTTCGCTACAGTGGCAGAACCACTAAGGAAACTAACCAGGAAAGGTGTACCATTTCATTTTGGATCTGAGCAGAAGAAAGCGTTCACAGTGCTGAAGCAAAGCCTGACAGATGCAAAAACTCTTGGATATTACAATCCGGCGGCATCAACCAAAGTCATAGCGGATGCCAGCCCGGTTGGTTTAGGAGCCGTGTTGGTCCAGATGCATGATGGAGGACCAAGAATCATTGCCTATGCCAGCAGATCGTTATCAGATGTGGAAAGAAGATACTCTCAGACAGAGAAAGAAGCACTTGGACTTGTATGGGCCTGTGAGAGGTTCCATGCATATTTATACGGCATTGAATTTGAACTCATCACAGATCATAAGCCATTAGAGGTGATCTATGCACCTAGATCCAACCCATGTGCCAGAATAGAGGGATGGGTACTCAGACTACAACCCTACAAATATAAAGTAATCCACATTGCAGGGAAAACAAACATTGCAGATCCGCTGTCCAGATTGGTGAAGGATGGTGGTCCACAATCCAAGTCAGAATTGGGAACAGAAACAGAGAGCTTTGTACGCTTCGTAGCTATTCAGTCGACACCGAAAGCTGTGACTACGAAGGAAGTCGAGAGAGAATCCGAACGTGATCCAGAACTCATGGAAGTAAGAGAATGCATACAGAGTGGACAATGGGACAAGTGTACTCACAAGGCTTACATTCCCATTAGAGACGAACTTTGTTGCATCGGACAGTGTGTATTGAGAGGTTGCAGATTGGTGATACCGTAAAGATTGAGACCGAAGATCATATCCTTAGCGCATGAAGGACACCTAGGTATTGTTGGTACCAATCAAAACCTCAGGACCAAGGTATGGTGGCCAGGTTGTGATAAAGACGCAGAGAAATTTGTTAAAACTTGTCACGGATGTCAAATCACAAGTAGGAGTAATTCGCCAGAACCAATCTGGAGTATGCAACTCCCGACAGGACCATGGATCGACATAGCTGTTGATTTTCTTGGTCCTTTACCGACGGGTGAATCAATTATGGTAGTGATAGATTACTACAGCAGATACTATGAGTACGTGGTGTTGAAGTCCACAACCACTGAAAAAACAATACAAGCATTAGCAGAGATATTCGCAAGATATGGATTACCTGTTACATTATACTCTGACAATGGTCCACATTCATTTCAGAGACATTTGCGGAATACATGAGGACCACAGGTATCCACCATCATAAAGTAACTCCAAAATGGCCACAAGCCAATGGAGAAGTAGAGAGGCAAAATCAGTCCATTGAAAAACGCTTGAGGATTGCACACGCTGAAGGACAAAATTGGCGAGAAGCATTGCTATCTTATGTGGCTGTCTATCGAGCAACGCCTCATGCAACCACTGGAAAAAGTCCTGCAGAAGCATTTTTTGGGAGAAAATCCGCACAAAAATGCCAGAAATAAAGGAAATCCGAGACGACCAGGAGATGAGGGACCACGATGCTGAAAAGAAAGGTGCAGTAAAGCTGTACACAGATTCGAAACGTGGAGCCAAGTACTCAGACATCATGTCAGGAGATAATGTTCTAGTGAGGCATGAAACTGGTGGTAAGCTAGACACACCTTATTACCATCAACCCTATACTGTCGTATCCAGAAGTGGCAGTATGGTGACAGTCAAGTCTCTGACTGGAGTCCTGTATAAGAGAAATGTATCTGGTGTAAAAAGGTACCAGTCCAGAGATACATCGAGCGAAGAGGTTGAAAGGCTAATACGAGATGCTGAAACTGAGAGACCTGATGATGTTCCAGAGGCAGTTACCAGCACTCCTGATGAATGACTAGAGCGCCAGAAACACCCGAAGCCATGGCGAGCAGAATGTCCGACGCTGAGAGTGAACAACCGAGAAGCGACGACAATATCGCAGGCAGGCCGAAACGAAACCAGAAAGCGCCCAAACGATACGAAGACTTTGTGCCATAGTTTTAATAAGAACTTTGGGACAGTATTTTAATATTATATCATAAAGTGTATGAGTGCTGTAGGAAGTAAATTTTATGTAGTTGAGTTATAGTATTACCATTAGTTACAATGTTTGTAGGTTTCCGAGGGATATTGGTAAGTGAAGGTAAAGTTTATTTCTGATTAAAGGAGGGATGTCATGATAATGAATATGTATGAGATGTACCGGAAGTCACGTGGTATGAGGGAGAGATAAGAGCACAAGCAGGAGAACAAAGGAAACTGGAAAATAAAGACACTGAGAAGTTTACCTGATAAAACTTGTGTTCGATGTTTTATTAACTTCACATTTCGGGCCACAAATGTGACAAGGACATGGCTGATAATCTAAACTCACTGCCAGAGGAGGTGGTGGAGTCAGATGCAATCACTACATTTAAAACATATTGAGACAAATGGCCATGTGGGTTTAACGCAGGAAAATGAGATTCGCAAAGGTGGGTCTGTGGGGAAGGGCTGAAGGGCCCGTTTTGGTGCTGTATCATTCTGTGCCAAAGACTCCATCACTGAAGCTGCGGAAATCCCAGCTGATTGTGTTGAGATTAATGAAAAGATTGCCTTTTGAATTACTGTAGTTGGTCGTGTGTCAGGGTATTTATGTGCTAGACCTGGCCATGATTGGCGCCATTATTTGTCCTAATAAATGGGTAACACAGCCATTTGTTTTGTGTTCCTCCAACTTCTCACCCAAGAATAAATTGAAAATGGGCTTGACTTTGAAATGGCTGAAGGTGAAGATATCAGCTCCATCTATGCCTGCAGGTTAAACCATAACCATCGGGACAAGTCATCTCCTTCATGCTCTGTGTAGAGCAACCATTCTCAACCTTTTTTGGCTATGCGCCCCTTCGGAGTCTACTCAAAATTTATGGGCCCTCTTCCCTGTAAAGCAGTTGTTTAGTTAGTTTATTCTGCACTTCTCTCTTGACCATTACATAAAAAAACATTTTATTATTTCAATCCATGGCCCCCTAAAATATGCTGTGGCTCCATCAGCAGGTGGGTGGGGGGGGGGGGGAAGAGGTGGATGAATGGCTGATATAGACTATAGAAATGATTGATAATTTCCTCAATTGCTCCATTATAATCCTCTTCCTTTACCCTTTCCATGTGACCATTCCTCTAATAAGAGAAAGGGGCTTGGAATCAAATGGAAGTAATGGATAATGCTGAGGAGTCCTTTTAGGGGTAGAGCAACAAGAGGACAAGTTAATGATCATCTTCCACCACTGACAGCATCTCTGCACCTCCAAGGTGCTTCAGTGGAGACACTTTGTGACCATTCCTGTCTGACCTTCAGGCCCATGCCCTCCGTAATAGACTCAATCGCATACACAAACAGCCACAATCAAATCCAAGGAACACTTGCTCCTGAGAATAGAAAGACAGTAGCATCGAGGATGAATATCGTGTGGGGGGCAACCAAAGCAGAGGATCAGCAGCTGATAAGTGGGATGACACAGGGCATTGTGTGCCTCAGCCACACATGAGGTCTCTGAACTGCCAATTGACTCCTCAGTGATGGGCTGGGCCTGACTGGTCAATAGCTGGATTCTCCTCACTGTATGGAAACATAGTCTGTCCTGGATAATCATGTTGCAATTTTAAATCCCATTTTTAGGTCGCCCCTCAGCTTTCCTAGCCAGTTCGTCCTAACCTGATACGTATAGTCCTGAAATACACAAAAGTTCTGGAGAAACTCAGCATCATCAAGCTTACGTTTTTAAACAAGAAAATCTGCAGAAGCTGGGGTTGAGTGCAATAGACAGTCATGCTGGAGAAACTCAGGTCACACAAGCATCCAGAGGAAGTAAAGGGTAACCAACCCCAAAGCCCTGCTGACCCTTTAACCCTTTGGATGCTGTGTGGCCTCCAGCACATTTGTGCACTGCACCCCAGAACCTGCAGATTTTCAAGTTTGCTGTGATTCTTCAAACATGATGATAGATGATTATACTCCCTTTTCTCAGAAATTATCATTGACTGGCACTTTCATGGTCATTAGATTTCAATCCCATACTAAGTGGTTGTCATTGACTTGCTGCTTATTGGAAATGGAGAGCTTCATTATCTGAAAAATTGCAATATATCAATATTGTTATTGATTCAATAAAACTTTTGAAAATTGAAAAAAAAACCAATGAAAAAGAAAAAAAATAATGCATTTCTACAAGAAGAGAGCAAAGGACTGGGAGTAATTTCAAAGAGCCTGGAGAAGCATGTTGTGCTGAGCACCCTCCTTCCATGTTGAATCTATGAAAATTTGCATTGATGCTAAATAAACCACGCAAAGACAAGAAAAGGCATCTCCTCCGTAACCCAACAATAGTCATTCTTTGATTGACACAACCAACAGAACTTCCTGAACAGTAATTTATTGGAGTGGAGTTTTTGAAAAGTACCTGTTTGGCTGCAGCAAGTAAGAATGTCAGTGCCTTTGTACATTGTACATGCATAACAACAGTGTCTAAATTTCAAAATGAATTTGTTTTCTGGCCTGTGCACATAAAATAAACAAAAATTAAAATGTATGTATTCCAAAATTGATGATGAATGTTAGTCTGTTTTGTAAAGAATAAAAATGTCAGATAATGTTGGTTATGTTTCTTTATCTTTCCTACATAAAGAACGCTACATGACCCACCCATATCCACCATTGACCTCTTGCCTCTGGGCCTGTACTCCTTACACCATTTTATTCAGGTGCCTGCCTGCTTTTTTCTCATACCTTGAAAAGGGCTCAGGCCCAAACATTGGATATATATCTTTATCTTTGCTACATAAAGAATGCTACATGACCCACCTATATCCACCATTGACCTCTTGCCTCTGGGCCTGTACTCCTTACACCATTTTATTCAGGTGCCTGCCTGCTTTTTTCTCATACCTTGAAAAGGGCTCAGGCCCAAACATTGGATATATATCTTTATCTTTGCTACATAAAGAACGCTACATGACCCACCCATATCCACCATTGACCTCTTGCCTCTGGGCCTGTACTCCTTACACCATTTTATTCAGGTGCCTGCCTGCTTTTTTCTCATACCTTGAAAAGGGCTCAGGCCCAAACATTGGATATATATCTTTATCTTTGCTACATAAAGAACGCTACATGACCCACCCATATCCACCATTGACCTCTTGCCTCTGGGCCTGTACTCCTTACACCATTTTATTCAGGTGCCTGCCTGCTTTTTTCTCATACCTTGAAAAGGGCTCAGGCCCAAACATTGGATATATATCTTTATCTTTGCTACATAAAGAACGCTACATGACCCACCCATATCCACCATTGACCTCTTGCTTCTGGGCCTGTACTCCTTACACCATTTTATTCAGGTGCCTGCCTGCTTTTTTCTCATACCTTGAAAAGGGCTCAGGCCCAAACATTGGATATATATCTTTATCTTTGCTACATAAAGAACACTGCATGACTTGCTAAATGTTAAAAAAATGCCATAATTGTTGAGTCATTGGCAGATGCAATAACCCATTCATAAACATAAATAATTTAATGATACAATCATAAAACATCTCAGACATGCAACAAACTTGCATGATGTTAACATACTGATGCCACTTATTTGGAATCTAATTTAAATCCACATCACCAAGGGAATCTATGACACAGTGCAAAATCAATGTGTTAGATTCAACTTTAATCCAAATGACTCATATTGTTCCAGCTCAAGGAATGATTTTAATGTACATATTAATACTTGAAAGCTTGCAATAATATAAATATTAGGATATAATACATAGAGATAAAATGTAATTCCAATTGACATATCCAGCCCAAGTCAATACACTTACATAAATGCCTATGATTGAGCATTCAAATGCATGTACTTCCTTTAATTTCAATGTCATTCTCAATGCAGAGAGAAATTATTCCTTTCTTCTCATCATTTATTGATGAGATTCGGGCATTACTGGCAAAATCTACACTAAATGCCCATATCTAAATGACTTTGAGATATAGATGGTGAGCCACAGTCTCAAATCTCTACAGCCCTTCTGTTGAAGGTGTTAGAGGTGTTATTGGGTGGGTTGTTCCAGGATTCAGACCCAGCAATATGAAAGAGCATATTTCCCTGTCAGAGTGGTGCACAAGTGAATGAAAACCTGCAGGTTTCTGCGATCCCGTTGCCCTTGCAGGTTTGGGAGATGACTCTGAAATAGCCTTGGCAAATTAGGTCAGTGTTGCAGCTACAGAGCACCAATGGCAACTGGAGCCTGCCCTGTGCTGGATTCTGCTGTCTGTAAACTCAACAGAAATGCTGTGAAAGCTGACTAATCCACACCCCAGTCTGAACTGATGGTCAAAATCATCAAAGAACTTGAATGTTCATGTATATCTCTTACTTTTTAATCTATTTGAACTTCCAAATTGGATATACATGGCTGCTCCAGTAAAGTTTCTGGTCAATGGTGATTCACATAATGTTGATGGTGGTGAAACCATTTGGGAGTAATGGTGTAAAATATCAAGAGCAGATAGTTGGACCAATTATTGTTGAATATGGACATTCCATATCACTTGTACAGTGCCAATGTTATTGTGTAAAAGGAAAAAGCTAATTTTGAAACAAAGGAGTTTTAGCCAAAATTTTACCTTGAGTACCTATAATTTCATTTTTATTCTATAATTCCATTAAATATTTCAACACAGGCAAATTATAATTATTTAATAACTAAGAATTCCATCTATAAATAAACTGATCCATCTTCTTGTCGCCAAGCTGAGATAATTCAATATTAGCCCATATCAAAGGTTTATCCATTTCAAACATCCTGTTAGTAAATTTATTTATTTCTTTTCCAATCTTTTTATTATTATTATAATTTATAAACACATACAGTTCAAAGAGATATGAAAAGTACATAGTAAATAATGAATTAATACAGAGATATTAAACAATAATATTGCAGAATAAAAATATATCATAAAAATTTTTTTTAGATCAGTTTAGAGTATGAACTATCTCTAAAAAAAATGATATAATTAATAAAAATATATAAAAAAAAGAGAGAGAAAAAAAACCCCCAAAAGGAAGAAAAAACAAATCTGAATTAAAAACTTTAAAAAAAAACCTACCGATATAGCTAAATCACGCCGATCACTCCGATCTCATCTAACAGCCCAATTATCATACATAATCATAAAAAGAAAACAGAGCCAGATCAACTCACCACAAATGAAAATATTGAATAAATGGTCGCCAGGTTAACTCAAACTTAGAAGGGGATTCATAGACAGAGTTTCTAATTTTCTCTAAATTTAAACATAGTATAGTTTAGGTAAACCATTGGAAAACAGTGGGAGGATTAACCTCTTTCCAATTCAATAGTATAGATCTTCTAGCCATTAGTGTAAGAAAAGCAATCATATGATCCGCAGGAAGAGATAAATAAGTCAAATCTATCATAGGTAATCCAAAAATTGCAGTAATGGGATGTGGTTGTAAATCAATATTCAAAACAGTAGATATAATGGGAAAAATTTCCTTCCAATAATTCTGTAAAGAGGGACGGGACCAAAACATATGTGTAAGGGAAGCTATTTCCAATTGACATTTATCACATATAGGATCGATATGAAAATAAAAACGATGGAGTTTATCTTTAGACATATGAGCTCTATGAACAACTTTAAACTGTATCAGTCAATGTTTTGCACATAGAGAAGAGGAGTTTACCAGTCGCAGAATTTTATTCCAATTTTCATTGGAAATATGAAGGTTGAGTTCTCTTTCCCAATCATTTTTAAACTTTCCAAAAGTCCCAGAATTCATTTTTGTAATTATATTATATAATTTAGATATCACACCTTTTGGTGGGAATTTTGAATATAGTATATCCTCTAAAACAGTCGTAGTCTCCCGATTGGGAAAAGAGGGTAAAGTCGAATCTAAATGAATATCATTTAATAATGGGTGGGGATTTTAACTGTTGTTTGAATCCCCTGCTAGATAGGTCGAAACCTTCACAGTTCCTACCGAATAAATCGGCTACATATATTAACTCTTTCCTTACTAACTCTGGAGCTGTTGATATTTGGAGATTTCTTCACCCGACAGATAAAGAGTTTTCCTTTTTTTCTCATGTATACCACTCATACTCGAGAATTGATCACTTTTTTATTGATTCACGTTTTATTTCACTTGTAACTGCTTGTAAGTATGACATTATAGCCATTTCGGATCACTCTCCATTACAACTCTGTCTTAAATTCAAAGACTCTGTTTCTACTATTAAGCACTGGCATTTTGATGTTACATTATTGCAAGATTTAGAGTAAATATCGAAAGAAATGAGATCTAGGTAAATCATATTTCATGGATAATTGTTCAAATGACATGAAAGAGTTATCCAAGAATAAATCCGAAAAGCATGTTATACCTTTAACTTTCCAGAGTAAATAAGCTTGATCAATTAGAGAGGGATGAAAAAAGAAATTTAGTACAATAGGGGTTTCCAAGATAAAATGACTTAGGCCAAAAAATCTCCGGAATTGAAACCATATACGTAGTGTATGTTTAGCCATTGGATTATCAATTAGTTTATATAGTTTAGTAAGAGTAAAAGGGAGAGCAGCTCCCAAAATAGAACTAATTGAGAAATTTTGTACCAGTTTCATTTCTAAATTTACCCAATGGGGATTTAGAGATAATTCTGAATAATTCAACCAATACCTTAAGTAACTAATATTAATTGCCCAATAATAAATTCTAAAGTTGGGTAATGCCAATCCTCCCTCCAGTTTAGATTTCTGTAAATATTTTTTTCCCAATCTAGGATTCTTGTTTTGCCAGATATATGAAGACAATTTAGAATCGACTTTATCAAAAAAAGATTTAGGAACAAAAATAGGTATAGCTTGGAATATATATAAAAATTTAGGTAAGATCATCATCTTAATAGCATTAATTCGGCCTATCATAGATAGGGATAATGGTGACCAATTGGTAAGTAAACTACCGATCAGGTCCAATAGAGGGAAAAAATTAGTCCTAAACAAATCTTTATGTTTTTTAGTAATCTTAATCCCTAAATATATAAAATAGTCTCTAGCTATTTTAAAAGGCAAACTATCATAAATAGGAACCCATCCATTAAAAGGGAATAATTCACTTTTATTTAAGTTCAGTTTATATCCCGAAAAATTACTAAATTGGGCTAATAAAGATAAAACTACAGGAATAGAATTTTCAGGATTGGAAATATATAGCAATAAATCATCTGCATATAGTGATACTTTATGAATATCCCTGCAATGAATAATACCAGTAATATTGGGTGCTTCTCTGATAGCAATTGCCAAAGGTTTTAAAGCTAAGTTAAATAATAAAGGGCTAAGGGGGCACCCTTGCCTGGTGCCCTGAAATAATCAAAAATATGGCGATCTTTGGGTATTAGTAAAAACCGAGGCAACTGGGGAATTATAAAGAAGTTTAATCCAAGATATAAATATTGGACTAAAATTAAATTTTTCAAGAACTGTAAATAAATAAGGCCATTCTACTCTATCGAAGGCCTTCTCAGCATCTAATGAAATAACACATTCTGAGGACTTATGTGAAGGGGTGTAAATAATATTCATCAATCTTCTAATATTAAAGGAGGAATAACGATTTTTAATGAATCCAGTCTGGTCTTCAGAGATAATATACGGTAATATCTTCTCTAGCCTTGTCGCTAGAATTTTAGAGAAGATCTTAGAATCAACATTCAACAAAGAAATTGGTCTATAAGAAGAACATTCGGTCGGGTCTTTATTTTTTTTCAAGATTAGAGAAATCGTAGCTCTGTAAAATGATTGTGGTAGTTTACCCAATGTGACAGATTCATCAAACATCTTAATAAGCCAGGGAGAGAGAGTAGAAGAAAAAGCTTTATAAAATTCCACAGAATATCCATCAGGACCTGGTGTTTTCCCCGAGTTCAGTGAGGAAATAGTATTATTGATCTCAGAATCTGTAATGGGTTTACTTAATTCTAAGTTATCTTAAGGTAATACTTTTGGGAGTTTCAAATGTTCTAAAAAATTAAACATATTACTAAGGTCTTGAGGGGATTCTGAACTATATAAGGAAGTATAAAAATTTTGGAAAGATTGATTTATCTCTTCCTGGTTAACAGTCAGTTCTCCATTCTGTTTGCGAATCTCCTCAATTTGGCGTCTAACTGAAATATTCTTCAGTTGATTAGCCAACAGTTTACCCGATTTCTCACTATGCACATAAAAATCAGATTTAGATCTAATTAACTGGTTTTCAATCGAAGATGTAAGTAACAAATTATATTCCATCTGCAGTTCAATTCTTTATTTGTAAAGTTCTTCAGTAGGATCAGTCACATATTTCTTGTCAATGTCTTTAATCTTCTCAACCAATAGATGAGTCTTGTTTTTGATGCATTTCTTCAAAGCTACTGAGTAAGAAATAATTTGACCACGAATATAAGCCTTGAATGTATCCCACATATTCCATAAGAAATTTCCGTAGTGTAATTTGTTGAAAAAAAAGTTAATTTGTTCTTTCATAAATTTAACAAAGTCTAAATCTTGCAATAATGTAACATCAAAACGCCAGTGTTTAATAGTAGAAACAGAGTCTTTGAATTTAAGACAGAGTTGTAATGGAGAGTGATCCGAAATGGCTATAATGTCATACTTACAAGCAGTTACAAGTGAAATAAAACGTGAATCAATAAAAAAGTGATCAATTCTCGAGTATGAGTGGTATACATGAGAAAAAAAGGAAAACTCTTTATCTGTCGGGTGAAGAAATCTCCAAATATCAACAGCTCCGGAGTTAGTAAGGAAAGAGTTAATATATGTAGCCGATTTATTCGGTAGGAACTGTGAAGGTTTCGACCTATCTAGCAGGGGATTCAAACAACAGTTAAAATCCCCACCCATTATTAAATGATATTCATTTAGATTGGGTAAAATAGTAAACAAAGATCTAAAAAACTCAGGGTGATCTACATTCGGGTCATAAACATTAACCATGACAACCTTAATATTGAATAATAACCCAGTAACCAATAAAAATCTGCTGTTAGGGTCTACAGTGATGTCATGTTGAACAAATGTAATAGAGGGATCAATAAAAATAGATACACCTCGAGTCTTAGAGCATGAGTTGGCATGAAATTGTGGGCCTTTCCAAGATTTAAAAAAACACAGATTATCCTCCTTCCTCACGTGAGTCTCCTGTAAAAAAATAATCTGTGCTTTCAGTCTCTGGAATACTTTAAAAACCTTCCTCCTTTTAAACAGGTGGTTTAAACCATTAGCATTCCAAGAGACAAAATTAATGTTTTGATCCATTACTTAGGTCAACCCTCCAGTATATAAAGGGTTAACCAAAGCAGGGACCCATGCCCCCGGAAGAAGAATTAAGATATAAAGAAGGACCAGAAATGACGACGTGACAGCCATATCTGTAGTTCTAAAAAAAATCAAGAAAAAACGAAAGAAAATGAAACATAAAAACCCCTGAAAGAAAAACAAAACCCACCCCCCACCCAAAAAGCCCCCCATCTGACCAGAGAGCGATCAGAAAAAAAAGAAGAAATAACACTAAACCTACCCCCATGTCTTCAGACGGCAGCTCCTAATATTAAGGTAAGATCCACCACCTAAACTTATAAGAAGGATTTTATGGAGAAAGACAAAGAGAAAATGGCGAATGTAAAAAAAAACCGCGAAAAGTTTTAATAAACAAAAAATTAAAAATCGCCATTTTCAGTAACTCAGAAATAAAATAGTAAAGAATATAATCATATTATTAGTATAGATTAATATAAAATTAAACATACACTTATATATTAAAAAAAATTTCTCACAGAGGAGAAAAAAATATATATAAAAATGTGTTAGAAATGAACAGGATAATTAGAGCTACAATGATCTATTACTTTTCGAATGGTCAGAAATCAGAGTCTGACTATTAACCTGAAAAAGACCAATATCTACCGCATTTTTTATCGGTCACTCGGGCTGAGAGGTCGCGCTAGACGGGAAATTAGCCGACAGGTAGTTCCGTGCTGCAGACACGGAGTCGTATATTTGACGAGCTTGGTTCTCCGGAGAAATTCTGAGCCTCGCAGGATACAGGAGCGCAGGTTTCAGTTTCTTCTCAAAACATTCGGACATCAGATCTTTAAACAGTCTTCGAGCCCGTACTACCTCCGGACTAAAATCTTCATAGGCTCTTAGACTAAAGCCACGAACAGTCACATTTCCAAGTCTTTTGGCTGTACGAATCAATCTATCCTTTGTGCTCACGTAGTGCATACGGACCATCACCACTCTGGGTTTAGAAGCTTCAGCATTTCGGTTCCAGATACGATGTACTCTATCGAGTAGCGGTGGATCAGCAGGGAATTCGGATGGGTATGCTTCTTTTAATAGCTCAGCAAAAAACGTCAGGAGATCTCCTTTCTCAATGCCTTCAGGGATTCCAACCAAACGAATATTTTGTCTTCTGGAACGGTTCTCTGAATCAATGCTTTTCAGCTGGAGCGCTTCTAGCTGTTTAATTGCTTTGGAAAGTTTCTGTTCGACCTCAGCCAGTCTAATCTCTTTTTGTTGTACTTCAGTCTGAAGAGCTGCAATTAAGATATGTTGTTTTTTGGTTTCAGCTTCTGAGGCAATTAAAGCTGTACGAAGTTCAGCTAGGTCTTTTTTGCGACAAACATCTTTGAATTCATCACGAAAATTTTTTTAAAAGTCATTGAAGGTCATCTCACTTAGTTTAATGTCTGGTTGTTTCTTCTCTCGGCCGTCACCTTCTTCTGCCCGGGTTTTAGCTCGTGTAGCTTTTCCTTCAGTCATTTCTTCAAAATTTTCAGACTCAAGTATAAATAGAGAAATAATAAAGATCTTTCTGACTTCTGTGAAGTTAGTTCAAAGGTGGATACAGGTTAAGAATAGTATATTTTATGGAGCAAAAACCAAAACGTGATCACTCCATGAGCGTAAATTTCAACTGTGCTGATTCATCATAATTCTGAAAAGTTGCAATCCTCCTAATGCATACTTGCAAGTTAATTTCTGTAATGACACCCTTGCCATTTTACCTTTCCACAAAATCCTCCTCACCAAAGCATTCAGATCTTTAAAATTTTTTTGAGGGATCTTGCAGGGAATAGATTGAGAAAGATATTGAATTTGAGGAAAGATATTCATTTTAATACAATTAACACATCCTATTAATGTTATAGGTAAATCTTTCCACTGATTCAAATCATATTTAATTTTAGACAATAAAGATAGATAATTCAATACATATAAATGATTATAATTACTATCTATTGTAATACCTAAGTACTTAATCTGATCCAACCACTTAAATTTAACAATATTCCTACAAAATGAATAATCCATTACAGCCAGGGCATAATTTCACTCTTTTCCCAGTTAATTTTATATCCTGATACTTCACTGCATTGCTCCAAAATATCATGCAGACTCCCCAAAGATTTCAAAGGTTGTGCTGAATATATCAAAACATCATCTGCAAACAAATTTATTTTATATTCATCAGCTTTCACCTTAATACTTTTAATATTACTATCTTGTCTAATCATCTGAGCCAAAGGTTCAATAACCAATGCAAATAGAGCTGGTGACAAAGGACAGCCTTGCTTAGTCGATCTAGATCTTTCTTTCTTCTTTCTTCTTTGGCTTGGCTTCGCGGATGAAGATTTATGGAGGGGTAATGTCCACGTCAGCTGCAGGCTCGTTTGTGCCTGACAAGTCCGATGCGGGACAGGCAGACACGGTTGCAGCGGTTGCAAGGGAAAAATGGTTGGTTGGGGTTGGGTGTTGGGTTTTTCCTCCTTTGTCTTTTGTCAGTGAGGTGGGCTCTGCGGTCTTCTTCAAAGGAGGTTGCTGCCCGCCGAACTGTGAGGCACCAAGATGCACGGTTTGAGGCGATATCTGCCCACTGGGGGTGCTCAATGTGGCAGGCACCAAGAGATTTCTTTAGGCAGTCCTTGTACCTCTTCTTTGGTGCACATCTGTCACGGTGGCCAGTGGAGAGCTCGCCATATAACACGATCTTGGGAAGGCGATGGTCCTCCATTCTGGAGACGTGACCTACCCAGCGCAGATGGATCTTCAGCAGCGTGGATTCGATGCTGTCAGCCTCTGCCATCTCGAATACTTCGATGTTAGGGATGAAGTCACTCCAATGAATGTTGAGGATGGAGCGGAGACAACGCTGGTGGAAGCGTTCTAGGAGCCGTAGGTGATGCCGGTAGAGGACCCATGATTCGGAGCCGAACAGGAGCGTGAGTATGACAATGGCTCTGTATATGCTAATCTTTGTGAGGTTTTTCAGTTGGTTGTTTTTCCAGACTCTTTTGTGTAGTCTTCCAAAGGCGCTATTTGCCTTGGCGAGTCTGTTGTCTATCTCGTTGTTGAGCCAGCTCTTCAGCACTTGACGTCATTTTGTGGAAACTGCCAAAATGTTTGGCCTGGAAGTCAGCCTGAAGAAAACTGAGGTCCTCCATCAGCCAGCTCCCCACCATGACTACCAGCCCTCCCACATCTCCATCGGGCACACAAAACTCAAAACGGTCAACCAGTTTACCTATCTCGGCTGCACCATTTCATCGGATGGAAGGATCGACAACGAGATAGACAACAGACTCGCCGAGGCAAATAGCGCTTTGGAAGACTACACAAAAGAGTCGGGAAAAACAATATGTATGTGTGTATATATATATATATATATATATATATATATAAGCACAATCAGATAACAATAAACTTGAACTTGAAACACACGTCACTTCCTCAGTCTCACTGTGACCACTCACCCATCCCTTCCTGTCCTTCCTTTCAAGCTTGTTTGCCTGAACATCTGTCATCCCCTTAATTCCCAATATCATTAACAAAACTCTCTGTGGGGAGTTTGATCCCCCTCCAGTTCAGATGTAACCCTTTCCTCTTGAACAGGTCCCACCTTCCCTGGAAGAGAGCTCAATGTTTCAAATTTCTGAATCCCTCCACCTCCTTAGCCATGCATTATACTATGATCTTCTTGCTTCTCCAGCACATGACACAGGTAATAATCCTGAGATTCAACCTTGTAAGTCCTGCTCTTTAAATTACAATTTAGCTCCTTGAACATATCCTGCAGGACACTTCGCTTTCTACCTATGTCATTGGTATCAATATGGACCATGATCTTCAGCTGCTCTCCCTCCCTTCTCAGAATGTCCTATACCTGCTCAGAGACATCCTGGACCCTGGCACTAAGAAGGTAACTCACTATTCTGTAGCATCTATTGGAGACACAGAATCACCTATCTGTGTCCCTGACTGTGGATTCGCCTACCACTGTTGTTTCACCTGATTTCAGAAGCAATCGTGGTGGTAATGACCTGGCTGCTAATGCTGCCCACTGATAGGTCATACCCCCCCCCCCCCAGACCCCACCAACAACCCTTCCCCCTCCACCCACAGCAGTATCCATATCAGAATACATTACTAACTGGAATGGCCACAGGGGAATTCTTCGTCTTTCTTCTTCTTTACTCGTCGTAGTGGTCAGCCAATTGTCTGCAACCTATACCATCAGTGTGACCACATCACTACAGCTCCAATCTATGACCTTTGCTACCTCCCAAATGATCCTGAGTTCATCAACTTCAGCTCCAATTCCATATGTGTTCATTGAGGAGCTGCAGCTGGACACACCTTCACCAAATGTTATCCCCAGGGTCACTAGAAGTCTCTCTGATTTCCCACATAAATCCTGTAGGAGGAGCAAACCTCAGTCCTGACTGACAACCTCATTGCACAGACTAAGCCTCTTTGTCTGAAAGGACTTACCTGTACCTACCTGAACCTCTGCTCAGACCTTTTGACCAGAGGTTCTCCTGCCAAAGCCTCAGCACTAAACTCGATCACTTAATCTCAACCAATGCCACTCTCAAATCAGCTACTCCAAAATGGCTGCTCCACTCAGCCTTCAAAGAGCCAATCACAGTTCAGCTGCTTCTCCTCTAAGCGCTCGTTCAGCTGCTCACTGGACTCTTTTTAAAGTTTCCACTGCTATACTCTCATTCCTCTACCAATGTAGGTTTATTTTCCCTTTGTAAATTACACATCTCTATTTGATTTTTATTTGTGTAGGTGTTCAAATGTGACAATTTACATTGATTTACAATTACATTCATATTGTGCTATTCAAAATGGAGGTTAGTCATAGCATCCTGGAAATTGGCATTTTCTGTGACATCATGTTGTTCCATTTCAGTAAAATCATAAATCATAAACAGACAGGATGAATTATTTTGTTTGAAGGCATGATACGCACCATTTACTGTTACTGCATTTGTGCTTTGGCCACATATCAGATGTGTGGGCTAGCTTATATCTCTAGAAGCTTTCCATAAATTTGTTTGCTATGTGTGCAGTTAGAAGTTAGAATGGCAGCACAAATCAAGTGTGATGAAATACAGGCTATCCAAAAACACAAACTTGTACTTCCACAAAGCCAAGAACGTAAAAGCAACAGTTCCACATAGAACTGTCTACTCTTTAGTGCATATTTTAGTGGAATGTCAGAATGGTACCAGAATTCAAAGTTACAAAGGATAAGATTGTGACAAATCTAATTGTATCTTTTGACAATACAGTTTTATCAACCCATCCCATGTCATCTGCTCTATGCAAGTCAGTTGCAGCCACCCAAGGAGTGATGTAAGAATGGTCTGGAAAGAGGTAGAGGTCTGTTTAGAAGAGCCAAGCAGGTTGAAAGTCAGAGATAAAGAGAGAGATAGAGATAAGAGAGAGATTACAGAATCATGTACATTGCTGGAAGATCTACCGGGACTAATGCCTGAAGAGGGCGCACAAAATCAGTGAACCGGTGTGGACTCGAAAGGCCAACATGGCCTGTTTCTGCTCCGTTAATGGTTATATGGTTATATAACAATGGATCTTAAAATAATCTTGCTACCATGGATTTGTTTGTCACTTTTCCATTAGAAGACCAAAAGAGTTTTTTTTAATTTATCATTTAACATTTAACCTTTCATTGCAGAATATTTTACATCAACCTGTCCAGTTTGCTTTTCTTTTTGAAATCCTAATGCTAATGGCTGTGTTCCAGCCTTATGAAAACACATGACCATGCAGCCCCTGGGTCTGCTGGGCTATTCAATTAGATGAGAGTAAATCTTACAGTGGTTCAAAGATTTTACAGTACTAATAAATTGCTGAAAGCAACAGTGGGAATGTAAAATTAAGTTGAGATGGGATATAAAGGAGAATAAATGCTGCTGTTACACTCCATCCCACTGGTAAAACAACTGCTCCTCCCCAGAGTAGTAAAATGTTAATCCTCTGTCAATGATCAACTGTATTTGGTCCCTATTTTTTCTTTATCCTAAATTTCTAGTTTCATAATCATCTTCTCCAAGAAGGTTTTACAGTCATTTTAATTTATTCTTCAACAGGAATCGAGTTACAGGGGAAGGTTAAGCAGGTTAGGATTTTATTCCCTGGAACGTAGAAGAATAAGGGGAGATTTAATAGAGGTATTTAAAATTATGAGGGGGATAGACAGAGTAAACCTAGGTGGGCTTTTTCCACTGAGGGTAGGTGAGATACAGACCAGAGGACATGGTTAAGGGTGAAATGGGAAAAGTTGAGAGTGGTGGGAGTGTGGAACCAGCTTCCATCTGAAGTAGTAAATGCGGGCTCAATTTTAACATTTAAGAAGAATTTAGGCAGGTACATGGATGGGAGAGGTATGGAGGGCTAAGGGGTGGGTGCAGATTAGTGGTACAAGGAAAAAATGGTTCAGCACAGTCTAGAGGGGCCAAGGTAGACTGTTTCTGTGGTGTAATTGTTCTATGGTTCTAATATCAGTTCAGACTTTGATATTAGCAATTTCATTTCAAAACATACTATTCAAAATATCCTTGGCAAATGTTCAGCATCTTTCCTTTCTTTGCTTATTCTTTGAAGAAAGGCTCAGGTCTGAATCGTCAGCAATATATCTTTATCTGCTATGAATGCTGCAAAACTAGCTGAGTTCCTTTAGTATTTTGTATGTTTTTACTGCAATCACAGTGTCTGCAGACTTTTGTGTTTCACAACAGCCTTCCATTTCCAATGTTCTAGTGAGTAGAGAGTGATTGCTTAGATCGAAGATGGAATTTGCATCATACTAGGATAAATGGTGTAAACTTGGTGGGCTGAAGGCTGTTTTCATGCTGTATAAAGTCCACAATTTCATGAGGCACAAGTACTTTGCAAAATGGAAAGATATCCTTGGTCATGTCAATTATTTATTAAATCAATAATAAGGTCATTTGAAGTTGCAGAGTAAAATAATAAATTTTGATGTGGATATTAGTTTGTAAAGTATTAGTGATGTTGAAGAACACACCCACATACGTTATCCAGAGGATTATCCAATAGGTCAGACAGGAAATTGCTCCAAAGGATGATCCATGCTCCTGGAGGGTCGTCTGACCAGGCAAGCCAAAAGTCATTACCCCATGTTCATCCCCCCACAGGTGAAGGCACACCTTACGATTAGCTCTCTTAAACAACTTGCCTCATTTGGGCATACCAAGGCCAGCCTCTCCAGCTGGCTGCAGTATAAAGCCATTACATGGAGCAGCTATCTTTTTCCTGAGAAGAAACCCTAGCTCCAATCTAGGTTGTGAGCCATGGGCAATGCTGAAGAGTCCATTGTAAGGTGTGTGGCGGTACAGGATGCGGGGCTATAGTGGTGTATACCTAGAATGACCTGTTGTGCCTTATTCATGTTAAGTCAGCCTGAAGAAAACGGAGGTCCTCCATCAGCCAGCTCCCCACCTTGACTACCAGCCCCCCCACATCTCCATCGGGCACACAAAACTCAAAACGGTCAACCAGTTTACCTATCTCGGCTGCACCATTTCATCAGATGCAAGGATCGACAACGAGATAGACAACAGACTCGTCAAGGCAAATAATGCCTTTGGAAGACTACATAAAAGAGTCTGGAAAAACAACCAACTGAAAAATCTCACAAAGATAAGCGTATACAGAGCCGTTGTCATACCCACACTCCTGTTCGGCTCCGAATCATGGGTCCTCTACCGGCATCACCTACGGCTCCTAGAACGCTTCCACCAGCGTTGTCTCCGCTCCATCCTCAACATTCATTGGAGAGCCTTCATCCCTAACATCGAAGTACTCAAGATGGCAGAGGCCAACAGCATCGAGTCCACGCTGCTGAAGATCCAGCTGCGCTGGGTGGGTCACGTCTCCAGAATGGAGGACCATCGCCTTCCCAAGGTCGTATTATACGGCGAGCTCTCCACTGGCCACCGTGACAGATGTGCACCAAAGAAGAGGTACAAGGACTGCCTAAAGAAATCTCTTGGTGCCTGCCACATTGACCACCGCCAGTGGGCTGATATCGCCTCAAACCGCACATCTTGGCACCTCACAGTTCGGTGGGCAGCAACCTCCTTTGAAGAAGACCGCAGAGCCCACCTCACTGACAAAAGACAAAGGAGGAAAAACCCAACACCCAACCCCAACCAACCAATTTCCCCCTGCAACCGCTGCAACCGTGTCTGCCTGTCCCGCATCGGACTTGTCAGCCACAAACGAGCCTGCAGCTGACGTGGACATTTACCCCCTCCATAAATCTTCGTCCGCGAAGCCAAGCCAAAGAGTATGATTAGATCCTGTCGTCAAGTGGGATACCTTGCCTGTGGGTAGTGGGTACTGTTGGTTTAACTCTTGTTTCACATTCAAGGGTTGAGATTATCAATGATTTAATGGGAGATGGGATTATAAGTAATTAACCAGCATCAATCCGCATGAACTGTGTGTAGTTTCTTTGTTTGTGTGTGTGAGTGTGATCTCTGTTATGACTTCCCCCACATGTAAATAAAGCTCTTTATTTGTTACTTCTTGGACCTTCTGAACCTGTTTTCCACATCACAACATATTTGAATGATTTGAAGGACTGGGCCAAGTTGAATGAGGAAGAATTGGCATTCTGGGCAGTGATGGGATTGCTCAGGAAGATAATTTCTTGTTAATTTCCTGCCTACAGCAAAATAGCAGTTCAATGTTCTCATCTTCGTCCTCTGGTTCCTCATCTCCCTCTCCCTGTTTCTTAAGAAGTTCCCAGGAAAGTGCTCTTTAAATTACATTTTTGAGTTGCAACAGTTAAAATATGTAATTAGCTGTTCCTTTCTATTCATCTTATTCAGCTGTTCATCTTGTCTCTGCTTTTCTGTCAGAGTGGACATGAAGTTCTGCTTCTAAAACACCAGAGCCAACTAATCTAAAATTATTCACAAAATCAGCGTGGAATAAAGTTGTTTCATTAGATGCCTGACACTTTCTTACCAGGTTTTACATCAGGTTACTGGAAACAGTTTTCAAAAAACCAAGAGTTAAACTTGCTTGCCTCTGAAGGATTAACATGCATGTTTGTTCAACCAAATCCAAATTTCTGCTGTCTGTAAAGTATGACATACACGTCTGCAGTTTCTGCTCTCTGCATTGGCTTACCACCTCAACTGGGTGCTCGTTCTGGAACAATTAGCAGCAATTAAATCTAACTGGGAAAATGATGTCCAACTCTTCACTTTAGTCCACTTAAGTCAACTGCAGCATCCAATCTGACCTTGGCAGCCGAGGACATGGGCTAACTCTCTAGATACTACTGAAGGAAGACTAGTTAACCCTCAAATAAACACAAAAAAAACTTTCTCTACTAGAATGTATCTATTAATGAAAATGGAAATATAAATCAAAAGAGAGGTGAATTATTGCCAATTTAATTTTTGCATTTGTACTCTTTGTATCAACCAATTATATTCCACTCGTGCTAAGTTTGAGGAGATTTGGTATGTCATGGAAAACTCCCAAAAACTTCTGCAGGTGTGCCATGGAGAGCATTCTGGCTGGTAGCATCACTCCATGAAGGACATCTACAAGATGCAGTGTCTTAGGAAAACAGCCCCTAACCTCAAGGACACCCACCACCCAGGCAATGCCCTCTTCACTCTGCTACCATTGAGAAAAAGATGCAGGAGCCTGAAGATGAGCACTCAGCTGCTCAAGGGCAGCTTCTTTCCCTCTGCCATCAGATTCCTGAATGAGCAATGAACCACAGACACTTCCTTACTTTAACTTTTCCTTGCATTTTAAAAAAAATTATTTTGTACAGTGGTTTATATAAGTGATGCTGTTGCAAAACAATGAATTTTACGACACATTCATGACAATAAATTCAGACTCTGAGAAAAGTGCATTGTTTTGCCCAGAGGCTAGCTTTAAACTGCTCCTTCCATTGTGCCAATTTCCAACCCCATTCTTCCCATACTACCCTTCCTTCCTTTCAAATAGCCAAGATCTACAGCTTGGGTGGGAGGAGCAGAAGAGTGTGAAAAGATTTAAATAGATACGAGATAAAGAACTATTATTATACTAAATCTCACCTGTACCTGGCCTGACCAGAGCCAATCCAAAATCAAACAAAGCTCGGCAATTTAAAAAGTTTTCCATTCCTACGCTGACTAACTCTGAAAGTGCAATGATTGCCAATACACAAAACTCAAAACGGTCAACCAGTTTACCTATCTCGGCTGCACCATTTCATCGGATGCAAGGATCGACAACGAGATAGACAACAGACTCGCCAAGACAAATAGCGCCTTTGGAAGACTACACAAAAGAGTCTGGAAAATCAACCAACTGAAAAACCTCACAAAGATTAGCGTATACAGAGCCGTCGTCATACCCACACTCCTGTTCGGCTCCGAATCATGGGTCCTCTACTGGCATCACCTACGGCTCCTAGAACGCTTCCACCAGCGTTGTCTCCGCTCCATCCTCAACATTAATTGGAGCGACTTCATCTCCAACATCGAAGTACTCGAGATGGCAGAGGCCGACAGCATCGAATCCACGCTGCTGAAGATCAAACTGCGCTGGGTAGGTCACGTCTCCATAATGGAGGACCATCGCCTTCCCAAGATCGTGTTATTTGGTGAGCTCTCCACTGGCCACCATGACAGAGGTGCACCAAAGAAGAGGTACAAGGACTGCCTAAAGAAATCTCTTGGTGCCTGCCACATTGACCACTGCCAGTGGGCTGATATCGCCTCAAACCGTGCATCTTGGCGCCTCACATTTCGGCGGGCAGCAACCTCCTTTGAAGAAGACCGCAGAGCCCACCTCACTGACGAAAGACAAAGGAGGAAAAACCCAACACCCAACCCCAACCAACCAGTTTTCCCTTGCAACCGCTGCAACTGTGTCTGCCTGTCCCGCATCGGACTTGTCAGCCACAAACGAGCCTGCAGCTGACGTGGACATTACCCCTCCATAAATCTTCGTCCGCGAAGCCAAGCCAAAGAAAGAAGAAGATTTATATGCAGTAAAACTAATCAATCATCCTGACATGGGCCAAGCCAGCATGGCAGATTCCAATCCAAACCTGATCAGGAATATTTTAATCAGAATGTAGATCTATACCAACCCCAACACCACACATGGTCAGATCTCAAGATGCAACCATCAACCATAGATACAACACTGAATAATTTAAAGGATAGTTGCCCATGTACAGGACTAGTAAATGCTTTCAGATGAAGATTGGTACTCTACTCTCAGCTTGATTAACAATTCATCATTTTTGTGCAAGACATTGCTTAAGGTGGTGCACACAATTCATATGTCTAAACTTAAATTCTCCCATTTTTATGCATTGATCCTTATTGCGAGAAATGCAAAATGTTTGAAGCCTCTCTGATTCATATGCTCTGGGAATTCCCAAAGATAGAAAAATTCTGGAAAGAGATTTTCCAAACTCTATCAACAGTTTTTAAGATCAACTTGGAACCCTGTCTGTTAATTGCTTTATTTTTTTTTCTCATGACTCAGATGAGCCTCTATCAGTATCTCAAGAGAAAGTCTTAGCTTTTACTACATTGATAGCCAGATGAGCTATTTTATTGAAATGGACAGGAGATACATCCCCTGCTCATATGCAGTGGTTATATAATGTAATATCCTATTTAATTTTAGAGAAAATCAGATATAATATTAAAGATAGAAAGTTTCAATTTATGAAGCTATGGGCCCTTTTTTTTAATAATTGGAAGAGTCAATAAGATTTATAAGTTCCAGTAATTCTTTGTTTGTTCTCCAGGGTTCATCTGTAATTCCATAGAATTATTGATTTCTTTTTCTTCCAAAAAAAGGTAATCTTGATTAGAGGGAGGGGATTAAAATAGTTTAGTTTAGTCCTTTAGGTTTTATTTTCATTTTTATCATTTTTTTATCCTTAATATTTTAATATAACATTCTAATAATGGGTCTGACATGGTTGCATAATGTTTATTACTAGATGGAATTATTACAAGTAACTATTAAAATAGATTTGCACATTATATTACTTACTCATTTTTTCCTCTCTATTTGGAATGTATTTACTTGTATACAAATGATTCATTATATTATCGTCATTTATTATGTATGCTTATTATGTTAAACTCAATAAAAATATATATTAAAAAGAAAAGTTAACTAATACCTTCAGCATCATTTTTCTGAAATCTGGTTTTTAGTTTCACATCTGTTTTATATATCTGCTTTTAAATTCTTAGATTGGTGGGAATAAAATTGTGAAAAAATGAACACTTTTAGTTATGAAGTGGTTAATAATTTGAACAAAATGGCAATACCCAAATTTGATTGAGAGCAGCAAAACTGGACAAATCATACAGAACATTTAAAAGGTTACATAAATGGGATAAATTACTTACTGCCTGCATTGAAATATTGATCTCAGAATGTCTTTTAGTAACCATAGAAACCAAAGATCATGCAAAAGAACCATGATTGTTGTGAATGTAAACAATAGGAAACCATGGTCTTTTTGGTGTTTATCTGGCTTTTCAGATTATTGATGCATGCAATCCTTTGTAACCCATCAGCAGTTACTGTTAATCAAGATATCTCCTAAAGACTAATAATATTAGGAAATAACATCATTTATTATTGTGACAGAATATCCAGGGAGTGAGTGAACCAGAGAACATGACTAAAATGGTATCCATAAAAATAAATTTCCTTTCAAGTTTATTGTAACTGAACCGCAACAAAATAAACATGACGGATATATTTTAAATTAATATGTTTACTGTAGCGCCCAGCAATTGGACAGACAAGCAGTGATAGCCAGAAGCCAAGCTACAATCTGTTGAGACTTGCTGAAGACATGTCAAACAGCTCAGTAATCCTGCAGACTAGCCCTTTAACGGAAGGAAACAATATCTTTTTGCAGTTTTCAGGAAATTGGAATCTTACTGGAACTGGAATTGGTTTCATTTCATGTTTTACCATTGCACAAACTACATGATTTCTATTCAGAGCTTAACTCAAATCTGTTTATGAAAATAGAAAATACTGGAAATGCTCTTCAGGTCAGCGTCTCAGAAAAGAGAAAAAAGAATTAATGTTTTGGATTGTTCTTACTTTCTCCCCACAGGTATAGCAGAATTCTTCCAACATTTCCTGTTTTTATTTTATATTTAACATTTTCTGTAGGTGTTTTATTCTTGAAATGTCTATTATTTAATGCTGTTAGCAAAGTTGTGAACAACCAAAAAGGAAGAGAATATTGTTAAAGTTAAATTTTAAAATTTAGACATACATCATGTTAGCAGGCCCTTTTGGCCCACGAGCCCTTGCCGCCCAATTACACCCAATTAACCTACTACCCCAGTACATTTTGAATGGTAGGAGGAAACCAGAGTACCCAGAGGAAACCTACACAGAAACGGGGAGAGCATACAGACAGCATTAGATTCAAACACTGCCACCGGTGTTGTAATCTCTAAATTAATTTATATATTCTATCCAAATGTGTGTTTCCATGCAAGGCCTTCCATGATTACTACAGGTTGAAAATCATAATCTTATATGAGAGTTCATTGTCATATACATACAGCATACAGATGTACATAAATTCTTACTTGGTGCACCCATTCATATATGGACTAGTATTAGGTCTGCTTTGTTCATGAATGAGTGAGTCAAACACCAGACTGAGTCGAAATCAAGGTTCTTTGTTCTTTATTGCCGGATTGTAACACTTGCAACTAACAGTGTTAGTTGGAGAAGGCGCATTCTGCCGTTATCAGCAAGTGGCGTTTTTTATATACCTTAGGATACGTACTTAGTAAATTATCATACCATGACATTGTCCAATGAATAAACTGTTGCTGTCCCTCTCTGCTAGCCTCCTGCACATCAATTTGTCTGTTGCTGTCCCTCTCTGCTAGCCTCCTGCACATCAATTTGTCATCCCCACTCTTATCTTGAGAGTACAAGGTCACAACTGCATCTTGTTATGGCCCAGCACTGGGTGACTCCCTCTACATTCCCAGCTCATGTTTTTACCTAACACTAGTTACTGGGCTTCAGCATTAGAAATAGCTACAATAAAGAAAAGACCATCAGGTTATACTGAAGAATGGAAAGAAAGTGAAAGAAGTCCTCAGGAAAATTAAGAGATTGAACAAAAATGTGAATCAGTTTCAAACCAGAATTCAACAACCCCTGGACAAAAGAAAAGGGATGAATGTAGAGAATGAAAAGAGTGATTTCTTACAATGTGCACAAGATTCATTTAATTAATGATTTAATTTTTGGTATTTGATGCCATCGTACCATGAAAATGACAGAGTTTAATGGGGAAGAGAGCTATCAATGTTTTCTTGACCTGAAAATCAGAGAAATAATGGGTAGATTTGAGAGATATTTAACCACAGCTTCCCCACTGTCATCTACGTAATGAAATGGCTGCCATTAAGGGAGCATCCAGAAATACTTACCAAAAAGATTTTACTATTTGTCTGAAATTAAAGTGTGACTTTAGTAGAAATAATGCTGAAACCTAAAATAAAAATATCTTGAAAAGAATGTTAATGTGGATTTATGAAAAAAAATCATGTTTGATTAATTTGCTGGAGTCATTTAAGAATTTGACAAGTAAAACATATACTTGCGAGGAGATTTGGTATGTAACCAAAGTCTGTAAAATTGCTACATCTATTCTGTCTGGTATAGGGGTACCAATGCACAGGACAAGAAAAAAAAACTCCACAGAGTTGTTAACTCAGCCTGCCACAACACAGGCACCAGACTTCACCCCATTGAGGACATCGAAATGACGCGGTGTCTTAAAAAAGCAGCCTCTATCCTTAAAGACCCCCACCACCTAGGTCACACCCTCTTCACTGCTACCATCGGGAAAAAGGTAGAGTCTGAAGACGAGCAGCCAGCAGCACAAGGACAGCTTCTTCCCCACTGCTATTAGATTTCCGAATGGACTGCAGATGTTACCTCACGTTCTCATATTTTCTTGCACAATTTATTTATTTTTGTGTACTGCTATCAATTAGACCCGACAGACCAGATGTTGAGATTAATAGGCTTTAATCACTATAAACAGTCATATCTTACATGCTGTTGGCCTGATTCCAAGGCACTACTGAGAGAGGGGATTGGGTGCCTTGATTAGGGATCCTGGAGGGGGGGGAAGTTACACTATCGGATACCGGCCAACCAGTATAATGACTGCAATACAGTGTGGCACCACATTCACCCCTTCTTTGGAAACAAAGTCTGGCAGGATGAAGTGACAGAGTCCATTCAGAGTCTATTTAGGTTCAGCCTATCCAGTGGTCTCATCCATCAAACTGACCGTCACAGTGATATTGCTGTAGGCTCCTGGCAGTGCTCTGTGTGATGAGCTGTGATTTGGATGACTGAACAGAATCAGCTGGAGCTGGTTCGGGGTGGGGTGGGGAGTGGGTTGTGGATGGGCCGGTGCAGCTGATGCAGATGGTGGGGTCAGATCCTCGCCCGTGTCTCTGCTAGTCGTGGGGAAAGGTGGGGGGGGGGTACTGGTCGATCGACTGTGGTTGGTTCAGCGAGTCTCAATTGCGGGGGACCCTGCATAAGCCACCCATCCTGGTACTGTGCATAAGCCTACTGGGGGGTTTGCATGGAGGAGGTGGATCTTCTCGACCAGGGGGACTGCTTTGTGGGTTCTGGTGTGTCTCAATGGCTGAGTGTCAGAGTTTGGGACCCTGGTGGGCATGGGAGAAAAATGCCACCGGTCTGCTGCTTGATTCAGCGTGGTAGCCAGGGCGAAGTTGGATGTATCGCTCTCCACCTGGAATGGCATGGATTCATCGACAGCGTGGTTCGCCACCTTGGCAATGTTGCCTTTGATGAGAGTGAAGGCTGCTTGGACTTCTGCCGACGGGGGGGATTGTAGTTGTTTTTACCAGGGGGTGGCTTTGACTGCATAATTTGGGACCCATTGTGCATAGGCCCTTTTCAGGGCCTTGAAGTTATGGGGGAGTGGGAGCTCCAGCAGGGGGCTGCATACACTCAGGGTCGGGTCCAATAACTCCATTTTCCACCATCCACCCTAGTATAGCCAGACATGAAGTACAGGACATGCATTTCTTCTGGTTATATGTGAGATTTAGGGCTTTTGCTGTCTGGAGTAATTTTTGCAGGTTAGCATCGTGGTCCTGCAGGTCATGGCCACAGATGGTCATATTGTCCATATAAGGGAATGTGGCTTTCAACTGGTGGTCATCCATCCTTCAGTCCATCTCCCTCTGGAAGACCAAAACTCCATTTGTGACTCCAAAGGGAACCCTGAGGAAATGGTAGTGGCGGCTGTCCGCTTCAAATGCTGTATATGGGCTGTCCTCCGGAGGTGGTGATAGGCCGACTTGAGATCAGTGGTTGAGAATACCTGGTATTGGGCAATCACGTTCACCAAGTAGGCTATGTGGGGGAGGGGTAAGCGTCCAAGAGGGTGAACTGTTTTTTTTTTAATTATTTTTCACACTATGAACCATACTGACCAAAATACACACAAACATTTCCCTCTTGAATATACATAGTGTCATTTTCTCCGCTTTTCCCCCTCCCCACCCACTCAATGTTCAACATATATGATACATTAAACCATGTTATCACACAATGAAAATAAACAAGAAATTTGTGTCTTCTACTTTTACGTACTGGGTCAGTTCATTTTGTCTTCTTCTTCTTCTGTCATTTTAGGTTGATGGTCAGGCTGTAGTCTATGAGCATCCTGTGCTTCTCTCTGCTCTTCACCACCACTACCTGCACTCTCCAAGGGCTGGTGCTAGGCTCTATGATGCCCTCTGCCAGGAGTTGCTTGATAAAGGCTGTGTCCCCAGAACTGCATCACCTGTTCTTAGTTGCCACCAGCTTATAGTAGGGATTGAGGTTTTCGAACGGGGTGGGGGGGTCGTCAGTGGGACCTGGAGGGTGGAAACCACAGGTTGTAAGCAGTGGGTAGTTTTCAGGTTGCTGATTGGCTATGTTCCGGGAGATGGGAGGGTGGTTTAAAAGTTGGTTATTACGCACAGTGAGGGAGGGATGGGGTCCGTTATATTCCATCAGAACATTTTTAAGTTGGCACTGGAAGTCAAGCCCCAGTGTGACTGGTGCACAGAGTTGTGGCATCACAAGCTATTTAAAATTCTTGTACTTTGTGCCACCCATGGTTAGTGTTAATGTGCAGCTCCTTCTGATTTCAGTCGAATGGGACTTGGAAGCCAACGAGATTTTACACTGGCCTGGTGTCACTGTGAGGGAGCAGTGCTGTACAGTGACCAGGTGTATGAAGCTTTTGGTGCTTCCAGTGTCAAACAAGCAGTTCGTACTGCAGCCATTTACCTCAATGAACATGCTACACCTTAATTGATGTGGGCTGCACTGGTCCAGAACGATGGATGCCAGCATCAGTTCATTATCTGACTCGCTGTACTCTATGTGCACGTCGGTGGCCTCCAAGATGTTTGCCCCGAAGGTGGCTGTCCCATAGTTCACATGCGGATGCTGCCAGAAGTGAAGCTGGAAGTGATGTCGACCCTGGCTATCGTGCTTGGGCTCTCGCTGTGCTGTTTTTTGCAACTGGAAGAGCAGCTGGAAGTGACGTGGCCCAAGATAGCAACGGTCATTATTCGTACATGGTGCTGCGAGGGGAAGGTCTGGACCTACATACTGGTACATAGTGTCCTTTTCCTCCGCAGCTGGGACAGTTCGTGCTTCTCGCAGGGCATTTGTTCCACGGGTGCTCTGTCTGGCCACAGTAATAGCACTTCGGATGCTCGGCAATAGCAGCTGCAGTTTGGAATCCCACGCCCCAAGATGGTGGTGGCCATACTTGTTAGTGGAGTAAACCTCTGCATTCTGTGGAGCCGTCACTAGTGCCTTTGCGAGATTGGCCACGTCCTGCAGGGTCCAATCACCCTTCTCCAGGAGCCTTTGTCTGATATGATCAGACCTGAGACTGGCAGTTGTCCCTAATCAGTTCCTCCTGGTAGACGGCTGCCATAACATCGGTGCAGCCACAAGCTCTCCAAGACTCGAATGTACTGGTGCTCATCGACAGCTGCCCTGGAGGTATCTGGCGTACATCATATTCTTTTGGGCCAGATACTGCTTCTACAGGAGCCACATAGCAGCTGAGTAAGCCTCACAGTCTCTAATAATCTGGAAGACACGATGGCCAACCTGTGCAAACAGTAGGTCTCTCTTATTAATCTCTTCCCGAATGTCAGGTTGTTTCATAAAGGCTTTCAGGCAATGAAGCCACTGATCAAATTTTACGGAGGCCTCTGTATCCATGGGATCAGTGTCCAGTTTCTCTGCTCAAATAGCCTTGTCCATGGCACGTAGGAATAGTGATTAAATTATAGCGCTATCAATTAGAACCAACAGAGCAGAAGTCGATATTAATAAACTTTAATCACTATAAACGCAGTCATATCTTACCTGCTGTTGGCCCAATTCCAAGGCAGCATTGAGGAAGGGGATTAGGTGATATCGCCTTTATTAGGAATCCTAGAGGGGGAGGAGTTATAGTATCGTGGGCAGGGCAACCAGTACGATGACTACAATACAGTGTTCCACCACATGTTGAAATGTAATTTATAGTAATATTTGCTCTGTGATGCTGCCGCAAAACACATTTTGTGACATGTTCTTGGCAATAAATTCTGATTCTGATTCTGACAACCAGAAAGACTACTTGTATCAAAAATCACTATTATGGCTGATCGTGTTGTAAGATCACTACATAAAGCATATAAAAGCAAAGGAGACAATGTTTCATATAGAGATTAATAGACCCTCCAATGTCAGTTGATGTCCAGATCTGGATATGGTTCAATAACCTTAGTATAGATGTCAAAATAACAGTCTTACTTCTCTCTCTTTCCATTCCTGCTGAACCTGCAGCCGCACCAATATAAAACATTGCCCTTCCAATTTCTCTTTCCAATCCAATCCCTGACCCACTCCATCAATTCTCATTCCCCTCATATGGTCTATACTTCCTATTGTCTGAATCTATCCTCAAGGACACCCACCACCACAACCCATCTTTCCCCACATGACATACAATAAAATTAGGATTGGTTAACAGTTTATATTCTGTCTGCATGAACGACTGGACGATGGCTGGTATGTTCTCTAATCTTTCCAAAAGCTGGCACTGACTACAGGAGAAGATCTTTTTTAACTTGTGGCTGGAAACTACAATTAAGGTGGAAGAACCCACCTTTACACTGGTAAAGAATACTTGCTGACTGTGTTACAGAGTTCTGTGTTGTGTATTGGCCTATGTGTTGTGTGGTTTTATGTTAAAAAGTGACAGTTTGCCTTAGAGAGCCAAGGTGAAGGTAGACTGCTGAGAGAATGGGAGGAGGACTGAGCATGAGCAGAAAATTATCTAAAAATTTCTGGATTTAGATGATAAACCACAACTGGGTTGTGCTTTGGAGTGGAAGGAGGCCCAGAGCATGAGTCGTGGTCTGGAGGACAGTTTAGAATGTTGGGATTTCAAAAAGGATGAACATTCCGAAGGCAGCCAGAAGGATTCGGACCAAGCCAGTTGTTCCTCTCTCTGTAAGCAACACAAGCCAACTTCGAATTTTGTGCACTCTCTCTCTCTCAAAGATCTTTTGGCTTCAGTTTAGCAAACAAACTGAATTTTGTTTATGATCTTTGCTTCGGTTGAGATCGAAGTTTTGTGAGTCTTGTGTGTTTTGTGTCTAAGTTTTTCTGTGGGCTGTTTGGAAGTGTAGCTTAGACTTTAATTATATATGTTATATTTAGGCTGGGGAATTTATTAGTTTTACACTGTTATAGAAATTTGCATAGTAACCAGTGGGCATTGTTATAAAAGGGTGGGGGGGATTTTGAATTAAAGTTTGAAGGTGAATTTTTGTTAATAAAGTAATTGTTCATCTTCCCCCCGTGTGATATGTCTTCTTTGGTTGCTGGTTTGATCTTGTATCATCTGTCATGAGCAAAGCAAAAGTCTTGGTTGTGGTGAGGGGCGATACAGGTGGAGCTGCCATGCAGGACTTTTTTCACACATCTTGCTTTTATTCTTTCTTCAATCTTACTCTTCATGTCTTGAATGGTAACCCTTCATTCTTCAGCCACTTCCGCTTACTCTTGGCTAGATGGCTCTCTAAACCTCTGGCAGGGAGAAATACTAATAGTCACTGTTGTGCTCGATGTTTCTCTTAATTTCAAGAGAAGATTGTGTTGAGGATGAGGGTATTAAGGGAGAGAATAGATCATGGCACAGGATCATGGCATGGGTATTTTATGCCGTTTGCTACCAGCATGTACCAGAACATGCCCAGCAAACTTCATTGTGTATGTGTCAGAAGCATGGAGAGCACATTTCAAATTTCAAAAAAATATACTGCTGGAACTAAGTATCCAATTGCAAAGTGTTATTTGATATTTTTTGCATGATACAGTAAAGTGGTGACAAATTTTCTTGGACACTGCATTCATTTTAATAGTATTTAAAAGTTGATTTCAGTTGAGTATTTACTTGTCATTCTATTTAGGATTTGCCTGCTGTTTTGAAATAAACAGTGAAGCAATTGCAATGTTTCTTGGTGGAAAATATTTGACACTGAATTTAATGAAGCTTCAAAGTAAAACTCAGATATTTCTCATTATGGTGTTTTGTCAACTACCTTTGAAATGTGATGCAACAAAAGGCTTGTGTAATTTTGACTATTTTGAGGCATTATTTATTTGAATTTAAATTTAGACATACAGCATGGTAACAAGCCATTTTGGCCCATGAGCCCGTGCCACCCAATTACATCCAATTAACTTCAACCCTCGGTATGTTTTGAATGGCGGGAGGAAACTAGAGCACCTGGGGATAACCCATGTAGACATGGGGAGAAAGAACAAACTCCTTATAGACATCACTGGATTCGAACCCAGATCCTGATCACTGGTGCTGTACCATTGTTGCACTATCTGCGACGCTACCATACCGCCAAAATACATTAAAAGATTATTACAGTGGTTTCTTCAAGTCCAATTTTATTTCACCTGCTTCAATACCCAAATGTGCTGGAGAAACTCAGCAGGTTACACAGCATCTATTAGAAGTAAAGGGTAAGCAATGTTTTGGGCCAAGGTAGAAGCAAAAAACAGGCAGCTGATTGAATAAAAGGTTGGGAAAGGGGGGTGAAGAAGAGGAGAGGAGAGAGAAAGGGGCAGGGAGAGAAGCACAAGCTAACAGGTAAGAGGTCATAGGTGGATGCATCTGGGATCTGCTGAATTCACTCAATTTGTTTACTTCTTTTCCCTGCAGCCTCTTTACCTTCTCCACTGTACTCAACCATCTCAACTAACTTAGTATCACCGGCAAACCTGGAAATGTGACATTTGTTCCCCCAGTCAATCACTGATATAAATTAAAAATAGCTGGGTTCCGTTCATCAATCCCTGCAGTAGCCACACACTGTCAAACTGGGAAAGATCTTTGCTCTTCAAACAACTTCTTGTTTTGGACCTTATTAAAAGCCTCCTTGAAACCTAAATGCAACTCTTCTGTTCCCCAGCATCAGAATCAGAATTTATTGTCGAGAACATGTCACAAAATTTGTTGTTTTGCTGCAGCGTCACAGAGCAAACATTGCCATAAATTATATTTCAAAAAATAAATAAATTGTGCAAGAAAATAGGAGAAAATGACAAAGTGTCTGATCCATTCAGAAATCTAATGGCAGAGAGGAAGAAGTAGATCCTAAGGTCTAATGACTTTATTGCAGTTTATCTTTAATCATCATCTCAATTCAAGGTCCCTAAATCTTAGCAATTGTGTGGAAAAGCTTGAATTATAGGGCTATACTTGTAACATTTATGGTAATACCCAAGCCCCGCAATGCAAGTGTTGTAACCATGTTACAAGAGAAAAAAAATTAGTATCATGATTGAGAGTTTATGGAAAGGAATGAAGATTCTTATGGCTGATAATTTTAAGATAATGTTAGAATATAGTTCCTGGACATTAAGAGATTGAAGGTTTTGCTGCCCTGAAGACCTAATGGTTATTAATCAGTGTCCTATCCACTACAAGCACTTTTACAGAAAGAACAATACATGCCCAAGTTCAAATTTGTCATCATGTAGTCACACAACGGTGGCTGGTTTCTTTGGTGAACCTGAGCCTGTGAATACTATGTTCTTTAGGGAACTCTAGGTGTTAATGTGTATCGCTGGAAATCTTCCAGCGTAAGACTTTGGGAACTTTCCTCTCGCAAGGATCCCTGTATGATTTTGATGTCAGCAATGCCTCTTCTCCATTTATACACCTTCATTGTTGACTTGGAGCATAGTTCTCCATGCTCACGTACTTGCATGTTATTGGGTTTAGTACTATGCAGTGGCAGAACTAATTGGGTTGAACCTTTGGGTCAAGAAACGCACCTTTTCAGTTTTGAGCCACAGCTTGCAAACATCATGAATAGCCCTTTAAACAGCATTGTTGCATGGCAAATAAAGTGCAATCCTGCTGAGAATGATAAATGATTGTTCAGAAAAAGGCAACAGAACATTGTATTGCAGTATCTTGTGAATGGGGTTGCAAATTGGAAATCACTATCATTAGACCTATAACAGATATAATCTACGTGTGCACAAGGACAAGAGGGATTTTTCAGGTCCAATAAATATCGGAGTTAATTTCATCAGAAAACATTACAGCTGGTAATTTGTCGCTTAGCAACACATACTTATTCCAGCTGTACTGATGGCATCCAATACCTTGGGTTAATGCCATTTGCTTCCTAAAAGATGTGTGCTTTTGTGAATCAGAGACAGCTCTGGTTAGAAACAATCTCTAATGGTTTTGTGCATGGTTACCTCTTGTCACTCATTTCACCATTTTGTTTGTGGATGTATAAAGATCAATAGAATAATCATTAAATAGAATGACCAAGTAAAGCTTTCAAGACTGGCGCAAAAACATATTTCAGGGAGTTGGAAGACAATAAGGATAAACAGAGCCATGGGAATTCTCATTTTTCCCAAATTACTTGATTTGTTTTTGTCCTACACTGTAAAACTCCCTATTCTATCTCTGACCCTTACCCTTCACCGTCATTAACCTTCCATTTATCCCTCCTAATCCTTTCAGGTCAACAATCATCTATTATGTCCACATTATTTTTATTTATTGTCCTCTTCATTTCATATATTCTTGGCTCTTTTCAACATTAAATTTCCCATTATAAATGTGGATTGCAATTGAAGGTTACATATATACATGGTCTGAGCACCATTTACATAGTGCTCCCATGCTGAGCATATGTCAAATGAGCCATAGTTCCAACATTCCTTAAATCTTGATACCTACCACCATTATAATCTTAAAATCAGCATGTTGCAATGTTTTCAAAAGAATCTTAGATTGGAATACACTGTACAGAGAAGATGAAGTGTACCTTTTAGCATCTGTTGTTGCCATCATAAAGTCTAGCTTCGATCCATCATTTGCTAGAAATGTTAATTTTCTACACGTGGAAGTACCATATGTAGAGATTCAAGTGGAAGGAAGTGTTGCTGGAAGCTGAACTAAGAAGAGAACATGCTGTAAATACTCATCAGATTAGGCACCAAATGCAAAGAGAGAAACAGTTAACACTTCCTACTGATGATCTTTCATCATTACTGGATTCTACGTGCTGCTGACATTCTTTTAGAATCAGTCAGCAATTCTTATAAACTCAGACTTCTTCATCTGAGATCAAGTTTGAAACTCTCTGTACACTATATCTAGCGGTCAATTTGTCTTTTTCAACTTAGTGTTGGACAGTGATCAGAGCATGTTTGAATATACACTCTGAAGCATTTGTCCAACTGTTTCTATGGCCTATATTCTTATAGAAGCCAAGTCTATGACTGCTGAGAGAAATTAAATCACAGCTTGGGTGAATGGATCTGATATTCTAAAAAAAGCTTTAAAGAAGGCATTTTATTCAAAAGACAGCTGGGTGTTTCCAGCTATTACTCCAAAGAATGCAAAAAGACTGAAAAACAAGTTGGCCTGCTCCATTGCCATTGTAAAAGATAATAATTGGACAATCAATAAACAAGTCAATTAATTGTCAAATTAAACGTGGGTGACACACCTTATTCTCTTGTGAAAAGAAAGTGAAATATGTCAGGAAACCGGTGGACAAGAGTATCTGACTCTCACACAGTGAGTACAAAGGAGCATAAGTCATTAAAAATTTTTAAAAATACAGATGCTGGAAAACTGAAGTAACACAGACAATGCTGGAAGTAATTGCTCTTAACTGGTCAATATGTCTATTCCATATCTTGTCACCCACTAGTACTGCATATGAACATGGAGTTAATTTCTTGAGAAGCATGCCTCTTATCCATGTTTCTTTATTCTCCCTGGTAATCCCTTACTAATATTTGTTCTCTGATCTCCAGAGCTCTTGTTGGGTTTCTTGGGGATGTCAACTGCTGAATACGAAGTCTGATGTTTGGGTACACTGCTGCAAGTTTAATTCTCAAGCTGCGTCCAAACATCAGTTCTGCCGGCATGCATTTTGTATTGTAGTGTGGTGTTGTTATGTATGTTAACAGAAATTCTGCGATTTCGTGAATCCATGATGTTTTTAATCACTTCTTTGCTTTATCGCTCTTTTAAAGTCTGCATGAAGTGCTCAGCTTCCTCATTAGTATTAGGATGGTAGGGTCCATATAATATCTGCCACACATGGTTGTTTCGCAGGAATTGTTTGAAAACGTCTGACACAAATTTAGGTCCATTATCTGATACCAGTTCTATGGGTAATCCATGATCTGCGAACACAACTCATAGTCCCTCAATTGTCTTTTTGGTTGCCGTTGATCCATTTGGAGAGTAAACCAACAATAATCAATATGGATTCGGTGCCATGGTTGTGATGACCATTTCCGTGGGTTCGCTTCTGCTTGGGGTGCTTTCAGTTGCATTTCTTGGCAGATGTAGCTTTTTCCAAACCAACTGTTCAAGGGCTATGTCAATCGAGGGCAACCAAACATGCATGTGTGCCAGCACCTTCACCTGGACCATTCCTGGATGATTAGTGTGGAGTTGCTTTAGCGAGGCCTCCGGCCATTCCTTGGGAATGATAGTTCTTGTCTCCGCAACAGGCAACCCTCTTCAATCAATATTTTGTTTTAATGCAGGGATAATACTGTTAGCCTAAGCCACTCTTTCAAGATGGTGCAGAATCTTCAACAGTATGGCCTTTCATACCTCTATGCTGATAGCCTTAGCTATAGTGGGCAAGTGGTACAGTTGTTCCTGGTTGATAGATTTGTTCTCTGATCTCCAGAGCTCTTGTTGGGTTTCTTGGGGATGCAAGTTGGATTCATCTTTGAATTCTTGCCACTGCTAACACAGGAATGCCTTTCTTGGGGTCTAAGATCAAACTCAGTAGTTTATTGTCTATCACTAAAGTGAACTTCCTACCATGTAGGTATTTGTGGAATTACTTGAGACCAAATATTAGGGCCAATCCTTCCTTCCCCAGTTGCTCATAGTTTCATTCACAGCGTATGCAACTGGTTGTTCTCCTTTTTCAGTGACTTATGACAATACTGCACCTAAACCAACAGGTGAAGCATCAACAGCCAGGGTCACTTCCTTGTCTAGGTTGCAGTGAATGAAAACATTATCCCTTGAGGTCAGCAGTTTCTTTGAGCGATTAAAAGCTTTGTTGGTTTCTGCACTTCAACACCTTTTCTGGTCATTTTTCAACAATTGGTTGAACGGGTTGCAAAGAGTTGACATGTTAGGGATGTGATTTCAATAGTGGTTAACCAAACCTAAGAATGATTGCAACTCAGCTCGATTCGATGGGGAGGGTGGACTGCAAACAGCTTCAGTGCCAGCTGTACCCTTCCTGACTCCTTCACAGTCATTCGTAAATCCCAAATCCAGTGCTGCCTGTAAGGAGTTTGTCTGAGCTCCTGCATGGGAGCAATTCACAATTGCTCTGATTTTCACCCACCCTCCAAAATGTATGGGATTGTAGGTTAATTGGGTGAAATTGGGCTTCAATGGCTGGAATCTGCTTCTAGCTTGCTGTAAATGTTTTTTTAAAAGTCATATTGCAGCATTATAAAACTTTGATTAGGCCACACAGAATACTCTGTGGAATTCTGGTTACCCCATAACAGGAAGAATGTGAAGGCTTTGGAAACAGTGCAGAGCTATCTGGTGCTATTAGGTGGGGGGGGGGGGAGGGGAAGAAGTTTAGGAGTGATATATTTTAAACAGAGAGTGGTAGGTACCTGGAGCATGATGGAAACAGATACAATAAAAGCATTTAAAAAGCCTCTAGAAAGACACATGAATATCACAGATTTTTAGTTTGATTTGGACATCATGATCGAAACGGGCACATGGGTTAAGGGGGCCTGTTCCTGTATTGTATTGCTCTATGTTCTATCTTCTACGGAACCCGTATTCATTTTAGCTACCCTTTACTTCTTTACATAATTTTAACCTTTTACTATCTTTTTTTAGATTTTCTGCTGTTTTCTTTAATAATTCATCTTTCCTTTATTGCTTGCTAGTGGTTCTTTTAAAGTTTTCCCAATCTTCCAGATTCCCACTGCTCTTGAAAATTTTGTATGGATGAGCTTTTAATTTGATGCCTCCTATTATTTCCTTAGTTATCGAAGGCTGGCTCCCTTATTGTTCTTGTTTTTAACTAAGAATATACTTTTGTTGAGCACTTTAAATAATCTTTTAGAAAGTTTTCTACTGTTTCTCAACTGCCCACCAAAGAACCTATGTTCCCAGTCATTGATAGCCACCTCCTCCCTCAACTTATTCTCATCCTACTGTTGTCTCCCTTGTTTAGAATTAATTCATTTAAATCTAAATTTAATCCCAGTTTTCTCCCTTGTTTTGAATTATTTTAATACTATATCTAATCCTGTTGCTGTCTCCCTTGTTTAGAATTAATTAATTCTAGATTTCATCCCGTTGTACTCTCCTTTGATTGGAATTAGTTAATTTAAAGAAACATTATACATATTTTGAGTCAAAATGCACTGCAAAAAAAATCCTAATAAGTTCATCGAATGAGGCATGTGGTTATCTTACAAGATAAATAGCTAAAATATAATTCTGCTTTACTTTTGTGCATGAACTTTAAGAATGCTTGGATATATGGTCTCTTAAAATACAGTGTTCCAAATTGAATTTAGGAACATAAAAGCCCAAAGGTGTATGAAAAAGAAACAGCGAAAGACAAAACAGTCATATTCTGCAAAGTTATTTAATAAGATTTTGATTGATCTTCCACCTCCTTTCCTTTCACTGAATGATTTCTATTTTTCTGAATTCTACTGGATTTTTAAAAAAAAATATTCCATCCTGGTCCCTCAATTTATTCAAGGACTGAACATCCACAGTTCAAGAATAAAATCTCTCCAAACCAAATGCTCTCTTGAATATGATGACCAAATTAAGTCAACAAAAAGATTGCTGCTGGGAGTAAAATTACAAGAATGTTTTATGGCCCTGTGTTGTTGAGCTCAAAAAGAGTTGTTTTCTGTTGGATTGGTATCCAGACTTAATTAGGGTGTACCAGACAAAGAGGTAACAATTGGGCTGGTTACTTTATCTGTTCACTTGATAAAAATAAAATGGTAGCTAACCTTATCTTGGCATATGCCCTAAAGCCATGAACCCATTTCTTTATCAATCCATATCCAAGAGATTTGAGACTGCTTTAATTCAATAGAAAGTTCCTGGCAAGAAGCCTACATCTACTTATGAGGATGAAAGATTGGAATAAGTAATGTATATAGACACTTGAAATAAACCTCATTCAGAGATTGTGATAGCACAATGAAAAAGAGATTGGCTGAGGAAGTAGAGGCAAATAGCATGGAAAATAAATTGGTGAGAAAGATAACACTGGACAAAAAAAATTTCAAAAGGTTTGTTTCCTGAAAAAAAGTTGGGGATTATGATAAGACAACTTCAAACTGAACACAAAGATAATTTCAGATGTACTGTATCATGCAGGTAGTTGGAGAAACCTTAAATTTACTTTTGTTGAATTTAGCATGCTTAATCGCATAATGTACTCTGAGCCAAGCTCTCAGGTTGACTGCACGTGTTGCACAACAAATGTGAGGAGCCCAGGGTTCGCTTTGGTCACCAATTTTACAACCGAAGTAGAGCTCATAGATTTTCTTAATAAATGCAGTCATGCTGCATCTTTGAGCCTTAAGCGTATACTGGCCACAAATGCAACATAATGTATCACAGCTGTTATGACATTGATGAGATATTTCTGGTGTTTTGAATCTTCCTGAAGACAACAATTTATATTGTTAAGTACACTCACTATGTCATTGTCTGAAGTACATGCACATCAGACTGTGTTCAGTTTATATCATTGTAATGCATTGTAATGCTCTGTCTGCATCTAATCCAGTGGTTCTTTTTTCTTTCGAATCACATACCACTTTAAGTATTCCCTATGCCATTAAGCTGGTATGTGGGAGGAAAGAAAAAGTTTGAAAACCACTGTTTTAATTGTACCTAATTGACTTGATATGTGCGCAAAATATTTTAGTAACAATTGGATCTAGAGCAGTGATTCACAGACTTCTAATCACAGAGCACCGATGGCATAGGAATTACTTAAAGTGGTATGAGAGTGGAAAGAAAAAGGTTAAGAACCACTGATCTAATCTGACTAAGCATGCCCTGGCCTAAGACAAGTTATAAGTACACACTTGAGGCTCAAAGACACAGCAGCTACAGCTGCTATATCCTATATCCTATATCCAGCTGATTGACAACATGCTTCAAGCAAACAAAATCATGAAGTGCAGCATGTCATTGAAAATTTGTTTTCTACATTTGCACTTAGATGTCTTCCCTGCTGATCTTGGTGTAGTCAATGACGTACTTGGTGAAAGGTTTCACTAGGATATTGAGACATAAAAAAGTGGTATGAGGGCAACTGGAATCCATCAATGATGGCCAACTATGTTGGACACTGATACAAGAGGCATCAGATTCTGAGTACAAATGAAAATAAGCAGCAAAACATTTTTAGGTCAGTTGAACTAAAGCAATATGCCAGCATCATTATGCTAAAACATGCTAAATTCAATAAAAGTTCATGTTTCTCCAACTTCCTATATGATACAGCAAATCTGAAATTATCTTTGTGTTCAGCTTGAATCCCCAATTTTTTTCCAGATGCAAATCTTTTTTTTTGAATATTTTATTTTAATTTTTTACAGACACATGAAGTAATTTCAACAATCAATACAATATTTTTCAACCATTCATGGAATGTACAGAGTCCGTGTTCCCCTCCCCAACCGCCCCCAAACATATAACTGTATCGATTGTACTTTATACAAATACAAGTAAATACAACTAGGGGCTTCAGAGCCCCCACCTAAGACCTAAAAAAAGGAACAACCTAATTAACTAAAAAACCCAAGTAAGAAATTTTAAAAACTAAAAAAAAAAACTAATATAAAACAAACTAATCTTTTTCTTTCCACTCACATACCACTTTAAGTATTCCCTATGCCATCGGTTCTCTGTGATTAGTAAGGGATTGCCTGGCTTCAGGAGGATGCAAATCTTTTGAAAAGGTTTGTTGTCCAGCGCATTTGGTGCCATAATTTAATAACTTGAAGCTGAAAGAGGAAGCAGAACTCAAAGTAGCTTACATAGAATAGGTAAACATTGAAAACTTGATTGAATAACATTTAAATACTGTATATTACAAATCTATAATAATCTCAACACAACATTTTATTGAAGTGTTTTTTTAAATCATTTTAATTTCCAATAGATGGTATGGGAGGTGAGGTCCTCTGCACTCGGCATCACTAAAGAGGTAGTGTTAACAAATTGGTGGGGCAAAAGGTATGGTCATGGTGGAATGCATCCTAGGGTCTGACAGAAATGGCTGAAGTAATGGCACATGCTTTTGTGATAATTTATCAACTTCATTTGGATTTTGGGCAAGTCCCAGCAGATTGGAAGACAGCAAATGTAATTCCACTGTTTAAAAAAAGGATGGAGACAAAAGGCAGGTAACTATAGGTCAGTAGCTTAACATCTCCAGTTGGAAAAATGCCCGAAACTGCAATTAAGGAAGAAATAACAAGACCCCTAGATATTGTTCAATCAGACAGATGAAGCATGGATTCAGGAAGAGCAGGTCATATTTAATTTGTTGGATTTCTTTGAAGATATAATGAGTGCAGTGGATAGAGAGAAACAGGTGGATGAGATATATTTGCATTTCCAAAAGGTGTTCAATAAGGTGCCTTTCAAAAGACATATCCATAATATAAGGATGCACAGAGTTGCGGATTATCTACTGGCACAAGTAGAGGGTTGGTTATCCAACAGAAGGCAAAGAATTGGCATAAATGGGTGTTTACTGGTTGGCAGATGTTAGTGGGGTGTTGGGGCCATAATTTTTCAGGATAAAGTAAAACAATATTGTTTCATAAAAGGATTGAATATCAGAATATTAAATCAATTAGTTTTACCCAATAATAGGTAAAGGGGAGAAAATCTTTATTTTGTACTCTCTCCCCAAAACATGAAAAAGGTTAAAAATGCTTTGATTTGTTTAATTTTTCAGAATTGTTGCCATAGAATATTTTACAAATCATATTGTGAAAGGAAACTGAAAGGAAAATATCAAAATAGCAATGAATTGGGTCTATTTTAAATTGAAATTTAGTTTAAATTTAGACATACTGCTATTTTGGCCCACGAGTCTGTGTTGGCCAATGTACACCCAATTATCCTATATCCTCTGGGGCATTTTGAATGGTGGGAGGAAAGCAGAACCCCCGGGGAAACTCCACACAGAACAGGGTGAATGTACAAACTCCTTACAGACAGCACAGGATTTGAACCTCAGTCTGGTCCCAATCGCTGGGGCTGTAAAGGCATTGCACTAACCACTACGAATTAAACATTTGTCAAAAATTCAAAGGAATTTTAGAAAAATTCCAGGAATTACTTGCTTCACAAATTTAAGTTCATGGCCAACATGACTTCTGTAATCTCTTTTCTGGAGGGCAATTCTTTTTTAATTACAATTTATGGTGATTTATATTTTTGCGCTTATTGCTGTGAGAAACATTATTACTGCAAGTGAAATGAGCAGACACAATTTCAGCACCAAGTACTGCTAAATCAGTCAGAACACTGCCAGATGCACAGTAAATTTATATCCCTTAACAATAAAGACAATTGCCTCTTTTCAAACAAAATTGTAAGCATTTATAAGGAGCACATTTATAATTTAGCTGCAGCCAAAGGACAGAGGAAATAATCCTGAGTACTTTAGTCACTTCTAAGCAGAACTTCACTTGTCCTTTGTGACATTTTTCTCATTACTAATAAACATTTTACACCACAACCCTCTGAGTGAGTTCGCTAATTCAAGGGATGAAACTGTACCTTTCACTTACATTTGTTTATAAGGTAAAATGTTTTACTTGCATCTATTTTGTTAACAAGAACTCCAATTTCATGATGATAAGATCATAAGACATAAGAGCAGAAATAGGTTATTCAGCCCATCGAGTCTGCCCTGCCATTCAGTCATCAGCTGATACATTTTTCCACCTAGTTCACTGCCCAGCTTTCTCTCCATAAACTTTGATGCCCTGGCTAATCAAGAACCTATCAACCTCTAGTCTTAAATATACCCAACGACCTGGCCTCCACAACCGCCTGTGGCAACAAATTCCACAGATTTATGACCCTCTGGCTGAAGAAATTCTTACACATTTCTGTTTCAAGCCCTTCAATCCTGAAGTTGTGTCCTCTTGTCCTACACTCTCTCCCGTGGGAAACAACCTTTCTACCTCTACTCTATCCATGCCTTTCAACATTCAAAATGTTTCAATGAGATTCCCCACTCATTTCCAAAAATACAGGCCAAGAGCTGTCAAATGCTCCTCATATGATAACCCTTTCATTCTTGGAATCATTTTAGTGTACCTCCTTTGAACCCTCTCCAATGTCAACACACCCTTTCTCAAATGAGACCCCAAAATTGCACACAACACTCCATGTGAGGTCTCACCAGTGTCTTATAAAGTCTCAACATCACATTCTTGCTCATATATATGATTCCTCTTGAAATGAATGCCAGCATTTAATTTACATTCTTCACCACCATTTCAACAAGCAAGTTTACCTTCAGACTGTACTACACGAGGACTCCCAGGTCCCTTTGCATCTGGGTATTTTCAAATTTTTTCCCCATTTAAAAGTCTGCCTGTTTATTTTTTCTACCAAAGTGCATGATTGTACACCTTCTGACACTATATTTCATTTGCCATTTCATTGCCCATTCTCCTAATCTGTCTAAGTCCTTTTGCATCCTCCCTGTTTCCTCAACTTTATCTTTTCTTCTACCTACCTTTGTATTATCTGCAAACTTGGCCATGTGATAGGACAGATTCTATCACCAATGTGTATACGTACAGATTGTAGTGTAGGATGACTGTGATTGGCTGAGAGTGTAGCCGCACCTACTGGCAGGTCTTAAAGGATTGCTCCTAGCCAAACCAGGTCTTTCTGGACTGGTCGACCTATTTGTGATATGCTCCAGTCTTTTAGTTAATAAAAGCCTTGGTTTGGATCAACAAGTCTTTGGTTCTTTCGACGCGCTCTACAGGCCATAATGCCATTCACACCATAATCCAATTCATTAATATACCACATAAAAAGAAATGGCCTCAACATTGACCCCTGTGGAAGACCATGAGCAACTGATAGCCAATCCTTGTACAGGTCGAGTACCCCTTATCCGAAATGCATGGGACCAGAAGTGTTTCAGATTTTGGATTTTTTTTGGACTTTTGAATAATCTCTTCAATGTTTTTAATTTTTTTTTCAACACAATAATATTGCTGGTCATGTTTCACTCAAAATGGCATTTTATGTGGAGATGAATTTCAGATTTCACATGAAAATAATGTTTTGTGCTTACTAAAAAAAAACTTGATCTCTGCTTACAAAAGAAGATAAACGCAACACTGAATACAAGAAATTCGGCTGGATAGGTGTTTTAAATGTTTCCCCCAGAGTTATCACAGTGAGTAATGCACTTAGGTCTGGCAGTGACGATAGTTGGTAACAAATTGGCATCAATGAGCATCAGTATCCGACATGGGCAAATCAGAATCAGAATTTATTGTCCTGAGCAAGTCATGAAATGCGGTGTTTTACGGAAGCGTCATAGTGCAAACATTCATATTATAGCCATCTTACGATATTACTATAAAAATAAAATAAAATAATAATAGCTTGAAAGTAAGGCAGTATCTTTGGTTCATTGATCATTTAAGAATTTAATGGCAGAGGGGAAGAAGCTGTCCTTGTGCTGTTGAGTGCTCGTCTTTAGGTTCTTGTACATTTTTTCCAATAGCAGCAGAGTGAAGACGGCATGACCAGGGTGGTGGAGGTCTTTTTTAAGACACCGCCGCATGTAGATGTCCTCGATGGAGTGAAGTCTGGTGTCTGTGATGTCGCAGGCCGAGTTAACAACCATCTGGAGTTTATTCTTGATTTATTTTCAGGTGTGGAATTTTCCACTTGTGGCGTTATGTCAGCACTCAAAATGTTTTGGATTTTGGAGCATTTCAGATTTCCAAATAAGGAGTGTTCAACCTGTATTCCAACGCAGCCAATGTTCTCCCAGCTCTAGTACATTTCCTGTTGTACCATGGGCTCATATCTTGTTAAGTTGCCTCATGTACGTCATCTTGTCAAATGCCTTCTGAAAATCCAAATATACAACATCTACTGCTTGTAACTTCCTCAAAGAATTCCAATAAGTTTGTCAAGCAAAATTTTTCCTTAAGGGAACCATGATGGCTTTAGCCTGTCCTGTCATGTGCCTCCAAGTACTCCATAACCTCATCCATAACAATATAATCTAACATCTCCCCAACCACTGATGTCAGGTTAACCAGCCTATAACTTCCTTTCAGCTGCCTCCCTCCCTTCTTGAATAGTGGGGTGGCATTTGTGATTTTCAAATCCTCCAGGATCATGCTTTGTTGTGAATTCATACTTTCTCGGATTGATTTAGGTTTCTGATTTCAGGAGGGTTTCCCAAAGAAAGGAGAGAGAGAAAGATATAAATTTTTTTAAAATTAAATTTAGGAAAGTTTTAATGTAACCATTTGTTAATTTATATTGTTGAACATACCATCACATGACCTCACAGTTAACACCAATTTATACGTATATAACCCCTTTAATATAATAAAATGCCCCACATTACTGAAAGGGAAGTGAGGAAACTGAACTTTGTACTGAGACAAATACAAAAGATATCAGGAGAAAATCACAAATATAGGTGTAAAGAATGTTTTAACCCTTTGGACTCTGGGCATTTTTAACCTTTCATAATACATAGTCCAGACTGGGTCCATGGGTAAACTACAGTATGAACACCAGTACGAACCAGCTGATGGTTAGGTATAAAATAAGTCCCGGAAAACCATTACATGGAGTATATGTGCCGGTTGGTAGTCCTGGAAAACCGGAACACAGAGTCTGAAGGATTAAAGAGTGATGAAAAAGTGAAAATTTGCATTCAACATTGGAAGCCATTTGGGTAATCAAGTCCATGCCAGCTCCCAGAACAATCTCATTCTCCACTGATTTTCCTTGTAATCCATTTGCTATGAATTCATACCCCTCACCTATACATGGGGGAAATTACCTATCAACCCATACATCATCAGGATGTAGGAGGAAATCCTGTCACAAATCTAATTCAGTTTTTTTGAGGAGGTAACTAAAAAAGTTTTAGTTCAGATTAAATTAGTTTAGTGAGGAACGAAAACTGTCCAAAAAAGAATTGGATTAGTTAAACTCATAAATATTTAAAAAAAACATGGATGATGACTTTAGCAGTAGATGTGCTGAGCCATGTCAGAGAAATCTAATGTCGTGCCGGTGGAAGTGGCCCTAGTGATGGAATACCAATGCAGTCACATATTTATCTTGAGCAATTTGAGAAAGGAATTAACTTTTTAAATTTTCCTTTGTGGATTAATCTTGAATATTAGTAAAACACTCTTCAATTATCGCTAATATTTTAAAAATGTGGAAGTCCATAAATAAACTAGAAAAAAATGTTTTGCACTTTCTGATATTCCTCCTGAAATGTCTAAAAGTGTGACCTGGATGTCAGTCTTCAATTCTTGGAACCCCCACACCCCCACCCCCCCACCCTCCAAGAGCCTCTAGTGTGCAGAGAACAGCTGACAGGCATTTTGCAACTTTTGGCGACTGTCCCTTTGCTGTCCAGTGTTCGTTGTGTGAATGTATTTATGCGCAAACCAGAAATACCTCCTAACAACACATTTCAAAAATGAAGTTGGCTACAACCCATCATATATGCATATCCACTTGATTCTGTCGGGATGCCCTAAGAAGTCCAAGGGAAGGGAAAAAGTCAAATGTTCTTATTACTTTTTTTTACCCAAATTCTCCATAACCCTACCCAAAGCTTAATTGGGAATCATAAAGAGCAAATATAATTTTGTGTTATTTTAGGAGAAAATATGCCTCAAATCCCATGTTTCCATTAGTTAGAAATGGTTTTCTAAGATTAATACTGAGCACTGCAGCAGTTTTGTTTTCTATAGCTCTGGTGTGGCCACCATATGTGTCAGGAGTACATACCAATAATGGTTGCAGTAATGTCACTTGTATCAGCAGGGATTTCAAGACTTCCTCTTCCTCTCACTGTGTCAGGAATGTAAGCAATTGAAAATGGATCAGGTAAACAGCAGGAAGTAAATAGGTTAAGGATTATATTGCACTGATAAAAACACACCAGAAAAACAGTGCTCTGTTCAGCACACTAATGAACTTGAGAATTAATGATCAGTTATGTATTATTTAGTGATGTTGCTGTGACATGTCAATAACAGTCATTCAGAAATAACTGACCTTGCTAAATCTTCCTTCAGATAAGCAATAATGCATTTTGCCTCAGACATTTTTATGATGATGGCTGATATTTCCATCTTATTAAAATGGAAATTAATAGTTGCATTATTTCTAAAATATATCTTTATAATATTTGAAAATAAATTAAATTTAGTCACATGTGAAGAAGATGTTATAATTAGAAATGATTTTAAAATGTCCTATGTGGATTAAAATTCCGCATAGGAGGATTTAAAATCCACATTGGACATTTCATCAATTTGATCAAAATATTGTCAATCAACATTACAGTTGATACCCACAGATTAGAATTTACATTATCTTCACCACATGACAAAATGCTGCTTCAAACTACTGTAATTCGCATTGCACCACGTACACCTGTCAAGAAAGCTGTAAATTCAGCTTAGCAATGTATCTTGAAATATCTGATACCTCTTATGTTGGCAGAGGAGTGACTACAAGTGACAATTACATGTACAGGGAGAGAATAAATCATGGAAATTTTCTGACAAAAGCAGCCAATCACCTCATCTGATTTGTGCCAGTCAAAACCGAGCAACCCAATGTAATCTGCCTTCCAGTACTAGATTTGTAAACCTTTTTTATTTGAATGTGGGGACCAAGTGTTATACTGTATACCCAAGGACATGGTTGATACAAAACTAGGTTGCAGTGTGGAGTGTGAGGTGGAGGGCAGATAGGGTTCTTGGGGATAATAACAGGTGAAGTGAAAGAGAAGATGTGGAAAAATTTGAGGTTGTCTATATTTGTAGACAAACAAAGTGTGGAGTACTAGTTTGGTCTCCATCCCCAATGAAGGATATACTTGTGATACAAAGAAGATTTAGTGGAATGATTCTGGTATTTGATGGGGTGGAGAATTGTTCTTTGAGAAGAGATTAAGCCTTTCTCAAAAATCTAGAGATTATTGGGTAATCAGAGAGTCGAGAGATAATAGGAAATTATGCTGAGGTAAAAGATTACTTTTATTGACAGGGAAAGCAGGCACAAGTATTGAATGGTGTACTCTGCTTCAATTTCTTATGAAATTTATTCTCTCTTACTCATAAGCTTTTGCATCTCAATTAACCTCCCTCCCCCACCACAACAACTTCTCCGCTCCAAAGAACTTACTTTAAGTTTGTAATCTTTCCTCTTGGCTAATACATTATGTACTGGAAATATTTATTTAAATATGGATATTCTCCAGATACAATCTCATCTTTCCGATTATTTGTTTATTAGATTTATGCAGTTGTTAAACTCAGGCCAAATTGGGGTTATCTATAATTCCAGCATAACCTCCCTGGTCTTGTATACCACTGGATTGGCTTTGTTTTGTTAGAAACAGAATTTACCTTTAAAGAAATTGGTCGAGACAAAAATTAGAACAAAGAACATTTATTATAACAACAATGCAAAGTTGGGTGCTTCCCCTTACCTTGGGAATACACACATACACTGGGGCTCACCCAACTTTTATACATTCAATTTCAGTATCAGAATACCCTCCCCCTTACATTCTTCTGCCCCCTGGATGGGTTTGGCAAAGGCAATCTTTCCTGCCTACGTGCAGTTTCAGTACACTTGGAGGACCAGGGGGTCTCCTGTCGGTGTCCCTTCATGTTATTGTCCTCATTCACACCTTCCTGATTCTCGGGGCTACAGTCTCTTGGTATGCAGAGTTGGCTCATCCTGTCTAGGGTTGGCTAATTTAATATGTATAAATCTGTGAAAGGTTAACTAATTAACACAGGATGTAGGACTTGGTACTTCTGTCTAGGGCTAGGAGACCCTTATCTGATCCAGGCTACCTCAACTTCCTACATTCTATTGTTCCTTACCACTCCTTATCTTAGTCACAAAGACTAGAAGATTCTTATGTTAATCGTGCTGACTCTGCTTTCCTGCATCCTAATTCCCAAGCTCATCCTGCTTGTACTGGTTACAGCCATTAACTGATGTATGAATTTTAGTTTCCTTCATGTTCATAATTTTAGATCAGTTTTCCCATCTCTCACAGTTTCATTTGTTTTTTGCATCTGTGGGCTTGTAATCAGCACATTTTCTTGTTCTTATCCTAAAAAATTGGTCTCTACTGAATTCATCACATATGAGAAACTGGATGATGCAAGATGATGACACATGGCCTTCTTGCCTTGGGGTTTGAATCCAGACTGTGTTCTTTTTCTTTAACAACTTGTCATGCTTGATTTGATTTAGAGCTTGCTTAAATAAAATGCAGGAGTGTGTATCTATAATTTAAAAAATGATCTGTACCTAACCCTAGACCCTTGTTAAGATAATCTTCAACAACTGTACCATGAACAAACATCATAACATACTTAAATAAAATAATTTAACAATGTTGTTCATACTTTACATCTTTAGAAAACTATGCTCTATTATTAAAGTTGTAATGTCATGAGGATTATTTGTTAAACCAACTAATTTTTTTTTTCCCCCAGAACATTTAATGTTCATACAATCAAGAAAATAAGTCAATTTATAGTTATATGTAACCTATATCATTCAAACCTAAGTTATATCATAGATGGATTTTTTTGTTTTATATACTGACATTTAGTCGACTACAAGATAAGAATTTTATCCCTCATTATTAACCATTCGTAACAAATAACTTCATCAATTAATCATCACAATTTCCCTTCAAACTTCATTTGTATTCAATAGGTATGTTATTAGTTGTCACATTTCCTGGCCACCTGTGCTCACCTGCATTCCAGAAGAAGTGAATTATTTTAGAGCTTCTTTATCTCTTTTCTATCCTGTAGTTAATCTGCAGTTGGCTTATCTGGAGACATCTTTCTTTGTCTTTCCTTTGGGGTGCCATGGTTAGTGTAGCGGTTAGCACAATGCTATTACAGTGGCAGCGACCTGTATTCCTCTGTGTGCTCCGATTTCCTCCCAACTTCCAAAAACATACGGGGTTCAGATTAAATTGTGTTTTTGGGTGGCACGAGCCCACAGGCCAGAAGGGCCTACCATGCTGTATGTCTAAATGTTTGTATGGAATCAACAAGGGACACCCAACAGCTGTAACAGAGCCTAAATGCCAAAATCCAGTGACGTAGCAGACAGAAAAGCTTTGCTCCCAGAGGAATTCAATACCTTCTAAGCCCGATTTGATGTCAGTCTCAGCGAAGAACCACCCCTCCTCACCCCCACCTCACTTGATGATCCCATACTGTCCATATCTGAGGATAACGTGCATGCTGTCTTCAGGGGAAAGAATCCAAGAAAAGCATTTGGCCCGGATGGAGTACCTTGCCGAGTATTAAAAAACTGTGCTGACCATCTTATCAATATATTCATGGATATCTTCAATATCTCTCTCTGACAGAGTGTGGTACCCATCTGTTTCAAACAGGCATCAATCATACTGGTGCCCAAGAAGAGTGCAGTAACCTGCCTGAGTGACTCTCAAGCAGTAGCTCTTACATTAATAGTGATGAAGTGCTTTGAAAGGCTAGTGTTGAAGCAGATTAGCTCCTGTCTGAGTGGTGTAATGGCTATGTTCCAGTTTGCCTATTGTAGCAACAGGTCTACTACGGATGCCTTCTCAGTCATAGGAATCACTTCACTTTTATCAACATTTACTTTATGACCTGATACCAACCCATACTCCACCAATCAATCATTTAATTTTTTTAATGAACTTTCAGGGTTTATAAGATATAATATTACATCATCTGCAAAAAGACTAATTCTGTGCTCGCTATCATTTATCTTAAAGCTCTCAATCTCATTATCTCTTCTTATCACCTCTGCTAAAGGTTCTATAGCCAATTCTATAGCCAATGCAAATAAAAAAAAGAGATAATGGACAGCCTTGTCTAGACAATCTTTCCAACAAGAAAGATTTAGATATTTGTCTATTTGTAATCAATTTAGCCTTTGGACAATTATATAATGCTCTTATCCAATTTATAAAATTTGTTGGAATTACAAAAACCTTCAAAACTTTAAATAAATAATCCCATTCTAATCTATCAAATACCTTTTCTGCATCTAAAGCTAAAGCCACTAATGGTATTTTTCTTCTCTGTGCAATATTTAATAAAACTTAAAAATCTAACGATATTATCTGCTGATTTTCTATTTTTAGTAAAGCCTGTTTGGTCCATATTAATCAATTTAGGTAAACATTCAGCTAATCTGTTAGGTATTAATTTTGACAAAATTTTATAATCTGTATTCAATAATGAAATTGGCCTATATGAAGATGGAAGCAAAGGGTCCTTCCTCTTTCTGGAATTACACAGTTTTAAAAGACTCAGGTGAGTCCCAAAGATCTTCCATTTGATCTAACAATTCCATAAATTTCAGGATTAATAATTCTTTAAATTCTTCATAAAATTCTAGAGAGAAACCATCCGCTCCTGGAGCCTTATCGTTTGGTAGAGACAGCAATATATCATATAATTCTGTAACTGAAAATGGATTTAATTCTGTTTTCTCTTCTATATTTAATTGTGGTATAGTAATTTTTGACAAATATTCATCTATTTTATCCCCATCTTTCAAAGATTCCGATTGGTATAATTTCTTATAAAATTTCATAAAAACATCATTAATACCTTGTGTTTTATAGTTTTATAAGCAAGGTGACTTGAATCTTCTTTTACAGTTACTATTGTTCTCAATAATTGTTCAATCTTCAATTGCCATGCTAAAATTTTATGTACTCTATCTCCCAACTCATAATATTTTTGACGTGTTTGTCTTATATCCCTCTCTATATGTTTGTATTGTATTAAGTTTCAATTTTTTTAATCCAATATTTTCCTTTTCTTGTCATTTACTTGATTCTGCAATTCTTTTTGCATCTTTATTATTTCATTTTCCAAATAATTAACTTCAAACATATATTCTTTTTTAACCTTAACTATATTTTAACATTTTAACATTATTTGTCCTCTTAAATAAGTCTTCAAAGAATCCCAAACCACAAATTTATTAGCTACAGATTATTCATTCAGGTCCTTAAAAATTTTAATCTGTTGCCTTATAAATTCACAAAAATCCTTCCTTTTCAGCAATGCTGCGTTAAACCTCCATCTATAACCTTTATTTTGCTCCTTCTCCAGTAAAATTGACATAACTAAAGGTGAATAATCGGACAATATCCTCGCTTGATATTCAATATTATGAACTTTTGCCTGCAATTGAGCAGAGATTAAGAACATGTCTATACGGGAATATGTCTTGTGCCTATAAGAATAAGATGAATAATCCCTAACACCAGGATGCATCCTCCTCCAACTATCAACAAGTTTCATTTTGGGAGGAGTCACGTGATGGGGTAGTGGCCGGTCTGGAAAACCAGGCCTCTCCAGAAAAATAGGAAAAAAGTTAAGAAAAGACAAAGCACAACAAAAATAAAGTATAAGAAATAGAAAATAAAGTTACAGAGAAGAGAAAGAAGATGGCACTCAAGAAGGAGAAAGTAAAAACAACTGAAAAAAAAGTAGAAAAGTCACCGGAGAAGAAAGAAGAAGGCCTTACCTGCATGAAGGAACAGGGAGCTGTGGTGGCGAGGAGCGCTCGATCCCCAAGGTTAGTGCCAGCCCTGCAGAGTCATGACCTCCCAGCCGGTGGACTTCAAAAATGGCTCTCGGAGCCAAACAAAAATGCGCAGTGCACAATCAAAGGAAAAAGAAGGCACCAACAGGAGGGGGCTCAGCAGAGGAGTGGGCAGCCACAGCACGAACAGCTGAGGGATGCCCGACACCAGGGCGCTCAGCTGGAGGATGAGAAAGGTGGCAGAGGAGGGAGTGAGGTAACAGATGAGGTAAAAAGATGGAGAGGTGACCAACAAGAGGATCAACGACAGGAGGCCAGAACAGACGAGCAGCCCAGGAGGGAGGACCAACAGCAAGAGGCCCAGCAAGAGGAGGCCCGAGAAAGAGATACAAGCAGCAGACACAGACACAAAGAAGAGAAGAAAAAGAAGACACAAACACAGGTACTGAGGAAGAAGAGGAAGAAGTAGACCAAGATCTTCACAGAGAAATAGAAGGTAAAACTGATGGACAGAATATAGATAAAGCTTTTTTTTGAAGAACAAATGAGATCACTAGAAGAATGGTTGTCATTAGAGTTTAATGCAATTAGAAGGAAAATGAAAAGAGCAGAAGATAAAATGCAAAGGTTAGAACTGGTAATGACAGAAATAGGGAAAAGAGTAGAGAGTGTGGAAGAGCGGGAAATGGCTGTAGAAATAGAAGTAAATGACTGAAGAGAAAAATTGGAAGAAAGTGACAAAAAAAATTAAAGAGACACAAGAGTTGTTATCTCAAAAAATTGATATGTTGGAAAATTATAGTAGGCGAAACAACATAAAAATAGTGGGCCTGAAGGATGGTGAAGAAGGCACAGACATGAAGGAATTTATAAAAGGATGGATCCCAAAGGTCCTGGGAATGACAGTAATGCAGGAAGAAATGGAAATAGAAAGGGCACACAGAGCACTAGCTCCGAAACCGCAGACACATCAAAAACCAAATCCATCTTAGTAAAATTTTTGAGATATACGACAAGACAAAATATACTAGAGCAGGAAAGGAATAAAGTTAGAGAAGATAATAAGCCACTGAAAAATATTTTTTTACCCTGACATAAGTTTTGAACTCTTAAAGAGGAGGAAGGAATTTAATACAGTGAAAATGATTTAATGGAAAAAGATTACAAATTCATGTTAAGACATCCAGCCACGCTTAAAATATTTATACCCGGGGAGCAAAACAGACTGTTCTCGGATCCAGAAGAAGCACAAGAATTCGCAGATCATTTGCAGGACAGAAGAAGAGATGAAAAGATGTAACAAGAATGAAGAACAGCGATAAAGTATATATAAAGATGTAAAAACAATGTATATGTAAAGAACTAAAGAGGGAAAAGAGAAGGGAAGGAAGGAAGGGGAAAAAAAGAGAGAGCTTTGTTATATGTGTTTAAAAAAAAGTGTTTTCTGGGGAGGGCTGGGGGGGAGAGGGAATAACCATCCATAATCAGTTGACACTTGCGAGCAAGATTGCAATCCAAATGGAAAAGGGAGTTGTGGTTGCCTGGCAAGGGACAAGGGGCAACTCAGAGAGGGGGGGAGCATTTGGGGTTAAGGTATTATTGGGTGTGGGGGCTGTTGGGGTATTTCATGTTTTAAATGTGTTGTCATACATTGAGTTTAATGAGGGAAAACTAAGAGATCAAAATGGGAAAAAGAGGGATAGAGGTGGCGAGGACGTGGAAAATAGGTGTAAGCAAGATATAAGATGGCCACGTTGAACTATATGACTATAAATATTAATGGAATACATAACCAAATTAAAAGGAAGAGGCTACTAAATTTATTGAAGAAGGAAAAAATAGATATAGCATTCGTGCAGGAAACCCATCTAACTGAAGTGGAACATACAAATTAAAGAGAGTCTGGGTAGGACACGTAGCGGCAGTGTCCTATAATTCAAAAGCTAGAGGTGTAGCCATATTCGTTAACAAAAATGCACCAATTAAAATAGAGGAGGAAATAATAGATCTAGCAGGGAGGTATGTAATAATAAAGTGTCAGATATACTCAGAATTTTGGAATTTGCTCAATATATATGTGCCTAATGAGGAGAATTAAAAGTTTATGCAGGATATTTTTTTGAAGATTGCAGACACACAAGGAAATATATTGATAGGAGAGGATTTTAATTTGGATCCAATGTTGGATAAAACTGGACAAAAGACAAGCAAAAAGATTAAAGTAGCTAATTTTATGGTTAAGTCAATGCAGGAAATGAAACTTGGATATATGGAGGAGGCAACAGCCAAAAGAGAAGGAATATTCCTATTATTCGAGTAGGCACAAAATATACTCAAGGATTGATAAGTTTTTGTTGTCGGCCCATATTCAAGGGAGAGTAGGGAAAACTGAGTATAAAGCTAGACTACTATCAGATCATTCACCCCAGTTATTAGCAATAGAACTGGAGGAAATCCCACCAAGAACATATAGATGGAGGTTAAAATCAATGCTACTTAAAAGGCAGAAATTTAGAGAGAGTTTATTGAACACCAAATTAAAACATATTTTGAAATAAACACAGAATCAGCGAAAGACAAATTTATATTATGGGACGCAATGAAAGCCTTCATTAGAGGACAGATAATAAATTAGGTAACTAAGATGAAAAAAAATTACAATTGGGAAATAGAGCAGTTGGAAAGGGAGAGAGTAAGTACAGAAAAGGAATTAGTAAAAAGGGATGATATAATGAAAAGGAGAAAATTGGCAGACAAAAAAATAAAATACGAAACATTCTTTTTCTTTCTTTGGCTTAGCTTCGCGGACGAAGATTTATGGAGGGGGTAAATGTCCACGTCAGCTGCAGGCTCGTTTGTGGCTGACAAATCCGATGCGGGACAAGCAGACACGGTTGCAGCGGTTGCAGGGGAAAATTGGTTGGTTGGGGTTGGGTGTTGGGTTTTTCCTCCTTTGCCTTTTGTCAGTGAGGTGGGCTCTGCGGTCTTCTTCAAAGGAGGTTGCTGCCCGCCGAACTGTGAGGCACCAAGATGCACGGTTTGAGGCGATATCAGCCCACTGGCGGTGGTCAATGTGGCAGGCACCAAGAGATTTCTTTAGGCAGTCCTTGTACCTCTTCTTTGGTGCACCTCTGTCACGGTGGCCAGTGGAGAGCTTGCCATATAACACGATCTTGGGAAGGCGATGGTCCTCCATTCTGGAGACGTGACCCACCCAGTGCAGCTGGATCTTTAGCAGCGTGGACTCGATGCTGTCGGCCTCTGCCATCTCGAGTACTTCGACGTTAGGGATGAAGGCGCTCCAATGAATGTTGAGGATGGAGCGGAGACAACGCTGGTGGAAGCGTTCTAGGAGCCGTAGGTGATGCCAGTAGAGGAGCCATGATTCGGAGCCGAACAGGAGTGTGGGTATGACAATGGCTCTGTATACGCTTATCTTTGTGAGGTTTTTCAGTTGGTTGTTTTTCCAGACTCTTTTGTGTAGTCTTCCAAAGGCGCTATTTGCCTTGGCGCTGGATGGGTCACGTCTCCAGAATGGAGGACCATCGCCTTCCCAAGATCGTGTTATATGGCGAGCTCTCCACTGGCCACCGTGACAGAGGTGCACCAAAGAAAAGGTACAAGGACTGCCTAAAGAAATCTCTTGGTGCCTGCCACATTGACCACCGCCAGTGGGCTGATATCGCCTCAAACCGTGCATCTTGGCGCCTCACAGTTTGGCGGGCAGCAACCTCCTTTGAAGAAGACCGCAGAGCCTACCTCACTGACAAAAGGCAAAGGAGGAAAAACCCAACACCCAACCCCAACCCACCAATTTTCCCCTGCAACCGCTGCAATCGTGTCTGCCTGTCCCGCATCGGACTTGTCAGCCACAAACGAGCCTGCAGCTGACGTGGACTTTTTACCCCCTCCATAAATCTTCGTCCGCGAAGCCAAGCCAAAGAAAAAATCTGTTGTCTATCTCGTTGTCGATCCTTGCATCTGATGAAATGGTGCAGCCGAGATAGGTAAACTGGTTGACCGTTTTGAGTTTTGTGTGCCCGATGGAGATGTGGGGGGGCTGGTAGTCATGGTGGGGAGCTGGCTGATGGAGGACCTCAGCTTTCTTCAGGCTGACTTCCAGGCCAAACATTTTGGCAGTTTCCGCAAAACAGGACGTCAAGCGCTGAAGAGCTGTCTCTGAATGGGCAACTAAAGCGGCATCATCTGCAAAGAGTAGTTCACGGACAAGTTTCTCTTGTGTCTTGGTGTGAGCTTGCAGGCGCCTCAGATTGAAGAGACTGCCATCCGTGCGGTACCGGATGTAAACAACGTCTTCATTGTTTAGGTCTTTGATGGCTTGGTTCAGCATCATGCTGAAGAAGATTGAAAAGAGGGTTGGTGCGAGAACACAGCCTTGCTTCACGCCATTGTTAATGGAGAAGGGTTCAGAGAGCTCATTGCTGTATCTGACTCGACCTTGTTGGTTTTCGTGCAGTTGGATAACCATATTGAGGAACTTTGGGGGGCATCCGATGCGCTCTAGTATTTGCCAAAGCCCTTTCCTGCTCACGGTGTCAAAGGCTTTGGTGAGGTCAACAAAGGTGATGTAGAGTCCTTTGTTTTGTTCTCTGCACTTTTCTTGGAGCTGTCTGAGGGCAAAGACCATGTCAGTAGTTCCTCTGTTTGCGCGAAAGCCGCACTGTGATTCTGGGAGAATATTCTCGGCGACACTAGGTATTATTCTATTTAGGAGAATCCTAGCGAAAATTTTGCCTGCAATGGAGAGCAGCGTGATTCCCCTGTAGTTTGAGCAGTCTGATTTCTCGCCTTTGTTTTTGTACAGGTTGATGATGATGGCATCACGAAGGTCTTGAGGCAGTTTTCCTTGGTCCCAACAAAGCTTGAAAAACTCATGCAGTTTGACATGCAGAGTTTTGCCGCCAGCCTTCCAGACCTCTGGGGGGATTCCATCCATACGTGCTGCTTTGCCACTTTTCAGTTGTTCAATTACCTTATATGTCTCATCCCGGGTGAGGACCTCATCCAGCTCTAGCCTTAGGGGCTGTTGAGGGAGCTGGAGCAGGGCGGAATCTTGGACTGAGCGGTTGGCACTGAAAAGAGATTGGAAGTGTTCTGACCATCGGTTGAGGATGGAGATCTTGTCGCTGAGGAGGACTTTGCTGACTGAGCTGCGCAGCGGGCTTTGGACTTAGGGTGAGGGGCCGTACACAGCCATTAGAGCCTCATAGAAACCCCTGAAGTCGCCAATGTCCCCGCTGAGCTGGGTTCGCTTGGCGAGGCTAGTCCACCACTCATTTTGGATCTCCCAGAGTTTGCGCTGAAGATGGCTGCATGCGCGACAGAAGGCTTGTTTCTTCTCTGGACAGGATGGCTTTGTAAGGTGAGCCTGGTGGGCAGCTCGCTTCTTTGCCATCAGCTCCTGGATTTCCTGGCTGTTATCGTCGAACCAGTCCTTGTTTTTCCTGGAGGAGAAGCCCAGTACCTCTTCAGTGGATTGCAGTATGGTAGTCTTCAGCTGATCTCAGAGGGTTTCAGGGGACGAGTCCGTGAGGTAGATTGCATCGTCGAGCTTTGCTTTGAGGTTTGCCTGGAAGTTTCCTCTCACTTCATCTGACTGCAGGTTTCCAACATTGAACCTCTTTCTGGGGGCTTTACTGTTCCTGGGCTTTGGCTTGAAGTGAAGGTTGAGCTTGCAGCGAACCAGCCGGTGGTCAGTGTGGCATTCCGCGCTGGGCACGACCCTGGTGTGGAGCACATCTCGTTTCTCTCTTTCTCGCACCAGGACGTAGTCCAGGAGGTGCCAGTGTTTGGATCAGGGATGCATCCAGGTAGTCTTAAGGCTGTCCCTCTGCTGAAAAAGGGTGTTTGTAATGACAAGCCACTGTTCTGCGCAGAGCTCCAACAGGAGGCGCCCATTGTCGTTGCACTTGCCGACACCATGCTTGCCCAGGATTCCTGGCCAGGTTTCTGAGTCTTTGCCGACGCGAGCGTTGAAGTCGCTAAGGATGACAACCTTGTCGGCTGTAGGGGTGCGTTGAATGAGGTTGCGCAGGTCAGTGTAGAACTTGTCCTTTTCTGTTGGTTCCGCCTGGAGGGTTGGAGCATAGACACTGATGAGGGTGATGCGACGCTTGTTTTGAAGGGGGAGTCGCATGGACATGATCCAGTCCGAGTGGCCTGTCGGAAGGTTTTCGAGTTTGGAGGCAATAGAGTTCTTGACCATGAAGCCTACACCAGATAGGCGTCATTCATCCAAAGGCTTGCCAGACCAGTAGAGTGTGTAGCCCGCGCCGCGTTCTTGGAGGCTGCCTACATCTGCCAGGCGGACTTCACTGAGAGCGGCTATGTCGATGTCAAGTCTGAGGAGTTCATGTGCAATGAGGGCAGACCGACGTTCAGGTCGGTGGCTGTCAGCCTTGTCTAGCATGGTTCTGATGTTCCAGCATGCTAACTTGAGTTTGTGAGCATCTTTTGAGGGGGAGGATGTGGAGGGGGAGGACGTGGAGGGGGAGGACGTGGACCTGTCCTCGGGCCTGCGCAAAGGAGCTTTTAGGTTGAGTGCAGTGTGCACAGTACTGGCCCCACCCTTTACACCCATGGTTTGTGTGCCGTGGCCAAGCAAGTTGGGACGTGGCAGCGAGGTCCTTGGGTCGTAGGTTTTATATTGGAGTGGCCTTCTCCTAAGCAGGTTTCTTACCCGGACTGGAGGGGTCTGCCTCCCCTCCTAGGTCGGACCATACTGCCCAGACAGGGGCCGGGGCCGCCGCTGCTTTCCCTGTTCCCGGATCGGGGCCGCCGCCGCCTACCATCTGCCTGGTCCGGGGCCGAGGCCGCCGCTGCTCTCCCTGTGCCCGGACAAAAAAATAAAATACGAAACATGTAAGGTGGAGAAGAACATAATGAAAATAAAGTAAAAGTATTACGAATTGGGAGAAAAAACACACAAAATATTAGCCTGGCAACTTAAAACAGATCAAGCTAAAGGAACTGTATTGGCATCAGGGAAAAAGGACAAACAAATTACATATAATCCAACAGAGATAAATGGGAATTTTAAGGAATTTTATGAACAATTGTATCAAACTGAGAACAAGGGGAAAGATGATAAAATAGAGGAATTTTTAGCTAAAATTGAACTGCCGAAATTGCAAGAAGAGGAACAAAACAAACTAATAAAACCATTTGAAATAGAGGAAGTACAGGATATATTAAAAAAGCTGCCAAACAATAAAACACTAGGAGAGGATGGATTTCCAATAGAATTTTATAAAACATTTAAAGAGTTATTAATTCCTCCTCCCCTGGAAGTAATGAACCAGATAGAAGAAAAACAAAAGTTGCCAGATTCATGTAATACAGCAATAATTACAGTAATACCAAAGACGGGGAAGGATACATTAGCACCAGCATCATATAGACCAATATCTCTACTTAACTCAGATTATAAGATAATAGTGAAATTATTAGCAAATAGTAAAACAAGTTCAAACTGGATTTATTAAGAAAAGACGAACAGCGGATAATGTCTATAAACATATTAATCTAATTCATGCAGTTCAAGGAAATAAGAAACCAACAGTGCCTGTTGCTTTAGATGCAGAAAAAGCCTTTGACAGAGTAGAGTGGAACTACTTATTATAGAAGTTCAATCTACGAGAAAAATACATAAATTGGATTAAAGCATTGTATATGTATCGATATGTATATGTATCGAATCAATTTAAATTAAGTAGGTCAACTAGACAGGGATGTCCATTATCCCCCCTCATTGTTAGCAATAGAACCTTTGGCAGAACTGATAAGAATAGAAAATAAAATAAAAGTGATAAAAATAAAGATAAGTATAAAATCAGCTTATTTGCAGATGACATCATAGTATACCTAACAGAACCAGAGATATCAATAAAAGAATTACATAAGAAATTGAAGAAATATCGGGGTACAAGATCAACGCAAATAAAAGTGAAGTGATCCCAATGAGTAACGGGGATTATACAGAATTTAAAAAAGAATCACCATTTAAATGGCAAGCACAAGCAGTCCGATACCTAGGTATCAGGTTAGATAATAATTTAAGCCACTTGTACAAACTAAATTATCTGCCACTAATAAATAAATTGCAGGAAGACTTAGAACATTGGAAAGAATGTTTGATAGGGAGGGTAAACTGCATTAAAATGAACATGTTCCCAAGGATACAATACTTATTTCAAATGTTACCATTTCCCTTAACAGAAATTTTTTTAATGAACTGAAGAGAATATTAAGGAAATTCTTGTGGAAAGGGAAGAAATCGAGGGTACTGTTAGATAAATTAACAGAGGTATAACCAATGTGGTTTGCAGTTACCAAACTTTAAAAATTATTATAGAGCTGCACAATTAAGGTATTTATCAGATTTTTACCAGATAAGGGAAAAACCAGACTGGACTAAAATAGAACTAGATAAAATAGGGGAGAAGGTACCAGAACATATACTTTATAAGTGGGATGAAAAGTTGGTGCAATATAAAAGCTCACCAGTATTGCATCATTTACTTAATACATGGAAGAAGATCTACTTAGAAAGGAAAAAAATCAATTACCAAATACCAAAATTATTATTGATGCAAAATCCACTAATCCCTTTTACAATAGATAACCTTTCCTTTAGAGAATGGGAGAGGAAAGGAATTAAAAGAATACAAAATTGTTTTTTGGGAAATAATTTATTAACATTTGAACAGTTGAATACAAATATGGAATAACTCATGGTACAATGTTTGCATATCATCAATTGAAAGCTTATTTAAAGGATAAATTGGGAAACAGATTGAGATTACCTGAAGGAAGCAGCTTTGAATATATGATTACAGACACAATGATAATTAAAAGATTTATAATGAACATGTACGTTAAGATGCAAGATAAGGAAAATGATGAAATAAACTATAAACCTAAACAGAAGTGTGAAAGGATTTAAACATAAAGAGAAAAAATGAAGTATAGGAAAAGTTGGGTTCTAGAACTATGATGAATACAATAAACACAAAGTTATGCAGGATACAGTATAATTGGTTACACAAAGTATATATCACTCCTCAAAAATTAAAAGAATGGGATTCAACATTATCGGATAGATGTTTTCTCTGTAAGAAGGAAATGGGAACAACAATACATGCAATTTGGGCATGTACAAAAGTGAATACGTTTTGGGAAGAACTAAATAAGATATTAAATAAAATTACAAAAAATAACGTACCAAAAAATCCAGAGATTTTTCTTTTAAGTAACATAAGAAGTAAAGAATTAGGCCTCAAATTGGATAAAGTGCAAAAAATTTTTATTATGATAGCCTTAGCAGTAGCAAAAAAATGTATAATGTCAACTTGGAAAATGGAAGAGAGCATGAGAATACAGCAATGGTACATGGAAATGAATAAATGTATTCCATTGGAAAAAATAACATATAATTTAAAAAATAAAGTCACATTGTTTGAACAAATTTGGGAACCATACATGGAACATAACAGAGAGAGCTTACCTAGGACCTCCATCACCTAAAATGAAAATGATAAGAAGACAAAACGACTAGATGCAGGGTGTAACAAATAGATGACACATTTTTCTTGTTTATTTTCCTTTGTGTGAAGATATTGTTTTATGGTTTTATTGTATTGTATATGTTGAATATTTATGGGTTTTGGAGGGGGTGGGAAGAGGGGAGGGAGGGAAAGGGGGAATAAAGGTAGAAAATGCCACTGTATAAATTTAATGAGAAACATTTTTACATATTTTGGTTGATATGGTTCACAGTGTGAAAAATAAAAAATTATAATTAAAAAAAAACAAGTTTAATTTCATTCATAAAATGTTTTACATCTTTTATTACCTTATTTTTAGCCATAACACCACCTGATCTATCCAACTTCAAATCAAAGGGAAAATTAAAATCTCCTCCCATAATTATTTTCCACTTTGCATTAGCTAACTGCATAAAAAAAATCTTGTATAAATTTTCCATCATCTACATTCAGTGCATATATGTTCATCAAAGTCCAATATTCAGAATATATTTTGCAATTTATCATCACATACTTCCTCACTTTATCAATCATTGCATCCAGTATTTCAACTGGTAAGCTCTTATTTATGAATATCGTCACTCCTCTAACTTTAGAATTAAAGAGAATCCCCTTCCTAGCCAATATCTCTTTAATTTCATATGTTCTATTTCCATTCAATGAGTTTTTTTTATATAAACCCACATCTACTTTAATGTTTTTCAAATAACTCAATAATATTTATCAGATTCTGAATTCCATTAATATTAGTACTAATAGATAACAATTTCCCCACCGTTAGACATCAGTATTAAAACCTATATCTATCCAGCATCCCCCTCCACCTCCCGATCCAACCCAACCCTCCTTATATAATATATTGTGAATACAAATAGTCCAAGCTAAAAACTAAAAGGGCAAAAGATAATGTTACAAGATCAAACCAGCAACCTCAAAGAAGGCATATCACACAGGGGTAAAGATGAACAATTAATTTATTAACAAAAATTCACCTTCAAACTTTAATTCAAAATCCCCCCTTTTATAACAATGCCCACTGGTTACTATGCAAATTTCTATAACAGTGTAAAACTAAAATTCCCCAGCCTAAATAAAACATATGTAATTAAAGTCTAAGCTACACTTCCAACCAGCCCACAGAAAAACGTAGACACAAAACAAACACAAAACACACAAGACTCACAAAACTTCGATCTCAACCGAAGCAAAGATCATGAACAAAATTTAGTTTGTTTAGTAAACTGAAGCCAAGTGATCTTTGAGAGAGAGAGAGAGAGAGAGAGAGAGAGAGAGAGAGAGAGCACAAAATTTGAAGTAGTCTTGTGTTGCTTGCAGAGAGAGGAACAACTGGCTTGGTCCGCATCCTTCTGGCTGCCTTCGGAATGTTCATCCTTTTTGAAATCCCAACATTCTAAACTGTCCTCCTGACCATGACTCATGCTCTGGGCCTTCTTCCACTCCACAGCACCCCCAGTGGTGGTTTATCATCCAAATCCAGAAATTTTTAGATCATTTTCTGCACATGCTCAGTCCGTCTCCCACTCTCTCAGCAGTCCACCTTCACCATGGCTCTCTAAGGCAAACTGTCACTTTTTAACATAAAACCACACAACACATAGGCCAATACACAACCAGAACTCTGTAACAATAAGAAAACAGGACAAAAGAAAAAAGATAAGGAAGAAAACTCCAGAGTCATGTGATGTTAAAGCGTATCTATTCCCCTGATCTATACGGGATGCAAATATGTCGCATTGGTGCCAATGATGTAGTGGTCAGCATCACATTCCCCACTAACTCACTCGAAACACCATACCATCCCTTACTATAACATTATCAATAAACCTTTCAATCCATTAATCTTACCCAGTATAATAGATCACACACAATATAGGTTAAACCTTCCTCCCTCTTTAAACTCTCTCAAAACTCAATATATTTTCAGTTACAGCAAAACCTCTCAATTATGTAATTAATTCAGGTATTGACAATCATCTGCTAATCTTTAGCAGGCAATGAATTGGCATATACCTTTGCTTCATTAGGCTCAGTAAAAAGTCTATTCCTCCCTCCCAGGACGAATACCTTCAGAGTTGCATGGTATCTCAAAACAAAGGCATAGCCTTTTTCCCACAATACATCTTTAACTGGATTAAACTCTTTTCACTTTTTCAACAAATCAAAGCTTATATCTGGATAAAAGAAAATCTTATTTCCATTATAAATCAAAGGAGATTGTCTTTCTTTGACTTGTTTTGCTGCCAGCTGCAATATCTTCTCTCTTACTTCGTTTAGAAAGAATCTGACAAGCATTGGATGGGACCTTTGATCAGGCTGAGGTTTAGGTCTCAATGCCCTATGAGGTCATTCTATCTCCAAATCTCCTTGAAATTCAGCCTGACCCAAAGATTCTTGTATCCATTGTTGCAAAAATCTTTTCAAGTCTTGACCCTCATTCCCTTTTTTAAGTCCCACAATCTTGATCTTATTCCATCCAGGAGATTGTCAAAAAAAAACCACTTGCTTTAATTCACTAGAATATAAAGAAGATTCTGCACCTTTTTCTGCTTTTTTTTTTCTAGATTGCTTTTCTAGGTCTTCTTCTTGATTACAGGAGCTGTGAGTGTCTGGAATCTTTTTTTTAAATTTCCTCCTTTTTTTATGCTCTGTGTATGTGCGAGGAGTCACACGTGCTTAAAATTACTTCTTCACCTGATGTCGACGGCCATTGTCGGGAGAGACTTTGTATAGCAATGTCCAAGGCCTCCCTGGCTTCTGGCTGCTCTCCTTTAGATATTACCTTGCACACAGCTCCAGGATCCTTTCTCAAGGTAGGCCTCTCTTCCTTTTCTTGTTTGCTTTCTTGTACTGTAGTAAGGCCTTTATTTATTTGGTGGCATTGTTAATATCTTCTGTATATCCTCAGACAGTTCTTCATTATATTTTCTCTCTTTTGTCACTTTTTCACAACATTTTCGAGCCTGGATTATCAGTCTAACCCAACGTCATCGCATCGCATGCCCCGATAATGATCTTCAGAATTTGTACAAACTTAATTACCTTACTTAGAAAAATTGAAGAAGACTTGAATAGGTGGATGAACTTGCCTGTCACTCTAATTGGCAGAGTCAACTGTGTAAAGATGAGTATATTGCTGAGATTGCAGTAACTTTCCAAGTCTTTGCCTATTTCACTACCTCAAACTTTTTAAAAATTCCTTAATAAGCATGTTGGGCAATTTTTAATGGAACTGTAAAGTACCCAGAGCATATGTGGAAAAATTAACATAGGATTATAGATTAGGAGGGATCCGGTTGCCTAGTTTCAAAAAAATATCATCTGGCCGCCCAAATAAGATTTATTTCTTCATTTTATGATGGTGATGATCCTCCTCCTGGGTATAAAATGGATTGCACTCCCTAAAAGAGAATGTGTACAATGATTTTATTTATAAATGGGATTTCAGAATTATAGCCAACAGGACAGACAACCAACCCCATTTTAAAATGCTTGGTTAGAATATGGTGGGAGGCCATATGTGGAGGCTCCGGACTGAAAAAAGGATTGCCACCGAAAACGCCTTTAAGACAAAATGAACCTATAAACCATGACTTTGAAGATTCTAGAAACCTGGTACCATAATGGGATACAATGTCTGGAAGATTGCTATGAAAAAGGTCTTTTCATGTAAATTGAACAATTGAAGATGAAATAGAACATGCCCAACAAGACCTTCTTTTGTAACCTCCCATTAAGATCTTTACTTAGGGTCAATTTGAGCCCTGAAGTAACTTTACCGGGACTCTCTGAAATGAATAAACTATTCCATGAAGGAAGTGTATATAAATGCTTTTCTAGAATGTACTTTTTATTGATGAGTGAGAGCCCAAAGCTCTAGAGTGAGATGAACAACTCTGGTCAGATCTATGTCAGGGCTACAATCAAAGCCAGGTATAGATTGGCCTACTATAATTTTCTCCATCAGCTGTACCTCACCACACAGAAATTGCGCCAATATAAACCTGAGTTATCAGAGATGTGCTTTAGGTGTGGGATAGAGGTTGGTTCCTTCTTAAACTCTACCTGGCTCTGCACAAAGGTGAGACCCTTCTGGCATGACCTTTTTGACATCCTACTAATCTTAATATCCATTTTAGCAGCTATCTTTGGTGATATGCCAAATTTTGGATATTAATCCTAACTAAGAGTCACCTTCCCAGCAGACCCAGAGCTTTGTCTTCTGGGGAATTTTATAAATGTTAGTAGATTGCTAACTAAATTCCAAATTAAATTCACAGAAATTGCCTTCTGTGTGGCCAGAAAATTCATAGCAATAACATGGAAATCTGACTCCCATCTCCTCATTGATAGGTGGTCTTCAGAAATGAACAGCTGCATTCCACTTGAAAAGGTCACATACTGTCAATATACACATTCCTAAAAATCTGATAGCTCTATATAGATTATATATGTACCTCATTGGCGCCACCATAGGGTTATGGTAATGACTAGCCAGCAGACCTTGGTAAAGATTTTAACATTGTGGTGTTATTATGTCTATGTGTTTTACTGTACGCACTGACGATGGGATTTTTCTGGGTTTTTTAAATTGGATTTATACAGGGGAGAGGGGGCTGAAGGGATAGGTTCACTTGACACTTTGTATGGTTGTAGATTGCTAAATTTATTTAATATGATATATAAAATATTTCCAAAAAAAGAAAGTGATGGATCAGCATACAGGAGGGAGCTTGAAAACTTCGCTGAATGATGCACGAACAGCAAACTTGCACTCAATATCACCAAAACTAAGAAGCTGATTGTTGACTTCAGGAAGGGAAGATCAGAAGTGGAGAGAGTGAGCAAATTTAAGCTCTTGGGAGTCACAATTTTGGAGAATCTTTCCTCGGCCCAACACATTAATAGCATCGTGAGTAGAGTCAGCACCTCTACTCCCTCAGGAATTTGCAGAGGTTTGGTATGGCACCAGAAACCCTGGTAAATTTCTACAAATGTGTGGTGGAAAGTGTGCTGACAGGCTGCTTCACAGTCTGGTATGGAGACAGTAATACCCCTGAGCGTAAAGCTCTCCAAAAGGTAGTGGACACAGCCCTGGACATTACAGTCAAAACCATCTCCACTATTGAGGATATCTGCATGGAACACTGCCATCAGAGAGCAGCAGCAATTGTCAAGGATCCACACCACCCAACACATATTCTGTATTCGCTGCTACCATCAGGAAAAAGGTACAACTGCTCCCCCTCCACCATCAGACTCCTCAACAACAAACTCAATCAGGGACTCGTTTATGGACTCTTACTTCTACACTCTCTTTTTTTTATTCTTTCTGTCCTGCATAGTCAGTTGTTTACATCTGTTATCTGCTATTTGTTTACATGTATACGCTGTATACATTTTTTCCACTACTTCCTCGGAGTAATTCTGCTGTGCCAACAGGAAAAAGAATCTCAGGGTTGTATGTGATGTCATGTATGTACTCTAACAATAAATCTTAAATCTCAGCCTGAAATCTGATTCCCCAATGATCATTGGATTGTACACCTCTAGTTTTCCCTTCCTGAAGTCAAGATGAGGGGAGATAATCATCAGAAAGTTTGTTTTCCCATTGCCATGATATTAAGAAACCAGAAAAATCTTCCTTAAAACAAAATCTGAATGGTTAACTGAAATCATTCAAAGGCACCCATCTACCTGTCTAAACAATGTGCTGACAGTCTTAGGCAATAAGGATGGGTCACTACGGTTATAGCTTGAGGTATGAAGAAGACTCGCATACCAAGGGAGTGTGATTGACACTGACTTTATTGGGCTGTAACTCACCTTTTATAGGCAGCTGGCCTTGTCACCACTGGGGCGTGGCTTGACTGAGGCCAGCTGCTGATTGGTTGTCCTGGATGTGCGGGCCCGGATTAGACCCCCTGTGATTCGACTGCGGCCTATGGGAGCAGGCGGCTCATTCCTCGTGCTGTCTGCCCGATCGTTGTCTTCAACAATTGTTTGCTGTGTCGGCCTGTGGAGTGGGCCGCAGGCTGCTACACGAGCCCCACCCCCAGAAATGGTGATCGGACACTGCCTGTGCCGTGGAGTCAGGTGAGTAAGTGGCAGATTAACGTCCAAATGGGCCGGTTTAAGCCAGTTGAGCATGAAGGTCTCCTCCCTGCCGCCAATGTCCAACACACAGGTGGAACCGTTGTGTCTGACGATGCAATATGGGCCTTCATAAGGCCATTGAAGGGGATGCCGGAGGGACCTGTGTCAGATGAAAACAATGACAGACTGCAAAGTTTTTTGGGACAAAGAAACTGGCTTGCTCGTGAGCTCTGGGCTTAACTGGGGCTAGTGAGCCCAGACGCTCACACAGTCGAGACATTGTAACCATCGGGAGATCTCCCAAGTCCTTGGGCTGCCACAAATTCACCCGGGATGACTAGGGGCATGCCATAGACCAACTCAGCAGAGGATGCCTCGAGATCCTCTTTTGGTGTGGTACGGATGCCTAGCAGGACCCACTTTGGTCCAGTGAGTTGGGCCATCAGAGCAGTCTTCAGGTGCCTGTGGAACCTCTCCACCAGCCTGTTGGCCTGGTATGCTGTGGTGTGGTAGAGTTTAGACCCTACAGGGCATTTTCTAAGGCGGTCCACAGATTGGAAGTGAATTGGACTCCCCGTCAGATGTTGTGTTCGGGGATCCCGAAACATGCCACCCAGGTGTTCAGTAATGCCCATGCACATGTCTCCTTAAAGATTTCAGTTAGTGGCACCACCTCTGGCCATCTGGACATCCAGTCGACCATGATCAATAGATAACATGCACTTCTGGATACAGGTAGGGGCCCCACAATGTTTATGTGCACGTGGCTGAAATGGCGGCATAGTGGTTCGAAAGGCTGCGGAGGGGCTTTAATGTGGGTCTGGACCTTGGATGCCTGGCACTGAGTACATGTTTTGGCCTCTTTATGGAGGCTGTGCCAGACATACCTATTGGCCACTATTCTAACTGTAGTCCTCATAGCTGGGTGAGCCAAATTGTTGACCAAACCAAAAACTCGCCTCCTCCATGCAACCGGAATGATGGGGTGTAGTTTACCAGTCAGGATGCTGCAGAGCAGCATGCAGTTACCTGGAGCAATCTGGATGTCCCCCAGTTGCAGGCCAATAAGTGCTGTCCAGTACACCAGTATGTCAGGGTCTGCTTGCTGCCCATTTGCCAGGGCTGCATAATTGATACCCAGGGTGGGGTTGTGCACTACTAGGATAGCCAGACAGGATAGGGCATTGGCTATCACATTGAACATGTTCAATGTCCATCAAAAATTCAGATATGTAGGGCAGGTGCCACTGTTACCTGGCTCATCACAGATCTGACACCTTGCTGAAAGCAAAGTTAAGTGGCTTGTGGTCTGTGTAAATTTTGAACTTCCTTCCCTCCAGGAAGTAATGGAAATGCCGAATTGCCAGGTGTAACACTAACAGCTCTCTTATCAAAGCCACTATACTTGAGCTCTGGTGGCCTGAGATGTTTACAGAAAAAGGTCAGTGGCTACCACTGCCTGCTAACCCATTGCTCAAGTACACCCCTGACCACTGTGTTGGAGGTGTCTACCATAAGGGCGGACGGGGTGTCTGTCCTGGGATGCCCAAGGAGGGTGGCTTTGGCTAGGGCATCTTTGGTTGTTTGGAAAGCCTCGGTCACCTCTGTGACCACTGAATGTCTTTACTGGGCCCTCCCATGAGGGGAAATAGCGGACTCTGAAGAGGGCCACTGCAAGTATGAAGCAATGATAAAAATTGACCATACCTGCAAACTCTTGCAGTCCCTTCACGGTCGTTGGTCTGGGGAAGGAACGAATAGCATCCACTTTTAGTGGGCAATGGCCTGGCCCCATATTGGTCAATGCAATGGCCCAGGAAATCAATTGTCCCTTGGCCAAACTGGCACTTGGCCGGAATGATGGTTAAACTAAACTCACTTTGCCTGGAGAACAATAGTCTTAAGTGAGCAGCATGCTCGGTGCAGGTGTGGCTGGCTATTAAAATGTCATTAAGGAAGACTAAGGCGAAGTGCAGATCCCAGTCCACTGTGTCCATCAACCTTTGGAAATTCTGAGCCACATTTTTCAGCCCAAATGGCATGCGGAAGAATTCAAATAATCCAAAGGGGGTAATGATGGTAGTTTTGGGAATGTCATCAGGGTGAACTGGGATCTGATAATAACCCTGATGAGATCCACCTTAGAGAACATCCGTGGCTTTTGCAGATTAGCGGTGAAGTCCTGGATATAGGGCACTGGATACCTGTCAGGTGTGGTGGTCTCATTAAGACAGCGGTAGTCTCCACACAGCATCTAACCTCCAGCTGCCTTAGGTACTATACGGAGGGAGGAGGCCCATGGGCTATCACAGCATCGCACAATGCTGAGATCCTCCATCTAAGGGGGGCAAGATGCCACACCCTGGTGTGGAGGGGAAGGCCCTCTGTAATAATTTGGTGACTCACCCCATATTTGGTTTTCTCTGAGTTGAAATGGGCCATAGTGATGAAGGGTAATTCCACTAAGTCCTGAGCTAATTCGTTGTTGGCAGTACCCACCGAGTGTAGATGGGAGTTAGTAAGTTTGGTGCCCTTGAGTGAGAGTGTCTGAAATGTCCAGGTGTGTACCAGCTGATGCCCCTTAATATCCAACAGTAACGTTGGCTCTCAGGAAATTGGCACCCAGTAACGGTTGTTGTACAGCCACCACTGTAAACTTCCAGATGAATTGTCTGTCCCCAAACTGGAGGGGAATTATACAGGTGCCAAATGTCTGAATGTTGGAGTCATTTGCTGCTCAAAGTTCCCATCCCACCTTGACACTATGGGCTTCTAGGTTGGATGGGGGAAGGACACTGTACTGTGCCCTGGTGTCCACCAAGAAACGTTGGCCCAACAGGGAGTCTTGGATGTGGAGGAGGCTATGCAGTTGACTGGTCATTGCAGCCATCGATGATAGCCAGCCTTGGCATTTCCCTGGAACGTGCAGTAGGAGCGGCGTCAATGGGCCTCAGTACCCCACCATTGATGACAGAAACAGTACTTCTCTCTGTCAGTCGGACGGACGGCAGGCTTCCTTGCCAGCCGTTGCTGATGAGGTGCCATCACCTGTTCAAGTAAAGTGCAGGCATCCCTATTCAACACCCATAGCACGTCTGCTTGGGCAGCCACCCTCCTGGGGTCATTGGTCTTCCTCCACGATGAGCAGCTGGATGTCTTCAGACTGCCGCTCCAGAAATATTTGCTGGAACAGTGGGCAAGAGATATGGCCATCATTCAGAGTGAGCATGTTGCTCATGATGGTGGAAGGGGCCCTGTCCTCCAAACCATCGATATGCAGCAGTCAGGCCGCGAGCTCGTGCTTTGAGAGCCCAAAAGTGAAGATTAATAGCTCCTTTATGGCCACATACTTCCCTTGCTCCGGGGGCTGCTGGAGGAAATTGATGATGCGGGGTCTTGCTCAAGGGCACTGACCACGAGGTAGTAGCACATGTTGTCTGCGGAGATACGGTGAACTGCGCCTCGGCCTGCTGGAACCACACCCATGGTTGTGACATCCAGAAGCCCAGCAGCTTCAACACTATGGTGTTGATAGAAGGCTGTTCCTCCGTCATTGGGTCCAAAGCTCCATTTGGACCAGTCAGGGTCTCCACTGTTGCTATGGTTATAGCTTGAGGTAGGAAGAAGACATACACACCAAGGGAGTTTAATGAACACTGACTTTATTGGGCTGCAGCTCTGACTTTTATAGGCAGTCAGCCATGTTACCACCAAGGCATGGCTTGAGCGAGGCCGTCTGCCAATTGGTTGTCCCGGATGCGCGGGCCTGGATTGGACCCCTGTGATCCGCTGCCTGTGATTAGTCAATTCAAATGCCATTCCTGAGGCCTATGGGAGTGGGTGTCTTATTCCACGTGCTGTCTGCCCAATCGCTGTGATCGACGACCGTTTGCTGTGGAGTGGGCCGCGGGCCGCTACAGGGCAATAAAAACTGGCTTTCTATGTGGTCCACATTTTAACACTAATTTTAAAAAAAATCACGGCTAGATTAGCAAACATTGTAACTCTTGCTTTGAATGATGTTTTGATCAAAATCATGCCAGTCCTGTATTTCAAAATAAATGATAAAGAGTTCTATTTCCTCATTATTTTGTATAAGATAGTTTGATTGTTATTTGTTGAAAACAAAATTAAAATGGACTCCTCCCCTAAATATGTAATAAACTATTGTGGGGTATAAATAAGAGTATTTTCTTCAATAACAGATCTAAATTAAGGGTTTTTTTTTGTAAGATCTGTGAACATGTTATTTATTTTTTATTTTTTGCATAGAACATGACATATGGCCAGGGGCGACTCATGTGGCTTCAACCTTGTGTGTTTATCACTGACAAGTGGCTTAATGATATACAAAAAGATTATGGAATCTTGAAAATTAACAAATACTTTCAAATTCTACAGTTGTTGCATCTCTGATTCATTAAAATTATATAACTGCTTTCAATAATCAGTATGCTGTCAAAATGAAAATCTAATGGCTATGATAATACAGTAACTATCTATTTTCTTAAGATTAATGCTTTCTTATTTTATCTTCATTATAGAGCCATTAATATCCAAAATTTGATGTATCACAGATGGGTTTTAAGATGAGTATTTTCCCTCAAATTTAAGCAAGCTAGATTCCTATTTCATTTTAATGAGGGGAAAGAAAGGAGCCTTTTTTCCCAAAGGAGCAGGTTTCGAGTTTATTGTCAATCTTATGCAGATGCTATTACCCCAAAATCAATGAGGTAAACATCTGCCAATGTAGCAAATTATGCATCTGTAATGCTGCCGCAAAACAATGAATTTCATGAAGTTCTCGACAATAAATACTGATTCTGACACTTGCTGTCTCTTAACTTTGCATTGCCTGCAAACTTGAATAAGAATGCTCTTTTATGTAGTGATGACAGTATTTCAGCATCACTGATTCATTGCAATATTGCCACTTTTGTTAAAAAAATCTTTTGTAGCCATTCTAAATCCTGAACAATCATTTGCCAGTAAAATTTTTGTTTTTTTCATTCTTTCACAGATATACATTTTCCTGCATTTTGCTTCTTAATTGTGAATACCTCTATCTGATTGTCCATAAGCATCACTGTGAAAATGCTGACATTTCTTAATGATCTTTTTTCTTAAGATTCAAGACTCCTTTATTGTCATGTACACAATACACAAAATTTTTCAAATTTTGCTTGCTGTAATGGCACACAAAAAGGCGCCATTAATCTGGTGCCCCTACCAATAAGAGAAAGAGAAGCAAAAGAAGGTCCTGAGACACTGAGTGTCCGTGTATTCACTTCCGTCATCCTCTCTAAAGAAAGATCCCCGAAATGACCTATTTTCTTTTCCAAAAATTACACGAGGAGTACTGCGGCAGCTCAGATATTTCCTCTTAATGGGTTGATGCATTTGGATCCTGGAAATGCCTGCAATGGCTTTCAGAGGTTCTCTCACTTTCCTATAAATAGTGAATATTCGGGGAAATCTGGAGAACAATGACTGAGTAGAAATGTGTACATGTGTGCAAGTAACTGCACTGAAAAATACTTCACAAGTTGCTCGGAAAATTGTGACATTTTGAGGTTGGGTGAATGCAAATATTAGGACTGGCAGTGGTAATCATTGGTCTTTATCATAATGATAAATTTTGGATTTATTGTCAGAGTACATACATGACATCACATGAGATTCTTTTTCCTGTGGGAAGAATTATCATTTACTTATAGTGCAAAAAACGTACATGGAATAAACAAATAAAGAACTGTAAACAGATAACAAATGTAAACAAACTATACAATGCAGAATTTTTAAAAATCTAATAAAGTCCACAAGTAAGAGTCCTTAAATGAGTTCCTGATTGAGTTTGTTGTTGAGGAGTCTGATGGTGGAGGGGGAGCAGCTGTTCCTGAACCAGGTGGTGCGAGTCTTGTGGCACCTCTACCTCTTTCCGGATGACAGCAGTGAGAACAGAGCGTGTGCCGGGTGGTGTGGATCCTTGGTGATTGCTTATGCTCTCCAACTGCAGCATTCCCTGTTGATGTTTCCATAGTGGGAAGGATTTTGCCTGGGATCCACTACTTTTGGAGGGCTTTGTGGGCAAGGGTATTGGTGTCCCCATACAATTATACTACAATACTGACCACAAGAACGTCAAGATTTTCATATATGTGAAGATTAAAGCAGATATCCTGAGAGAGTGACTGGTTATTTGGGCCAGACTCTGCATAGTTTATGCCTTCTTTGATGGCATCAAGGGTATTCACTTGAGTTGATGTGAACTTATCGAATTTTGAAGACTATTCTACAGTAAACAACACTGGAAATGTTACTACACCCTAATGTGTGTAAATGTTATTTTTGTTGCTTGTAAATGAACTCTTGTTAATGGCTTACTAATCCATAATTACTAATAAGATAGCTCTCTGGTCAAAAAGACTAGTGTCATGAATATAGATAGTAAATTGTTTACATAAGTATTTCAAAATACAATAATTTTAATTTTTAAAGTTTATTCATGATATCTTAGCCTCTTTTAAACATATTTTTCCATACCTATGTCATGAGACTGTAGCGCTTACTATATATGAAATACATGGCAGCTACTTGTCTGGGCTACTTTGTTATATTTATATCTTCACAGAATGTGGACATTACTAGCAATATTTCTTTCTCATCTCAAATTGCCCTTGATCTAAGGTAGGGGTCAAAAACATTACTTGACCCTGAGCATTCTCCCAATCCTATAGCATCTACCACCAAGAGCGAGAAGATAATTGGCAAATGGGGACATTTTCATCTAGAGATTCCCCTCCAGGTTAACACATCATCCTGAATGAGAAATAATATAACCATGTCTTCATCATAACTTAGTCAAATACTGAGACACCCCATGTAACAATCTTCAACAAAAGATGGCTGGTTCAAGCACCACCATGGCAAGGAAGGTTGGAGAATAGATGGTGGCCTTGCCAGTAAGGTTTACAGACAGAAATAAATTTTAAAAATGAATGTGAGAGATTTTAATTTGATTTTAATTTACATCTGCGCTTTTCATGAAAGAAGCAACACTAACATTAAAATCCTGGAGAAATAGGCAATGACGATCTCTGGCATTAGTACAAAATGCACTTCAGACCCATCAGTAATTTCTGAATTATAAATTATTCTCCAACAATTACTGTTCCATTGTTACCTCAACTCTGATTCAAGTCAATGTACCAGATGCTGCAACATATCGTAAAACTCCAGGGTTGTTGGAAAGCATCTTGTTTCCATAGTGATTTGATGTACACTATTTTTTTTTACTGTCCTAGGTTTAGAACCTAGATTTATGGATATTGTGGAAAGCTTTATCAATGTGAACTGGTATTTTCTTTCCTGGTGACTGTGATGGCTGCAAACTTTCATGCTCATTGATAGAAGATTGTCATGGTGGGGAAACTCAGCTCAAACTTGTTATTACTTATTATATCAATAATTTTAACTAATTACCAAAAGTTACCTTTAAAATGGAAATTGCAAAATGGGAAGTACCTGATAATATTCAAAATATATATTTGCAAATACTGGGAATAAATCACACAAGTACTAACTAAAATAATTTTTAAAATTTTAAATACAAAGGGGGAGGAGGGGACCCTGCCAAAATAGATGATTTCTTGCTTTCATTGGAATTACCAAATTTGGATCAGCAATATCAAGGAGGTAGATACTCCCTTCTCTAGAGAGAAGATCGAAATGCAGAGGGATATAGTTAAGCTGGATGAGTGGGCAAAGGTCTGGCAGATGGAGTACAATGTTAGTAAGTGTGAGGTTATCCACTTTGGCAAGAAAAATAAAAGAGCTGAATATTATTTAAAGAAGAGCTGAATATTATTTAAAGGGTGAAAAACTACAGCATGCTGTTGTGCAGAGGGACTTGGGAGTGCTTGTGCATGAATTGCAAAAGGTTAGGTTGCAGGTGCAGCAGGTTATTAAGAAGGCAAATGGAATGTTGGCCTTCATTGATAGAGGAATTGAATTCAGGAGTAGGGAGGTATTGTTGCAACTGTATAAGGTACTGGTGAGACCGCACCTGGAGTACTGTGTCCAGTTCTGGTCTCCATATTTGAGGAAGGATATACTGGCTTTGGAGACGGTCCAGAGGAGGTTTACTAGGTTGATCCCTGGGATGAAGGGGTTGACTTATGATGAAAGATTAAATCATCTAGGATTGTATTCGCTCGAGTTCAGAAGAATGAGAGGAGATCTTATAGAAACATATAGGATTATGAAGGGTATGGATAGGATAGATGTAGGAAGGTTTTTTGAGCTGGCCGGGGAAACTAAAACGAGAGGACACAGTCTCAAGATTCGGGGGAGTAGATTTAGGACAGAGATGAGAAAAAATAGTTTTTCCCAGAGAGTAGTGAATGTTTGGAATTCTCTAAGCAGGGAAGTGGTTGAGGCTGCCTCATTAAACATATTTAAAATTTGGTTAGATAAATTTTTACATGATAGAGGAATTAGGGGATATGGGGAGAAGGCAGGTAGGTGGAGTTAGGTCATAAATTAGATCAGCCATGATCGTATTGAATGGCGGAGCAGGCTTGATGGGCCATTTTTGGCCTACTCCTGTTCCTACTTCCTATGTTCCTATGAGTACTCTGCAGACAGATAAATAGCTGGGAGAGGATGGTTTCCCTGTTGAATTTTATAGAAAATTCAAAGACATTTTAATGCCCCTCCTTATGAAGGTGGTGGATCAGGCGTTGAAGAAACATACCCTTTTTCAACAGCAATCATTACGGTGAACCTGAAAAAAGACAAGGACCTATTGAAGCCCTCCTCCTATTGGCACAGTTGGGGGAGAACCTGGGAGTGGCTGTATCCCTGGATGCAGAGAAGGCCTTCGATAGATTGCAGCTGGATTATTTGTTTAAGACACTGGAAAAATTTGGACTGGGCCAAACATTATAAACCCCAGGCTAAAATCATCACAAACGGGCAAGTGTCTCCAATGTTCCCGCTGAGAATATCTAGTAGGCTAGGTTGCCCACTGTCCCCAGCTCTGTTCACACTAGCTATTGAACCACTAGCAGAAGTTATACCGCAGGATCCAGACATAAAGGGGTTTAAGGTAGGCCAGGTGGAACACAAGATCAACCTGCCTTCTGGCAATGTGTTAGTGTATTTGAGAGAACCTGGGGGGTTGTTGATCAAACTGAGGCATAAAATTATGCCTTTGTCAAAAGGAGATTATAGACCCTATCAACAAGAAAGCCATTTCACATGGCTCCAGGAAAGCATTAAATACTTAGGGATAAGAATGGATAAAGACCTATGTAATAAATCTATATATATTAAATCATCTCCTTTTGCTCCGGAGGATTGAGGAGGATCTGGCCAGATGGAAAACTCTGCCCATAACATCAATGGGTAGAGTTAACTGTGTAAAAATGAAGGAGATGCCAATACTACAATATCTCTTTCAAACGCTGGCCATTTCATTGCCCCGTGCTTCTTCAAAATGCTCAATGGATATGTCAGAAACTTTTTGTGAAATGGTAAGGTGTCTAGAGTCTCCATGAAAAAGTTGACATGGGAATATAAATTGGGGGTCTTAAAACTGCCAGATATTTTTTTTAACTACTGGGCGTCCCAAGTGAGGTTTGTTGCCTAATTTTTTGAGGGAGGAAGTCTCCCTTCTTGGCCACAAATCAGGTTACATGCCGTAGAAGAAAAGATAGAAGGAGAATTTATATACAAATGGGACACCAAATCAATTTTAAAAATAACAGATAACCCCTCATTAATAAAACGTGCACCAGACGTGGCACAGAATAAACTGATGGATTAAAGGTGGGGTTGTCTCCTAAAATGCCCTTGACCTAGAACAATTTAATACCTATGACTGGGCAATGAAATCCTGGATACCTGGTGCCAGAAGGGGATCAGGTGTATTGAGGATTATTACTATCAAGGGCAGCTCATGTAATTTGAGCAATTGAGGACTAAATATGAGTTATCAAATAGAACATTCTTCTGCTTTCTGCAATTAAGTTCTTTTCTGAGGGATAAACTGAACCTGCTTGACTGTAGTGACATGGAGACTCTCATTAGAAAGGGGAATGTGTGCAATTTCTAGGATGTATTCCATAATCCAAAGTGAAAGCCTGAAGCCAGGCTTACATCGGTCAAGGGAAAGATGGAAGTCAGACTTGGGCATAACAATTGATGAACAATGGTGGGAAGATTTGTGTTTTAATTGCCTGACAGGAATTATTAATGCCAGACATATGCTGATACAATTTCTTGCATCTGCTATACCTCACATTGATAAAATTACACAACTCAAAGCCAGAAATCTCGGAAATGTGCTTCAGGTGCAGTGTGGAGGTAGGAACCTTTGTCCACTCCACCTGGCTGTGTACAAGAGTGAGATCCTTCTGGGAAGACCTGAGGGACACTCTGAAAAAAAATTACAAAAGTGGATTTTCCACAGGATCTGAAGTTGTATCTTCTAAGGGGCATTGGAGAAGTAGAGTTTAGGCAGCCTAAACACCAAATTCAGTTTGTGATGGTCGACTTGTCAGTAACCAGGAAGTGTATAGCGGTTAAGTGGAAGTCTGACTCCCAGTTAAATATTTCATGATGGAATATGGAAATACAGAGTTACATTCCCCTGGAGAAAATCACCTACAATTTACAGAAGAGATAGGACACATTCGTTGAAGTAAGGCAACCATATCTGAGGCACACATAGGTGCATAGATATAACTTACACCCTCTCCCTCCCCACCACTCCCCACTCCCCCCCCCCCCCCAAAATAAGGAAAAAGAAACAATCCATCCCAGCAGGTAAAGGATTAAGAATATGAAATGAGGAATGTGGCACATACGAAGTGTGTTTTTGTTTTGATGAGGATCATTTTCTTTGTAGGTATTTAGATGGTTTTTGTATGTCTGTATTTTTATATTTTGGTATTTGTATAATTTAAGGGATAGGGGATGGGGAGGGTGTAAGGAGGGGGAAATAAGGAGAATGTAAAATTCAATTTATTGGATTTGCAAGAGTCTTTGAAAAATCAAAAATAAAATATTCAAAAAAAGAAAATGCTCAGTATTTCTGAACTTGTCAATAAACACAAAATTACTACAATTAGCAGCTGAGATTTTTTTTAAAAAACAAACCAATATTTAATATACACTGTCATGACCAACTTCAGAACAGTTGCTGTATCTGGTATATTACTTATGATTAATCATTATGGAAATATGTGGCTAGACTGTGGAACATTTTTCAAGGTATTGCCTCACAAAAGGTATTTATTCTGAGCAGGACTGTGCTTGAGAGGCAGCAAAATGCTCAGTGCAAGTTGAGTTTCACTTTGAGTTCATCGGAGTTGAACGTAACTTAGAATATTCAGCTATGGTCAGTAGGTAAAAATAAACAGTAGTTTGTTTTTTTCCCAATTATATAGCAAGGTATAAAATATTATATTTGATTTAAAAATGTAAATTGCGCACAGCAGGCACAGTATAAGCTTCTAAATAAGCATATTAATTTGCTACTTAACTTCACTGGTCCAAAAGAATAAACCCTGAAAAGTTACCGGTTAAGTGTTACATGATCTTACCTGACACAAATAATACAGAAATACTTTACAACTGATTTGGAAATTCAAGAAAATGACATCCACTGAAGACCAATGTAATTGCTGCCATCTACTGTTGGATTCAATAAATTAAACTGGAACATTATTTTCCATTTTCTGCAACATGAAGAACACACGGCCTTTTCTTTGGCTTGGCTTTGCAGACGAAGATTTATGGAGGAGTATGTCCACGTCCTATAACTCCAGAAAATATGCCAACTTTAGGCTCTTTCAAACTGCTGTGTAAAATGGGGTTAACTGGGCAATTTGCATGGTTTGAGCCCCAGTTACGCAGCAGTTTGAAAGGGTCCAACCGGGTCAACCCTTTCAGAACCCAACGGGGTCCCTGACCTCCCTCAGAGGTAGTCAGGGAACCCAGTTAAACTTACCTAGATCTCATCCACGGCTGATTGGAAAAGGAAAATGGCTGATCCGCTTATTCCAGTGACATCAGCTCTTGCGTGTGTGTGTGTCACCGGGCAGCCAGCACCTGAACATCCAGCAGTACTTCCGGTGAGTGTGTGACACATCATTGAGGGGTCGGAATCCCCCTTAAATTGCCAGGTTGGCGATTTAATGGGTAGATTCCCCTGCAATTTGAAAGGTACTTCCAGCACCTTTGCCCCAGTAATTTCACCTGGGTCCCAGGTCCCAGATGCTGCAATTTAAAAGGGGCCTTTGACTTTCAATATTTAATTAATTAGAAAAGAGTCTATGGTGTTCACATGTCCAAAGATAAGCTGGCTTGTATCTTTTCTAATATTAACCCTACTTGTGACAGATGCAAATCTAATATTGCTACATTGACACGTGTTTTGGTCTTGTCCATCCTTAGAAATCTATTGAAAAGAATTTTAAAATTTCTTTTCAACTGTATTTCAGGTGAAGCTATGACCCAATCCAATAACTGCTCTTTTGGGGTTATTGTACCAGACATAGGGAGTTTTTCTGCATCTCCGTAATGGATTATGGCCTTCTCTACATTATTGGCTAGAAGAGTCATCTTATTGAAATAGAAAGACTCTAGACCTCCAACAGTGTTTTAATGGTTCTCTCATATTTATGTCCTGTTTAGAAAAAAAATTAGATATCATGCGTATGATTCATTGGTGAAATTTGAAGATACATGGTGACCTTTTATGTCTTATTTTCATTTGATGTAAAATGTGATTAGATGTACTCACTCTTCCAGATGAGATATAGTCTTACCTTTGTTTTTTGATTTATGGTATGAATCAAAAGCTACAAAATATATGTAACCCAGGATTTTTTTTTGGTTAGTTTTCTTTTTTTTTAAATAGAGTAAGTTAGGTGGTTTTATTTTTATATATGTCTTTTCTGTTTCCATCCAGTACAGTGGAGGGGGGACTGAGTTTATATTGTTTGAAGTTTTATCTTGACATATATACACATACACACATATGTCATCTTGTACTTTCAGTTTTGTTCCCTTTTCTTCATTGTACTGTATTTATTATAAAAAAAGATTGAAAAGGAAAGAAGAGTCTGGGCAAAACTGAATTGGATTCAGCCTCCAAACTGGACATTGCCTATGTATACATAGTTGGGCTGAATAAAAAGAGTCAAACAAGCTGAACCCTCATACATGAGGGGCATAGTAGTCTCCGATGATACATTCCTGAAAGCCTGTCTAGAATATCCTGATAGCTACAATAAAAGGCAAGCCCTTATCTTAAAGTTTGTAAGAATTTGTAAAAGTTTTCAAATATCATCAATATTCAGAGATTCAGGCGTTTGTAGAGGTTTGGTATGACAATGAAAATCTTGGCAAACTTCTACAAATGTGTAGTGGAAAGTGTGCTGACTGGCTACATTACGGCCAATATCTCTGAGTGGAAAGCCCTTCCAAAGGTAGTGGTCAGAGCTCATCATGGTGGGCAAAACTTTCCCCACCATCGAGAAAATATACATGGAACGTTGGGAACGGAAATCAGCAACAAATATCAGGGATCCACACCACACAGGACTTGCTCTGTTCTCATTGTTGCCATCAGGAAAGTGGTATATGTGTCACAAGACTTGTACTGCCAGGTTCAGGAACAGTGGCTACCCGTCCACCATCAGACTCCTCAACAACAAATTCAATCAGAGTCTTATTTAAGGAGTCATACTTTGCATATTATTTATTATTAATCATTTATTTTCTGTTTTGCAGTTTGTTTGTACTTCCTTCTTGTTTACATTTCACCCTGTTGTATACATAGCTTTTCTTAAGTACAGTTTTTTTTTAACACTACCAATAAGTAGAAATTCTACCTGACCCATAGAAAAAGAATCTCGGGGTGGTATGTGATGTCATGTATGTATCCTGACAATAAATCTGAAATATTTAAAAGCTTGTTTCAGGCTATGTTTAAAAGAGAAAAAAGGGGGGAAAGAGAGGGAGGGTCAGCACCAAGGGGTTGCATCCGCAGGCACTGCCCCCCTCCCCCAAGCGAGGGGCTGTACTCCCCATACAATTGCAGCCATTGTTCATCAGTCCCACCACCAACCCCTCCAGTGTCACTAATGGGAGGGGGGGGGGAGGTGGGAGACTTTTGAGGGACAGTAAAAAATAAAGTGAGGTGTTTCCAAATGAAGGCATTGTTGGACATATCAGTACAAGACAAGAGTGCACTGAAATTGGTTCAAGTTAGAATATGGGCCATAGGTTGATGAATATTTAGCATATAACGTTCCTCTGATTTGAGCCTCAAATATATTTCATGAAAAGTATGTCATCTTCAGAACTGTGTCCAATACAATGGTGAGATTTGGAAGTAGCAGTATCTTTACACTACAACCAAATTATCAGCAAAATAGGAAAGGTGGGATTGGCAAGAACCTATTTGCTGATGTTTAGTTTGGATTTTATCAGGACAGCATGAATCCTGTGACTTCTCTTTACAACCTGAATTGTAATCTAACAAGAATTAGAGAGGCTCATCATTTGCAATATCTTGGCAGCATGGTTAACACCAAAATTGAAGTTTGGAATCTATGCATAGCTTTCTAGTGGATATAGATATATCTCAAACAAAAAAATGCCATGGCACTGTATTTCACATCCAGGGCATCACTGCAGGATTTCCACAGGGCATTCACACTGCCCCTCCCCCTTACTATTTTGTTCAGCTGCCTGTCCACATTTTGTCCATAACTTCATGAAGGGCTCAATCTCAAATCATTGGTTATGTTTCTTTACTGTATAAAGTATGCTGTTTGACCTGATGAGTTTCTCCATTGTTGTGTTTTTGCTTCACTCTTGCACAAGTCAGAAGGGGAGATATCTGCTGATAAGGACACGATGTTCAGTTTCATTCATAATTGCACTGAAAATATTGCATGCATGTGGAAACAATAACAAACAAACATGGGCTGATATATGGCAAGTAGCCGATGAGAGCAGTGACACGCAGTAAGTAACTCGAGAGGCTGAGAAGGAGCCACTGATTTACAGGCTTTTATTCACAATGGGCAGGGACCTCATCCTGTGCCATGACCCAGGCTTTCTGGGGAAGCATCAAGGTGTTAGAGGCGTTATACAAGATCAAAAGAGGAAAGGGCCACAGGTACAGTCACAGAATGGGTGAAACCAGGTAATCAGGAATACAGCAGTTCACCACATTTACTTCTTGTTTTTTTTTATTGTCCAGCAGGATTACATGGGGCACAAAGACTTACAGGTTAAGCCAGTCCGGTGACTTGACCTTTCCTAATGACCGGTGGAGCGCCAGTTGTTGGGTTGCGACTGAGGCCACCGTCTCGTCCTGGACCTCCGGTGCTGTGTCAACCTTCTTGGGGTGCGATGGTTTGGCCAGAGTGACTGGGGGAGTGTTCTTGGTGGGTATACTCCTCGGGGGCTCCCATGTGCACAAAGTCCCAATGGAGACCATTTCTTCGCGCCCATCTGGGTAGGCCATATATGCATATTGGGGGTTTGCATGGAGGAGCTGAATCCTTTTGACCGGGGGTCAATTTTATGGCCCCTCACGTGTTTTCACAGCAGGACTGACCCTGGGGACGTCAGTCGGGAGGGTAGTGTGGTCCCCAACACAGACTTCCCGAGGAAGGAGAAAATTCTTTCGTGAGGGTTAGTGTTAGTGGCAGTACATAGCAGAGAATGAGTGGCTTGGAGTGCCTCTGGAAGGACCTCCTGCCAGTGAGAGAGGATGGCCTTCCACACAGTGCCGTTTTCTCTCTCTCAACCTTACTGTTCCCACAGGGGTTATAAGTCATAAACTAGGACCCTCGGTCGCTGTGGATGTACGACGGGTACTCGAACAGGGTGAACAGGTTGCACAGGGCACGAATGACTGTGATGGTGGTCACATCAGGGCAGGGAATGGCAAAGGGGAGCCATGAATACTCGTCGATAACCGTAAGGAAGTATATATTGCATTCAATGGAGGGAAGGGGGCTCTTGAAGTTCATGCTCAGGCACTCAAAGGGGCACGTGGCTTTTAATCAGGTGCACCGTCCAGTTGGTAGAAATGCGGCTTGCACTCCGCACAGACTCTGCAGTCCCTGGTCATATCTTTGACATCCCAATGGAGTATGGCAGATTCCGAGATTTGATAAAGTGAAAAAATCTTGTGACACCAGGGTGGCGGAGGTTGTTGCAGAGGGCTTTGAGTCTATCTACCTGTGCGTTGGCACATGTCCCTCGTGACAGGGCATCTGAGGGCTCGTTGAGCTTTCCCGGCTGGTACAGGATATTGTAATTGTAGGTGGAAAGCTTGATTTTCCACCTCAAAATTTTATTGTTCTTTATCTTACCCCGCTCTTTATTGTTGAACATGAATCTCATGGCCCGCTGGTCCATGATCAGTGTAAAAGTCTGCCGGCCAGGTAGTACCTCCAGTGCCATACTGCCTCAACTATCACCTGAACCACCTCCTCTATAGAGGTGTGTTGGACTTCAGGGCCCTGGAGGGTGCGGGAGAAAATGGCAACGGGGTGGCATGCCTGATTAAGGGTGGTGGCCAGGGCAAAATCAAATGTATTGGTCTGCATCTAGAAAGAGGCAGATTCAGTCACTGCATACGTTGCGGCTTTTGCGATATCCTCCTTTATGTGGCAGAAAGCTGTCCATGCTTCATTTGTAAGGGGATTTATCCACATAATAAGAAAAGAATCCCAGGCACCTCTTCAGGGCCTTGAGGCTGAGGGGAAGGGGGGAAGTCTAGCAGAGGCCGCATGCGGTCAGGGTTGGAGCGTAATGGCCCCATTCTCAATGACTCAGCCAAGGATCATCAGTCAGGTAGTGAGGAAAACACACTTATCCTTATCGTAGGTCAGATTCAGGTGTTTGGCAGTGGTGAGGAATTTCTGGAGGTTCGTGACATGGTCTCAGATTGTGGCCGCAGATCATTATGTTATCCAGTTATGGGAAGGTGGCATACAGGTAGTTTTGGCCTACCATCCAGTGCATCTTCCGTTGGAAGATAGAAACACCATTGGTAAAAACAAAGGGGTCCCTGAGGGTAGAGGCAACAGTCCGCCCTAAAGCTGTGTGCTGGTGATCCTCAGGGTGGTTGGGGAGTTGGTGGTAGGTGGATTTCAGGTCTATTGTGGAGAACACATGATACTGGGCGGTTTGGTTGACCATATCCGCAATGTGAGGGAGGGGGTACACATCCAGCTGCATGTAGCGGTTAATAGTTTGACTATAGTTGATCACCATTCTGCGTTCACCCCCACCCTTGACCACCACTACCTGTGCTCTCCAGGGATTGGTGCTGGCCTCAACAATCCCCTCGTCCAGGAGCTATTGTACCTCCACCTTTATAAAAATTCTGTCGTCCTCACTGTATCACCTGCTTTTTGTGGTGACTGGCTTCACTTGGTGGAGAAATTGCCGAACGGCAGCGGGGGGGTGGGATCAATGCAGAGGTTAAAGAAACTGCATGTCGGTTGGGCCAGCGGGGGAGGGAGGGGGTGAGGGCAGGGGGAGGGGAAGAGCAGATGGGTTAAGGAACTGCGTTTTGCTGACAATGAGGGGTGGGAGACGGCTGTCATATTGCAGAGTGACACTCTTTAAGTGGCACTGGAAATCTATCCCCAACAGTACCAGTGCACAGAGCTGAGGCATAACGACAAGCTTAAAGTCTCTATACGTCATGCCCCACATGGTCAGTGTCACGGTAGTGTTGCTGTGAATTTCTGCAGAGTGAGGCTAGGGCGACTTTGTAGACAATTGGCTTAGCCTCAAGGGAGTAATGTTGGACAGTGTCAGGATGAATAAAGCTCTCGGTGCTCCCACTATCAAAAAGGAATTTAGTCACATGGTCATTGATGGAGATGTCCATCATGGAGCGGACGAGTTGGTGAGGGCTGTTCAGGTCCAACACCACTGAGGCCAGGGTCATCAGTGCTCCGACCAGTGCTGACTTGCCGTCTGGGGGAATGATGGCGGCCCCCACGCAGCAGCATGGGTCTGCTCAAAAGTCAGTGGTGTCCAAGATGCTGGCCCCCATGTTGCAGCATGGTCATACCTGGAAGATGTCAGCGTCCAAGATGGCGGCTGCCATGCCATGCACGCAGCGGTGCTCGGGCTGCGATCAGCATACTCTTGCGTAGTGGACCTTCTTCCTACACTTGGAGCACGTCGCATCTCTCATCGGGCAGCGTTTTCAGGGGTGTTTTGCCTAGCCACAAAAGTAGCACCGGGTGCTCCTGGGAGATAGCGGCTGTGGTGGGCATGTTAATCAGGCACGGTAGCAGACCGGTGGCCTGTAGACCTGCATCCCAGGATGGCGACCCCCGTGTGGGCCTGTTCACAGTATACGCTTCCACGTTGTAGAAGGTGATCCCCAGTGACTGCACAAGATCAACCACCCCTTTTAAGTCTAACTTACTCTACTCGAGTAACCTCTGGCACACGTAGTCAGACCTGGTGCATGCAACATAGCCATCCTGGATCACGTCTTCTGTGTTTTGGGTGGCCGATATTACCTGGAAGCTGCTCACCATGCAAGTCCCCGCAGAGCCCGGAGGAACTCATCGCCCAATTCGCTCGGTCGCTGTCTGCAGGTGGCCTGCATGTGCCTGACGTATACTTCGTTAACTTTCTCCCTGTATTGTCCCTTAAGCATATTCATTGCTTCAACATGGTAGCATCCCTGATCATTGGGAACACACAGGGTCCAACCCAGGAGAAGAGAAGATGCATCTGTTTGCGTTGATGGTCACAATGCCAGCTGAGTTTTGTAGGAATGCCTCGAAACAGTGTAGCCAGAGTTTGAAGCTGTCTGAGGCATCAGGCGACTGTGGGTCAATCTCCAGCTTGTTGGGTTTCAGGAGTTGGTCCATTATTGGCATGAAAACAAAAAAATTGTGAATAAAATTGATGCACAGTAAATAACTTGAGAGGATGAGGCTGAGTCACTGATTTACAGCCTTTTATTCACAATGGACAGGGACCTCATTCTGTGCTGTGACTCGGGCTTCCTGGGGAAGGGTCAAGGTGTTAGAGGTCAAAAGTGGAAGGGGCCACAGGTATAGTCATGGAACAGGGTGGGTTAATCAGGAATACAGTTGTTCAGCAGTTCACCATGTGGTATAGTTGGCGTAGCGGTTAGCGCAACGCCTTTACAGTGCCAGCAACTGGGACTGGAGATCAAATCCCATGCTATCTGTAAGGATTTGGTACTTTCTCCCCATATCTGCGTGGGTTTTCCCTGGGGGCTCCAGTTTTCTCCAACTGTTCAAAAGGTTCATTGGGAGTAAAATGGGCGGCATGGATTGGTGGGCTGAAATGGCCTGTTACCACACTGAATGTCTAAATTTAAAACTTTAAGTGCCAAGCAATGGCTATTGTCTATTCTTGTCCCTGTAACAACTTAATATTTAATGCCATTTCCATCATTGAACTTAGAGGAATGTCTCACAATCAGTACCTTGAGGATTACCAATGGTCAGAAACTTAACTGAACAATGTACACAAATATATATCAGATATTTGTTAATGCATTGACTCATCTGCTATTGATTCCAACTTTTAACACGATCATTCAATATACTCACCCTGCTCTGATGAGTGCAAAAGCTAAATCTCAACACCATTCAGAATAAAGCAGTCCACTTAATTAGTTCCTCATTCACAACTTGTATGTTTATTTCTCTATCATCGCTCACCATATTCACAATATACACCATCAGAAAGATGCATTACAGCAATAGGCCTAGATGTCCTCCATGTTTTATACTTTCATCATCTTGAAGGAAAAAGCAAAAAGCTTCATTTTGCGAGGTAATAGATTCTGGAAACACAACCATTCACAGATTCCCAATTAAAATCACACATATCCTGATTTGGTAGTATATTATAAATGATAAATATAATTTCATTTTTAACTCAGGAACACAGGATTGGGCAATCGAGTTCAACAGTTGAAGGGCAATTGAGGTCAAGTGACCCAAACATCACTATATAAGTGAGGGATTGTGTAGCAGAGCTGTCATCGAGGAAGCAATCATCATCGGAGTGGACTGAGACAGAGCGGAAAGGCTTTGGCCTTAGGTGCTTCAGTGAATAGGGGCTGAGGTGGTGGTGCAAGAGTTGAAGTAAGAAAGGGCCACCCTATTCGGGGAACAAAAAGGATTCAGCAGGTAGGCACATGTAAGGGCAGATTTTAGGTATCATATTTTTTTTTTCTGTAGTCATAAACAGTGGGAATGGCAGCCAAGGCAGGGGAATGCTCCTCATGAAGAATGTGGGTCATCAGGGAAGACCAGTATCCCTGATGACTTCATCTGTGAGGTGCTTCCAGCATCAGCTCCTGACAAGCTAAGGAATTGGAGCTGGATCATTTGGGAGGTAGAGGGGGTGGTAGACAAGAGTTGCAGGGACACTATCACACCTTGGAGGCAGGAGGAGGGTAGATGAATAGAAGTCAGGAGAAGGAAAGGGAACAGGCAAGCGATGCAGGGCACCCCTGTGGCAATTTCCCTCAATAACAAGTATACCATTTTGGATATTTTTGGGGGAAAACGACCTACAACAGTCAAGTCATGGTGATCAGATCTCTGGGAAGGAGTCTTGTCCTATGGCTAAGAAGGGAAGAGAAGGGAAGAGGCAAGCTGTAGTGATAGGGGATTCCACAATTAGGGGGAACGGATAAGAGGTTCTGTGGAAGAGATCGAGTATCCCAGATTGCCTCTCTGGTGTCAGGGTCTGAGATATCTCAGATTGAAATCACAGTATCCTCAGAAAGGAAGGTGAACAGTCAAACGTCGTGGTCCATATAGGTACCAATGATGTGGTTAGGAAGGGTGAGGAGGTTAGGCACTAGGTTGAAGCACAGGACCTCCAGGGTTGTGATCTCAGGATTTCTACCCATGCAACTTGCTAGTGAGGTTAGAAATAGGAGGATAATGCATCTCAACACATAGCTAAAGACATGGAGCAGGTGGGAGGGCTTCTGGATTATTGGGCTCTCTTCCAGGGAAGGTGGGACCTGTTCCAACAGGATGGTATTCATCTAAACTGTTGGGGTATTAATATCCTTGTAGGAAGGGTTGCTAGTGCTTCACCAGTGGGTTTAAACTCGATCTGCAGAGGGATGGGAAACAGAGTGCCAGAGCAGATAGAGAAGTGACAGAGGGAAAGGATGATGAGAAAATTGTATGCATCATTAGAAGTCAACAGGTTGTACCTGGTGGAAATGTTCTCAGGTGCATCTACTTCAATGCAAGGAGTGTTGTAGGAAAGGCAGACGAGCTTAGAGTGTGGATTGGCATGTGGAATTATGACTGTGGCCATTAGTGAAACTTGGTTGCAGATGGGGCAGGACTTGCAGTTCAATGTTCTAGGCTTTCATTGCTTTAGATGCAATACAACGGAGGGTGGGGGGCTTGAAAGGGTGCGAAGAGCATTGCTCATCAAGGAAAATATAACAGCTATGCTCAGGCAGGATAGACCAAAGAGCTAGTCTACTGCGGCTACATGGGTGGACTGAAGAATGGGAAAGGCATGACCACATTCATGGGGTTGTATTATAGACCACCCAATAGTCAACGAGAATTAAAGAAGCAAATCTGTACACAGATAGCAGACAGCTGCAGGAGACACAAGGTTGTGATAATAGATTTTAATTTAACCATATATAATAACCATATATAACCACTTACAGCACAGAACAGGCCAGTTCGGCCCTACTAGTCCATGCCATAACAAATCCCCACCCTCCTAGTCCCACTGACCAGCACCTGGTCCATACCCCTCCAGTCCTCTCCTCTCCATGTAACTATCCAGTCTTTCCTTAAATGTAACCAATGATCCCGCCTCAACCGGAAGCTCATTCCACATCCCTACCACCCTTTGCGTAAAGAAATTTCCCCTCATGTTCCCCTTATAATTTTCCCCCTTCAATCTTAAACCATGCCCTCTAGTTTGAATCTCCCCCACTCTTAATTGAAAAAGCCTATCCACATTTACTGTCTGTCCCTTTTAAAATCTTAAACACCTCTTTCAAGTCCCCTCTCAATCTTCTACGCTCCAGAGAAAAAAGCCCCAGTCTGCACAACCTTTCCCTGTAACTCAAACCTTGAAATCCTGTCAACATTCTCATGAACCTTCTCTGCACTCTCTCTATTTTGTTTATATCTTTCCTATAATTTGGTGACCAAAACTGTACACAGTACTCCAAATTTGGCCTCATCAATGCCTTGTACAATTTCATCATAACCTCCCTACTCTTGAATTCAATACTCCGATTTATGAAGGCCAACATTCCAAATGCCTTCTTCACCACACCATTTACCTGAGTATCAGCCTTGAGGGTACTATTTACCATAACTCCTAAATCCCTTTGTTGCTCTGCACATCTCAATAGCCTACTATTTAATGCATATGACCTATTTAGATTTGCCTTTCCAAAATGTAACACCTCACACTTATGTGTATTAAATTCCATCAGCCATTTCTCAGCCCACACCTCCAGCCTATGACCTATTTAGATTTGCCTTTCCAAAATGTAACACCTCACACTTATCTGTATTAAATTCCATCAGCCATTTCTCAGCCCACACCTCCAGCCTTCCTAAATCACCTTTTAATCTACGGTAATCTTCCTCACTGTCCACACCACCACCACCAATCTTTGTATCATCCGCAAACTTGCTTATCCAATTCTCCACCCCTACTTCCAGATCGTTAATATATATATAACAAACAATAGTGGACCCAGGAGATCCCTGAGGAACTCCACTAGTCACCGGCCTCCAATTGGACAAACAATTTTCTACCACTACTCTCTGACACCTCCCATCCAACCACTGCTGAATCCATTTCACTACCTCCTTATTTATACCTAACGCCTCCACCTTTTTTCCTAACCTCCTGTGGGGAACTTTGTCAAAAGCTTTACTAAAGTCTAAATAGACAACATCCACAGCTTTCCCTTCATCAACCTTTTTTGTAACCCCCTCAAAAAACTCAATCAGGTTTGTCAAGCATGATCTACTCCTGACAAAACCATGCTGATTACTCCCTATCAATCCCTGTACCTCCAAATATTTGTAAATACCATCCCTCAGAACACTTTTCATCAGCTTTCCCAGGTTTACATTTGGACCCTTTCTTAAACAGCGGAACCACATGCGCCACCCTCCAATCCTTTGGCACTACCCCCGTGGCCAGTGACATCCTAAATATCTGTTAATGGCCCCACTATCTGTCCACAAGCCTCCCTGAGTGTCCTTGGGAATATTTTGTCCGGTCCTGGAGATTTATCCACCTTTATCTTTTTCAACACAGCCATCACTCCCTCCTCGGTTATCCTTATATGCTTCATGACCTCCCCACTATTTTTCTTTACTTTAACTGGTTCAATTTTTTTTCCCTAGTGAATACCGAGGCAAAGAAATCATTCAAAATTTCCCCCATTTCTTCTGACTACCCTCAGCCTACCCTCGCTATCTACAAGGGGTCCAATTTTATCCCTCACTAATCTTTTACTTTTAATTTGCCACATATTGACTGGGACTCCCATACCGTGAAAGGGCTGGATGGCTTGGAGTTCGTCAAATGTGTTCAGGAAAGTTTTCTAAATCCATATGTAGAGGTAACAACTAGAGAGAGTGCAACATTAGATCTCCTATTAGGGATTGAGACAGAACAGGTGACATAAATATGGGAACATTTTGAGTCCAGTGATCATAATGCCATTAGTTTCAAGTAAATTATGGAGAAAGATATGTCTGGGCCTCAGGTTGAAATTCTAAATTGGAAAAAGGCCAATTTTGAGGAAATGAGAAGTATTTAGAATGCGTGGATTGGAATAAGTTGTTTTCAGGCGAGGTTGTGCAAAGTAAGAGGAGGACCTTCGAAAGTGAAATTTTGAGAGTAGAGAGTTTGTATGTTCCTGTCAGGATTAAAGTTGAGGTGGGACAGAAGTGGAAAGAGTTAGTACCTTCAAATTCCTGGGAGACTTTTAGAGCTAGCACTTCAAGGCAACTGTGAAGAAGTCCAGGCGATGTCTCAACTTTTTCAGAAGTTTGAAGTGATTTGGTTTGTCACTGAATACTCCATTCAACTTCTATAGGTTGTTATGGGCCCAGAGGATCCCAAAATCCAGCAGCAATAGAAATTCACCAAGACAAATGGTTGCTTAAACAAAAGTTGCTTTTAATTATCTTTACACATGAAAACAGGATCAAACTTTAACTTATTACTATTAACTTAACCTAACTTAACCCCCTTCTAATTCTAAGCACATGTGTACGTAATGTGTAAGTTCAGAATCGTTCTTTGATTCACAGTCCATTCTCACTACTCCAAGTTCACTGGTATCGGGCAATTCTTATACTGTGCACAGAATTTAACATTTAGGAAGTTCACCAGGCTTTGGTGCTTGAAAGGTAAATGGTTACCACTCAGGAAGGTCCTTGTCAGTTTTCAGAGAGAGATTTGTTGTATGCTGGACAACCACATCTAATTCCTTCAGATCAGCCACTTCAGTGTTTTGCCGAAGAAACTTGCCCCAGTAGGGTTCTCCAGATGATAACCTTTTTCTTTCAGGTCACCACAGAATTCCTTTTTGTTTCCCTTATTTCAAGTGAAACATTAGGCAGCCAGTCCTCTCCTCTTGCATGAACCACAAGGACTTTGATCAAGTTGAACTAAGAACTTGCAACCTGCCTTCAAAATGGGTTTTTTTTCCACAAGCTTGTCATGTTCCAACTGTAGCTCTCTCTCTCCCCCTCTCTCCCTCTCTCTCTCTCTCACACACACACACATATACAGAGAAAATCACATGACCTCCTATTCTTTTGAAGACAAGCATAGACTCAAGAAAGCAACCAATATCGTAAAGGATCCCCATCAACATAGTCAAGCTATCAAATTCTTGAACCTCTCCTTACTACACCCTAACCATAAAATACCCCGAAACCAGAAAAAGACCTGTCTGCCACTCTTTTTCTTACACTAACTGCTACTGTGAACTATGGTATTATCTCTTTCTGTAATTTAACGTCCACTGTTGTAGTTGGCGCATCTTAGTACTGTGTATCCAGTTTTGGAAAGAATTTAATTGTAGGTTTGCTTCGAAGCACACCAATACGTTTCTTCAATACCATTCTTGGCTCAATGTACATCCGCTGGAGCCGAAGTCGTGTATTACACAGGTTAGGAGTAAAACGGGAAAGTCTGCGGACACCGTGGATAAACTCAGCAGGTCAAACTGTATCCCTTATGTAACAAAGATAAAGATATACTGTATAACCAGTGTTTTGGGCTTGAGCCTTTCATCATTATAGATCTTCCATGACTTTTCCTTTTGAGTTCTTATATTCTAACTCACAAGCAGCGCATTACCCAGCTCTCCTTAACAAATAGGTTTCTAAAAATAAATATGTTATTATCTACATTCATTGATTCAGTAATTCACTCTGTTTGCTTTCAGTGGTTCCCAACCTTTAATACATAAATACTACTTTAAGTATTCCCTATGCCATAAGTGATCTGTGATTAATAGGGGATTGCTTAAGGTGGTATGTGGGTTGTCAGAAATAAAACTTCTCACACATGAGTCTCTTTAAAACTGATGACACGACAAGCTTTATTTATAAGTCTGCAGAGTTGGACTCAACTGGCTTCTCACCAGTTAAGCCCCGATACATACAGTGCATTGATTTTTATACCCTTGTTGTTTGCCCTTCCCCTACTTATTAATACTGTTTTAATTGGTTAGTATTGCAAAAGCATTCTAAGTACAACTGCATTTTTAATTATCACGTTCGTTACGTACGCTGCGAACTCTACATACACTAAATTCTGTTTCTCACCCTTCTTTCCAATCTTTTGTCTCCTGCATGTCTCTCACTATGACCATGGAAAGATATGTTTAAAAAAACATATCCAGCTGAACCTTTTGTCCTTGGCTGCTAGTAAGCTCCCTGTCCGTTCTGGCTTCCCTTTTTATGATTAATCATCACATTTTAACTTAAGCCATTTTAACCTAAATTCTCTATATCTACATTCATTGATTCAGTAATTCACTCTGTTTGCTTTCAGTGGTTCCCAACCTTTAATACATAAATACTACTTTAAGTATTCCCTATGCCATAAGTGATCTGTGATTAATAGGGGATTGCTTAAGGTGGTATGTGGGTGGAAAGGAAAAGTTTGAAAACCACTGTTTTAATCATTCCAAATTGATTCGTTATGTGCACGGTTTCATAACTCCAATGACATTTTTTCCTCAAGAAAAATATTTCAGTAACAATTGGGTCAAGAGCAGTGATTCTCAACCTTCCCTTCCCACTCACATCCCACCTTCAGCAATCCCTTACTCCCTTAATGTAATCCCTTAATGTAATATTTGATTTGCTAAGTTTAAATGCTAATTCAGCTTGCAGAATCTTCAATATATTTGAGCATTTTAAAAGTTTTACTGTTTAAAACGACCTACTTGGAATAAGCATCCAATGATTAATTTTCTCCTACCATAACTATCGGATAATACCAATTATCAGTTTCAACCAGAACATAAAATTTCAGAGAGAGCCTGACTCATCATCACAGAGCACCGATGGCATAGGGATTACTTGAAGGGGGATGTGAGTGGAAAGTCAAAGGTTGGGCTGACATCAAGGCCATTAAAATCTCCACCTGACGCATTCAAGCAAGGATCATCCATTGACTTCCCTTCCTCGCGCACTGGGCCGCGCCCTGCGCCGGCGCACTAGGGCGCCCCCCACCCTCGAGCTGATGCGCTTGCGCCGGGAAGGGCAGTGACGTAGTACAATAACAAACATCGGGTCGGTGAGTGAGTGGCAGATGGCGGGATGGGTGCGCGCTTGGTGCCTTATGGGGTGATCGTGGAAACCGCAGGCGGTGCTCGCGGCCTGTTGAGGCCGCCGGGGACGGAATGCTGTCAGCGTGGGAAGTAAGCACAAATGGAAGGCCGAATTCTTACGTTCGCGGGCGAATTATTTGTTGGCGAACTTGAAAGGAAGTTTAGTAACAGCAGGAGGTGTGTCGGTGACTGGGCCTCACATCGGCGCGGCTCCGGATAAACGTTTCTTTCCCTTTCGCTAGAGGGCGCTTCGGGTTCTTAAATCTCTCAATCCACCCAACCAGTTGTGGGCTTTCATGTTCTGACCTGTGGGGAAAACTTGGACAGGCTTGTCTTTCAGGCAGGCGAAACCATAGAGTCGAGAAACCTCGAGGGACACGCGTGATTTCTGTCTTAATCCATTGAAATCAAGATGATGAGGAAGGAAAATTATAATTTGCTGTATTTTTATAACCGTGGGTCATGTTTGTTCTGTAACATCTGACATGTTCACAGAATACCTGAGTTATAATTACAGAATATAAACATTAAGACAAACTATTTCAAATAAGGTGTTTATCTGTGATCATTACATGGCAAATAAGAACTTATATTGGAAAATAGTCTTGGACCACAGCTTACATGTCAAATAAGAACTTATTTTAGAAAATAGTCTTGGACCACAGCTTACATGTCAAATAAGAACTTATTTTAGAAAATAGTCTTGGACTACAGCTTACATGTCAAATAAGAACTTATATTGGAAAATAGTCTTGGACCACAGCTTACATGTCAAATAAGAACTTATTTTAGAAAATAGTCTTGGACCACAGCTTACATGTCAAATAAGAACTTATTTTAGAAAATAGTCTTGGACCACAGCTTACATGTCAAATAAGAACTTATTTTAGAAAATAGTCTTGGACTACAGCTTACATGTCAAATAAGAACTTATATTAGAAAATAGTCTTGGACCACAGCTTACATGTCAAATAAGAACTTATTTTAGAAAATAGTCTTGGACTACAGCTTACATGTCAAATAAGAACTTATATTGGAAAATAGTCTTGGACTACAGCTTACATGGGAAATAAGAACTTATTTTAGAAAATAGTCTTGGACTACAGCTTACATGTCAAATAAGAACTTATATTGGAAAATAGTCTTGGACCACAGCTTACATGTCAAATAAGAACTTATTTTAGAAACTAGTCTTGGACCACAGCTTACATGTCAAATAAGAACTTATATTGGAAAATAGTCTTGGACTACAGCTTACATGGGAAATAAGAACTTATTTTAGAAAATAGTCTTGGACTACAGCTTACATGTCAAATAAGAACTTATATTGGAAAATAGTCTTGGACCACAGCTTACATGTCAAATAAGAACTTATTTTAGAAAATAGTCTTGGACTACAGCTTACATGGTAAATAAGAACTTATTTTAGAAAATAGTCTTGGACTACAGCTTACATGTCAAATAAGAACTTATATTAGAAAATAGTCTTGGACCACAGCTTACATGTCAAAGAAGAACTTATTTTAGAAAATAGTCTTGGACCACAGCTTACATGTCAAATAAGAACTTATATTGGAAAATAGTCTTGGACTACAGCTTACATGGGAAATAAGAACTTATTTTAGAAAATAGTCTTGGACGACAGCTTACATGTCAAATAAGAACTTATATTGGAAAATAGTCTTGGACCACAGCTTACATGTCAAATAAGAACTTATTTTGGAAAATAGTCTTGGACCACAGCTTACATGTCAAATAAGAACTTATTTTAGAAAATAGTCTTGGACTACAGCTTACATGGCAAATAAGAACTTATTTTGGAAAATAGTCTTGGACCACAGCTTACATGTCAAATAAGAACTTATTTTAGAAAATAGTCTTGGACTACAGCTTACATGTCAAATAAGAACTTATATTGGAAAATAGTCTTGGACCACAGCTTACATGTCAAATAAGAACTTATTTTAGAAAATAGTCTTGGACTACAGCTTACATGGGAAATAAGAACTTATTTTAGAAAATAGTCTTGGACTACAGCTTACATGTCAAATAAGAACTTATATTGGAAAATAGTCTTGGACCACAGCTTACATGTCAAATAAGAACTTATTTTAGAAAATAGTCTTGGACTACAGCTTACATGGCAAATAAGAACTTATTTTGGAAAATAGTCTTGGACCACAGCTTACATGTCAAATAAGAACTTATTTTAGAAAATAGTTTTGGACTACAGCTTACATGTCAAATAAGAACTTATATTGGAAAATAGTCTTGGACCACAGCTTACATGTCAAATAAGAACTTACTTTAGAAAATAGTCTTGGACTACAGCTTACATGGGAAATAAGAACTTATTTTAGAAAATAGTCTTGGACTACAGCTTACATGTCAAATAAGAACTTATATTGGAAAATAGTCTTGGACCACAGCTTACATGTCAAATAAGAACTTATTTTAGAAAATAGTCTTGGACTACAGCTTACATGGGAAATAAGAACTTATTTTAGAAAATAGTCTTAGACTACAGCTTACATGTCAAATAAGAACTTATATTGGAAAATAGTCTTGGACCACAGCTTACATGTGAAATAAGAACTTATTTTAGAAAATAGTCTTGGACCACAGCTTACATGTCAAATAAGAACTTATATTGGAAAATAGTCTTGGACTACAGCTTACATGGGAAATAAGAACTTATTTTAGAAAATAGTCTTGGACTACAGCTTACATGTCAAATAAGAACTTATATTGGAAAATAGTCTTGGACCACAGCTTACATGTCAAATAAGAACTTATTTTGGAAAATAGTCTTGGACCACAGCTTACATGGGAAATAAGAACTTATTTTAGAAAATAGTCTTGGACTACAGCATACATGTCAAATAAGAACTTATATTGGAAAATAGTCTTGGACCACAGCTTACATGTCAAATAAGAACTTATTTTGGAAAATAGTCTTGGACCACAGCTTACATGTCAAATAAGAACTTATTTTAGAAAATAGTCTTGGACTACAGCTTACATGGCAAATAAGAACTTATTTTGGAAAATAGTCTTGGACCACAGCTTACATGTCAAATAAGAACTTATTTTAGAAAATAGTCTTGGACTACACCTTACATGTCAAATAAGAACTTATTTTGGAAAATAGTCTTGGACCACAGCTTACATGTCAAATAAGAACTTATTTTAGAAAATAGTCTTGGACTACAGCTTACATGTCAAATAAGAACTTATTTTGGAAAATAGTCTTGGACTACAGCTTACATGTCAAATAAGAACTTATTTTGGAAAATAGTCTTGGACTACAGCTTACATGTCAAATAAGAACTTATTTTGGAAAATAGTCTTGGACCACAGCTTACATGTCAAATAAGAACTTATTTTACAAAATAGTCTTGGCCTACAGCTTACATGGCAAATAAGAACTTATTTTGGAAAATAGTCTTGGACCACAGCTTACATGTCAAATAAGAACTTATTTTAGAAAATAGTCTTGGACTACAGCTTACATGGCAAATAAGAACTTATTTTGGAAAATAGTCTTGGACCACAGCTTACATGTCAAATAAGAACTTATTTTAGAAAATAGTCTTGGACTACACCTTACATGTCAAATAAGAACTTATTTTGGAATATAGTCTTGGACCACAGCTTACATGTCAAATAAGAACTTATTTTAGAAAATAGTCTTGGACTACAGCTTACATGTCAAATAAGAACATATTTTGGAAAATAGTCTTGGACTACAGCTTACATGTCAAATAAGAACTTATTTTGGAAAATAGTCTTGGACTACAGCTTACATGTCAAATAAGAACTTATTTTGGAAAATAGTCTTGGACCACAGCTTACATGTCAAATAAGAACTTATTTTAGAAAATAGTCTTGGACTACAGCTTACATGGCAAATAAGAACTTATTTTGGAAAATAGTCTTGGACCACAGCTTACATGTCAAATAAGAACTTATTTTAGAAAATAGTCTTGGACTACACCTTACATGTCAAATAAGAACTTATTTTGGAAAATAGTCTTGGACCACAGCTTACATGTCAAATAAGAACTTATTTTAGAAAATAGTCTTGGACTACAGCTTACATGTCAAATAAGAACTTATTTTGGAAAATAGTCTTGGACTACAGCTTACATGTCAAATAAGAACTTATTTTGGAAAATAGTCTTGGACTACAGCTTACATGTCAAATAAGAACTTATTTTGGAAAATAGTCTTGGACTACAGCTTACATGTCAAATAAGAACTTATTTTGGAAAATAGTCTTGGACTACAGCTTACATGTCAAATAAGAACTTATTTTGGAAAATAGTCTTGGACACAGCTTACATGTCAAATAAGAACTTATTTTAGAAAATAGTCTTGGACTACAGCTTACATGTCAAATAAGAACTTATTTTAGAAAATAGTCGGACTACAGCTTACATGTCAAATAAGAACTTATTTTGGAAAATAGTCTTGGACCACAGCTTACATGTCAAATAAGAACTTATTTTGGAAAATAGTCTTGGACTACAGCTTACATGGGAAATAAGAACTTATTTTAGAAAATAGTCTTGGACTACAGCTTACATGTCAAATAAGAACTTATATTGGAAAATAGTCTTGGACCACAGTTTACATGGCAAATAAGAACTTCTATTGGAAAATAGTCTTGGACTACAGCTTACATGTCAAATAAGAACTTATTTTAGAAAATAGTCTTGGACTACAGCTTACATGGCAAATAAGAACTTATATTGGAAAATAGTCTTGGACTACAGCTTACATGGCAAATAAGAACTTATTTTGGAAAATAGTCTTGGACCACAGTTTACATGTCAAATAAGAACTTATATTGGAAAATAGTCTTGGACTACAGCTTACATGGCAAATAAGAACTTATTTTGGAAAATAGTCTTGGACCACAGCTTACATGTCAAATAAGAACTTATTTTAGAAAATAGTCTTGGACTACAGCTTACATGTCAAATAAGAACTTATTTTGGAAAATAGTCTTGGACTACAGCTTACATGTCAAATAAGAACTTATTTTGGAAAATAGTCTTAGACTACAGCTTACATGTCAAATAAGAACTTATTTTAGAAAATAGTCTTGGACTACAGCTTACATGGCAAATAAGAACTTATATTGGAAAATAGTCTTGGACTACAGCTTACAAGGCAAATAAGAACTTATTTTGGAAAATAGTCTTGGACTAATTGCTTGCATGTCAAATAAGAACTTATATTGGAAAATAGTCTTGGACTGCAGCTTACATGGCAAATAAGAACTTATTTTGGAAAATAGTCTTGGACCACAGCTTACATGTCAAATAAGAACTTATTTTGGAAAATAGTCTTGGACTAACAGCTTGCATGTCAAATAAGAACTTATATTGGAAAATAGTCTTGGACCACAGCTTACATGTCAAATAAGAACTTATATTGGAAAATAGTCTTGGACTACAGCTTACATGGCAAATAAGAAGTTATTTTGGAAAATAGTCTTGGACTACAGCTTACATGTCAAATAAGAACTTATTTTGGAAAATAGTCTTGGACTACAGCTTACATGGCAAATAAGAACTTATTTTGGAAAATAGTCTTGGACTACAGCTTACATGGCAAATAAGAACATTTTGGAAAATAGTCTTGGACTAACAGCTTGCATGTCAAATAAGAACTTATATTGGAAAATAGTCTTGGACTACAGCTTATATGTCAAATAAGAACTTATTTTAGAAAATAGTCTTGGACTACAGCTTACATGTCAAATAATAACTTATATTGGAAAATAGTCTTGGACTACAGCTTACATGTCAAATAAGAACATATTGGAAAATAGTCTTGGACCACAGCTTACATGTCAAATAAGAACATTTTAGAAAATAGTCTTGGACCACAGCCTACATGTCAAATAAGAACTTATATTGGAAAATAGTCTTGGACCACAGCTTACATAGCAAATAAGAACTTATTTTAGAAAATAGTCTTGGACTGCAGCTTACATGGCAAATAAGAACTTATTTTGGAAAATAGTCTTGGACTACAGCTTACATGGGAAATAAGAACTTATTTTAGAAAATAGTCTTGGACTACAGCTTACATGTCAAATAAGAACTTATATTGGAAAATAGTCTTGGACCACAGCTTACATGTCAAATAAGAACTTATTTTGGAAAATAGTCTTGGACTACAGCTTACATGGGAAATAAGAACTTATTTTAGAAAATAGTCTTGGACTACAGCTTACATGTCAAATAAGAACTTATATTGGAAAATAGTCTTGGACCACAGTTTACATGGCAAATAAGAACTTCTATTGGAAAATAGTCTTGGACTACAGCTTACATGTCAAATAAGAACTTATTTTAGAAAATAGTCTTGGACTACAGCTTACATGTCAAATAAGAACTTATTTTGGAAAATAGTCTTGGACTAACAGCTTGCATGTCAAATAAGAACTTATATTGGAAAATAGTCTTGGACCACAGCTTACATGTCAAATAAGAACTTATATTGGAAAATAGTCTTGGACTACAGCTTACATGGCAAATAAGAAGTTATTTTGGAAAATAGTCTTGGACTACAGCTTACATGTCAAATAAGAACTTATTTTGGAAAATAGTCTTGGACTACAGCTTACATGGCAAATAAGAACTTATTTTGGAAAATAGTCTTGGACTAACAGCTTACATGTCAAATAAGAACTTATATTGGAAAATAGTCTTGGACCACAGTTTACATGGCAAATAAGAACTTCTATTGGAAAATAGTCTTGGACTACAGCTTACATGTCAAATAAGAACTTATTTTAGAAAATAGTCTTGGACTACAGCTTACATGGCAAATAAGAACTTATATTGGAAAATAGTCTTGGACTACAGCTTACATGGCAAATAAGAACTTATTTTGGAAAATAGTCTTGGACCACAGTTTACATGTCAAATAAGAACTTATATTGGAAAATAGTCTTGGACTACAGCTTACATGGCAAATAAGAACTTATTTTGGAAAATAGTCTTGGACCACAGCTTACATGTCAAATAAGAACTTATTTTAGAAAATAGTCTTGGACTACAGCTTACATGTCAAATAAGAACTTATTTTGGAAAATAGTCTTGGACCACAGCTTACATGTCAAATAAGAACTTATTTTAGAAAATAGTCTTGGACTACAGCTTACATGTCAAATAAGAACTTATTTTGGAAAATAGTCTTGGACTACAGCTTACATGTCAAATAAGAACTTATTTTGGAAAATAGTCTTAGACTACAGCTTTCATGTCAAATAAGAACTTATTTTAGAAAATAGTCTTGGACTACAGCTTACATGGCAAATAAGAACTTATATTGGAAAATAGTCTTGGACTACAGCTTACAAGGCAAATAAGAACTTATTTTGGAAAATAGTCTTGGACTAATTGCTTGCATGTCAAATAAGAACTTATATTGGAAAATAGTCTTGGACTGCAGCTTACATGGCAAATAAGAACTTATTTTGGAAAATAGTCTTGGACCACAGCTTACATGTCAAATAAGAACTTATTTTGGAAAATAGTCTTGGACTAACAGCTTGCATGTCAAATAAGAACTTATATTGGAAAATAGTCTTGGACCACAGCTTACATGTCAAATAAGAACTTATATTGGAAAATAGTCTTGGACTACAGCTTACATGGCAAATAAGAAGTTATTTTGGAAAATAGTCTTGGACTACAGCTTACATGTCAAATAAGAACTTATTTTGGAAAATAGTCTTGGACTACAGCTTACATGGCAAATAAGAACTTATTTTGGAAAATAGTCTTGGACTACAGCTTACATGGCAAATAAGAACATTTTGGAAAATAGTCTTGGACTAACAGCTTGCATGTCAAATAAGAACTTATATTGGAAAATAGTCTTGGACTACAGCTTATATGTCAAATAAGAACTTATTTTAGAAAATAGTCTTGGACTACAGCTTACATGTCAAATAATAACTTATATTGGAAAATAGTCTTGGACTACAGCTTACATGTCAAATAAGAACATATTGGAAAATAGTCTTGGACCACAGCTTACATGTCAAATAAGAACATTTTAGAAAATAGTCTTGGACCACAGCCTACATGTCAAATAAGAACTTATATTGGAAAATAGTCTTGGACCACAGCTTACATAGCAAATAAGAACTTATTTTAGAAAATAGTCTTGGACTGCAGCTTACATGGCAAATAAGAACTTATTTTGGAAAATAGTCTTGGACTACAGCTTACATGGGAAATAAGAACTTATTTTAGAAAATAGTCTTGGACTACAGCTTACATGTCAAATAAGAACTTATATTGGAAAATAGTCTTGGACCACAGCTTACATGTCAAATAAGAACTTATTTTGGAAAATAGTCTTGGACTACAGCTTACATGGGAAATAAGAACTTATTTTAGAAAATAGTCTTGGACTACAGCTTACATGTCAAATAAGAACTTATATTGGAAAATAGTCTTGGACCACAGTTTACATGGCAAATAAGAACTTCTATTGGAAAATAGTCTTGGACTACAGCTTACATGTCAAATAAGAACTTATTTTAGAAAATAGTCTTGGACTACAGCTTACATGTCAAATAAGAACTTATTTTGGAAAATAGTCTTGGACTAACAGCTTGCATGTCAAATAAGAACTTATATTGGAAAATAGTCTTGGACCACAGCTTACATGTCAAATAAGAACTTATATTGGAAAATAGTCTTGGACTACAGCTTACATGGCAAATAAGAAGTTATTTTGGAAAATAGTCTTGGACTACAGCTTACATGTCAAATAAGAACTTATTTTGGAAAATAGTCTTGGACTACAGCTTACATGGCAAATAAGAACTTATTTTGGAAAATAGTCTTGGACTAACAGCTTACATGTCAAATAAGAACTTATATTGGAAAATAGTCTTGGACCACAGTTTACATGGCAAATAAGAACTTCTATTGGAAAATAGTCTTGGACTACAGCTTACATGTCAAATAAGAACTTATTTTAGAAAATAGTCTTGGACTACAGCTTACATGGCAAATAAGAACTTATATTGGAAAATAGTCTTGGACTACAGCTTACATGGCAAATAAGAACTTATTTTGGAAAATAGTCTTGGACCACAGTTTACATGTCAAATAAGAACTTATATTGGAAAATAGTCTTGGACTACAGCTTACATGGCAAATAAGAACTTATTTTGGAAAATAGTCTTGGACCACAGCTTACATGTCAAATAAGAACTTATTTTAGAAAATAGTCTTGGACTACAGCTTACATGTCAAATAAGAACTTATTTTGGAAAATAGTCTTGGACCACAGCTTACATGTCAAATAAGAACTTATTTTAGAAAATAGTCTTGGACTACAGCTTACATGTCAAATAAGAACTTATTTTGGAAAATAGTCTTGGACTACAGCTTACATGTCAAATAAGAACTTATTTTAGAAAATAGTCTTGGACTACAGCTTACATGGCAAATAAGAACTTATATTGGAAAATAGTCTTGGACTACAGCTTACAAGGCAAATAAGAACTTATTTTGGAAAATAGTCTTGGACTAATTGCTTGCATGTCAAATAAGAACTTATATTGGAAAATAGTCTTGGACTGCAGCTTACATGGCAAATAAGAACTTATTTTGGAAAATAGTCTTGGACCACAGCTTACATGTCAAATAAGAACTTATTTTGGAAAATAGTCTTGGACTAACAGCTTGCATGTCAAATAAGAACTTATATTGGAAAATAGTCTTGGACCACAGCTTACATGTCAAATAAGAACTTATATTGGAAAATAGTCTTGGACTACAGCTTACATGGCAAATAAGAAGTTATTTTGGAAAATAGTCTTGGACTACAGCTTACATGTCAAATAAGAACTTATATTGGAAAATAGTCTTGGACCACAGTTTACATGGCAAATAAGAACTTATTTTGGAAAATAGTCTTGGACTACAGCTTACATGGGAAATAAGAACTTATTTTAGAAAATAGTCTTGGACCACAGCTTACATGGCAAATAAGAACTTATTTTGGAAAATAGTCTTGGACTACAGCTTACATGGGAAATAAGAACTTATTTTAGAAAATAGTCTTGGACTACAGTTTACATGTCAAATAAGAACTTATATTGGAAAATAGTCTTGGTCCACAGTTTACATGGCAAATAAGAACTTATTTTTGAAAATAGTCTTGGACTACAGCTTACATGGCAAATAAGAACTTATTTTGGAAAATAGTCTTGGACTACAACTTACATGGCAAATAAGAACTTATTTTGGAAAATAGTCTTGGACCACAGCTTACATGTCAAATAAGAACTTGGACTACAGCTTACATGTCAAATAAGAACTTATATTGGAAAATAGTCTTGGACCACAGCTTACATGTCAAATAAGAACTTATTTTAGAAAATAGTCTTGGACTACAGCTTACATGGGAAATAAGAACTTATTTTAGAAAATAGTCTTGGACTACAGCTTACATGTCAAATAAGAACTTATATTGGAAAATAGTCTTGGACCACAGCTTACATGTCAAATAAGAACTTATTTTAGAAAATAGTCTTGGACCACAGCTTTCATGTCAAATAAGAACTTATATTGGAAAATAGTCTTGGACTACAGCTTACATGGGAAATAAGAACTTATTTTAGAAAATAGTCTTGGACTACAGCATACATGTCAAATAAGAACTTATATTGGAAAATAGTCTTGGACCACAGCTTACATGTCAAATAAGAACTTATTTTGGAAAATAGTCTTGGACCACAGCTTACATGTCAAATAAGAACTTATTTTAGAAAATAGTCTTGGACTACAGCTTACATGGCAAATAAGAACTTATTTTGGAAAATAGTCTTGGACCACAGCTTACATGTCAAATAAGAACTTATTTTAGAAAATAGTCTTGGACTACAGCTTACATGTCAAATAAGAACTTATTTTGGAAAATAGTCTTGGACCACAGCTTACATGTCAAATAAGAACTTATTTTAGAAAATAGTCTTGGACTACAGCTTACATGTCAAATAAGAACTTATTTTGGAAAATAGTCTTGGACTACAGCTTACATGTCAAATAAGAACTTATTTTGGAAAATAGTCTTGGACTACAGCTTACATGTCAAATAAGAACTTATTTTGGAAAATAGTCTTGGACCACAGCTTACATGTCAAATAAGAACTTATTTTAGAAAATAGTCTTGGCCTACAGCTTACATGGCAAATAAGAACTTATTTTGGAAAATAGTCTTGGACCACAGCTTACATGTCAAATAAGAACTTATTTTAGAAAATAGTCTTGGACTACAGCTTACATGGCAAATAAGAACTTATTTTGGAAAATAGTCTTGGACCACAGCTTACATGTCAAATAAGAACTTATTTTAGAAAATAGTCTTGGACTACACCTTACATGTCAAATAAGAACTTATTTTGGAATATAGTCTTGGACCACAGCTTACATGTCAAATAAGAACTTATTTTAGAAAATAGTCTTGGACTACAGCTTACATGTCAAATAAGAACATATTTTGGAAAATAGTCTTGGACTACAGCTTACATGTCAAATAAGAACTTATTTTGGAAAATAGTCTTGGACTACAGCTTACATGTCAAATAAGAACTTATTTTGGAAAATAGTCTTGGACCACAGCTTACATGTCAAATAAGAACTTATTTTAGAAAATAGTCTTGGACTACAGCTTACATGTCAAATAAGAACTTATTTTGGAAAATAGTCTTGGACTACAGCTTACATGTCAAATAAGAACTTATTTTGGAAAATAGTCTTGGACTACAGCTTACATGTCAAATAAGAACTTATTTTGGAAAATAGTCTTGGACACAGCTTACATGTCAAATAAGAACTTATTTTAGAAAATAGTCTTGGACTACAGCTTACATGTCAAATAAGAACTTATTTTAGAAAATAGTCGGACTACAGCTTACATGTCAAATAAGAACTTATTTTGGAAAATAGTCTTGGACCACAGCTTACATGTCAAATAAGAACTTATTTTGGAAAATAGTCTTGGACTACAGCTTACATGGGAAATAAGAACTTATTTTAGAAAATAGTCTTGGACTACAGCTTACATGTCAAATAAGAACTTATATTGGAAAATAGTCTTGGACCACAGTTTACATGGCAAATAAGAACTTCTATTGGAAAATAGTCTTGGACTACAGCTTACATGTCAAATAAGAACTTATTTTAGAAAATAGTCTTGGACTACAGCTTACATGGCAAATAAGAACTTATATTGGAAAATAGTCTTGGACTACAGCTTACATGGCAAATAAGAACTTATTTTGGAAAATAGTCTTGGACCACAGTTTACATGTCAAATAAGAACTTATATTGGAAAATAGTCTTGGACTACAGCTTACATGGCAAATAAGAACTTATTTTGGAAAATAGTCTTGGACCACAGCTTACATGTCAAATAAGAACTTATTTTAGAAAATAGTCTTGGAGTACAGCTTACATGTCAAATAAGAACTTATTTTGGAAAATAGTCTTGGACCACAGCTGACATGTCAAATAAGAACTTATTTTGGAAAATAGTCTTGGACTACAGCTTACATGGGAAATAAGAACTTATTTTAGAAAATAGTCTTGGAACACAGCTTACATGGCAAATAAGAACTTATTTTGGAAAATAGTCTTGGACTACAGCTTACATGGGAAATAAGAACTTATTTTAGAAAATAGTCTTGGACTATAGTTTACATGTCAAATAAGTACTTATATTGGAAAATAGTCTTGGTCCACAGTTTACATGGCAAATAAGAACTTATTTTTGAAAATAGTCTTGGACTACAGCTTACATGGCAAATAAGAACTTATTTTGGAAAATAGTCTTGGACTACAACTTACATGGCAAATAAGAACTTATTTTGGAAAATAGTCTTGGACCACAGCTTACATGTCAAATAAGAACTTGGACTACAGCTTACATGTCAAATAAGAACTTATATTGGAAAATAGTCTTGGACCACAGCTTACATGTCAAATAAGAACTTATTTTAGAAAATAGTCTTGGACTACAGCTTACATGGGAAATAAGAACTTATTTTAGAAAATAGTCTTGGACTACAGCTTACATGTCAAATAAGAACTTATATTGGAAAATAGTCTTGGACCACAGCTTACATGTCAAATAAGAACTTATTTTAGAAAATAGTCTTGGACCACAGCTTTCATGTCAAATAAGAACTTATATTGGAAAATAGTCTTGGACTACAGCTTACATGGGAAATAAGAACTTATTTTAGAAAATAGTCTTGGACTACAGCATACATGTCAAATAAGAACTTATATTGGAAAATAGTCTTGGACCACAGCTTACATGTCAAATAAGAACTTATTTTGGAAAATAGTCTTGGACCACAGCTTACATGTCAAATAAGAACTTATTTTAGAAAATAGTCTTGGACTACAGCTTACATGGCAAATAAGAACTTATTTTGGAAAATAGTCTTGGACCACAGCTTACATGTCAAATAAGAACTTATTTTAGAAAATAGTCTTGGACTACAGCTTACATGTCAAATAAGAACTTATTTTGGAAAATAGTCTTGGACCACAGCTTACATGTCAAATAAGAACTTATTTTAGAAAATAGTCTTGGACTACAGCTTACATGTCAAATAAGAACTTATTTTGGAAAATAGTCTTGGACTACAGCTTACATGTCAAATAAGAACTTATTTTGGAAAATAGTCTTGGACTACAGCTTACATGTCAAATAAGAACTTATTTTGGAAAATAGTCTTGGACCACAGCTTACATGTCAAATAAGAACTTATTTTAGAAAATAGTCTTGGCCTACAGCTTACATGGCAAATAAGAACTTATTTTGGAAAATAGTCTTGGACCACAGCTTACATGTCAAATAAGAACTTATTTTAGAAAATAGTCTTGGACTACAGCTTACATGGCAAATAAGAACTTATTTTGGAAAATAGTCTTGGACCACAGCTTACATGTCAAATAAGAACTTATTTTAGAAAATAGTCTTGGACTACACCTTACATGTCAAATAAGAACTTATTTTGGAATATAGTCTTGGACCACAGCTTACATGTCAAATAAGAACTTATTTTAGAAAATAGTCTTGGACTACAGCTTACATGTCAAATAAGAACATATTTTGGAAAATAGTCTTGGACTACAGCTTACATGTCAAATAAGAACTTATTTTGGAAAATAGTCTTGGACTACAGCTTACATGTCAAATAAGAACTTATTTTGGAAAATAGTCTTGGACCACAGCTTACATGTCAAATAAGAACTTATTTTAGAAAATAGTCTTGGACTACAGCTTACATGTCAAATAAGAACTTATTTTGGAAAATAGTCTTGGACTACAGCTTACATGTCAAATAAGAACTTATTTTGGAAAATAGTCTTGGACTACAGCTTACATGTCAAATAAGAACTTATTTTGGAAAATAGTCTTGGACACAGCTTACATGTCAAATAAGAACTTATTTTAGAAAATAGTCTTGGACTACAGCTTACATGTCAAATAAGAACTTATTTTAGAAAATAGTCGGACTACAGCTTACATGTCAAATAAGAACTTATTTTGGAAAATAGTCTTGGACCACAGCTTACATGTCAAATAAGAACTTATTTTGGAAAATAGTCTTGGACTACAGCTTACATGGGAAATAAGAACTTATTTTAGAAAATAGTCTTGGACTACAGCTTACATGTCAAATAAGAACTTATATTGGAAAATAGTCTTGGACCACAGTTTACATGGCAAATAAGAACTTCTATTGGAAAATAGTCTTGGACTACAGCTTACATGTCAAATAAGAACTTATTTTAGAAAATAGTCTTGGACTACAGCTTACATGGCAAATAAGAACTTATATTGGAAAATAGTCTTGGACTACAGCTTACATGGCAAATAAGAACTTATTTTGGAAAATAGTCTTGGACCACAGTTTACATGTCAAATAAGAACTTATATTGGAAAATAGTCTTGGACTACAGCTTACATGGCAAATAAGAACTTATTTTGGAAAATAGTCTTGGACCACAGCTTACATGTCAAATAAGAACTTATTTTAGAAAATAGTCTTGGACTACAGCTTACATGTCAAATAAGAACTTATTTTGGAAAATAGTCTTGGACCACAGCTGACATGTCAAATAAGAACTTATTTTAGAAAATAGTCTTGGACTACAGCTTACATGTCAAATAAGAACTTATTTTGGAAAATAGTCTTAGACTACAGCTTACATGTCAAATAAGAACTTATTTTAGAAAATAGTCTTGGACTACAGCTTACATGGCAAATAAGAACTTATATTGGAAAATAGTCTTGGACTACAGCTTACAAGGCAAATAAGAACTTATTTTGGAAAATAGTCTTGGACTAATTGCTTGCATGTCAAATAAGAACTTATATTGGAAAATAGTCTTGGACTGCAGCTTACATGGCAAATAAGAACTTATTTTGGAAAATAGTCTTGGACCACAGCTTACATGTCAAATAAGAACTTATTTTGGAAAATAGTCTTGGACTAACAGCTTGCATGTCAAATAAGAACTTATATTGGAAAATAGTCTTGGACCACAGCTTACATGTCAAATAAGAACTTATATTGGAAAATAGTCTTGGACTACAGCTTACATGGCAAATAAGAAGTTATTTTGGAAAATAGTCTTGGACTACAGCTTACATGTCAAATAAGAACTTATTTTGGAAAATAGTCTTGGACTACAGCTTACATGGCAAATAAGAACTTATTTTGGAAAATAGTCTTGGACTACAGCTTACATGGCAAATAAGAACATTTTGGAAAATAGTCTTGGACTAACAGCTTGCATGTCAAATAAGAACTTATATTGGAAAATAGTCTTTGACTACAGCTTATATGTCAAATAAGAACTTATTTTAGAAAATAGTCTTGGACTACAGCTTACATGTCAAATAATAACTTATATTGGAAAATAGTCTTGGACTACAGCTTACATGTCAAATAAGAACATATTGGAAAATAGTCTTGGACCACAGCTTACATGTCAAATAAGAACATTTTAGAAAATAGTCTTGGACCACAGCCTACATGTCAAATAAGAACTTATTTTGGAAAATAGTCTTGGACTACAGCTTACATGTCAAATAAGAACTTATTTTGGAAAATAGTCTTGGACTACAGCTTACATGTCAAATAAGAACTTATTTTGGAAAATAGTCTTGGACTACAGCTTACATGTCAAATAAGAACTTATTTTGGAAAATAGTCTTGGACACAGCTTACATGTCAAATAAGAACTTATTTTAGAAAATAGTCTTGGACTACAGCTTACATGTCAAATAAGAACTTATTTTAGAAAATAGTCGGACTACAGCTTACATGTCAAATAAGAACTTATTTTGGAAAATAGTCTTGGACCACAGCTTACATGTCAAATAAGAACTTATTTTGGAAAATAGTCTTGGACTACAGCTTACATGGGAAATAAGAACTTATTTTAGAAAATAGTCTTGGACTACAGCTTACATGTCAAATAAGAACTTATATTGGAAAATAGTCTTGGACCACAGTTTACATGGCAAATAAGAACTTCTTTTGGAAAATAGTCTTGGACTACAGCTTACATGTCAAATAAGAACTTATTTTAGAAAATAGTCTTGGACTACAGCTTACATGGCAAATAAGAACTTATATTGGAAAATAGTCTTGGACTACAGCTTACATGGCAAATAAGAACTTATTTTGGAAAATAGTCTTGGACCACAGTTTACATGTCAAATAAGAACTTATATTGGAAAATAGTCTTGGACTACAGCTTACATGGCAAATAAGAACTTATTTTGGAAAATAGTCTTGGACCACAGCTTACATGTCAAATAAGAACTTATTTTAGAAAATAGTCTTGGACTACAGCTTACATGTCAAATAAGAACTTATTTTGGAAAATAGTCTTGGACCACAGCTTACATGTCAAATAAGAACTTATTTTAGAAAATAGTCTTGGACTACAGCTTACATGTCAAATAAGAACTTATTTTGGAAAATAGTCTTAGACTACAGCTTACATGTCAAATAAGAACTTATTTTAGAAAATAGTCTTGGACTACAGCTTACATGGCAAATAAGAACTTATATTGGAAAATAGTCTTGGACTACAGCTTACAAGGCAAATAAGAACTTATTTTGGAAAATAGTCTTGGACTAATTGCTTGCATGTCAAATAAGAACTTATATTGGAAAATAGTCTTGGACTGCAGCTTACATGGCAAATAAGAACTTATTTTGGAAAATAGTCTTGGACCACAGCTTACATGTCAAATAAGAACTTATTTTGGAAAATAGTCTTGGACTAACAGCTTGCATGTCAAATAAGAACTTATATTGGAAAATAGTTTTGGACCACAGCTTACATGTCAAATAAGAACATATTGGAAAATAGTCTTGGACTACAGCTTACATGGCAAATAAGAAGTTATTTTGGAAAATAGTCTTGGACTACAGCTTACATGTCAAATAAGAACTTATTTTGGAAAATAGTCTTGGACTACAGCTTACATGGCAAATAAGAACTTATTTTGGAAAATAGTCTTGGACTACAGCTTACATGGCAAATAAGAACATTTTGGAAAATAGTCTTGGACTAACAGCTTGCATGTCAAATAAGAACTTATATTGGAAAATAGTCTTGGACTACAGCTTGTATGTCAAATAAGAACTTATTTTAGAAAATAGTCTTGGACTACAGCTTACATGTCAAATAATAACTTATATTGGAAAATAGTCTTGGACTACAGCTTACATGTCAAATAAGAACATATTGGAAAATAGTCTTGGACCACAGCTTACATGTCAAATAAGAACATTTTAGAAAATAGTCTTGGACCACAGCCTACATGTCAAATAAGAACTTATATTGGAAAATAGTCTTGGACCACAGCTTACATAGCAAATAAGAACTTATTTTAGAAAATAGTCTTGGACTGCAGCTTACATGGCAAATAAGAACTTATTTTGGAAAATAGTCTTGGACTACAGCTTACATGGGAAATAAGAACTTATTTTAGAAAATAGTCTTGGACTACAGCTTACATGTCAAATAAGAACTTATATTGGAAAATAGTCTTGGACCACAGTTTACATGGCAAATAAGAACTTATTTTGGAAAATAGTCTTGGACTACAGCTTACATGGGAAATAAGAACTTATTTTAGAAAATAGTCTTGGACCACAGCTTACATGGCAAATAAGAACTTATTTTGGAAAATAGTCTTGGACTACAGCTTACATGGGAAATAAGAACTTATTTTAGAAAATAGTCTTGGACTACAGTTTACATGTCAAATAAGAACTTATATTGGAAAATAGTCTTGGTCCACAGTTTACATGGCAAATAAGAACTTATTTTTGAAAATAGTCTTGGACTACAGCTTACATGGCAAATAAGAACTTATTTTGGAAAATAGTCTTGGACTACAACTTACATGGCAAATAAGAACTTATTTTGGAAAATAGTCTTGGACTATAGCTTACATGGCAAATAATTACTTATTTTGGAAAATAGTCTTGGACATTTAATGGGGATTTGAGGATATCTTTATACCCTGGGTAGTTGAAATGTGGAACAAACTGACAGTTCCTCTCACAACTTCGATAAAATAGTTGGCTGAATGCCTAAAATGCTATGACATAGAATGCTACTGGCCAAATGCTTGAAAATGGAATTAATATTGACAATTTCCTGATGGGCAAAGAATCTGTTTCTTTGCTCTATGATTATTGGCAGAAGTTTGCCAATCAGCATTTTAAACCGTCTTTGTTGTTCAGTAAGACCATACAACCATATAACCATTTATGGAGTGGAAACAGGCCAAGTCGGCCTTTTGATTCCGCACCAGTTCACTAGGACAACTCCACTAGCTCAAACCTTCCGCTCACTGCCACCATGGCTAATTCTCTTTCTAGTCTAAATTCCTGCCAAATTCCATATCACTGAATTCTTTTTGAGTACCAAAATTGATGGATCTTGTGTTGGCTTTGTTACGTCACAGACCAGCAGCAATAGAACTTCACCAAGAGACTTATTGTTTTTCTTTTAAAACAATGTATTTATTAAGAACCACTAAGAATATAACACCTTAATTAACCCCAACTATGCACAAATATACTTATATATGTGTTATTACAAGCCCAAAGGACCCCAAAACCCAGCAGCAATAGACATTCACCACAACAAGTAGTTACTTAAACAAAAGTTGTTTTTAATTATCTTTAAACATGAAAACAGAATCAAACTTTAACTTATCACTATTAACTTAACTAACCCAAATTTAAGAAAAGTTTTTTGGTTCACAGTTCAATCTCACTTCTCGTTCTTGCAAGTTCACTGGTTGCAGGCAATTTTTATACTGTACACAGAATTTAACATGTATAAAGTTCACCAGGTTTTGGTGCTCGAAAGGTAAATGTTTACTGCTCAGGAAGGTTCTTGTAGGTTTGCAGAAAGAGATGTGTAGTTCCAGGATTTCCACAACTGAGGTACAACCATTAGTCACCTCAATGTCTTCCTGATGAAACTTGCCCCATCAGGGTTCTCCAGATGATAACCTCTTTCTTTCAGGCTACTACAGAGTTCCTTTCTGTTCCTCTTATTCCAAGAGAAACATCAGACAGATAGCACTTCCAGCCATCCGCCACTCTGGAGCTTCTGTTCCAGTTCTAACAAGCTTCTCCTGGCTTGTTACAGCTTTCTGTGTAACAGCCCAAGACTCCCTTCTGTGTCTCTCTTTCTCTGAGGCTCAAACTGCTAGGCAGCATGTCCTCTCTCTCACTTGCAAAAAAAAAACCCTGACCTTCTCCAGCAAACAATAGAAGTTCATCTTTTGGTCAATCTGTTGTTTTAGGTAAACAATAACCTCTCAATGACCTTTCTGTGAAGAGGTATTAGGAAACGGCCTGCCTCTTGCTGTGGCTTTTAAAGACAATAGTCCATTCATTCACTTCAATTAACAGCCACATTTGAAATCTCCAAACCATTCTCCATAGTTTCTGTAAAGTCACTGAATATGAATTCTTCAGTATTTCAAATAAGATCTGTTTTAAAGTATGTGTATGTAACTTACTCTAATTTTACCAATTTATCTCCCAAAAACATTCCCAAATATTCCATCACAGTGTGTTATTAATACCCAAACCATTACAGCTTAGGCACAATTCTGGAAAGTCATTCCAAAGTTCAGTCTTAGAAATCCTGTGTTGAAATACAGACTTTTAATCTTATGCCCAGAAGTAATTACAAAGGAGGTGAGAGACACTGAGTGATTGGACTGCAGAAAACCCACGAATCCTTGTCGAGTTTCTTGCTGAAAAATATCCTTTCATATGAACAATTGACACTATTCCCTTTTTCCTGTATAGGGGAATGAAATGAGTGACTTCTACGATGCTTCCAAAACCCAGGCAAGGGTCAGTCAAAATGACCGTCACAGTGGTCATCGTTTGATGCAGAATTCTCCTGCTTCCTTTACCCAGATACAGGTTAATCAAAGTGACTGTTCCTTTGGTCATGGTAGTTCAATAATTCCCCTGACAGGGAGAATCAGCCGAATTGTCCATTCGCACAAAGTCTCTCCACCTCTGAATTCATCAGATGGCTGATGGCCGACCAATAATGAAATCTTGTTTCTTTAAGTGTCCCACTCACATGATTCTCTCATGTTTTCCTGGATAAACAACCATTGTTCTTTGTCTTCCTTCAGAGCATCAAGTTTTGTTTATAGTTTGGTGCCATCCATTCTTACCACAACTGTAAATGTTTGCAGCCTGCATTAACCCTTAAAGTGACAGTCACATTTAATGAAACGTGAACACATAATAGCTTCTAAAAGATTTTGAACTTTTGAGTTACAAATTCTGTTTGTCTTATTCCTAATTACCTTTCATCTTGACATTCTCCTTGGTTTTGAACTCTCCATTAATAGGAAATATACTTTTAGGAAGGTGTCTGACCATCCTTTCACAATTTTGGATGTGTCAATTATATTTTTATTCCACTATATTGCATTAAGTCTATTTCTCCATAAAGGGCCAAATCTAACAACAAATTGGCTCATTGGTTTCTTCTTTGCACACTTGTTACCAAAATCTCATCCCAGAGATCTCATGCAATCCCAGGAAGACCTCTCAGATATTATTGTATCCAGACACTTCTGCAATAAATGCTAAGAGATAAACAAGAAAATCTTCAGTTGCTGGGGTCTAGTGCAGTCCACAAAAGTGGTGGAGTAACTCAGTAGGTCATGCAGTATCCAGCAGAAGCAAAAGGCAGATGGCATTTCAGGCCTGAGCCTTTCATCAAGCATGTTAAAAATCAGGCAAATGTCTGAATAAAAATGTGGGGGGAGAGGGGGAAGGGAGAAGAACAGATTAAAGGTAATAAAGAAAATCTGCAGATGTAAATTTTGTTATCCAACTAGTTAGATTATATAAATCAAATATAACCATAATCCTAACCCCAATCTGATTTAGAATAAAGTACACTTCAGGGTCTATATGGAGAGTGCATCATGAATTGATAACTGAGCAAAAAAAAAATAGTGCTTTAATTTTGCATTGAATAAAATTGCCTAATTCTACCTGTAGTGCTTTGTACATTTTCTGAACACAATGTCTTTAATTCTAGGACTAAAACATTATTTGAAGAGATCCGAGCATCTGTTTCAAATAACTCAAATGAAGATGGATCTTTCTGGAGACCTGTTCTTCCATGGGGTGGAGTATATACCATTAAAGCTGGTAAAAGGGCAATGGCCTGTACTCCATTGTATGTGAGAATAAGACTGAAAAATACTTGCACAATTGATGGATTTTTGATGTTGCTATATGTGATTCTCAGTGAAAATGAGAATTTTCGTAGAGAGTTGTCAACCTATTTGGGAAAGGAATTTGTTCAGCGTTTTCTGTATTTGATGGATTCATACAAATTTACAACTGTGAAGTTGTTGTGGATATGGGATAAAATGGAAAAATGCCAATACAAATCAGAAGTCCATAAGGCCTCATTAGAAATTGACCTCTTTGGAAATGAACATGAAAACTTCACAAAGAACCTGGAGAACCTTATGTCAACTATACAGGAAACATTTTGTTCCAATGGGAGATGCCCAGCACGTATGCAGGAAGACCAACAAAAGACAATTATAATCTAGTAGGTTGGTTTTTATTTCCAATTGGGAAACTTTTTTTTGCAATTTTTTTCAATATTGCTAACTGTATAATATCTTGGATTGAATCCATTAAACTGTAATGGTTCTATGAAATGAGTCACAACAGTCTAAGTCTTGTTCTTGTGTGAGTTCATAAGTCATAAAATCTAATGACATTGATCTTATTTGTTATCAATAGACATGTTTTTTTAAAGTGGGCAGAATAGAATAAACCTCTGGGAACACCATGATTTTTAACTCTTCACAAATTATCACAGTGCTCTACATCCATTTTAATAAATGAAGTTTGTTCTGCAAGAAAATTACTACAATTTTTAAAATTTGCAGCATATGATGCAATTTTCAGGAGGTCTTCTATGGATGACCATCTTTGGATAAACTTGGAAAGAAAGCAGAATATCTCAAAATATTGAGAAAATTTGGCAACATTTTGGACAGAGACCAAGTTAATATTTTCAAATCAATGTAATTTCATCAAGAACTGCAGAGCATTTCCATAATTTTAGATCTCTACTGTCCACTAACACTACCAGGCTAATCATGATTGGAAAGTGTAGGCTATTTCCCTCAGTTCAGAAATTCAAGGAGCTCAAATAAGTCATATAAGAACAACAGGGAGTAGCAGTTTTGAAATAATATTGTAATTAACAGATTACATTGAATTTCTGTGAATTTCTTTGGGAATTTTTTCCTAGTTTGATAAATTTCTTTTCAATTAAACTGATGCCGACACAATGCAAATGTTTTTGCTTGTGATCTGATTTCCAATTCTGAGACTAAGTTATCTTTTTATTTGCTGAAGTCCTTCACAAGATTCTCTCTTGGGTGATGAAATTCAAGCAGCAGTGGATGAATTATTCTGTCCCAGGATTGAGCTCTGCGAAGAACTTGGGTATGTTCACTGACTTACTTCATGTGCTTACAAACTGAAAACAGGCCAGTAATTTGGTTTAATGGTTACCATTGGCTGAGTTAATGTCCATTATAGGAAATCATTTATTATGATGGGAATCTATCTGGAGCTGGGGCACTTTTGAAGTAAAGCAGTGACCAGGCATCCTTGTTAAATGGGAGCTGAATAATAAATGACCAGATGGTGCTGTGTGAACTAATGTCCCATTGTCTTTGCCTGGCTGAACACAGGTCTGGAATTATAAAATACATAAATACTGTAATTTTGTGTTTGATTTTTAAAAAAATCTGTATTCTTTGGTTGAGTGAGCTGGGCTATGTTGCATAGCTACCCTGCTATGTAGTGAGCTGGGCTATGTTGCATAGCTACCCTGCTATGTGGTGGGTTGTCCGATTTTGTTTTAATTTTAGATATAGACCCTGATTGCCACTGAATGTTTTACAGCATGATGTTGTTTCAAAGATTTTCTGTATGTTTTCAAGAATAAGTTCTGGAAGCAGAGTTGGGTGCTTGGAAAGAATACAGCATTCCCTGAAAAGGTGCTTGCTCATGTAGGTGCTAAAATCCTGGAATGATTCATTGTATAGATTATGACTTGGTGCCCTAAAGTTTACATTTTAAAAAAAACCTTTTGAATATTAATTACATGTGTGTCATTTAAAATTCTCATTATGTGTATTTGTATACAATTAAACTAATGTAGGATTAATTTTCTTCTAAAAACTACTCATCATTGATTTTTTTTTATATATACCTGAAAAGCTACAATTAACTTCCTGTCAGAAGATAATGTTTGTGTGCACACTCATTCACTTCTGTTTACAAAAGTAAATATTGATTTCCATTTTGCAATTTGCATATGATACTTTTTTCGATTGATGTCAGCAACATTGTGTTTCTACTTCCTATTTAATAGATTTACCCTTGGTTGTGAAAAATTTAAGTAAGGATGCTCCATAACCTGTGATCATTTTCACATACCAATAGATGAGTTTTAAAGTTCAAATTCATTCACATATACCAAGATGCAGTGAAAGAAGTTTTGCAAGCAATAATGACCTTTTACTTTACAAGGGAACTAAGATGATTTAATATTTCTTTCATCTTGGAAAGGACAGGTTAAAAGACATATCTACGAGTTATGGACTTTGATGTGTTCCATTGGGTATCTGAGTTCTAATGTACGCTACTGCATATTTTTCTAGATGTAATGGACATCGTGAGTTCACGCAGAGAATTTTTTGCCATGATGCTCCACCATTTGTCATCCTAAATATGCAGCAGTGGAAATCTGAGGAATTGGCCTATGTCCCATATAGTTTGGCTGTAGCAGAACACAGGTAGATATTTTTCCAGTGACAATTTGGATAATACTTAATGCTCTTAAACATTTGGTAAAGTACACATTTATGTTGACATAATTCTTTTACATATTTACTCACAAAAACTCTATTTAAAGAACTGTTTGCAAAGATCATTTCTCAAAATAAGAGGTTAATTACCTTTCAAAATTGACTGATTCAATCTTAAAATTAGACCAGTACAACAGTCATTCAACAAGCTATTGGCTAACTGACAACAGATTTAATAGGGTTCAAAGGTAGGGAGAAGGAAGCCAGTGCATTGTACAAAACTGCTGGAGAAACTCTGCAGATCATGCAGGATCCATAGATGACATTTTACGCCCGAGCAGATCATCAGGAGTGCCAAAAATCGGGCAGATGCAGTCGGCACTCCTGATGAAAGGCTCAGGCCTGAAATGTCAAATGCTTTTTATTTCTTATGGATGCTGGGAGACCTGCTGAATTTCTTCAGCACTATTGAGTATTGCAGTAGACTACAAAGTATTTGCAGATTTTCTTGTTTTTCACTGTAGAAAAAAATATAATTGTATTCATTTAATTGTTTAAATAACTTTCTGGTACCACTAAGAGACTTGTACCCTTGATGAAAAATGTTTGATTTCAATTGGTTGTAGACTGAATACTTAGCATTCTGTGTTAACTATTGATAAATAATAACCCTTGGGAGGTTGAAATTAATTTGAACCATACTTTATTGCCCAGAGGGGGAAAAATGAAGCAAACAAGAGAATAGCTTGTAAGTTCCTTTTTAAAGATGTTTAAATGGAATGCTTATTTGAGAAACAAACTCATTTCTTTGATCCTAGATACCTGCTAGAGGGAGCAACATTTTTCAATAAAGAGGAGCATCATTACTCTGCAGCTTTTATGATTGATGGTAACTGGATGCATTATGATGGACTTAGATCTGAGAACTTGGTCTTATTAAATAAACCTCCAGAGTTGCTACTTTTGTCCTCCCTGGTCTATGTTCGTGATCAAGAATTGACTTGTAGTTCATGGACTCAAAAATGAAGCAATTGATATACATGACTACATACTCATTTTTAAAACCACAGGGAGAAAATGAAACCATCGTGGCATCCAAGAAAGATTGGACTGTAAAGTTCTGATTTATTAACTGAAAATGTTGAAGGCATTATCAATTAACTTTAAAACTATGCAAATATGTATAAAAATGTATTTTGGATACTAAATACTGTACTAAATATTTTATACAACTGTATAAAGGAATAAAACTTATTTATGTTATTGAATGATACATGCACACACTATAATCAGATTTCTCTAATGAATATACAACAAAATGTAGAAGCTCTGGGTGAAGTAATATTCTGTAGTGAGGGGTACAGTGAATAAAGCACAACAGCAGTTGTCTTTGAGCTGAGCCAACAGAACTGTTTTATGGAATCTTCACAGGAGTTTAAATAATTACAGTTGGCGCACTATCACAATCACCCGACCTCTGAAGTCACAGGCCTCCCAGTTCTTTGTGTCGCCCGGCCACCGAGAACTCCTGATCCTGCAGGGGCCCGCAACTACAGATGCTGGTTTGATAATGGAATGGCACAGTTCGCCACAGTTCACTAATTCTGCTGAAAAATACTGGTATACTTTTGTTACATCGTAGACCAGCAACAATAGAAGTTCACAAAGACAATGTAATTTTTAAAACAATATTTTTTATTAATATTTACTAATAATGTAACAATTTAAATCTAAACTTATCCCCCAAGTATGTGCAAATATACATGTGTGTGTGTGTGGATTACCTGAACCATTACAGCTTAGGCACAATTCTGGAACGTCACTTCCCAAAGTTCAATCTTAGGAATCCTGTGTTGAAACTCAGAACTTTTAAACTGGTGTTCAGAAGTAATTATGAAGAGACACTGAGTCATCAGACTGTTTTTAACTCATGAATACATGTCAAGTTGCTTCCAGAGAAATGTTCTTTCATACAAATTCACATTTCCCTTCTTCCTTGCATAGGGGAAATTAAACTTGTAACTTCCACAATACGTCCAAAAAAACCCAGGTAAGGGTCAGATGAAATGACCATCAGAGTGGTCATGATTCAAATTAAGCATTTTTCCTGCTTTACCCAGATATGGGTCCATCCACAATTACCATTACAATGATGACAGTGGATCACTGTTTCCCCCGACAAGGAGAAAACAGCAAGTGTTCATTTCACACAAAGTCCCACTTTAGATGACTTGCTGATGATAGTGAACACTTTCTTTAATGTGTCTCAATCACATGACTTGCTTGAATAATACTCAAATCCATTTCTGTTTCAATTTCCCAAAAACATGACATGAGTTCTAGATGTCCCATCTGGTCTTTCTTCCTGAAATAACAACCATTGTTCTTTTTTCTTCCAAACCAGTATGTTTCCTACTTGAAGGTGCCTTCTGTTTCACCACAAGCTGTGGATGGTTTTGCGGAGAAAAGGTTTTGTTATGAAAAGTTTTCAGCCAAGCTTTTCATAACCCTTAAACTTTTTAATAGATCTAATGATGGCAAAAGGTTGCAGTCATCAATTTATTTAGAAACTGACAGCATCTTCTGAAATACCACAGTTCAACAAAACTAAAAGATGTTATGAGTGATTATATGGCCCTTTATGCAAGGTCATCACCAAATTATTTTTTGGGCACTCTCACCACACTCTGAGAGAAGAAATTCTCCCTTAATGTACCCCCAAAATATTTCACCTTTCATCTGTGTTACCAATGTCCCCTTGTTTTTGACTCACTTTGTCCTCTTGTGCATCCAACATAATTTTGAATCTATTGATGAGAGCTTTGAGTATTTACAAATGATTCTGCTGTAAAATACACTAAAAGTGTTCCTAGAACCCCCAAGTAATAAATGTTCCACAATGTAATTACTGCTGTCAATCTCTGGCCTCAAACTAGGATTATAATTTACTCACTTCCAAATACAGCTTTAATTTTTATAATCTAAATAATTTTGTGCTTTTTTTTTAAACTTCCTGAATTTCAGCCTGCTCATCTCTGCCAAATTCTGGAGGTATTCTAGAATTGATCCCTCACAATAGCTGCCAAGGAAAGTGATAAACCTATTGTTATCAAAGTCAATGATAACAAAGTCAGGGATTTTGAGAAAAATTGGTTCATTTAGAAAACTTAATTGTCAGATACAATGACCAAAGGGGTAATTACTAAAGTGGTGATCTTTCATGAATCACAGCCAGGAAGGATTCTGGAGGACTGGAAAATTGCAAATGTCACTCCACTCCATAAGAAGGGAGAGAGGCAAAAGACAGGACATTTTTAGACTGGTTAGCCTAGTGGTTGGTAAGGTTCTATATTTCATTATTAAGGATGAGGTTTCAGGTAATTGAAAGTACAAGATGAAATAGACCAAAGTCAATATGGATTCCTCCAGGGAAGATCTTGCCTCACAAATCAGTTGGAATTTTTTGAGGAAGTAACAACTGGCGTACACAAAGGAATCAGTGGATGTTGTTTACTTGGATTTTCAGAAGGCCTTTGACAAGGTACTGCACATGAGGCTGCTTAAGAGCCCATGGTATTACAGGAAAAGTATTGGCATACCATATAACCATTTACAGAGCGGAAACAGGCCAAGTTGGCCTTTCGAGTCTGCACTGGTTCACGAGAACAACTCCACTAGCTCAATCCTCCTGCTCTCCACCAATATCCCTCCAACCCCCTCACCTCCATGTACACATCCAGCCTTCTCTTAAATGATAGAAGGGACCCTGTCACAACTATTTCATTGGAAGAGCATTCCATTCTGCCTGCCACCACTCTCATGAATTCCACAGATTCACCAACCTCTGGGTCAAGAAATTCCTCCTCATCTCGTAGAAATTCCTCCTCACCTAACGACAGGGAAGATATACAGAAAGAGAAGATTTACTAGGATGTTGCCCGGACTTCATGAAATCAGTTCCAAGGAAAAGTTTAACAGGTTAGGACTTTATTCCCTGGAGGGTAGGAAAATGAGGGAGATTTGAATGAGGTATTTAACATTATGAGGGGGATAGACATTAAATGTAGGTCGGCATTATCCATTGAGAGACAAACTAGAGGACTTGTGTTATGGGAAAATTAGAGGAAATTTGTTCAGAGAGTTGTGGGAGTGTGGAACGAGCTGCTGGGTGACAGTGAATGAAGGGTCAATTTTAAGAATGAAGGATTTGGACAGGGATGTGAATGGGAAGGGTATGGTGAGCAATGAGCTGGATGCAGGACAGTGGGAATGGGCTGAATAATAGTTCAGCAGACTCCAACGAAGAGCTGAAGGACCTGTCTCTGTGTTGTACTGTTCTCTAATGGTTAATTCAGGGATTTGGGCTGCACAGGTTCATGGGATTGAAGGGTCTGTTATTGTCCTGTAGGTAAAATGTTAAAGATTTAAGACACAGATCAACCTAAAGATTTTTAAATGTTGCATCGATAGGACTGTAATGCACATAACTCCCCACCCAATTCTGATTGGAGACCCTGGTTTGTTTGCTCCAGACAATATTCAGTTAGACACACAACCAGCATTTCAGGCTTGAGCCCTTTATCAGGGTGAGTATCTGTACTATATAAAGTTCACTGCTTGACCTGCTGAGCCTCTCCAGCATTTGTGTTCTTACAGAATTTGGTTGAGTTACATACATAGAGGATTGGCTGACTGGCAGAAGGCAAAGAATGGCAATAAAAGGGGTCTTTTCTGTTTGGCTCCTGGTGACTAGTGTTGCAGTGGTTGGAGTTGTAAATCAGTTAGATTACATAATTGATGGTTTTGTGGCCACATCTGTACATGATACAAAGTCAGGTGGAGGGACAAGTGGTTTTGAGGAAGTAGGAAGTTTTCAGAGGGACTTGGATAGGTTAGGAAGATAGAATACAGTGTAGAGAAGTGTATGATATGTAGAAGGTATAAAGCAGACTATTTTCTAAATGGGGAGTGAATTCAGAAAGCAGAGGTCCAGAGATTTGGGAGATTTAGTGCAGGATTTCCTAAAGGTTAACATTCAGGTTGATTCAGGAAAAAAAAAATTCAATTTTGGTATTAATTCTGAGAGGACTGGGATGTAAAGGCAAAGATGTAATGCCAAGGCGGTCAGATCACAACTGTAATATTACGAGCACTTTTGAACATCATATTAAGGATGTTCTGGCATTGGAGATGGTTAAAGTGGTTGGTGAGAATCCCAGATATGAGAGGGTTAATGTACGAGGAGTGTTTAATGGCTTTGGTGCTGTACTTGCTAGATTTTAGAAGTATGAGGGGGAATCTCATTGAAACATACTGAATATTGAAATGGCTAGATAGAATGAACGTGAATATTTCCAGTAGTGGGGGAGTCAAGGGCCAGAGGACACAGTTCACAATAAAAGGATGTCCCTTTAGAGATGAGGAGTTTCTTCAGTCAGTAGGTTGAATCTGTGGAGACCAAGTCTCCACAGAGGTTAAAAAGGTTCTTGATTAATAGGGACATCAAAGATTATGGCAAGGCATCGGAAATGGGGTCGAAAGGTAAAATATAAGAGCCATAATTTGAATGGTGGAGCACCCTCATTGAATGGCTTAATTCTGCTCTGAAATTTTATGTTCTTGTTGAAACTAATAATTGGAATTATCCGATAATTATGGTAGGATAAAATTAATCATTGGATGCTTATTCCAAGTAGGTCATTTTAAACAGTAAAACTTTTAAAATGCTCAAATATATTGAAGATTCTGCCAGCTGAATTAGCATTTAAACTTAGCAAATCAAATATTACATTAGTAAGGGATTGCTTAAGGTGGGATGTGAGTGGGAAGGGAAGGTTGAGAATCACTGCTCTAGACCCAATTGTTACTGAAATAGTTCACTTGAGAAAAATTGTCATTGACCCATTTCCTTTGGAGTTATGAAACCATACACATAACAAGTCAATTAGGTACAATTAAAACAGTGGTTTTCAAACTTTTCCTTTCCACGCACATACCACCTGAAGGAATCCCTTCCTAATCACAGACCACATATGGCATAGGGAATACTTAAAGTGGTATGTGAGTGGGAGAACCATTGTAATAGAGTCATATGGACTCATATCACCACAGCTTCATTTCTGACTTGCATGTGGTCTGTGTGAAGGTTGCACATTCTTCCTGTGAAGGCTAGTCAGATATGAACCTTTTAAAAAAATTGCAGAGAAACTAGCATGGGGAGACAAAATATGGCAAACGAGTGTGGAAGAAATGCATTAGAGGATAGAGTTGAAACTGTGCTGTCAGACAGGACTATAATCTTTTTTTTAAAAAATCACTCAATCATCAAATGTTCAAATATATGGCTTTTGTTAGAAAGCATGGAGCCAACATTTTTGCGTTAAAGTTTCAGGAAGTGGGCCAGTGTATTAGGTATTGTTTGGAGGTAGTAAGAGGATAGATGAAGATTTCAGCAGTAGATGATGACATGGAGATGGAAATTGGCAAAGTTGCAAGACAGATTGTGTAGAAAAATCAAAATTTCTCTATTTAGGATGAATAGCACCCATAATACTTACAACTTTTGATTCAACACAACTCCCATTCAAGCTTAAAATAGTTGAAGAGAAAAGCTTTAATTTAGCTTTTGTTATCTCATTAGAAATTACTGTCTTATAATATTAGTTTCAGAGATGAGGACATCACCTTAGTATTTATTGTCCATTCCCAATTGTCCCTCAACTCAGTAAGTCAGATTAGGGAAGGACAACTGAATATCCTTCCCCGAAAGGTGTTAGGAAATCAGGTTTTTTTTTGTCATCCAATGATCTAGTGGTTTTGCACTAATTTGTTGTTAGATTTAAGGAAGAATTTAAATCCCTAGACATGCTTAACAGTATTAAAACTATCTTCAGCTCACTAATCAGAGATCTAGAATAATACTCCAGGAACTCAATAATCATGACTTTCACAACTTCAATGCCCCAAAGCACATGACAGGCATAACTGTAAAACTTCTTTTCTTTGGCTTGGCTTCGCGGACGAAGATTTATGGAGGGGGTAAAAAGTCCACATCAGCTGCAGGCTCGTTTGTGGCTGACCAGTCCGATGCGGGACAGGCAGACACGATTGCAGCAGTTGCAAGGGAAAATTGGTTGGTTGGGGTTGGGTGTTGGGTTTTTCCTCCTTTGCCTTTTGTCAGTGAGGTGGGCTCTGCGGTCTTCTTCAAAGGAGGTTGCTGCCCGCCAAACTGTGAGGCGCCAAGATGCACGGTTTGAGGCGTTATCAGCCCACTGGCGGTGGTCAATGTGGCAGGCACCAAGAGATTTCTTTAGGCAGTCCTTGTACCTTTTCTTTGGTGCACCTCTGTCACGGTGGCCAGTGGAGAGCTCGCCATATAATACGATCTTGGGAAGGCGATGGTCCTCCATTCTGGAGACGTGACCCATCCAGCGCAGCTGGATCTTCAGCAGCGTGGACTCGATGCTGTCGACCTCTGCCATCTCGAGTACCTCACACCCCTAACGTGTAAAACTTATACACTTAATTAAGAGATAGTATAGGTATTACATGACTGGATATTGAACAAGTAGTAGGAAGGTTGCACAAGGGAAAAATAATGGCACATCAAGATTGTAGACCCCGACCTTTGAATGTCCTACCCACAATATAAATTGTGAGAGAAAGATTTCTACCAGAAATTGTCACCAAATGTTGAGATTTTCCCCCATATGCAATAATCCAAATAAGTTTTTAAAATGCACATTTAGATGGACATATTTGTCTAGATTAAATAAAACCAATGCAAGTTATTTGAGTCGTAGATGGTGTTACACTTTAGCTACGCTAAAGTAAAAAGGAGATAATGCAAGATACTTCAGATTTAAATATTTATTTTGTAAACTATACTGTAACAAACAGTGTTTGACACAGCTGTACCACAAGCATGTGAAAGCTGGACAAGTGATGTCAGTCTTTTAGCACTTTTACTCAAGTCACAAAAGATGCCAAAAAACTGGCAAGATGATACTTTAAGTGAAAGGCTGATATTTGCAGGTAGAGCATACAACAGTACAAGCTAACATTTAACAATTCACAATGATGTCATTCCTCAAGGCAAAATACAAATAGGTCTTTAATCTTCATTTTAAAAGATTGAGTCATATTTTATTAAAAATGATATAGAGGATAGAACAGAATTAAAGACAAGTAAACAAAATCCAATTAAGTACTGTGAAAGATTTTAAGGGTAGCTATAAAATCAGTAATAACTATAGCTGTGCCATGTTAGTTTAAGTAATTTGCATTTATAAAACTTCCATAAGATAGTGTGCATATCAATCGTCATTCATCCAAAGTTTAAAATCTGAAGAGATAATGGAAATTAATACAAAATGTGGCTTATACATGTTAAGTGAATGATGTATATTTTGTTTTGGTGAAGACAACCCAGTAATATTTAACTAAACTAACCAACTTGCAACCAATTTCAAAACAAAGTATAACTTCTACCTGATTCATCAAAATCTCCCAACATTTCTTTAGTTTATTTGCATGCAATTCTCTCAATGGTGCAGAGCATAGAAGCATTAGCTTTACATCAACCTTCAAAACATCTCATAACAGATAAATGCCAAGTAGATGGAAACCACGAAAACTTTTTTCTAGTACATTATACCTTACAACAGTATTCCGATTGCAGTTTCATAATGCTTGTTTTATATAATCTTTACTCAGCCAAAATAGGAAAAAAATGCTTGGCAGAAAATGGGGCAATGCATACTGCAATAAATGATTAAAATGTTAATTCTTGAAGCAGCTTTTTTGTTCATTACCAATATATTTGTATTTATCAAGTATGAACTGAATGCACAAGCATTTTAGTAAAACTAGATGTTTCATTTTAGTAAAACTAGATAATAGAGTATGATGTTGAGAACAAATTGAAAACATGCCTTTAAAAAACATAGGAGATAGCAATAAGACAAACGCCAATTGCTTTGTCTTCATCAAGCCAACAATCTATGAAAACAGATTTAATGAAACATTTCCAAGTTACATTCTTCAACATGTCAAGTATCAGTCGCTACTATTTTGTTACAATTTCTGAAACCTTTTTGTCACAACTCAAGAGACCATTAAACAAGTGCCTAATATGGAAAACATGAAAACTGATAAATAACCATATAACAATTTACGGAGCGGAAACAGGCTCTGTTGGCCTTCCGAGTCCGCACCGGTTCACTGATTTTGTGCGCCCTCTCCAGGCACTTGTTTAATGGTCTCTTGAGTTGTGACAAAAACTCCAGTGTCAAGATCTTCAAGCTAAACCTGCTGGTGATTTTCCACCAAGTTTCAATGTTTGCAATTTCATTCAAGAAGTGCATTTAATTATTCACTTTATTTTCTATTTCCATATTAGGTTTTCAGGATCTGTAATATTTTTCTTCCATATTATAAATTAATTGTTGACAAGTTGAAGAAAGAATATTGTATTGTAAACAAAGAATTGCATGTTTTTTAAATTTAGGATGAAAATTACCCCACATCCCACGTTTGTTGCGTTTACACAACTAAGTGAAGCAGTTAAAAGGCATTATAATACTTTGCAAACTTATCAGTTTGAGCGCTTAATTAATCATCTAAACAATGTTATTATGTGTTGGGGATAGGGCTCATGAAGTACTTGCTTGGCAATTGAAGGCTGACAGACATCTTGGATTATTAATGCCATTAAAAAGAATTCAATAATAAGTAAGCCTCAGGAAATTAATGACCAAATTTATTCATTTTATCAAAAATTATACACTTCTGAGGGGAAACAGGATAATGGGTTTATTGATTCATATTTATCTAAATTAAAGTTGCTGGTATTAGACAGAATTGATGTTCAGGAATTGGAATCTCCTTTTATGGATTTTGAAATTAAGGAAGCTATTAAGGAAATGCCAAGCGGAAAGTTCCCCGAACACGATGGATTTCCTGATATGCCCAACTGTATCTAACTGCAGAAAATGAAGACCAAGTATTTAAATACTGTTCTATCTGTGTTTCCATTATAATGGATAAAAATCTGTCTGGCATGCTTTATAGCAAATTTTATAAATATATTTTTAAAAATATTAAAATAACTGGCCAAAACTAACAATGTTATCATTTCCACAAACGCCACTGCCAGCAATTACTGCATTTGCTAATGACATCACAGCCATCACACTTGCGCAACTAAACCAGTAGGACCTGTGTAGTTTGCCAAACTTTGGAGTCAAGGTTGTTGTTTTGGTAGACTTTGCTTTTTTTTTGTTTGTGTCCTTTAAATAATGTTGTTATTTAAATTAAACAAAATGCACATCATGTTCTGCTTATATTTAGAAATATGGAAAGTTCCAGAAGGATTTTACTCTGAATATACGAGGAACTCCACAAATGTTACATTTTACTTGCAAGTGGTCATATTCAGAGCACAACAGTTCCATAAATCAACCTATCTTTCCACAAGTACAAATTATACAATAAAAAAGCCGTATAAAAATGTTATTGCACCATTTTATTCCAACAAACAGGTGTCCTTCACCATCAAGATCCAGGTTAGGATAGATATTAAGTAACACACAATGATTATGTCTGACCTGAAGCATGTGTACAGACACATGTCCATGCAACCACCAAAATGTATTACTATTTATCAAAACCAAAATGTACACTCTACCAAAGTGTATAAACTTTGTTGGTACTTTTCTAATCTAGTCTAAACATACTAGTCAAATAACTAACTGATAGTTAGTTCAAACTTATACATAAATTGTATTTTTTTTGCACAAGTACAGAAAAGGCTGCAGTATTATTGGGAGATAATTGTAACATTTTGGAAAAAGTGCATCTGTAAATAATTTTGGATATTTATATCAATTGTAGGTATTGTTTGCCTCAGTTAATGTCACATTACGTACAGGAAAACAGTATCAGCATGAAGTACATTCTAGACAAATATTCTAAGATGAAAATGGAAAGTGACAAAATGTAGAAATGGCATAGAAACAAATGTTTGGCAACCATATTGTTTTTTTTAAAAAAAGGAAGTCCATGCTGGAATTTGGAAAAACCATGCATAATGAGAGGCATTTGAAAATTAATCTATTTTTACAACACTAATTAGAAGTTAGTCAGCAAGGTAAGGATTTTGGGTATTGAAAATTAATTGTATAAATTATTCCTTCACCCCAGCTTTGCTTGCTTAGAGGCACTTAAGATCTACTCAAAAAAAGTGGGGAGAATACAAATTCACAGAACATTTACAACATAAAGTGTATAACACGTGTCCTGAATTCTAGGATAGCACCAGTACTAAGTCTCCCTCCACAGCAGCTGTAGAATATTACAAAAGGAACACATGAATAAACACAATTGCCAATTAGAGCCGAATAACATGGCAAAATATACAAATACTTAAAACTTCAATATTGATTAAAGTATCACAAGCTATAGTCACAAAGTCTTAACCACTTAATTCAGAAATAGTATTCCTATCTTAAGCTCTGCAAATATAGGTTGGTAACAATGCAAATTTAGAACTTTGCTAAAATTTCAAACTAATAAGTATAAATTGCAAAGGTAATCCAATTAAGATCTTTTTCAGATAATTTAATAAAACCAGATCAAATATTAACAAATGATCTTATTCAGGTGGAATATTAAAAGGAGCAAAATATACACAATTTTAATAGCACGTTATTACACAAACTCAGCTATACAAGTTACATGAATCACACTGCAAAATGCAAGCAAACAACAAAGTTGTATTCAAAAACTTGTGACAGATATGACAAGGCAGCCCTTAAGTATAAAATTTCTCTTGTGAATCACAGATGTTATATAGAACATGATATTGTAGTGAACAAATGCACTAAACAGACATGGGACTCTTCAAATTGAAAGGTCTTTGAATTTGTGCGATCTTTTACAATTATGAGGAAGGTTGGAGACAACATTTTTTTTAAATTGAGGGGAATGTTCATAAGGTGGAAAAGCTGGAGCTTTTGATAGCCCTGGCTGTTTCAGGCATCATTTTATCTCCCCCATAAGCATACGATCACACAATATAACCAATTCAATTAAAAACAAAACCTTCTGCAAGTAAATACCAACTGTAGCAGTCGAGATTCTCAGTGAAAGATTGTGTTCTTTCTCAATCTCAGTCGGTTGTCTTGTCATGCAGGGTTGATTATCAAAATTCTTCAAAATTAGAGCAACCATCAAAATGCAGCAAGTCCAAAGTTGCATCGACATGACAACATCCCAGTAGAATCTGACCAGGTATCAAGGGTTGGGTCATACCTCTGTACCATGTTCAGGTATGATGACCCTGAATGACCTCCCACCACATAGAGGTAATTATCTACAATGGCTGCACCAACTCCTGTCAAAGCAGAATGATATTTTATTTAAAATTATTTCATAAAATTGTGTAAAAAATTTTTTTACAGTGAAAACATCCAAATTGCACACATTAAGACAAAATAATTGTTCTATCACAGATTGTTACAGTACAAGATACTATCTGGTACGAGTTAAATCATATTTACCTGTTCTAGGATCATTCATTGGTCTGCACAAAGTCCACTGATTTTGATGGGGTTCATATCTCTCAACACTTTGCAAATGCGATACACCATTGTGTCCACCAACAACAAAGATGAATCCAAGCATTGATCCAACACCAAAATTAATTCTTTTATCGGCCATTGGAGCTACCATTTCCCAGGAATCTTTGCTTGGATCATAACGCTCCACACTATTTTCATGCACAAAATAGGGAAAATGGTGTTAGATAAGCAAGATGCACATGAAGCTCTTAACAATACTACACTTAACTGTTTAAGATTAAATATGAACTCAATTTTCAGAAAAACTTGGAAAATATATACAAATGGCACAAGAATTGCAAGACTTCCCCAATTAATATTTTAGCACATTTCCTGCTCTGATGAAAGTGACTAGCAAGGTTTGAAAAGCTGCTGGAAGCAGCCCACGGCAACAGTTGATAGCCATTGGATTCCACAATGTCATGTTATTCCATTGCTGGTTTTGAAAGCAAGAATTGACATTTACAAAAAAATGCAATTTCTGTAACAAAAACAGAAATAATCCTGTTGGAAAATTTGATGACCAGGTGTTGGTAGCAACGATTTATATATGCCATTTTTCAAAATAGCTAGTTAAGATTTTTTTTTTAATTGGAAGGAAATGATCTCCTAGCCCATAATGTACAATTCAAATTGGGATTTAATTAATTTAAAATCAGTTTTATTAATACCAAGCACAATATTTTAAAATGTCAATTTGCTAATTAGAAAGGCCAATAAATCTACCACAGAAATTGATTACTAGGCCAGCCATATATTGGCCCAACCCAAGAAAACAGTCATTCTTGTATTCAACCCACCCCCAAATCCTGAAAGTGGTTTCAAACTTTTTGAAGGGTTAAAATGTCACATCAAGATCAACCGGAGTAAGAACACAAGACAAAATAAAAACACCACATTTCTGGGGAAAAAAAAACAAAGACATGAAAATACAAAAAGGGCCATAAACAGGTGAATTGAATTGACAAGATCTGGCAAGTATCGTGGAAAAATGGGAAATTAACCTTTTTTGACAGAAAGCCTCAAGACTGCAAAGTACTTGACGACAGAGAGAGCTGAGTGTGCTGGTACACAATTTGGTAAAAGTGCAAGTAATTAGGAAGGCTAGCAGGACATTATTGTTCAGGCAAAATGCCAACAAAAGTAGAGATGCTCTCCTTCATTTATAAAAGGGCACAAATGAGACCACATCTGGAGCTCTGTGTACAGTACTGGTCTCAGATTATGGGTGGGCTTTTAAACATTTGAAACAGTCCAAAATTAGACTAATGAAAAAAAAAATCAAAATTTGCAGATGCTAAAAATCAAGAATAAAAAAACTAAAATTGACAGAAACATATGGAAATAGGAACAGAGTTAACCTTTCAAGTCCAAAATCCTTTGTCAGAAATTAACCATATCCAGGAGGGATCTGGGCACTGTGAATGTCAAGTGAAGGCTTCCTCTCTTGGGAAAATCTGGGGCTATGGTGTTTCTGTTTGAAAATAATGTCACCCATTTAAGACAGACAAAGGTTTTTTAAAAATTGAGGACTGAGAGACTTTGCAACTCTTATTCCCACAAGGACAGTGGAAGCAAGGTTCTTTAACAATTTTAAACCAGAGATAGAGGTTTATTGAGGGGGGGGAAGTTACCAAGCATAGACAATAATGCCAAGTTTTTGTTACAATCAGATAGAGCATCCTCATATTGAATGGCAGAGCAGCATCAAGGGGGTGAGTATCCTAAACCTGCTAATTTGTATGTTTTATTAATGAAAGGAACCAGGTCAGACTATCTGTGGAAAGATATGAAGATATCATTTTGTGAAGGGCAGCAAAAACTTGAGGTTTTATTCATGGCACATGTGGAGTTAATTTATCTCAACCAGGGAAATAAGGACTGGGTGGGGGAGAAGAGGAGCAGAAGAAAGCAGGCAGGGAAAAAAAAATGTTACAAACTAGGATTTAGAGTTTAATGGGGTGGTTTTCAGGGCATTTAGCAGACAAAAGGGTCTTCACACAAAATAATTTGTGGTCAGCAATTATGTACCTAGAATCATTAACCAGGGCTCCACACAGAGATATCAAAGGGATAATGACAGCCTCATCTAAATATAACACTTCAGGTGGTGAAAATCGTGGAACAGATGTTTTGACTTAATGAAAGTAAATATTTTTACATTTCTACAATTTATTCTCAACAAATTAACATTACAACTTTGTGTTTTAAAAGCTATATTGTATGGAGTAAAGATTGTACTGCATTACCTGTTCATATGGGCAGGACCATATCCTCCTATAGCATATATCATTCCATCCAAAACTGCAGCTGCAAAACAGCTTCGGCTTTTTCCCATAGGAGCAACAGGCTGCCATTTTTTGACTTTGGGAATGTATTTTTCCACAGACTGCAAATAATTTTCTCCATCATAACCACCCAGTGCATACAGTTCACCGGCTAATACAGCAACTCCAAGAGTGCTTCGGCATTCATTCATTCTTTCTACAGTTGTCCATTTGTTTGTCTCTGGATTCCAACCTTCCACCAAATTCTCATGCTTTCGATAATTGATTCCTTGCTGAATGTGAGTTGCAATTCCTCCTACTACATAAAGTTTCTGATCAACAACAGCAACTCCACATTCATAACGTGGGCTACTGAGTGGTGCCAGACCTGTCCAGGAGTCTGTCTGAGGGAAATACATTTCCACACTGCAAATAGAATGGAAAGGTGAAAATAAAAGCATGGATTATTATACAAAATGTTATAGTAACATTAATCTGTAATGTAGGGACCACAATTTCAGCATATTCCTCCTCATGCTGCATTGATTTGTTTCCCAAATTTTCCATTTATCAGCCTTAAAATGCTTGACAATTTTTTTTGTTGAATAGTTAAAAATAAAGTCTGTTTATTATAACAAGTCTACTATTAAGTTCAAAGGAACCACAACTACATTTGACTATTAATGTGCATTCAGGATATGTACTTAGCTAACCTGCTGTTTTGAAATTATTGTTATGGCAGAGGATACTTTATCAAACGTTTACAAGAATTACTGAGAAGTGCAGAGATAAACGATGCCATAATTATTTTAAATTGGTATCAATTACCATTCAAGATGGAAACTGAGGCACACAGCACCCACCTATTTCATCAACAGCATCTCGCTCTTCTTTGAAGTTAGTGGGATTGTGTCACTTGAGGCATGTATATCCCTGCTTTTTGCCAAATGATATTTTCATATCAATACATCATTTTAATAATTGGTGCTAGAATTCTTAAAATGCACAAAAAGGGCCTGATAAAGTGTATCCAAGAACACTGTGAATCTAGGGAAGAAAATGTAGCAGCCCTGGCAGAGATATTTAGACAATTGCTAAGCAATGAAGAGGTGCCTGAAGAATTGAGGATGGTTAATGTTGTGCCATTGTTTAAACAAGGTTGCAAGAACAAGCCAGAGAACTACAGGCTAGTGAGTTTAACTACACGTGACTGGAGGGGGTTCTGAGGGATAAGATATATATGTATTTGGAAAGGCAAAGACTGATTAGGGATAGACAATGTGGTTTTGTGCATGGGAAATAGTCTCTCACAAAGTGACCAAAAATATTGATGAGGTCAGGGCAGAGATATTTTCCAAATGGATTTCAGCAAGGCCTTTGACAAAGTCCTGTATGATCCAGAAGGTCAGAATGCATGAGTTGCAAATCGGGCTGGCCAATTGGATATAGAATTGGTTCACTGATAGGAGTCAGAGGGTGGTAATGGAGGTATGTTATTCAGATCAGAGGTCTATGACCAGTGATATACTGTTGTTTGTCATCTATATTAACAACTCAGATGACAACTTAGGAATGAAACATGGAATTTATCTCAAGTACAAAGTTTGCACTCTAGTATATTAAATGAGGGAAGGACTTACAAAGTGAATGTTAATGCCTGAAGAGTGTTATAGAACAGAGAAACCGAGGGATACAGGTAAATAGTTATATGAAAGTGACATCACAGGTAGATACAAGAGACATTTGGTACACTTGTCTTCAGTCTAGGTACAGAATACAAGAGCAGAGAGTTAAATTTAGACATACAGCAGTAACAGGCCCTTCCAGCCCATACCACCCAAATACACCCAATTAACCTACAACCCTGTGTGCTTTGAAAGCTAGGAGGAAACCAGAGCACCCAGATGAAACCCATAGAGATACAGGGAGAATGTACAGACTCCAGACAGAGCACCGGATTCAAACCCAGGTCTCCAGCGCTGTAATAGCATTGTGTTAACCACTACGCTAACCATGCCACTCTGTACGAGTTATAACTGCACAGGATGTGAATGAGACATTTGGAGAGTATTGTGTGCCGTTCTGATTGCCCAGTTTATAGGAAAGATAACATTCAGACAGAAAGGGTACTGAAAAGATTCACAAGACATTACTGGGACTGATGGGCTTAAATTATAAAGAGGCTGGGACTGATCTTCCTGCAGCACTTGAGACTTAGTGTACCTCAGAGGTTAGTTAATAAAATCATGAGAGGAAGAGATAAAGTAAAAATAATTGTCTTTTTCCCAGGGTAGGGGAATCTAAAACTAGAAAGCAGAGATTTAAAGGGAGCAAGAAATTTTTTTTTTTTTTTTTTTAAAAAGTACCCACATACACTCCTGGTTATGTGGAATGAGTGGCCAGAGGAAGTAGTAGAGGCAGGTACGATTATAAAGTTTTTAAAAAAATAAACAGGTACATGGATTGGAAAGGTTTAAAGGGTTATGGTCCAAATGTAAGCAAATGGGACTAGCATAGGTAGGCATGGACAAGATGGGCAAAGATCCTGTTTCTGTGCTGTAAAACTGACTGTAGTAACATGGGGAGAATTTTTAAAAATAGGGTTAACTTAGGATTAGTGCAAATGCATGGTTGATGGATGACATGGACTCAGTGGGCCAAAGGCCCTGCTGTTGTGCTGCATCCCTCTGTGACTCAAAATAAATATTGAAATCACATATTGCTTTCAAGACTAAATACCCTAGGTTTCCCAACTCACTTCTAATGGAAGTTATCCAGCATCATTTCATTTTTCAAATTTGTAGCATTCATGACCTATGCACCACTTGAGCAAGATATTCTTCAATTTCTGTCCAAGGAAATCACAAAGACTGCAGATGCTGGGATCTTGTAGAAACAGTGAGATGCTGGAGGTACTCAGTGGGTCAGCTGGTATCCATGGGTAGAAATTATCAATGTTTCAGGACTCTTTATCAAGAACAAAGCAATAAAGGTGGCATTACATAAACAAATTAGGAAAAAAATTGGGGGAGGGGCCAGTTGGTGATGGGGTTACAGTGGAACCAGAAGGGAGTGGAGATTACCTAAAATTTGAAAAATTCAACCTCAACTCCCTTTTGTGTTTTAAGACCTCTGCCACTTTCCCTTCAGTTCTGTGGATTTTCTTCAAGTCTGCACTATTTACTTCTGAGTTCCTTGAACACCACACCATTTAAGGATGACCAGAGGTAATAATGGTGCGTTATTTCCTCAAATTTGCATTTAGCTTTGCCATCACAGTGGATAAGACAATGGGTTTGGGAATCTAAATTCGAACTTCCTGTTCTGATCAAGTATATTCCAAGATGTAATGGGTAAGCTAGTGAAGTAATTTCAGGAGTTCTGGCAAAGATATTTCTCCAATTGTTAAACATAGGGTTATCAATGTTTTGGCTTTTTTTTAAAAAAGCCAGGGAACTATAGGCCCATGAACCTAACTCAATAGTGGGCATGTTACTGGAGGGGATTCTAAAAGGCAGGATCTAATTGTATTTAGATAACCAGGGTCTGATTCAGGAGAGATAGCATGGCTTTGTGCATGGGAAATCATGTCTCACAAACTTAACTGAGTTTGTTTTAAAAGAGGTGACCAAAAATATTGGTAACAGGGCAGTAGATATCTCTATAGACTTCATCAAACCATTAACAAGGTCCTGTATGGTAGGCTGGTCTGAAAGGTCAGACTACAGTCTGAGCTGGCCAACTGGATCCAGAATTGGCTTAATGGTAAGATGGTAGTTGAGGGCCATTATTCCAATTGGAACCTTGCCCCAAGGTTCAATGCAGGATTTACAGTTTGTTATCTATGTTAACAACTTGGATTAAATGTAGTTAGCACAGTTATCAAGTTTGCAGATGACACTAAAGTTGATGGTGTAATAGACAGCAAAGGTTATCTGAGATTTCAACAGTATCAAGATGAATTGGGAAGGTGGGCCAAAGTATGGCAGATGGAATTCAATTCAGGCAAGTGCAAGGTGCTGTACTTTGATAGGTTAAATAAGGGCAGGATTTACAAAGTGAATGGCAATGCCCTAAAATAATCTGTAGAACAGAGTTTAAGGGGTACAGGTACATAGTTCCATGAAAGTGGAGAAGGTGATGAAAAAAGGCATTTAGAATGATTGCCTTCATCAGTCAGGCATTTGAGTACAAGAACAGCATCGTTAGTGTAGCAATTAACATGACGCTATTACACCACCAGCGACCAGAGTTCAAATGCGGCACTGTCTGTAGGGAGTTTGTACATTTCCTGTGTTTCTCTGGGTGCTCAAGTTTCGTCCCACCCTCCAAAACATACAGGGTTTCATAGGTTAATTTGGGTGTAATTTGTCAGCATGGTTTTAAAATGGACAAAATTGGCTTCTACTGCGCTGTAAAAAAAAATTAAAATTAAATTTAAGAGCAATGCTGTAAAAAAAGGTTGGTGAGACCACACTTGGGAGTATTGTGCAAAGTCAGATATAGGAACAATATCATTGAGGTGGAAAGGGTGCAGTAAAGATTCACAAGAACGTTACTAGGATAATGAGCTTGAATTATAATGAGAGGCTGTATAGGCTGGGACTTTTCTCCCTGGAGCATAAGAGGCTGGGAGAGAACCTTAGAAAGGATTATAAAATCATAAAGGACATGGATCACAGTCACAAAGGAGAAGTAGAGGAGATGATCCACGGGACAGTGACCATGGTGGCGGATCAGTGAGGGGGCTCTGCGGCTGAAAAACCAAAGCTTGCAACAGGCTGCTGGCAACTTGAGGCAGGGAACCAACAGAGGCTGCGGACTGCTGGAGACTAGCTCGAAATTGGCTGAAGGGGTATCAGAACCAGGACAGGGGGGGTGCCAAAGGCGCTGAAGGGTTCCTGACTGCATTGGAGGTTCAGATCTGGAGTTCTGGTTGTCAATGGTTTGGAATGGACTCTGCATAAGCACTGGAAGCGAATCTACGTAGACTTGGTGACTCTGGGGGAAACTCTTTTGCTTTTCTTTCTCTGACTGTAAGGAGGTGCTTCAAACAATTCCTGCCAATGGTGAATCTATCTGCCTTACAGCAAGCAAAAGCAATTTCATGTAATATTACAGTTTTATTACAATGACAATAAATTGAATCTTGATATAGTCGTAGACTTTATCTTATGATAAGGAAGTCTAAAACTAGAAAGCAGAGGTTTAAGGTAGGAGGGAAAGGATGTAAAAAGGAGCCCCAGAAACATTTTTCAGAGGTTGGTGGGCAAATTGGTGAGTTCCCAAAAGATGTGGTAGAAGTGAATACATTAAAAAAAGGACCAAATACAGGCAAATGGGACTAGTTTAGGTAGACAACTTGGTTAGATGGACAAGTTGGGTTGAAGGGTCTGTATCTGTAGTCTCAAAATTTTACAATTCTACCTCATTGTATTCAGCCAAATATTATATATATATAATGTGTGTGTGTGTGTGTGTGTGTGTGTGTGTGTGTGTGTGTGTGTGTGTGTGTGTGTGTGTGTGTGTGTGTGTGTGTGTCTCGATGTAAACACACACAGTGTATATGAAAATAACACTGCACACAATATGAAGTGGTTCTAATCTCCACAGCAAAAATATCACTTTAATAAAATAGAAATAAAGAATGCTTGTTCATTTGTATGTTACATTGCTTCAATTACTTACCTATCTAACGTTGCAAACAATCCAGTTTTTCCACCAACAGCACAAAGTACTTTGGGAGCACAACGTGGTTGCGTTAATAACTCAGTCTGATGGGAAAATCTGTGCTCTGGCATAAAATGATACTTAAGGGCTTCATTTAGAAGATGTTTGCAGGTACGTTCATCACGAATTAGCTGATTTGCTTCATATAATCTTGTCAGAAATTTTACACTTAATAATGGCAATCGAACACAGTGCAATAGCTGTGCTAGATATTTTTGTCTCTCTTGCACATCATATTTAATCCATGATTCTAATGCATAAAAAACAGACTCCTCAGTCACAACATTCAGACAGTCATTTGAAATGATTTCATCCAACTCCGTGTGGTTTAACTCAAAAAACTCTTCAGTCTTACAGACCTCTTCAAAATTCTGACAGATGTACTTGTTGGCAGCAAGATACAAGTCATGGCAACCATATATTTCAGCAAACCGGGAAATGCCAATGCAATTGCCAGGATCAAGCTGGCTTTCAAGAAATGTACAACATTCTTTTAGTACTAGTTTGATCTGAAGCAAATTTGCAGCTGGTAGGAGAGATTCTACTGTATCTTGTGAAATGAATATGGTTCCAGTGTATGCATACTCTACAATAGCTTGCAAAGCAGTCTCATCTATGCACTGAAATTCAACTTCAGAGTTTTCATTCTCCGATAGGTTTCCAGTAAACATGGCTTTGAAGTATGGGCTGATGCTAGCCAGCACCACCTTGTGTGCATGGATCTTGACATCACCAACCCGGAGAACAATGTCACAAAGCTCACGATGCTGTCGAAGAAGATTTAATCCCTGCAGTAACTGCTCAGAATGAGGATGTGTCAGATTGGCAAACATGTAGGACTGAGGGGACTGGTCCATCTGAATGAAATATTTAGAGATAAAAAGATAATCCTCAACTGTAACTAAGAAAACTTTAACATTACAATATTTGAATTTGGCATTAAAAATTTAAACATTTGAGAAAATACATATCAAATTTTGTTCAAAAACTTTAAAATAGACTACAATACATCTCAATATAGATTATGAAATGACATATTAAAGCTAATTATAGATTCATCACAAGACAATCCAAAAACAATATTTACTTCATATGTACTTACCAAGGACTTACTCTCTGGCAAGTATTTCTTCACATGTGTAGAAGTCAAAAGGCAATCTAGAATTTGTGAACAAAGTAGGTCAATAAATTAAATAACATAATGGATAAGAATATATTGATACTTCACCAAAAATTTTTTTCGCTGCTCATAATACTGATCCTTAATCAGCAAGATTTTTTTTTAATGATAAAAATAGATTTTATTGAACTTAATAATAAATAATTTCTCGGTCCAAGCCAAGCAGAGCAACACTCAAGGGCTTGTACACATCCTCAAAGATGTTCGCTGTGGCCATATTCAGAGTTGAAAATTTTAAGGAACTATTAATGTGGACCAGAACTAATCTTCAAAGTGCTTTCAAATTTAATGTCCAAGTAGCAACATTTTTTTTTAAATTAAAAGGACAGCTGTCTAAACATGACTGTGAAGGGAACAGGCTACCAGCTCACAGAAAAAGTGCAGGTAACAGATATGGTTAGGAACATTATGAGACTTTCTCAGTTACATTGGCCAAAAATGCAGAAACAGGGCTTTGTTAATTGGACTACATTGAAAACCTAGTCATTACAATAAAGCTTGAAGGCCGCAGCAACAGAATCACATTAGACCTCTTGAAATACCCAATTATTTTGCATTATGTGTAATGTGGATCAAAGGAGAACCCACACTAGTTTTATTTGCCACTTAGCACATCAAACATGGTTGAATTTGTTTGACCAACCAATACTTGTGGAGTATCCAAAAATCCACCCTTCATGGTGTGGTACAAAATGGAAATTTTGCAGTTCCGAGTTCTGTCCTCAGAAGTTAAAAGAATATCAGCGTGAACTACAAGGAACCAATAAAAGTGTTTGAACATTGAGTTGGTCTTGTAAGGTAAATGTGCAATTTAATGGAACCATCCTGGAATGGAGGCTAACAGAAGAATAGAAAGAAATTTATAAAACTATGAGAGGCATTGATAGGGTAGACATTCAGGATTTTTCCCCTGGCTCAGAGTGTCAGATACTAGAGGACATGCACTGAAAGGAAGGCAGAAAGTTTAAAGAAAATAATAGATTTTTATTTAAAAAAACATTCTTAAATCCACAGAAAATGGTAGATGTCTGGAGTTTAAACAGGCTGTTGGATATACACAGGAATGTGCAGAGAATAGAACAAGAATCATGTGCACGCTGAAGCCATTTAGCATTAACACAGACAATGTTGAACTGCTCTTGTTCTATGTTCATTCATCCAACTTAAAACATTGAAACTATACAATTATAATTATTGAAGTTATATTGAATTATTAGCCATTATCTTTTTGCCAAGAATTCCATGTAAAACTTCAGAGAAATTTGTTTACAAGGTCTCACTTGAGTATCTGCTTGGGCTTGCCAGTTACATGCAACTTATTCAAAGTTGTAACAAAGGATACAAACAACACTGTACAAAAACCTTAAAACAATGAAAGTTATGCAACAACAAATTCTCTCATGAATTGATTCTCAAGTGTTGTTTGAACTACTACCCAGTTCAGCTGTAAGAAGATGTAGTGCCAGTTGATGAAGTAGACAAAGACATGGTTGGCGCAACGCCTTTACAGTGCCAGCGATCTGAACTGAGGTTTGAATCCCACACTAAGGAGTTTGTACATTCTCCCTGCGTCTGTGTGGGGTTTCCCTGGGGGCTCTGGTTTCCTCACACCATTCAAAACATATCGGGAGTGTAGGTTAATTGGGTGTAAATTGGGCGAGACGCACTCAAGGGCTAAAATAGCCTGTAACCGTGCTGTATGTTTAAATTTAAAATTTAAACCATGCTTAGGTATAGAATAACCAAGCACTACCACCTGTGGATTCATTTGTTAAAGAAGTGAGCACTAGAGTGTAAGGTTAAACTTCGTGATGCACATAATCAAAATTAAATTTATTCAACTGACATATATAACCTTTAATTTAATTCAAACATTTGCCATGAAGTGAAGACACCAATTTTTAAAACTAATTATTTAGGATGCAAGTATCACCAGCAAGGTTACCCATCTTTCCCTGATTACTTTTCTAAAGCACCATTTAATTTCTTCTCCACAATGCTGTTAGATAGCAAGGCCCAAACTTTTGACCTGGTGATAGTCAACAAGTGACTAAATAAAGTTTGGATGTTAGGAAACTTGGAGGTGATGATGTTCCAAACATATAATTTAATGAGCTCATTGCTCATAGACACTCATGTTAACTTCCACCCATGTAAAAGGAAGGTTGTACATGTTGCAGCTACAATTACCAGTATGTAGAAGATTTATATTGATGGCTGCTAATCAAATAACTGATTCATGTTTGATCGTTAACATGATTTAATGGCCAAATTATCAAATCCAGTATTTTACAGGACCCATGATATTCAAAATTTGCTCTTTTCACTGTAAAGCTTTGAATCAAAGAATAAGAGGTTCACAAAATCTGCATTATTGGGAAAGATGCAGCACAGAAACAGGCTTTTTGCCCCAATGTGTCTGCGTCATCATCCACCACCTATTTACACTAATCTTACATTAATCCCATTTCTGTGATCTCCACAATCTCATCAACTGTCCTCTCCGTAACAACTAGGTGCAATTCAGTGGCCAATTAACCCTTAAATCTTCATGTCGTTGGAGAGTGGGAGGAAACCCATGCGATCACTGGAAGAAAGTGCAATTCCACACAGAGCACTCACTGCTGCTGTCAGGAAGTGCTACAGTGCTGTCATTCTCTTTTTTAATAAACGTTGTTTCTACTGTGCCTTACAGGCAAGAATCAGATCATCCCCATGAAGCATAAAGGTTTTTTCCCCCCTCAGAATCTGTGCATTTTCGCTTATCGTTTGAAATCATGTCTTGTGCTCTTGAATTATCTGCCAATGGGTACAGCCATGATTTAGTGTGCTGAACTTTCTCGATCATCATGTAATCACACTCACAGTGAATTAGTTTAGTTCAGTCACCATTCAAATCTTTGATTTCAAACAAGCACAGCAAATTCAATGAAGAATTCTTGTTATCACCAAAAAAAGTTAAACTCAGCAAGGTCATATCAACAACACAAGTATAATTCCAAATTCCACAGGTTAGTTTTTGTGAGATGCAAGGATCATGCTAATGTAATAAGTGGGCTCAAGCTTTAATACAATTTTGCTAGAGTAAAGAAAGCTGGCTGTGAATATGCTTTTGTTAATGAGATTTTTAATCACAATTACACAATCTTAATGCATTTGAAATTGACCAAGGAATCTTGAATGCAAACAGACTATTCCAAATTAAAAACATTGTTTGATATCCCACACCACAATAGGTGCAAAATGATCAAAAGGCATCAAATTGCAGGTGAGGTGTACATAAATATCTGCTCAGTGCAGGTCTTATTCATTAAAAATTCATTATTTCCCTTAGCAGGTACTTACTCATATTTAAATGTTTCTAATGCCATAAGCCACAATATTCCAAAAAGAAAATATGGTAAAGCAGATATATAAGGAAGCTAATCAAATTCATATTAATACTCCTCCATTTTTTAAAGTCTAAAAAATATTTAATCTATATGATCTAAAGCCTTAAATCAAAGAATAAGAAAGAGGCTCACAAAATCAGGGAGGACTCCTACCATCCTGCACGCAGCATCTTCCAGCTTCCCCATTTGGGAAGGAGATACAGAAATATCAGAGCCAGAACCACCAAGCTGAGTAACAGCTTCTTCCCACAGGCAGTGAAACTGTTGAATTACTGCTGAAACAAATCCCCGTGACTCTACTATATAGTTCAATATATGTACACATGCACTGTGTGTGGGTCATATCTGCATGCATGTTTTGCACCATGGACGCTGTTTTTCAGGTTGTCCTGGTACAATTGGCTAACAAATGAATTGGAATGCAAAAAAATTCTCTCTCTGAATTGACATATTTCCAAGGCAATTTAAAAGTCCCATTTCCCTGCTTTGATCCAGTCAATTCAATTTCACCCCTTTTTCCCTTCTTAGTAATAAAGATGTGAAATATCAATTTAGTGTAAATTGCCGGCTATGATTGGCTTAAATAACTCAGTGTACAAATGGACAGTGACAATTAATCTCCCCCTCATTTTTTTTTGTACTGACAGGAATGAAAAGCATTAATTTTGATCAATGGAAAATTTCATTTCCACAATTTCATCCTGAAGGATATCTTCCCCAAGTTCAGCAATAGTCTTAAGAGACAAAATACAGATTTCCTATTTTTCTACACAATCATCTTCAAATTATATTTACAACATTATCGTTGCAAGGTTGGTACAGGTAATAGATTATAGAAAACTACTGCTGAAGATTGACATTTTACTTTCAATACTTTGATCACTACCCCTAATTCAACTTAAGGTGGTACAGATGAAAATATTCATCTGGTGTACAATTCAAGCTTGAAGGAGAATAAATATTAGACTCAAGAATTTTAAAAATGGTAATAGGCCCTTTAACACAACTCATTCACAGTGACCCAACTGCCTACCAGAGTTCAACCCCATTGCTTGTGCTTTGCCCACATCGCTTGAAAAATCATTCCTATTCTTGTCCAAATAGATTTTAAAAGTTGTAATTGTAATATCACTTCCTCTTGCATATTATTAATATTGCTAGTTTCCTCTGGATCAGAAATAGCACCGGGGGGGGGGGGGGGGGTGACTTTTGGCAAACTGCCAGATGTGAAATGCAAAACTAAGTTTTTCAGTCCATCTCAGGACAATGACAATAAACTAATGAATACCCACCACCCAGTTTGTGAAAAAGTAAAGTGTACAGAGAAGGATCAATGATATTCATTCGAACTGTTGCAAATGTTTTTTTTCTGATGCTGCTTTAGACATACCCTTCACAAATAATCAGGGAATAATGAATGAAGGAAAGTTTCATAAGAACATTACTGCAGGAAAAGGCATTCGTGATGTACATCATGAATACACCAAAACATTTAGTTTTTACTTTTATTCTGCAATGGGATGAGAATCATCTAAGTTAAAAAAAATCTTTTCACCAAATCTTTCAAAACAAAGATCACACTTTTTATTAGAAAATATATCTTTCGTGTGGTGATGCTGGTTGCATACAAAATATCCATACGTAGGTCTCCCATTCAGCAAGAACGTTCTTTTATTTTTCATAAATTAACTCACCAATTCGTTGGAGCCAATAAAGGCCCTTGGCCTATTTCAAACAAATGCATTACTACACATAAAAATGCCAGTTACTGTATTTTTAAAGAAGCAAAATACAAACATTTGAAAGCATCACAATCAAAACAACTTATCGAACAGGAATACAATACAAACCGCTAAACTCAGGATGAGCCAATCTTCCAATTCCTTATCAAACCCAAATACAAAACAGGTGGGGAATGCGTAATTTCCGGCCAAGGTTGTGATTTTTAACAAAAATAGAGGGGGGGGGGGAAATAACAATTGCTTCTCGGATTATAAAAACATTTTACTTGCTTAAAACTTGCAAGAACATCGAAGTTGTTCATTTCTTTTAAGGTGATCGCTCACGCTTTTTTCTCTGTCTTTGTGCACAGAGTATGGGAATTGTAGTACGATCGGCCAGCGAGAGGAGCGCCCGAACTCCAGTTCCCAGCATCCTCGGTCAAGCGCTGATCGTCGGCGACCTCTCCTCACCATGGAAGCGTTGTGTGGTGAAAAATTCGATCTGATCACGTGACGGCTTTGCCTAGTTACGGCCATTTTGCTGGGGGTGGTTTCAAACCAGCTCGCGCGGGGGGCGCTGCGCGTGCGCGGCGGGGCGGATGCGGTCTGTTCGGAAGGAAAGTCAGGCTGGAGGTGGGGAAAGGGGAATGCACCGATTAGTGTACAGAAAGGAACACGTCATAGGGAAAAAAAAGAATTTGTTGACGTCAGAGAGGAAGCCATGAAGCCCTGGAGACGGTGGCGTTTACGGTCGCTGGCGCTCGACCGGCTGCCGCTTGAGGGGAGGTTTCATGGCAGGTCCGGTCACCAAGTGCCTTCCGCCGGTGTTTAAATACGGTCAGAACAGCTACTCGAGTTGCGGTGACCGCAGAGCAGGCAGCGACGTGGGCAGTGGTGTTCCCTGCTGGAGCCGCTCTCGGAATGGCGTGATGTCGGCGAGGAGGAACGATAGCCCGGCGGTTGTGGCGCCTTCCCGCTCCACGGTGACCATGGAAGAGGAGACGATCCTTCGGCACCTCCGGAGCCAGGCTTTGATCAAACGCACCGGGGCACTCAAGACGCTCCGTCTTCGCGTCAGGCAGAATGCGGGCAGATTGGTCTTTTCTAACAAAAAAGAGCTTTTCTCAACTTTGAATGAAGTGCTGGTGGACGACAGAGGGGAGGTCAAAGTGGCCGGTCTCCAGTTGATATCAGAATTTATTCAAGGATCGGATTCAGATCTGGAATATTTTAGGGCTGCGGTGCTGCCCCTTCTTATCTGGAGTCTACGGGATGACAGCCTTCATGTGCACAAGGAACTCGTGCAAACCTTGCATGCATGTTTAAAATGCCCCAGCATCGCGAAGGACGTTTTCTGGGCTCTGATTGAGCATGGATTCGAAAGCAATGATCCTTCTGTTAGGAAAGCTGCAACAGTTGTTTTACCCATCTTGCTCACGGAGGAGTTCAAAAATGACAACTTATTTGATATAACCCTTTGTTTAGCAAAAAAACTAAATGGTGATAGTGTGGATGACTCATTTTCAGCTTTTGCTACCATGGAACATATAAAGCATCATTTAGGTGAAGAAGAATTCAACTCCTACTTAAAACGTTTGCCACTGACGCTTAGAAGAGATTATAACAAATTGATGGAAATCAAATATGAATCACAGGCAAAATTAAATGGAGATGTAGTTCCTGAGCTGGAGTTAAATAGAAACTTTAGAACAAATTCACAATTCCGTGGAAGATCAATCATTGAAGACATCTCCCAATTGTCCAAACCAGTTTCCAACGATCATAGCAACCTACAGTTTGAAATTATTCCACAGGAATTATACATTCGTCTTCTAGACCAGGAAGATTATAAGAGTAGAATGTGTGCTGTTGAAGAGCTAAAGAATGTAATTGAGAGCTTTAGCTTTATGGCTCTGTCTTCCACAGCTATTTTGGATTTTACTGGCTTTTTAAGTACTTTGCTTGAAGATTCCAATTTTAAAGTTGTACATGGTACATTGGAAATCATCAATTTACTGGTAGTTAAGTTAAATAATGATGTCGTAAATTATCTCAAACCCATTATATTTGCAACAATGAAAGTGCTAGGTGATAATAAAATTGTCACCAAACAGGAATGTATGAAAGTTTTTATGGGTTTAATGAAGTGGGTTCGACCTCAAAAAATACTCGATATTCTGCTTGACAATATAAAACATAAAAATTCCAGAGTTCGGGAGGAAATATTAAACATTGCCATTGCTTCACTTTTGACTTTTCCAAGTGAAAAATTTGATTTGCCTAATCTTTGTGTAGTTATTGCTCCAACGTTGATTGACTCCAAGAGAAAGGTACGCCATGCTGCATTGGAGGCATTTGCTGTGTTATCTTCATCATTTGGTTCCAACAAGACATTTTTGATTAAGGCAGTGGATGCTGTGGAATTACGGGAAGATGGGGATGGTGTAATGGCAGCAATACAAGCCCGACTGGCAAGGAGAGCTCTGCCAAAATTAACTCTTCAAGGACTTGTGGAATACGCAATACCTATGCCATCTTCTGCCCATGGTCGAGGGATGCAGGCTCCATTAGGAGCAGATACTGAGTGGCTGCTGGCTGGTGGAAGAACCCAGAGTGCCCACAGTTATCATGGTGATCGTGAGCATCGATCTGTGGGATATGGATCACCCAGCCCCAATACAGATGAATATACCTCATTCAGAAGAGTATTAAGTGCTGGCCGAGGAAAGAACAAATTACCATGGGAGTGCACAAACTCAATCTACAGGGGGTCTGGTCAGCACGCTGGATTTTCCAGTGCTGCTTCTACAGAGCAGGTGAGGCCTGAAAAAAAATAATTTGGGAGTAATAAACCTGGTAAAATGAGAAAGTTAAAATACATAGAAAAACACAAAACCTGTAGCTGCTGGAACCTTGAGCAAAGAATTGCTGAAGGAACTCAGCAAGTAAGTCGCATCAATGGTTTGGGTTGGGACCCTTTCATCAAGGTTAAGATTAAGACCGTTTTTTTTAAAAAAGTGAAATGCCTATATAAAGAAGGAAAGAAGCCGGGAGAGGGGTCTAGAGGTAATAGGGTAAAGGACAGAAGGTGTGAGAGGTGAAAGGACAGGTACAGGGAGAGACCATTAGAAAGAGGTTGGGTGAGATTAAAAAGTTAAAGGGGAAAAAATAAGTAGAGGAGTAGGTAAAGAGATGGAAACAGTGGAACAGGATCGGGTAAAAACACAAAGCTAGAGAAACTCAACAGAATAGCTGCATGAATAATATTGCTAGATTGTTTCTGTGCATGACTGTTATTGAACTCAAAACATTAAAATAAGTTTTGTAGAACAAATGCAACTGTAATTTTTCAGGAACTAAATTTTTGTCCATTCCAGACTTAACCTTTCTATAAATTTAGGAAAAGGTTTTGTGTAGAATTCCCCTCACTAAAACAGCTACAGATAAGAATGAAAATAAAACAACTCCTTTTACATTCTAGTGTCCATGTGTATGTGCTATAATTGCATTTGATTCAGTTATAAATTTGGAAAGTAATTTTTAAATGTAATTGTTTTTAAATTGATCAGCCATGATCTGTAAAATGGCGATGCTGGCTCGACGGGCCGAAGGGCCTACTCCAGCTCCTATTGTCTATTGAGTTTTTTCTAGCTTTTAAGTCATTTCTGCTGGAGATGTCTTATTCAATGTATTTGTATCTAAGCAACACTAGAATAATACATAATGATTATCTTTTGTTCTGAAGATGTGAGTTCGCATTTGAATGGTAGTTGATTGAATAGCTATATTTATGAGGAACCATTTACTAATGTGAGATTTTGAAACATGGTTGAGACTATAATCTAAATTGATATTGCTTTGAAATTGTCTGAATTTTTTAAAGACATTTTTCGTATTTTAATTTGTCTTGTAAATATTATGCCTTTTGCTTCTGTTTTGATTGTCTGGATCTGTATTAAAACTGACAGAAGCATATTTTCCCTGTTAGATTTTTGCAGAGACCATCTTTTGTTTTAATTAAGAATATATAAAGCAAAAATTAGTAGGATTTGGTAAATTTACATAAATTTGAAAGATCTCTTCATAGCTGGTGAACTATAAGGAAATAAATATTTGGATAAGACCAGTAAATTGCATAAGTATGTAGAACTTGGTGTATTGCTAATGTGGAATAGCTGCCATTGATTTCAGTAAGAAGTTGACATAAATAAATCATAAGCACAAAAACTTTATTTAAAAATGTTTGTGTTTGTTTACAGTTTTAAAAGTTTTACTTTAATATGGCAGAGTTTTTTTTCAATCAACAAATAAAAATTGTTGCACCCAGGCTAATTGCTTGGAGCTCTGGTTGTGTTCATGCTATAACACCGCAAATATATGTTTTTGGTTAGAATAAAAATGGAAAACCTTTATTGATGGGCGACATCTTAAATCTCCCAGCACGTTCGATACAAGTCCGGGAAAAATCAGAATAAACTTTGCACAAAAAAAAAACTTGATATGTAGGGCTGATAATGTTGCCAAATTAGCTTTTTCAAAATGATTTCCAAGTCAGGCTGGTAGTTATAAATTGGGGTTGGCAATATTTTAATCACATAAACTTGCGATCTAATTTTTTTCTCACAGTTATGCTCAACTCCAAATGTTATCTATAATTGTCAACATTATGCCAATGAATAAACATTTTGGTTTCTCCCTCCAATGCATAATCAATTATGCATTGTTGTTGCTCGGCAAGTTATTCTTGGATGATAGTATATGCATTGCATTTATAATTGTATATCTACAAAGATTACATTAAGTAATAGTATATGCATTGCATTTATAATTGTATATCTACAAAGATTACATTAAGTAATAGTATATGCATTGCATTTATAATTGTATATCTACAAAGATTACATTAAGAAATTAGTAATTACAGAAACAAGGGTTTTTGTATATCCCAATACTATTCAGTGAATTGAGTTTTTAGCAATTCACTGGTATTGCAACAAGTCCTGACACCAATCAACAAAGGATAATTTGAAAAGCTATTTTATTCAAAATTTAATTCTATACTTTAATCTATTTGGCGAAGTTGTTTATAATTTAATACAAATTGCTTTTAATTTTTAAATTTTAAATGTAAATTTTTTAATTTTTAAAAAAAATTTAGACATACAGCTTGATAACAGGCCATTTCAGCTCATGTGTCCATGTCACCCAATTTACACCCCCAGTACATTTTGAATGGTGTGAGGAAGCAGAGCCCCCAGGGAAAGCCCATGCAGACACCAGGTGAACGTCCAAACTCCTTACAGACAGTGTGGGATTCGAACCCCTGTCCCATTTGCTGGCGCTGTCAAGACGTTGCGCTAACCGCCAATTTAGACATGAAGATTTGTGGTTACTTTGTGAGATGAATTAAACACAAAATCAGAACATTTTTAATTTGTGATTGCAAAAATAGTTTGGCCATCTCTGACGGAAGTAAAACATGAAAGTCTGCAGACACCTTGGTTGAAGTAAAAGCAATACTGAAAAAACTCAGCTGGTCAAACAGTGTACTTTATATAGCAAAGATAAAGATACCAACCAATGTTTTGGGCTTCAGCCCTTCATCAAGCTATTGGGGTTAAGCCCAAAACATTGGTTATGTATCTTTATCTTTGCTATACAAAGTACACTGTTTGACCTGCTGAGTTTCTCCAGCACTGTGTTTTTACTGGCCTCTCTGACAGTCATGTTACAGTGCTGCAAGAATTGTACTTAAGTAATTAATTATGACAGCAACAAAAAAAACCAAATACTGGACGTGCTAAGTATGACAGGAGACATTAGTGGGGAAAGAGCCAGGCTCTATATTTTGGATTGAGGATCCTTGATCGGAAGCATGACAATGACCTTTCTTTTCCGAGTCAGCATTTTGGCAAGTTGGATCACCTGCTGTGCTCCTTCTGCCTTCGTACAGAGAGAGCATAAAAAGAGAGGCTCCAGAGATTAGGACAGCCAGAAGGTGGTCATGCGTGGCTAAAGAACGGTAACAGGACTGCCTCGAGTCGGTGAATTGGGCAGTGTTCAAGAACTCGGATGAAGATCAGTATGATTACACCAGGGTCATTGCAGACTTTATCAAAACAGCTGTGGATGAATGTGTCCCCTCCAAATCATTCTGAGTTTTTTCTAACTAGAAGCTTTGGATGAATAGTGAAATTTGGAACCTGCCGAGAGCCAGATCACAGGCATTTAAGTTTGGAGATCCTGAAAACTACACAAGGAGCAGGTGTGACCTATGAAAAACCCATCTCCTGGTAGTGGAGATGCCAGACAAAAATAGAAACAATGAAGGATGTCCAACAGCTTTAGCATGGCTTAAATGACATAACCTGCTACAAAACCATTTCCAGTCAGTGGGAAGCAACAAAGCTTCCTCCCAGATGAAGTCATTGCCTTCTAGGCCTGACTTACCACCAGAACAAAGGACACCCAAATGTCCCTGATGTCCCAAATGTCCCTGATGATCCTCTACTATCAGTATCCAAAAATGACAGGAAAGTGAAACCAAGAAAAGCATTTTGTCCAGACAGAGTACCTGGCTGAATACTGAAAATCAGTGCTGACCAATTTGCCAATGTATTCATAGATATCTTCAACATCTCTATCCAGCAGGGCATGGTCCATACCTGTTTCAAGCAGGCCTCAATCATTCCTGTGCCCTAGAAGAATACAGCAACCTGCCTAAATGATTGCTGATCAGTGGCACTCACATCCACAGTGATAAAGTGCTTTGAGAAGCTGGTCCTATCTGAGCAGCAACATGGATCTGTTCCAATTTGCCTACTGCAGCAAAAGGTCTATGGCAGATGCTGTCTCACTGGCTCTACACAAAACCCTGGAACATATGGAGAGCAAAGATGCGTACATTAGGATGCTCTTTATCGACTATAATTCAGCATATAACATCATCCCCTCATAACTGATGAACAAACTCCAAGATTTGAGTCTCCATACCCTACTGTGTAATTGGATCCTAGATTTCCTCACCTCCAGACCACAATCAGTGAGGACTGGTACAATTCACGATCTCCCATCAGTTCCAGAGCATCAAGGGCTGCATTCTTAGCCCCTTTCTCTTCTCACTTTACACCTGCCACTACGTGGCTCACTACGACAATAACACCATGGACAAATTTGCTGATGATACCAGGGTAGTGGGTTGTATAAAGAAAGGTGATGTCAGCCTACAACTGGGAGATTGAATGGCTGAATGATGCACCAACAACAACCTTGCACTCAATGTCACCAAAGCCAAGGAGCTGATTGCAGACTTCAGGAGGGGAGGTCACAGGTGGAGAGTGTGAGCAAATTTTAAATTTATGTAAGTTACTATCTCGAAGGGCCTTTCCTGAATCCAACACACAAATGTCATAGTGAAGGAAGCATGTCAGTGCCTCTACTTACTCAGGTTCAGTATGACATCAAAAACCTTGGCAATCTTGCACTGTGCATCAGTGCCTGGCATGGGTCACAAATACCCTGAGTGGAAAACATTGGAAAAGATAGTGTGTCACAGGCCAAAAACTCCCTACCATCAAGAAAATCTACATGGAATGCTGTCATCGGAGAGCAGCAGCAGCAATCATCAATGATCCACACCACCCAGGAAATGCTCTGTTCTCCCTACCACCATCAGGAAAGACGTATCGATGCCACAAGACTCATACGACCAAGTTCAGGAACAGTTGCTACCAATGGACCATCTGACTCCTCAATAACAAACTCAAATAGAGACTCATTTAAGGTCTCTTACTTTGCACATTATTGATTATTTTTTTCTGGATTTGTTAGTTTGTTTGCACTTTTTTCTTTGCATTTTTCTCTTTTGTATATGTACCTTTTCTTCAGTACATTCTTTTGTACTATAATAAAAATTCTGGCCTGCAGGAAAATAATCTCAGGACTGATTGTGATGCCATGTACAGTATATATTCTGACAATAAAGCTGAACTTTTAGTCCTGTATGCATAATTCATATTCTAAAATAGACTGCAGTGATCCGATATTCTCCCCTATTTTCCTTCTGTCAGATTACTTCCATGATGGACAACCTAGTATCTTATAAATCGTGGTTGGCAGAGTTTCAAGAGTCGTTTTTCTCTGATTTTTTTTTTTCCTTAGCATTCATGATGATTAGTTGGAATTTTAACCTGAAGTCTTTTTTTCTATTTGTAGAAATGTTGGCAGCTTCTGATCATAGCCTGAGCAATGTTGCATGGTTGTGGTTAGAATATCCCAGCAGTGTGAAATCCCACTTTGCAAACTTGCCTACTTTGAAGTTTTTATTTTAAAAATTTAAAAATTCAGCTTGTTAAACGTTTTTCCAAATAAGTAGATAAATGTATTCAATCATCAGAATTACAGTGAATTGGAAACTAGTCTTCTGAGGCTTTTACTAATGATGTGGAATTATTAATTGTATAAGATTTTATCTTATACTATAATTCAATTTTGGATTTCAGGTTTATTGTCAAAGTATATACATGTTATCACATATAACCCTGAGATTCTTTTTCCTGTGGGCGAGGCAGAATTACTGCTTAATGGTAGTTCAAAAAAAACTGTACACAGCGTATACAGGTAAACAAATAAAGAACTGTAAAAATATAATGCATTGTAAGCAAACTGTAATATAGAGAGAATTTTAAAAAATAGAGTGTAAGAGTCTTTAAATGAGTCCCTCATAGAGTTGTAGTTGAGGAGTCTGATGGTGGAGGGGTAAGTTTAGTGGTGCAAGTCTTGTGGCACCTTTACTCTTTCCTGATGGTAGCAACGAGAACAGAGTAGTGTGAATCTTTGATGATTGGTGTTGCTGATCAGATGTTGCCCTCTTCCATTGTAACTACTGCATGATGTACTTGCCTGCATTAAAAGCCTATTATTTTATAAAAGAAATCATTTTAAATATTTTTCACTTGTAAAGCTGACAAAAAAGTATAACAAAAGATATGCCACAAAGTGTATTACATATGAAAGGTAATGTAATCAAATCATTATTTTGTGAAATAATACATTTTTTCTGTTTTCTAAATTATAATTTTGATCATTCATCCAAGTGCTAAAGTAAGACTTGTTAAATATTACTTTATTGAATTGTTGTATCAGAATATAGATTATACAGATTGTTAATAGTCTATAAAAGGTTGCTAGTTTTTTTTCCCCAGAATTATTAAATAATTTTTTTGTAACTTTTTGTATTCTAAGGAAAGCAGTTGTGATTGTTCTTTTATTTTCCTTAAGGTTCAACTGTCCAATGATGTGCAGTCTCTAAAACTAAAGAGTGGTCAAATGAAACAAGATGCTGATGAAGTGTTTTTTACTAAACAACCTAATATCAGAAGTACAAACCTTGAGAATAATTTGACTGTCCTACCAAATTCTGGTAAGATGTTGTTTGTGATTTTGCAAATAATTTAGTAAGTCACTTTGAAAGGTCCTTTTTCATGGTTTGCAACTGCAAATGTATGGAGTGCAGCAGGGTTACATCAGGTGTAACTTTATTGACACTTTTATTTTTAGATTCACTGTTTTCATAGAACTTGACTGCTTTAATTTTTCTTCATGTAAAATGATGACTTTTCTACCAGCTGTCCTTGGATTTCGTGAATTCTCCAAGAAAACCTTTATATGAACTATTATTTTGTAGCATAGCCTCCTATCTTCAATCTTCTGTTTGAGATGGAGCAGGATGAGCCTAATTATCATATTTTCACTCATATAACACATAAAATCATAAATTGTGTAAAAATAGTTTTATGTAGCACTCACATGCATATACTGTGTGGGTGTAGTATTCTAAATTCCAACTGACAAAAGCAATTTGCATTTAATTGGGACATGAGAAAAAAAACATAATGTGGAATTGAGACATTTATGGTTTGATTTGATGTAATGAGGATGAATCCATGAAAACACGCACTTTGTGGCCCCAGTTAGAGTCTGACTTAGTTGTAGAGAACAAAATCAGGCTGTATCTATGGAAATCATTCAGATAAAAGTAAGTCTATTGGCATGTGAAAGAGGCAACATGGATTTCAAGGAGGGTTTCCCTGAATATCAAAGTTTATGAAGCAAGACGGATTGTCGTTAAGAACTATAACAACTGCATGTCAGTGACTTCCAGAAGATTGGGAACTATTGATTTTTTTCAACTTTGTTGCCAATGAAATATGCAAACTTAAAATCACATCTGCAGATGTAATTAATGTGGATGAAGTCGCAACGGACTTTGACATACCCACCACAAAAACTGTGGCTGCTTCTGGAACAAAAACTGTGGCCCTAACCATTACCGGGCATGAAAGGTTGTGTTTTACTGTAGTCCTTGCAAGTGGTGCTAAATTGAAGCCAATTATCATATTTTTTAAAAGTAACATCGCTGCAAGAAAAAAAAATGCTCAAAACTGTGATTGTGCACTGTAACAAGAAAGGTTGGATGGACTCCAATGTTGTGAAACTGTGGTGGAAAGTGTTACAGGCCTTGACCAGATCTTTTTTTTTCCAATAAATTGTTACTTATTGCAGCTCACAAAGAGCATTCTGCACAAAAGACTATAAATTCTGTTGGTGCCCACATTGCAGTAATTCTGGGTGGGTTGACATGTAAACAGCAGACACTTGATATTTCCACTAATCATCCATTCAAGACATTCATCAGATCAGAATGGAAGGAATGGTTACAGATGGCACTCTTAAATTCACCCCAGCTGGACAGCTGAAAAGAGCGACCAATACTGAACTTGGCAAATGGGTTGCCAGAAATAAAATTACACCAGAAAATATCCACAGTGGATTCAGAAAAGCCAGTATAGTATATAATGATAATGGTAGTTCCACCACCAATGATGAAGTGAGAGCGATGAAGTGTCAGTAACGGAAGAATGCTTGCAGGGTGCAGGAAAACCTCGTAGAAGACTTTATAGATAAGAAACTTCAGTATGATACATTACAAACATATGAACAGAGAAAGCAATAATGAGAACTAAACTGATATGAGTTAGGTGGAGAAGGCCCATAAGGTCCTTGCTTGGCAGTTGAAAGCGGAACAGTTTCAAGAATGATTAATGCAATTAAATTAGAGTCGAATGCAACTACCTATAAACCTCAAGAAATCAATGAAGCTTTTAAGCAATTTTATTCTAAGTTACGCAAATCAGAGTCTTTGAGAGACAATAACACAGAAGAATTTTTTGAAACAAATAAGGCTACCAAGGTTAAGGTTACAAGAGCAAGTGGAGCTGGCTGTCCACTTCACCCCAATGGAAGTGAGGGAGGTATTGTGCTCATTACAAAGTAATAAATCTCTGGGAGAAGATGGTTTCCTATCTGAATTTTTTTAAAGCATTTAAGGATTTGTTCATTCCTCCTTTTATGGAAGTAAAATTCCACTCTCCTGGAATTTTTTTTCTACTGCGATAATAACGGTAATACCAAAAAAAACCAGGGAGCCTTTAAAACCATCATCCTATAGACTTATTTCATTGTTAAATGAAGATTATAAATGTAGATTATAAATAATTGCAAAACTTTTAGATAACATATTGACAAAATTTTTACCAAAGCTGATAAATATGGATTAGACAGGGGTGGAGATTTAAGTGTGGCAGTAGCTTTAGATGGGGAAAATCTGAGATTAGAATGGAACTTTTTATTTAAGGTGTTTGAAAGATATTTGCAAATTGGATTAGAGCCTTATATAATGAACATAAAGTTGTAACAAATGGGCAGGTTTCAGCACCATTTCAGTTAACTAGATCTAGTAGACAAGAATGTCCACTATTGCCTGTTTTATTTATTTATTTTAGTGAAGAACTGATTCAATTTGATCCTGATATTAAAGGATTTAAAGTTGATCAAGAGGAATATAAAATTAATTTATTTGCTGATGATGTGTTTTTGACAGAGCCATTAGGTTCCTAATGTAAATTATACTTAAGATTGGAGGAATATGGGAAAGTATTGGGTTATAAAATAAATTGGGATAAAAGTAAAATTATGCACTTCACTATAGGGGGATTATACTCGGTGCCGAAAAGATACCCAATTTAAATGGCCGATGAATGGCATAAAATATTTAGGAATCAGGTAGATAATAAATAATTTATATAAATTGAATTATTTATCTTAAGAAAATTGGAGAAGATTTGAACAAGTGGATGATATTGCTGCTAACATTATTGGGAGAGTTAATTGTGTTAAAATGAATATATTTCCTAGAGTATAATAAAACATTGCCAATAGCTTTTTCAAGAGTTAAATAAATATATACGAAAGTTTCTTTGAACTGACATGGAAGTTTGAGTTAGTTTACAGTTACCAAATTTTAAAAAACTATTATAAGGTACTCAAATGAGGTTTCTTGCTTCTTGTCTGGATGAGGGAGTGGAGCCAGCATGGATTAAAATAGAAATTGATAAAAGAGGAGAGGGAATATGAGAAGACTTTGTATATAAATAGGAATCAAACAATATCTGGGGCAATGGAAACTCCTTTGTTGAAATATTTAATTATATCTAGAATAAGATAAACAATGAAATTGGAATGAGGGAAATTGTCCTGCCCAAAATGCCTTTGATACAAAATAGACGTATTCCATTCTCAATGGATAATCAATTTTTGAATGTTTGGACTCTGAAAGTAATTAAACATATAGAAGATTGTTATGAACGAAGAAATTTAATGTCATTTGAACAATTAAAAAAATAAATATGGGATAATGCACTTTTTTGTTATTATCAATTTAGGGCTCATTTAAGAGGTAAACTGGATCCAACAATGTTATTACCAAAATGTGGTGATATGGAAATGCTGATTCATAATAGACAAGTAAAGAAATTTATTTCAGCTGTGTATACTTTATTGCAGAAGGGGTCTCCCAAACAGGTCCAGGCAGTGATTGGAGACTGATTTAAATATTAACATTGATGAACAAAATTTGTCTGTTATGTTGAGTTAGTATGACAAACACTATAAATGTTAGATACATATTAGTTCAATATATTTTTTGCATCAATTATATCTCACACCACAGAAGTTAAATTGATTGAAATCAGACTTATCAGACCAGTGTTTTAGATGTGGCCAGGAGATAGGTACTTTTTTTACATTTTACCTTATGCCTGTTGCTGTAGGAACCAAGTGCAACAAAGCAAGGTTCATGCAATAGATAAAAAAGGAGATAGAGGGCTATCTATCTATGTAGACGTTGTGACTGAAAACAAGAAAGAAAAAAGAGATTAGATGTTGAGATTAAAAGTGAATGACATATTTCAGTTATATTGGATACTGGAGAACAAATTAATGTAATATCAGAGACTGATTTTAAGAAGATTAGACTCAGACCAAAGATGTATGGAACAAAAGTGAAGATGACAAGATATTCAGGTTCCAATATACTTTTTCAAGACGAATGCATGGTCAAAGTGAAACAGAAGAACAAAGAGCTTATGCTTGCATTCATTGTGGTACTAAAGGATGTACAGGCCATACCAGGTTTAACGGCCTGTGAGAAACTGAACCTGGTAAAGAGTCCTCATTGTGGAAAGTGAAGGAGAGACAGTCTATGATGAAAGAGTACAATGACCTATTTCAAGGTCTAGGCTGCATTCCAGGAGAACACACAATCAAAGTGGATAAACATGTGCTACAGACAATACATCCATGCAGAAAAGTTCCATTAGTGGTTCAAAAGCGACCAAAGGCAGAGTTGGGCAGGATGGAAAGCCTGAACGTGTCTCAGAAGATAGATGAGCCAACAGAGTGAGTGAGTTCACTCATCGTTGTGGACAAAACAAATGGAAAGCTTAGAATTTGCCTGGTTCCAAGAGATCTAAACAGTGCAATAAAGAGAACACTTTAAACTTCAAATGAATGAAAAAATCATGTCACAGTTTGCAAATGCAAAGTTTTTCAGCAAGTTAGATACATCATCAGGATTTTGGCAGTTGAAATTGGATGAAGCAAGTTCAAGACTGTGCACATTCAGTAGTCCATTTGGCAAATATAGATTCCTAAGGTTGCTATTTGGAATTTCTTCAGCTCCTGAAGTGTTTCACAAAACTATCTGTATGGTCTATGAGCACCCGGACAGAGTTGATACCTCAATGAAGGATCATTGTATGGGGAACCACGAGAATGGAGCATGATGAGAGGCTAAGGAAAGTTTTGGAAGCAACAATGAAAGCAAACCAGAAGTTGAATAGAAGGAAATGCCAGCTCGGGGTGACAGAACTAACATTTGTAGGCGATATTGTTGGCAGTGATCCCAGAAAGGTGTCTGCCATTGGAAACATGCCAAGGCCACAATGGAATGGTCAAATATATGGGTAAATTCATATCCAACCTCTCAGAAAAGATGGCTCCATTGAGAAGACGAACAGAAAGTGGAATCATGGGCTTGAAAAGTCATGGAGGGAACTAAAGAAACTACTCACAGAGGAACCAGTTCTGAGGTTTTACAACCCAGCGAGACCCATGAAGATATCATCAGACACATCACATAGTGGGCTATGCAGAAATATAATGACTGGCAACCCATTGCATATACATTATGCTCAATGACAGACACTGAGATGTGATACACTCAAATTGAAAAAGAGCTGCTCAGCATAACATACAACTATGAAAGATTTCATCAGTTTGTGTCAGGTTGAGCCATCAGTGTAGAGAATGACCATAAGCCCTTGAGTGTATTGTTCCAAAAGCCATTAAATGAATGTCCACTTAGAATCCATAGAATGATGATTAGGCTGCAATGCTAAACACTTAATGTGGCGTACACTCTGGGTAAGCTATTGTACACAGCAGACACATTGTATAGAGCTGTTGACACGAGAGAGCCAGCAAACACCAAAATGGATGAAAACGTGAATGCCTTCGTGGACATGATCACATTTGCACTGCCCATATCAGATGTAAAAATGGAGCTCATAAAATCAGAGACAAAAATGAAACACAGACAACTGAAAAAAACACATCTTGGATGGATGGCCCAACGTGAAGTAGGACTGCTCACCTGACCTTGTAGAGTACTGGAACTGCAGGGTGGAACTATCAGTGGTTGAAGACATCATCCACAAAGGAAGTAAAATCGTTCTGCCAAAGAATCTGAGAAAAGAGATACTAAAAAGGATCCCTGTAGGGCAGGGGTGTCAAACTCAAATTCACAGAGGGCCAAAATTAAAAACTTGGACTAAGTCGTGGGCCAAACTAAATATTTATTGAAAATTTTCAACAACATCTGCATGTTTTCTTTTCTTTCAACATATGTAATGTTAAACTTTTTCTTATTAAAATAAATGTTCAATAATAGTTTTGGTTAAATTCTTTCCAGAAGAAGCATTAACAAATGAGAAATAAAACATTCAATAAATAATATTTCTCTATAGCCTTTAAGCTCCTTTTAAATGTATTTTTTTTCACAAGCCAACAAGTCAAAAAATAACAACTTGCTTCAATAAAAATCCAATCTTTCAACTATGAACAGTCCAAAGTGAACCAAAGAAAAAATGAATCCAAGCTTAGCTTGCTACACTGTGATTTACTCTGATGCACCTGGGTCTAAAGCAGATACTTGGCATCTCTTCTTAGATGCAAGTTCATCAAACTCTGGGGTCAGAGTTTGCCTCCCACCTGTCTTGAAAGGTCCTGTTTTCTGTCTTTCGTTTGGCCATTTTTCGTAAGGGGTTTATTACATGTGAGTTGGGCGACAGGTCACAGATGCTAATGAAAGTAAAGAGAGGAAGTGGGGGCGATTAGCGGGCTGACGGGCCGGCGCCAACACATTTGCAAAGCATTCTGGGATTTGTAGTATTAGCTGTGCATGTGCTATACTGGTGTGGCGGCCAGCGGGCCAGCTCTAATACATATTTGATATGATCTTGCGGGCCAAATATAATTATATCGCGGGCCAAATATAATTATATCACTGGCCAAATTTGGCCCGCGGGCCTGAGTTTGACATGTGTGCCTTAGAGTGTCCAGTGTACACTGACCCCAAGATCTCTTATCGTAGCCGACACCAACAAAGCTTCTCAACTCTTCGTCCGCTACATCGACAACTAATTTGATGCTGCCTCATGCACCCGTTATGTGCTCATCAACTTTATCCACTTTGCTGTCAACTTCCATCCTGACCTCAAATTCACTTCGTCCCTCTCTAGCAACACTCTCTCTCTATTCTTGATCTCTCAGTCACCATCTTGGGAGACAGACAACTTCTTCAAATCCCACAGCTACCTCGACTATACCTCCACACCTTGTCCCCTGTAAGGATTTAATTCCTTTTTCTCAATTCCTCCTACTCCATCACATCTACTCCCAAGATGAGGTCTTCCATGCAGATCATCAGAGATGTGCTCCTTCTTCAAACAATGTGGCTGTCCCTCCACCACCATCAGCTTGGCCCTCATCCACATATCCTCCATTACCTTGACGAAGGGCTCAAGCCCGAAACATTGTTGATGTACCTTTACCTTTGTTTCATAAAGACACTTTGACCTGCTGAGTTTCTCCAGCATTTGTGTGTCTTTTTTATCCTCCATTTCTGCACATCTGCCCTGGCTCCCTCCACCCCAACATGCAACAAGGACAGGATTCTCCTTGACCTCACCGATCACCTCAGTCTCTGCACCCAGCATAATATCCTCTGCCATTTCTGTCACCTACTACATGATCCCACCACTAGACTCATCTTCCCTTCTCCTCCTCTCTCCATCTTCTATAGGGACCACTTCCTCTGTGACTTCCTTGTTCCCTACTCCCTTCCCACCAAATGCCCCTTGGCATCTACCCCTGTGACCTCAGGAAATGCTACACTTACTCCCACACCTCCACCCTCATCACCATTTGGGGACCCAAACCATCCTTCCAAGAGAAGCACTTCACTTGTGAATCTGTAGGGTCCTCTACTGTATATGGTGCTCCTGTTGTGGTCTCCTCTACATTGGAGAGACTAGATGCAGACCAGGAGATAGCTTTGTTGAGTACCTTGGCTCTGTTCGCTGTCATAGCGTGGATCTCCCAGTGGCAACTTATTTGAATTCCCTGCCCCATTCCTTTGCCAACAGTCTGTCCATGATCTCATGCACTGCTAGACTGAGACCACTCATAAAGTGGAGGAACAACACCTCATATTCCATCTGGGCACCCTCCAACTGGATAGCATTACCATTGACCTCCATTTTCCATTAGATCCCCTCGCCCCTTTTTTTCCTTATCTTCTTTCCTCTAGCTGAAGCTGTCTCACTTTTCTTTCCCTCTGTCTCCCTTTACAGAGACAGAAACTACTCCCCTCCACTTCAATTCTCACCTTTCCTCCCCTATTCTCTTATCATATCCAATTAGCACCTTTTGTCAGTTCAACTGAACTCCTCTCCCTCCCTTTTTTTAACCATCTTTTTAATGTAGGCCCCTTGCCTGTATTGTGCGCACACTTTGAGGAAGGGCTCAGGCCTGAAACATCAGTAATATAATCTTTGTCCACTATGGACGCAGCAAGACCTGCTGAGTTCCTCCAGGATTTCTGTGCTTTTACTTTCATGCAATGAACATGGCAGGCAAAGTCAAAGATTCAGGGACAGTCGCAGCATTTTGGTGTACCTGGAGAGAGCACTGAGGTGAGATTGGCATTGCAGAGAGCACTGGTGCAGCACCGTGTCATCTTATCTGGAGCCTGTGGTTGTTCATATCTCTCATCACTGTGCATGTGTAAACAGCCCCTCTGGTGGACCAGACATCCATCCTCAATAGTGACCGTCTGAAAACATTGCTTGCCGACACACCGGTCACCTGTGCAGTTCTCACCTTCACACACGCACTTGGTCATGTTGATGTTTGGAAAAATCGTAACACACTCTACTTACTTCCTGACTGTGTGAGTGTGTTTAGGGTAGATGAGATAAATTTGGGGTCAGTTGGCCCATACTAATCTTTTTTTAAAAAACAAAGCAGGGAATGCTTTAAAATGTTCAGCCAATCATTTGCTGAGAGAGAAACTGAGTGAACCTTTTAGGGTGATTAAGGTTAGAAGGTGGAAATGAAGCATGCTTCAAGTTGCAGGGAAGAGGATGGATGGGGAGCATGTGGGATCTCCTCCCCCAATAAAATAATGCAGCAGTTCAATATTACATAACATAGGCAGGATGCCTTTATGTCTTCCTTCATTATCATGTTCCATTGGGAGCAAAGGGTCTTGGCCCTGGGAGGACAGGAGATGAGGTGTAGAAAAACTCAAGAGGGGGGATTTAAGGGATGTACAGGACTTGTGGGCAGATAGGGCATTCTGAAGAAGGGATCATAAAACTATGGCGTTAATACACTGTTAATGGGAGGTCTCCAACCAGTGTGGGTGAACTGAGAGACCCCATGTCCATAGGACACTCCCAGCTGCTGCACAGGTTGATAGTGTTGTTAATAAGGTGAATGGTGTGTGGGCCTTCATTAATTTTGGGATCGAGTTCAAGAGCCATGAGGTCATGTTACAGGTCTAGAAAACCTTGGTGACACCCACCAACCCCCCTCCCCCCCCAACTTGGAATATTGTGTTCAATGCTAGTCACCTCACTTCAGGAAGGATGTAGAGGCAATAGAGAAGGTGCAGAGGAGATTTACAAGGATGTTGCCTGCATTGGAGAGCACGCCTCATGAGGATCAGTTTAGTGAACTTGGTCTTTTCTCCTCAGAGCAATGGAGGATGAGGGGGTGATCTTACAGAGGTGTACAAAATGATGAGAGGCATTGATCTAGTAGATGACCAGAGGGTTCCCCCCCACCCCCAAGGCTGAAATGACTAACACAAGAGAGCATAGATTTAAGGGACTTAGGAGTTAGTACAAAAGGATGTAAGAGATAATTTTTTAATGCAAAGAGGGGTAGTGCATGGAATGTGCTGCTGGCAATGGTGGTGGAGGCAGGTACAATGGGATCTCTTAAGAGACTGTAAGTACAAGGAACTGAGAAAAATGGAGAGTTATGCAGTCAGGTAATTCTAGCATAACATTGTGGGCCAAAGGGCCTGGGCTGTGATGTAGATTTCTGCAAAACCGTCATGCACACCAAGATACTGTAAACTGTAGTGCACCATCATTCAGTAAATTTGGGTGTACCGTCACTTGCTCGGTTGCTGAGAAGGGGGGAGCCTTCTATCGAGAGCCCCCCTGTGACCTGCACATGCCAGGGGTCAGCGTCAAGTGCTGCACAGGTCACCTGTGCAACAGAGAGTTGACCATCAGTACACCGCCAGGTAAATGTTCACTGCTCCAGGCCAGCGGGAAGAGGGCAGGTCACGGGGGGCTCTCGATAGTTGATGCACCCCTTTACCACCTCGTCAGGATACTGGCTCTGCTTGAAACAAGCACACAGGAGGGAGATTTCCCAATTATTGAGGGGGACAGGGCTGGACGATTGATTACCTTTCACTACTAGGAGTGAACAGGCCAGTGCTGACAGCACACAGACAAGGAATGCACCCACTGCCATCAATTACCTGTAACATGAGGGAGAAATGTGGTCTTATTGACTGCATTTAAATTTTTTTGTTGTTAATTTAGAGACATGGCAGAGTAACAGGCCCTTCAGCCCTCAAGCCTTTGTCACCCAAATACACCATCTCCTACCCATGATCCACAATTTCATTTCAGTTCATTTATCACCCTATTGTACCAGTACAACCTGACAAAACTTCATTCTCCAGTCTACGGGTCAGAACAGTTCAAACACATACAGATAAACGATACATATACACAGTACATATGTACTTATATTTATCCCAGGAGACCCATCGTTTCTGACTGCTTCTACCCCACCAAACTGGTATCATCTTATCTTGCATCCATTCCCCTCCCCCCCCCCCCATTGTCCAGTCCATTCCTACCTACATCCGCAATACCTCACGTGCCCTCCGACACTTCAACAACTTCCAGTTGCCTGAACCCGACTGCCTCATTTTCACCATGGCCGTCCAATCTCTATACACCTCCATCCCCCCCCCATACCAAAGGCTTCAAACCTCAGAGCATGGCGTTACCTCCCCATCTACACCCTCCTCCATCTTGCAGAACCTGTTCTCAGATAGGAACACAAGAACATGAGAAATAGGAGCGGGAGTAGCCCATCGAGCTTGCTCCGCCATTCAGTATGATCATGGCTGATATGATAAGCTCATCTCTGCCTATCTGCCTTTTCCCCATAATCCTTTTCTCCCCTACCATGTAAAATTCTATCCAAACTTGTCTTAAACACATTTACTGGGGTCACTTCCACTGCTTCAAAGGGCAGAGAATTCCATAGATTCACTGCTCCCTGGGTAAAGCAGTTCCTCCTCATCTCCGTCCTAAATCTACTACTCTGAATCTTGAGCACTACAATCACATCGGCTGCAGACGTCCCTATTTAACAAGATTTCATTGATTGATAAGTTTTCAAGTGAACACTTTAGTTTCTTTAAAGGGACTAGATTGACTTGTATCAACACATTTTTTAAAAATTTAGATAAACAGCTCCGTATCAGGCCAACTCGGCCCCACAAGTCCATGCCACCCAATTTACCCCATTAATCTACACCGTGAGAGGAAACAGGAGTCCCCGGAGAAAGCCCACGTAGACACAGGGAGGACGTATAAACTCCTTACAGACAGCGCGGGTATTTGAACCCCAGTCCAGTCTTGATCACCGGAGAAAATGACGGGTGGACATGTGGCTGCGGAGATGATCGGGGTGCAGGAGGAGGTGTGGGGTCTGTGGATACTTGAGGTTTTTGAAGGGACTCCCGTCTGCTTTCCATTCTTGTCCTGATCAAAGTGCTGGATCAGTGGCACCTCTTTGCGCACCCTCACAGGCCAAACATTTGTGTCCAACAATGAGACGTTGACCTTCAAGTTTGACTGATGCCAAAACTTGTGCATCAAGGATCTAGAACCTCCATAGCTCCCAAACCATGACCCGCTGCTTCACTATTGACACAACACATTTTTGTTTAACCAGCCAACTGTGAATATGTATGATTTATGATCTTTTCCTTTTATATTTTATGATCTATTTTTTCCTCTTTATGACATCTTATATGTTTGAACATAGAAATCTATAGCGCAGTTAGGGTAGCGGTCAGTGCAACACCATCACAGTGCCAGCGACCCAGGTTCAAATCCCGTGCTGTCTGTGAGGAATTCTCTCCCCTGTGTCCGCATGGATTTCCTCCGCGTTCTCCGGTTTACTCCCACATTCCAAAAACATACTGGGGAGTGGGGGGAGGGAGAGTCGGTAGATTAATTGGGCAATGTCTGAAATTGGTTTCTACCGTGCAGTAACACTGGACAATGAAGATTTTACTTCCTGATTTTACTTTTGGGTGTATTTTATGGATTCTGGGCTGCTGACCACAAAAATTACCTTAAAAATTTTCTAGCACAATCTGTTTTTTAGATAAAACTTTTTTTTGTATCATCCATGATTTGAATGATCGAGCAGAATTGAAGGACTGTGTGGCCTAATTCTGCTTCCATGCCTTATGGCACACATGTCAAACTCTGGCCCGCGGGCCAGATTATATTTGGCCCGCAAGATCATTTCAAAAATGTATTAGAGGTGGCCTGCCCTGCAGCGAGAGCCGATGCTGTTTTTTGGTAATGTCACCCCCACCATCCTCCCCCTTCATTGCACATCCTTCCCCATTGTAACACGAGAAGTCTGTCGATGTCATCAGCCGGCAAGCCGGTTGGAAGGCTCCCCGCACAACCAGTCACTTCTCCCACCTGTCGAGCGATGCGGCGGATTGGCGAGTGCCTGTGATTTCCTGTCGGCGCGACGGACATGGCAGGCTGCGCAAGGCCCCCGGGCAGTGCAAGCCCCGCGCGACTGGCACCGGACGGCCCTTCCACAGCGCGAGCGCACTTCTCCCAGTCGCCATGGCCTTCAGCGCTTGCACCCGCGCGGACCCCAGGGACGGCTGGTTCGGCCCTGTCCGCAAAGGCTGATCAGCAGCGTGCTGGGCCTGAGTGGGTGGGTAAGCAGGGGTGGCAGAGGGTGTAGGTGAGGAGTAATGGGCAGGGGAAGTTATGGTGGTGTGAGGGGCAGTTAGAGGGAGGGATGAGTAGAAGGAGGGGTGGATAGGGAAGAGGTAAAAGGGGAGGGGCAGGGCGAGTAGGGGAGAGGTGATTAGAGGGTGAGAGACGGGTAGAGGGAGGAACAAGTTGAGGGGAGAGGCAGTAGAGGGGTGTGTATAGGATGGGGTGGGTAGAGGCAGAGCGAGTGGAGTGAGGGGTGAGTAGAAGTTGGGTAAAGGACTGGTCAGGTAGAGGGATGGTGGGTCGAGGGTGAATAGAGGCCTAGAGCCTGAGGAGTGAGCAGGAAATGCTGAGTCCTGATGCAGGCCAAAATGGACACAGCCTGTGAATGCTGACTACATCTCCACAGGGACCAAATAGGTTTCCCTCAGGTCAAGCAAAGGGTGAACTTGAGCTACCTACTCCTGACCTGTAACATTATCCTCCTAAAGTTAGATCCTAAAGTTTAACATTACATATGTTGAAAGAAGAGAAAACATGCAGATGTTGTTGAAAATTTTCAATAAATATTTAGTTCGGCCCTCGACTTAGTCCAAATTTTTCATTTTGGCCCTCCGTGAATTTGAGTTTGACACCCCTGCCTTATGGTGTCATTGTATCCTGGCTTTATCACTTTTTCTGACAGTTTGTTCCATTATCCGAAACTTGCCTCTCAGATTCTCTTTAAATCTGTTACCCTTTCACCTTAAGCCTGTGGCCTCTAATATTAGACTTTTCTATCTCAGGGAAAACACTATGACCATCAATTTCCTTCTCTCCAGGGGAAACAGTCCCAACCTAACCAGTCTCTCCTTATAAACACCATCCTTTCCCATTCTTCCAGCATCTTTTCTGCACTCTCTAGCTCAACACATTCTTCCTACCGCATGGCAACCAGAACCACACACAGTATTCTGTACAACTGTAACGTGACATCTCAATTCTTGTACTCGTTTTGGAGGTGTCAAGTTTCCAAGAACTGTCGCATGCACTAGTCAGGTAATACAGAGTAAAGGTCCTAAAATCCAGATTGCGCAGGGTCCAGATTTTTGGATTTTCCAGATTCTCAGGCAGTACTTTTAAAATTCAAATTTAGGGAGCAATAAAAAGAAGTTGATAGTTAATCAGAATGAGCAGGTTTAAAGAAAATTAAAGTCAACACAACAAAAATATAAACAAAATATAAGAGCAAGTAATTCTTGAAATTATGTTTAATCATGAGCAAGTCATGAAATTTGGTGTTTTGCAGCAGCATCTTAGTGTAAACATTCATATTATAACCATCTTGCAACATTACTACATAAAAGAAATAAAAATAATAACAATAATAGAGCGTGAAAAGTCTTTGGTTCATTGATTATTCAGGAATCTGATGGCAGCGGGAAAGAAGCTGTCCTTGTGCCGCTGAGTGCTCGTCTTTAGGCTCCTGTATCTTTTCCCCGATGGTATAAGAGTGAAGAGGGTATGGCCTGGGAGGTGGGGGTCTTTGAGGATAGAGGCAGGCTGCTTTTTTTTTTAAGACACTGCTTCATGTAGATGTCCTCGATGGAGTGAAGTCTGGTTCCTGTGATGTTGCAGGCCGAGTTAACAACGCGCTCGAATTTATTCTTGTCCTGAAAGTTGGTGCCTCCATACCAGACAGTGATGCAAGCAGCCAGAATGCACTCTCCAGAACACATGTAGAAGATTATGAGAGTCTTCAGTGACACACCAAACCACCTCAGACACCGGACAAAGAATAGGCTTTGATGCAATCAGTCAGTATACTTTCCATAGTACACTTGTAGAGGTTTTGTAGCATATCTCCTCAGACTCCTTAGAAAGTGGAGTTGTTGGTGTGTTTCTTCATGTGAATATGTCAATGTTCAAGAACTTGAAATTATTAACCCTTTCTGCCCCTCTCCTTTCCAAATTCCAAATAAACTCCTTAATCTTGCTGACATTGAAAGCAAGATGGTTGTTCTGGCATCACACAACTAGATCCTTGATCTCCATCTCATATTATGATTCAGTTAATAACAATGGTATGTCAATGAAATTATAGATTATTTTGGAGCTGGACTTGGCTACACAGTTGTGGGTATAGAGGAAATAAAGCATGGGACAAGCAACCTTGAGGTGTCCCTGTGATATTCAGCGAGGTGGAGGTGCTGCATGAGTTGTGAATGGCAGTAGGATAATTAAGTGACCATTTGGAGGAAATGGTTGTATGAGAATCCACATCTTCATGATGACAAATGCTTGTGAGTACAGATGAAGCTGAAATATTTTCACCCAGATATGTTGTCAATAATCATCCTGCCTCTTGAAGTTTGTACCTTTTGAACGATCAACTTTGAGTCAATTTAACATGTTCCTCCTCAGTGCACTAGATGCTTAGACAACATCCTGACTGAACTAGCTTACTATTCCAGAGCAAATGGTATTGATGGTTTATCCAGCTGCCCAGTGAGAGCGTCTATTACAAAATCTGCAGCAGTTTGTATAACAAGTCATCACCAACTTCTCACAGCCTTGCTGAGCTTTACATCCACAATGCTAAGCAGTTACCTAATGAATGTGCAAAATTGCATGGCCATGAAAAACAGGACCATTCATTCTGGCCAATTATCCCTCCATCTTTTGACTTCAATTATTCCCAACAATAGAAAGTGTTTTTGATAGGTACAATCCTTGTGTATCCATGGAGGGTGTCTACTGCATTTGGTGCAACCTTTGTGGCCTTTTCTACATCGCAGAAACTGGACGCAGGCAAGGAGATCACTTAATTGAGCACCCTAGCTCTCTCAGCTTCAGTGACCGTGGCCAACTATTTCAATTCTATACCCCACTCCCTCGCTAAATCGTCTGTCCGTGGTCTCATGTATTGTCAAACCAAGTCCACCTGTAAATTTGAGGAGCCACATCTAATTTTCCACCTCAGCATTCTCCATCTTAATGGTCTTAATGTGGATTTTTCCAGTTTCCGGTAGCCCACTCCCTGTTCTTCTCTCTTCTCCATCTGGATTCTATCCTCCAGCTCTCCATCCCATTCCCTCTCCATTCACAGAGCCATCCCCCATTGTTTGCTAGTTTTCTCCCTCCCTTCTCCACCTATCACCTCCCACTGTGGAAATATAACTCCTGCCCCTCCCTACCTCTCCTGCCCCACTATTTTCTCCATACCTTGATGAAGGCTCAAACCTGAAATGTTGGTAATCTATTTTTACCTTTCCTATATAAAGTGCCCTGTTTGACCTGCTGAGTTTCTCCAGCATTGTATTTTTAATTTTTGATAGTACCGTCAAATTACTCTTCACCCCTGCCCTCAAATTCATTTGGACATTTTCAATCCATTTCCCCATCAGGAAAGCCTTTCTAGAACACTAATCCAATGAATTCCCCTCCACAAACCCCTCTGCAAATACTCTCCCTTGCAGAACTTGTTCTTACCCAGAGCAGTTCCTTTTAACCCTTGCACTTCAAGTCAAAGGTAAGCTCGAGCTGTACCTGCCATTTTATTTCCTGCACACCAAATCTACTCTGGCACCACATTCTCAACTCTTTCTCCTCTACATCAATGACTGCATTGATGCTGCCTGCACCTGAGCAGAACTCATCAATTTAATTAACTTTGTCACTAACTGCTCTTGAATTCACTTGGACCACATCTGAGCACTTCACCCCAATCTCTTATCCCTTTTGCACAGCAATCCCATTTAATTGGCATGTGAACGACCTGTGTTTAAAGCCAGATCAGCTTATTCACACTGAATCAAGGAAATCTGGAATCTGGGTCAGTGCGACCTTTTACATAGCAACCCGGCATCCCAATGTAAAGGGAGGTAGAACCTTGAAGCATTACAGCGTCAGCATCCCGGAAAGCTGGGTAAGCGTTTTACATAGGAGCTGATGCAAAACACATCAACTCTGATACTACCTACCTTGGCAGCTAAGTACCGGAATGAAAATAATTGCCCCGCCCCCCCCACCCCACCCCATCCCGTGTTCATCGCGTTCACACAGGTAAGTGAAATGGTTAAAAGGCAGTTAATTCCCATCTTTCAAGGGCAGTGTAAAAGGGCCATCTGTCATTCTTTCCCCTTTTTTCACCCACTGACCTCTCTCCTTTAATATTGCTTGTGTTTCCTTTAATTTCTCAGTCTATTTTCCCATGGATGCTGCCTGACTGGCTGAATTCCTCCAAGTATGCTTTTTGACACTCCAGAAATCTCATTGAAGTTCCCTCATTTTCTTGCTGATTTATTTTCGCCCTATTTTGCTTTCAGTTCACATTTTAATTGTACTTGAAGACAAATAAAAACACCTCTCAATAAAATCAAAGTACATTGCTGCCAATTAAGTAATTTTGAAGTGTGGCTTCTTGTAAGAATGGATGTTTCAAAGTTGTGTAAAACAACATGTTGTCCAACTTGATTGTGAGCAATGGGTGAGGGTGGGTGGTGGTGGGAAGTCATCCTCTTAAGGATTTACTTAAGGAGCAGATTCCTTCAAATGCATTCAAAAACATTCAGTTTTTTGCTAAATTAATTGAAATATTGTCAGAGATATACAAATAGATATGCTAGGAAATGAAAATGCACTATTGCTTTAATTTGTTTCATTGCATATTGATGAAATGGAAAGCTTTGTAAAAGAAATTGACCACTGAACTAAGATTGACATTAGTTGCCTCCATCATATAAAGTCATTGTGATATATTGACAATAGCAGCACAAACATTCTGGGCAAGACTAGGCTTGATAGGGTACTGCATTATATGTATTATAGTTGGATTTACTGTCTTGCGGTAATTATAGTATTAATAGCTAACCTTGGCTTTGCACATTCCTGTATTTTTAAAGTACTCTTATATTGACTTTAATTGTCCATAATATTTCTGTAGAAGCATCACTGTAGGTTTATGTAGAGAAATTTAAAAATTTAAGCCATTACCAACTTCATTTAATAAAACATTTTCTGAAATTGGTGTTTTGCCTCATATGATGCCATGGAAGTAAAAGATTCATGTTCGTCAAAGAACATTTGTATAGCACTAAGATTTACCAAGGTATTGAACAGGACTGTTGTCAAACAAAAAAGTTAAATTTGTTAGAGCCATAAATAAAGTTTGCCAAAGAGCGTACAAGGAACTTATCAAAAGACACAGTTTCAGTTCCAAACAAAAATTATAGTTCAAGGTTCCTTTTATTATCAGGTAATAATATATTAAAGATATATGATGTACTTCAACTTTTGCCTGCTATAAGGCAGTCAAAGAGTCGCCATCAGAATTACCCTGCACCCCTTACAGTACGAGAGAAAGAGAGTCGCCTCAGAAATAGTCTGTCTGTTTCTCTATTGAATCATTTTGGCCATTCTAAATTCTAAAATGCTGATCAGTTGGCTGACTTTTTTTACAGGATGGTATCCAGCCCGACTGTGGTTGAAACTACACTCTCCCATGAAAGTGTAGAGCAATTTATTACATGGTTTTCTTGTGCTTTGTAAATGGTGTAAAAGCTTATGGAGTCAGGAGGTGAGTCATTCATTCTGGAATGCTCTTGTAGCCATGGTATTTGTTTGGCACATCTACTTAAGTTCTACTTGGTCATGAAATCTTTGGGATGTTGTCAAGTGGAAGTGGTTTGCCATTTTTCCTGGTTTTTGTTTTACATCTATTAGAAGTGAGTGCTGCTTTCCACATATTTTGTCTCAGGCCTAAATTCTATCCAAAACTTTGTACAAATGTACCTCTCATCCTTCATTAACTGAGTAGTTTAAGGAGTTTATTATTCTTTGATTATCTGCAAATGTCCTTGCATTTGTGATGGAGGGAAAGTTGATTTTGTTTTAGCTCTAGCATAATAAGACCATATGATATAGGAGCAGAAGTAGGCCATTCGGCCCAGTGAGTCCACATCATCATGAGCTGATCCATTCTCCCACTTGGCAATACAAAAAAAATAGGCTGGAGAAATCAGCATGTCACACAGCATCCAAAGGAAGTAAAAGGCAGTCCTGAGTCTTTCTTCATGAACATTTTACTTCCTATGGATGCTGTGTAACTTGTTGAGTTTCTCCAGCACTTTTTCACGTACTGAACTGGACCCAGCATCTGTAGATTTTCTTGTTTACTACCATTCATTATTGTATTATTTCAGCAAAATTTCCAAACCTATTGCTTACTACCTTCCAAATTTTCCAGCAGCATTGTCGATAGATAGAACAAAAAATGTTAGTTGCTGTATGTTACATTTCCTTTCCTGTATTGCAGGAATTGGTGAACCAATTCAGACTCATCCTGGAAGTAGGAGGATGCCTTTCAGTTCCCCCAGAATGGTAAATGCACAAAGTCTTAGTGTGGACTCTGACTTGCAGCTTTTGGGCATTGGAACTCATTTGCCACAAGACAAAGGTATCAGTCAGGTTTGAAATTTTGATCTTCAGTCATCTTTTCCTCAGGTGCCATGTGCTCTGCTCAGAGGTTCAATGCCAAATTCATCAATGATTTTCTTAATTTAGATATGAGAAGTGGTCAGAGTTTTCCAGGGTGTCATTGTAGTACTTTTAGGATTGTGGTGTTGTAAAAGAGAATTAATGTATAGGGCCAATTCTTTCTTGCACTTAATTGGAGGTTAGATAACTTGGAGATTGATCATGACCCCATGTAAGTGAAAAGTTCAAGTATGACCCAACAAAACAGTAGTTCTGATCCTCAGTGCAAAAGCATTCAAAAACACATACAGACAAATGATAAATAAGTGGAATGTATATTCATATATAAAAATAAATGAATAGTTTTAAATAGTAGAGACTCGAGGGTTTGTATGATTTTTTCCTCAGTCATTCAACCAAAGTGCACCGTCTTTTTTTTTGCACATTTCCTTCCATGACAGAAGTTAGGATTACCTTAATTCTGGACTGGCAGCAACATGGCTTGAGCTGTTTCCCACTTGTCATGTAGATTAGTTCTATTCCAGTAAGATGCTTGTTGAAGGTGTTAATTATGGTCAGTGTAGATTCTCTCTCATGCCAGTCTGAAGACTATTTGGGATCCTTGGCTTTCATCCTTGCTTCCATTTTTGGAGCAAGGCTAATGAGGAAAATACAGGAGATTAGACAGTGGTTCATTACAGCCTTGTTAAAAGCTGACAGGTACCAAAGTAAAGATTACAGATGTTGGCATGAGGTCTTGCTCATGACATTCTAGTGCAGGGGCCTCCAAAGTGGTTGATACCAACCCCTAGGAGTTGATGGAGAATCCAAGGGGTCGATGAAGTGAAGGGAGTCGAAGGGGGTTGATTAATGCTGGGATGGGGGTGGCGGGGGGGAGTGTCGATTGAACTTTTGTGGTTAAACCAGGGGCGTGACTTTGGAAAGTTGCACTATGGTGGGGTGGCCAACCTTTCACGAGAGTTGGCTTTCGTTGCTGTCATGTTATATTTGGCTTTGACCTTTTAATAGGTAGGGAGCAAACAGGAGGATAGACAGAGCAGAGAAGAAAGAGATTTGTGTCCAGCACCACCACCAACCTCCCTCCCCCATCTAACACTGCAACCATCCCCATTCAGTCTCACCACCACCCCATCCAGTCTCAGCACCACCCCGTCCAGTGATGCCGCCACCTCCTCATCCAGTGATGCCGCCACCTCCCCATCCAGTGATGCCGTCACCTCCCCCATCCAGTGATGCCGCTACCTCCCCCATCCAGTGATGCCGCCACCTCCCCATCCAGTGATGCCGCCACCACCCCCATCCAGTGATGCCGCCACCTCCCCCATCCAGTGATGCCGCCACCTCCCCCATCCAGTGATGCCGTCACCTCCCCATCCAGTGATGCCACCACCTCCCCCATCCAGTGATGCAGCTAACTCCCCATCCAGTGATGCCGCCACCTCCCCCACCCAGTGATGCCGCCACCTCCCCCACCCAGTGATGCCGCCACCTCCCCCACCCAGTGATGCCGCCACCTCCCCCATCCAGTGATGCCGCCACCACCCCCACCCAGTGATGCCGCCACCTCCCCCATCCAGTGATGCCGCCACCTCCCCCATCCAGTGATGCCGCCACCTCCCCCATCCAGTGATGCCGCCACCTCCCCCATCCAGTGATGCCGCCACCGGGGATTCCATGACTTGGGGTCTGAGGGATCAATGATTACTTGAAGGGGTCAGTGGCCTAAAAAGTTTGTGGGGCCCTGATCAAGTGAAACAGGATGTTGGTTCTGACATAACTGTATTCTAAGTATTTTGTCATGAGTGAGTTCCATTTGATTAGTTCTCCCTAATGCTTCCTTGACCATCACTCCTTGTCAGAGGATAGGTTTAGGAGGATCTGTTTGTCTTCTGATCTTCATGTTTGAGGTGGGGAGGAAAGAACCCTGGCCCCATGTTGCAAAGTAGAAATTCTACATGGCCACAACCAGAGCTTCCAAGATTGGGTTGAAGTTGAACATACTGAACACTGTGCAGGTTCTGTGTTAAAGTGAGCCAGATGGTCACAGGCATTCACAAATCCTATGGGTGGTTGCTGAGAATCTGGACCAGCCAATTTTGACAGTAAGGCTCACCCCATGAAAACCGCTTCTTTTCCAATTTGCCTTTCTGGAATAAGGTGTACTTCGTTCTTTTGAGCTGTCTGTTACAAATGTTCAGCTTTGCCTTTAGGACTCTCCTTTGGAAAGGATGGCTGTTTTATGGAGCCACCTTTTCCACCTGTTAAATTTTAAATGTCCAGGTGTGGTAGGATATCTAGAATTTTGATCCAGTCCACTGGTTTGTGATTCTTCATTGTCTGGTCCATGTTAATTTTGTTGTTTACCATGCCTATTATTACAATTAGAATTTTAAAAAAACATATACTTGTTTACAACGTTTTCTTCTACTTCCTCGTTGAGCCAAGGTTGATTTCTTGCTTTGATGATAATGGGGAAGTGATGGGCAGATGCATCTGTGGCAAGTACATTGGTAAAGTTAAGATTAGGTAGGTTTATCCTCACATTGATTTATATACCACTGATTGCAGGCCCAATTTGACAGCTATTTCCATGTCCATCAGATCTTGCCGAACTTGGGGTCAATCATTTTGCTTTTGGTGATGAACATTGAAGAAATCCAACCAGAGTCTATTTTGTGTACTTGCTAATTTCGGTGTTTCTTTCAAATATTGTTTAATTTAATGGCATCAAGTTAGTTGAGTGTGGATAACAGGTGGTAGCCAAGAGGATGTTTCCTGATTATAAAGTTATCAAATTCAATTGCCATTGCACTCTGAAATCCTCCTTTTATAATCTCCATATATTTTCATGACTTTCTTTCAATTCTGCTTGGAATCCTCTGTGAATTCAGCTTGATGTTTTCCTCAATTAAATCAATGTTGTACTTTTTGTTTTCACAGTTCATTCCAACTTGACTCTTTCCTGCAAGAACCGTGTCCTCCACAGCCCAATGACTATCGAAGCTGCGGCTTTTCCAGTTTCCAGCTCCAGCCAGAGTAATCATTATCTTCCATCTTTTCCATTGCCAACTGGAATTCGACTTACTCATATCTCTGCACTTGATGGGTCCTCAAAGAAATTGCAAGAACAGTGTGTTAATTTTTCAAACTCGTGGCCTACAAAACATTTTGAAGGAGTTTCTAAAACTAATTTGCGCAAATTAACTAATCCGTTATCTGAAGATTTTCTCACTTCTGGTAAATAATTTTGCATATTCAATTTGTATGTCTAGAAAATCATCAAGATGTTAGCATTTTGAAATGGTATGTTCTTCTCTCACCGACATTAAATTATAGAATTTTACAGCATTACATTTCTTGTTCAACTTATTGTACATGCACCTCTGCAAAAAGTAGGCAACTTCACATTTGTAGGAGCTTGCTTTTCATAAATTACCTGTCATTACAACAATGGCGGCATTTAAAAATATAACTAATAAATTACAATGCTCTTTGGGAACAGCCCAAGGCCATGACATGGGCTGTACAATCAAATTATTTTTAATAATTGTTGGGTTGCTTTTATGGTCAGTAGTGAACACTTGTTTTATAGCTGGCTTTGTTTTTTTTTAAACAAAAGTACCAAAGCAAATTCCTTTGGCAACCGTTCCAGCTGGTTTGGAAAGATCTTTACAGAAATTCCTAATTTGCACTATTTGTGCCAGATAATGATATCAGTTTCACTGCCATTACCATGCAATGGCTGGAATTAGCTTCTAACGTGTAGTAACATTGGAAATTAAAAATTCTACATAATATTCAATTTTTTAATGTCCCTAGGTTTTTAATCTTTTTTCATTTTCCAACTCATTTTAAATTATATTCTCTAATTCATTAAGTAATTCAAATAATTTTCTCATGTTCAGTCAACAGATTCAGATTTCAAATTCAGATTTATATGCAACATCACGTACAACCCTGAGATTCCTTTTCTTTCTATGGGCACAACTGAATTACCACTAATTGATAGTGCAAAAAAAATAAACTGGACACGAAGTAGTGACTCCTTGAGCATTTTATCAGCTAATAGTCACACAAAATAATTTATCTAGTTCATTTTTTACAAATATCTAAGCCGACAGAATATTTAGATTCCAATTATTCCATGCAATGTATTATCTAATTTTGAGAATAATTTTACGCTGTATTAGGATTATTTTAGTGCTCTTTATCATCAGAGATGATTTCAAGTGTGATACATGACAAAGCACTCTTTAATAGACCAGGTCTTGCAGACAAAGGGTGTTTGATTAGACACCATTTCCATATGTGTACTCTTAATTAAGAAAAGATGTATCACAGCTGAGAGATTCATATCTTGTCAATTTGCTTCACTGCTAGATTCCATATGGAATCTACGACTGGAGACCAGCCTCGCCAAGGCTCTTGAAATCTGCAGGTCAATCTTTTTGTAGATTCATTTTGGTTTTGATGGGCAATGAATTGTAAAGCCAAGAGAGTTGAAGGACTTTAATTTAAATGATTTTGGGTTAATTTTTTTTATTGTTTTGTGTGTATTTCAGAAATTCTTTTTCATGTCTTTTAAAGTTATTTACTTCAGTTTCAGAACTATTTAAATGATGGTTCTGAAACTGAATAACTTCAACAAAGGTGGGGAGGACAGTCAATGACTGTCCTCCTCTGATAATGATGGAATACTGCCATTGAAATCGTGCTACAAGTTACTTTGAGACAGCAGAATTTGTCCTTCACATTTTGACCAGGGCATTTGGCCTGCCCCTTCAAGATTTGGTCCAATGGTTATGAAGAATCCGACAAAGTTCCTATCTCATTGAAACCCCTGCATAAGGGAGTTGCAAACAATGTAAGTAGTTACAAGATTCCCTTTTTTTTTGCATTTCCTTGGGTTTACTTATCAGATATTGGAATCTTTTAGTTTGTGATACTTTTAAAGTTTGTGTTCACCATCTGGCAAAGCACGCATGCATGCATTTTTATTTAAATTTCTGATGATTATGCAGGAGACAGCTCGCAAGAAAATCATTCTCCTATATCACTCAAACCCGCACTCATACGGTCACCATCTTCTCGGAGAGATCTTAACACTACAAAGCCTGTTCCCCCCATTCCAAGAGGTACGAGTCCAATAGTTGAAGCAAATGTACCTGATTATGATAATAAAAAAGGAACACCTGGAACAGAATTTGAGGAGGTATGGGAGGAACAGAACATTGACAAAAATCTGAAATTGAATCTTTCCTCGTTGGATAACAATGAAGATGAAACAGACCATGAAGAGGTTAGTGAATGCTTATGTGGAAAAAAATTGTTTTCTAAAGACACATTTTACCGCTGAAAGCTGTAATCTGTGAAGCATGGAAGTTATTATTTACATTTACATTAACAATATATAGGGAGGAATTCTTTTGGCATTTATAAGCTAAATTGGCAAATATGTAAGACAAAATCAGATAATCTATTTTAATCCTTGTATGAGTTGAGAGACAAATGCTGAGCGTATTTATTGTATTCTTTAAGTCATGTATTTTTAATAAACACTTTAATTAGAACTTCTGCTTAATATTTTTCCAAAGAACTGAGTTACAGGAAAAAGTTAAACAAGTTAGGACTGTATTCCCTGGAACATAGAAAAATGAGGGAGATTTACTGGAGGTATACAAAATTACGAGGAGTATTGACATAGTAAATGCAAGTAGCCTTTTTCCACTAAGGTTAAATTAGATACAAACCAGAGGAAATCAGTTAAGGGTGAAAGGGAAAAAGTTTAAGGGGAACGAACTACCAGCTGAAGTGACGAATATAGGGTCAATTTTAACATTTAAGAAACATTTGAACATGATAGGAGGGGTAAGGGGAATATGGATTGGATGCAGGTCAGTGGGACTAGGCAGAATAATATTTCAGCACAGACTAGGAGAGTTGTAATGTCTGTGGTTCTAAATGCAATATATTATAAGGAGTATTAAAATATGTCATTTACAATCTCACAGGCCTTGAACTAACTGTCATTGGAATTATCAGCCATCAGTCAGTGCTCACATTAATACCACTGGATCATAAAGTTTAAAGTTCATGACCAATTCCAGATATTTGATGTCAAAGTCTATAGGGACGATTCAGAACTGTATTTATGTTATTGGCTGTTAGAGTTGATAGTTTTGAAACAGGACATTAAACCAAGATCAATCTGTCTTTCAATGGGAATTGTCATGAAAGAACTGTATAAACTACTAATTGGGACTCAGCTAAATAGGAATGGAATGAAAAGGAATGAACTGTCAGGACAAAAATAGGAAGCCCTAAACTCAAAGTAATTGAGCAGTATTAAAGAGGAATATTTTTTATACAAACATTGGAAAGGAAAAGGTTCCATTATTGTCATGTAAAACTTTCTTTTGGCTTGGCTTCGCGGACGAAGATTTATGGAGGGGGTAAAAAGTCCACGTCAGCTGCAGGCTCGTTTGTGGCTGACAAGTCCGATGCGGGACAGGCAGACACGATTGCAGCGGTTGCAGGGGAAAATTGGTGGGTTGGGGTTGGGTGTTGGGTTTTTCCTCCTTTGCCTTTTGTCAGTGAGGTAGGCTCTGCGGTCTTCTTCAAAGGAGGTTGCTGCCCGCCAAACTGTGAGGCGCCAAGATGCACGGTTTGAGGCGATATCAGCCCACTGGCGGTGGTCAATGTGGCAGGCACCAAGAGATTTCTTTAGGCAGTCCTTGTACCTCTTCTTTGGTGCACCTCTGTCACGGTGGCCAGTGGAGAGCTCGCCATACAACACGATCTTGGGAAGGCGATGGTCCTCCATTCTGGAGACGTGACCCATCCAGCGCAGCTGGATCTTCAGCAGCGTGGACTCGATGCTGTCGACCTCTGCCATCTCGAGTACTTCGACGTTAGGGATGTAAGCGCTCCAATGGATGTTGAGGATGGAGCGGAGACAACGCTGGTGGAAGCGTTCTAGGAGCCGTAGGTTGTGCCGGTAGAGGACCCATGATTCGGAGCCGAACAGGAGTGTGGGTATGACAACGGCTCTGTATACGCTTATCTTTGTGTGGTTTTTCAGTTGGTTGTTTTTCCAGACTCTTTTGTGTAGTCTTCCAAAGGCGCTATTTGCCTTGGCGAGTCTGTTGTCTATCTCATTGTCAATCCTTGCATCTGATGAAATGGTGCAGCCGAGATAGGTAAACTGGTTGACCGTTTTGAGTTTTGTGTGCCCGATGGAGATGTGGGGGGGCTGGTAATCATGGTGGGGAGCTGGCTGATGGAGGACCTCAGTTTTCTTCAGGCTGACTTCCAGGCCAAACATTTTGGCAGTTTCCGCAAAGCAGGACGTCAAGCGCTGAAGAGCTGGCTCTGAATGGGCAACTAAAGCGGCATCGTCTGCAAAGAGTAGTTCACGGACAAGTTTCTCTTGTGTCTTGGTGTGAGCTTGCAGGTGCCTCAGATTGAAGAGACTGCCATCCGTGCGGTACCGGATGTAAACAGCGTCTTCATTGTTGGGGTCTTTCATGGCTTGGTTCAGCATCATGCTGAAGAAGATTGAAAAGAGGGTTGGTGCCAGAACACAGCCTTGCTTCACGCCATTGTTAATGGAGAAGGGTTCAGAGAGCTCATTGCTGTATCTGACCCGACCTTGTTGGTTTTCGTGCAGTTGGATAATCATGTTGAGGAACTTTGGGGGACATCCGATGCGCTCTAGTATTTGCCAAAGCCCTTTCCTGCTCACGGTGTCGAAGGCTTTGGTGAAGTCAACAAAGGTGATGTAGAGTCCTTTGTTTTGTTCTCTGCATTTTTCTTGGAGCTGTCTGAGGGCAAAGACCATGTCAGTAGTTCCTCTGTTTGCGCGAAAGCCGCACTGTGATTCTGGGAGAATATTCTCGGCGACACTAGGTATTATTCTATTTAGTAGAATCCTAGCGAAGATTTTGCTTGCAATGCCTGCATGTAAAACTACATTTAGAATATAACATAGATGAAAATCTTTAACTTTATCGACTGTAAGGAAGACAGGGAGTCACCACTTTGTCCAGCACCCCTCACAGAAATGAGGCTCCAGTAAGGAATGAACTCACGACCCCTGGTTTACAAGACCAGTACTCAAACCACTGAGTTAACAGTGTATACAGAGCTTGCAGCCAGGGAAGTCGAGATAAAAATTGTCAAACTCTTTAAAACAACAATTACTCAAATGATATTTTAGTGATGTACGAGGGAATGGACCAGGAACTAGAAAGTGGAATTAAGCTTGAATAGCTGTTTGTTGCCTGTATGCACAAGATAAACTTAATAGTTGCCTCCGATGATGTAAAATTGAATAGTTCTTTTGAAGGAAAATGGGAGTCTTCCTGACTATTCTGGACAGCATTGATCTCTCAGCCAGTAACATTGTTCTTTAAAAGAGAGTGGTGTTTTTAAGAGTGTGCTGGGTGAAAATAATTTTTATGATGCCCGTGTCACAACAGTGACTATTCATCTTGCGTTCTTGGCTGTAAAGCCTTTTGGAATTTCTGAACTCAGGAAGGTGTAAGAATGAAGTTGGTACTCGTTTTGACTAGGTAAGATGATATCCTGTGCTATTGGCCACAGAAAGCAATGGCTCGTGATAAAGGGAAGAATGGGATGCGATGAAAGCATATTTAAGAGGACAAATTATAAGTTATACTTCTAAAATTAAGGATTACATGAAAGAATTGGTTCAATTAGATAAAGAGATAGCATGCTTAGAAAAAGACTTGCAAAGATGAACTTCCAAGGAAAATTGTAGAAGAATTGTAAGAAACTTCAGTATAACCCATTGCAAACATATAGAACAGAGAAAGCAATCATGAGAACTAATCTGATATTATGAGTAAGGTGAAAGGGCACATAACGTCCTTGCTTGGCAGTGGAAAACAGAACAAGTTTCATGAACAATTAATGCAATTAGAGTCAAAGGCAACACCCTATAAACCTCAAGAAATCCATGAAGCTTTTAAGCAATTTTACTCTGTTATATAAATCAGAGTTGCAGAGAGACAATAACAAAATAGATTTTTTGTCACAAAGATCATTGCAAAAATTTTAGATTGAAGAATTTTTTTACCAAAGTTGATAAATATGGATGAGACATGGTTTGTGAAAAATTGAAAATCTGCAGATAATAACATAACAATTACAGCATGGAAACAGGCCATTAGGCCTTTCCAGTCCGCACCGAACCAAACACCCCTTTCTAGTCCCACCTCCCTGCACAATGCCCATAACCCTCCATCTTCTTCTCATCCATATACCTGTCCAACCTTTTCTTAAATAATACAATTGACTCCGCCTCCACTATTTCTCCCGGAAGCTCATTCCACACGGCTACCACTCTCTGAGTAAAGAAGTTCCCCCTCATGTTACCTCTAAACCTCTGCCCCTTAATTCTTAACTCATGTCCTCTTGTTTTAATCTTTCCTCCTCTTAACGGAAATAGTCTATCCACATCCACTCTGTCTATCCCTTTCATAATCTTAAATACTTCTATCAAATCCCCTCTCAACTAGGTTGATTAGTATAATGCATCTAGCACAAAAGAGGGGAGATCTAAGCGTGGAAGTGACTTTGGATGCAGAAAAAGCCTTCGATAGATTAGAATGGGACTTTATGTTTAAGGTGTTTGAAAGATTTGGGATGGGACTGGTATTTGCAAATTGGGTTAGAGCTTTATATAATTAACCTATGGCAAAAGTCATTACAAATGGGCAGGTTTCAGCACCATTTCCGTTAACTAGATCTAATAGACAAGGATGTCCATTATCACCTGCTCTATCTATCTTAGCGATTGAACCACTTACAAAATTGATTTGATCTGATCCTGATATTAAAGGATTTAAAGTTAATCAAGAGGAATATAAAATTATTTATTTGCTGATGATTTTTTGATCTTCTTGACAGAACCAATAGGTTTGCAACATAAATTATATTTAAGACTGGAGGAGTATGGGAAAATATTGGGTTATAAAGTAAATTGGGATAAAAGTGAAATTATGCCCCTTACTATAGGGGATTATACTGTCAACAAGATACCCAATTTAAATGGCCAACGAATGGAATAAAATATTTAAGGATATGGGTAGATAATAAATAATTTATATTAATTGAATTATGTACCTTAAGAAAATTGCAGAAGATTTGAATAAATGGAAGATACTACCAATAACATTATTGGGTAGGGTTAATTGTGTTAAAATGAATTTATTTCCTAGAGTACAATATTTATTTCAAACATTACTGATAATGATACCGCAAAAGTTTTTTCAAGAATTAATTAAATATATATGAAAGTTTCTTTGGATGGGTAAGATGTCAAGAGTTTCTTACAACAAACTGACATGGAAGTTTGAGTTAGGAGATTTACAGCTACCAAATTTAAAAAATTACTATAAGGCAGCTCAAATTAAATTTTTGACTTTTTTTTTATGAGGGAGAAAAGCCAACATGGATTAAAATAGAAATTAATAAAATATGAGAGAAAATATTGGAAGACTTCATATAAATGGGAATTAAAATTAATGCCTGGGGAGAGGGAAGCATCTTTGTTGAAACATTTGATTAATATTTGGAAAGGTAAACAACAAAATAGGAACAAGGAGGGTTTTTTTTTCTCCCTAAAATGCCTTTGATACAGAATCGACTTGTTCCATTTTCAATGGATCTTCAATTTTTCAATATTTGGTCTCCGAAAGGAACTTGATATATAGAAGATTGTTATGAAGGAAGGAACTTAATGTCATTTGAACAATTAAAAAATAAATATGGGATACAAAATAATACATTTTTTTGTTATTATCAATTAAGGGCTTATTTAAGAGATAAATTGAGTCTAACAATGTTATTACCAAAATGTGGTGATGTGGAAATGCTGATACGTAATATATATATATATAAAGAAATTTACCTCAGCTATGTACGCTTTATTGGTGAAGGGGACATCCAAACAAGGGATACATCGGTCCAGACAGCGATTGGAGATGGATCTAGATATTAACATTGATGAACGAAATTGGTCAGATGTATGCCGAGATAGTATGACAAATACTATAAATGTTAAATATAGATTAGTTTAATATTTTCTACATCCATTATATCTCACACCACAGAAGTTAAATAGATTGAAATCAGACTTATCAGATCAGTGTTTTAGATGTGGCTAGAAGATGGGTACTTTTTTTTGCATTCTGCTTGGTCCTGTCCTAAAGTGAGATCTTTTTGGCAAAATTTGACAATTTTTTTAGAACAGGTTATAGGAAATAATTCCCACAAAACCCAATGTTATTTTTATTAGGTGATATTGAAGGATTAAGACCAAAATTGAAATTATGTATATGAATTTGTAATGATTGCCTTGGCAGTAGCAGGAAAATGTATAGCAGTAACATGAAAATCACATACCCATCTTGGTATGGAGCAATGGAATACAGAAATGTACAGCTGTGTTCCTCCTGATAAGATTACTTATTATCTGAGAAATAAATATAATGGGTTTTTTTTAAATTTGGCGCCAGTATTTATAAATTGAGGAAATTAATTTATTGATGTTTTCCCTAAGCTTCAAACCTCGTTAACTCCTTGGAAGTATTAAAAGATACAAATGATTAGAGCCGTGAGGTGAGGGGTGCCCATTGGCAACCAAGTTTCTATTCTTGTTTTCTTACCTTATCTTTCTTTTTCTATGCTTTTTGTTATTTTCATTTCTTTTATTTTATTGGGTTTTGTTTGAGGGGAGGAGGTTGGGGTTGTATACCATCATGTATAATGGATATGATACTAATATTTGACTACTGTATTCCGCATCTGGTTATGATGTATGGAAAAATTTTCAAAAAAAAGATAAAGGAAAGAAATAATGCTGTAACTGAGAAATCTAAATCAATAAAGAATGCTGAGAACACCCAGCAGATCCAGTAGCATTTCTAGTGAATTAAAAACACAGTTAATGTTATGGGTGGATAACTGCATCAGAACTGGCCAGTTCTGCGGGCTTTGCTCTTTTTAGTTCTGTTCCTTCCGTTTGATGTTGGAAGCTCGACCAGAGTTGGATTGGGATGAACAATTAAAGTGACAGGCAACTGGAAGTTCATGTTCACACTTGCAAACTGTCCAGGGGTATTATTGCAAAGCAGATACAAACTGACATTTGGTTTCTCCACTAAAGACCATATCATAAATCTTGAATGCAGTGTACTAAATTGCACATGAATTGCTGCTTCTTCTAGCAGAATCTTAGGGTCTCTGGATGGTGGGAAATAAAAAGGTAAAGGGGCAGATGTTGTATTTCCTTTGATTGCATGGGAAAGCAATGGCATTTATAAGAAAAGAAAATGAAGCCTCTCTGATGTTCTGAAGACTCCAGCATTGTCCATTTTTATTTAGCTTGCCTTTACCTTTCCTTCTTTGACCTTGTAAAAACCAAATCCCAATCTTCCAGTTCAAATGGAGATCCATGTATTCTTCTAGCATCTGTCCCAATGCAGAATCTCAACCCAAATTTTGTAGAATTCTTTTCTGTTCACAAAGGCCGTCTGGTCCACTGAATTTCTTCAGCATCTTGATTTTATTCCTGTAATGATATTCCTGCTGGAATAAATGCCCTCCAAAATTCACATCTGTCTGCCTTGGTGCAAGGAATGATTCTAATCATTGAAATGGTTTCCCCTTGACTTGTCCATTAATTTATTTTTACCTGCTCCTTGATGCCATGATTCTACTCACCGTTTTAAATTTAGCTCTTTGATCCATCTTTGGAACAAGGCTGGGATGAGGTATGGATCTGAGACATCCTCGCAAAGCCTTAAAAAAGCCATTGGCAAGCAGGTTAATGATGAGTAATTACTGAATGATGCTACTATCAATGATTTCTTCCTTCACATCAAATAACAGGCATATTCATATTTCTTACAGATGATGAGTGCGCTCAAGTCACTAAGGAACAGTGCTGCAAAGAAAAGGGCTAAGATGAACAATGGTGCATCTGATGTTGAGAGCCCAGATTCTGCACTTAAACTGGAACTTGGTTTGGATTCCACATCAAGTACTCCATCACCTTGTACAAGCTCTTACAGTGAATGTGATATTTACATCCAAGATTCTTTGATTTCTTCATTGCCTTGTAGCAAGAAAATAATGTGAGAAACTGGCATTATTCAGTATTATTGTTTTTCTGTTTGCTGAAAAAATACACACCCAAATCAACCAAAGATAGTGTATTTCAGTTTTCACAAAAAAAGCTGATATCTGAAACATTGCACAATGTTTTATTTAACCATTTCATTTTACCCTTAAACCATATCTTATTTTCTGTATTTCTTTATTACTTTTTGCTTTTCATGGTTGAAGATTTGGTGAAATTGCTGATACAACCTAGACTACTGTGAGATCCAGAAAGTTCTCCCTGATTCCTCCCCCAGCCAGCATTGTCTGCATTCTGAGATTTCCTATCCTTTGTGCATTCTTCTTATGCCTTGAAGTAGGGCTCAGGCCCAAAACATTGGCAATATATCTTTTTCTCCTATGATGTTGAAAGACCAGCTGAGTTCCTCCAACATTTTGCTGTGTTTTTGCTATTTTCCCCTACAACAGTCCCTTCTGACCTGACCATAAGAAGAAAGACTATAGGAGATTAAATAAAGTTGCCCTCCCCCATCACTGCTCTCTGCTGCTGTTCCCAATGTGGTCACCTTGATGAAGAACATCAAGGGGAGGGAAACCAAGCGTTGAAATGCCTTGGAGGACCTTGCCAGCGTATTTTTCCATCCTTTGAGCCCTTCTTCACAGGACCAATTTGCCTTTACCTGGGGGTGGGGAGGAGGCGGGGAGAACCTAATACATCTTCTGTCAGTTGCCACAGGGATACATTCACAACCCCACACTCTGCCACAGATTTATAGCCCACAATGGCATTCACCATATATTTTGAAGCAACTTTAGAAAAGCAGTTGCAAAAAAGATTAGCTCCAAAATTTATTGTTAGAACTGTAGAACTGACTTGTGATAAAGTTGATATATACCTTAACTTTGAAGTGTTGCAGATGAACGGATAAGTTGTAAGTAATTGTATTCCCTTTTGTAAATTAGTCTAAGAATTAATATGTATCCAGCATAAATGAGCAGTTAATATTTTAGCCTTTGGAAATCCAAAGTACAGACTTTTTTCCAAAGTGAGATAATTTTCCACTGGTTTATATGCCAATACAGCAATGCTGAATGGATCAGAGCTGATAGAAAAACTTTCTAGAGCATCCAATAGTGGAAACATTCTATTCTGTCATAACCTAATAGCACAATATATGCAACATTCTACCATTACCATCAAGACTGACTAATGTTTCATTTAGCCATTCTTAAAAAAGGTGGTACCAGTCTGGCAAAGTTAATAAGCAGTAAAAGTTGCAGCAATGCACTGAGCTAAAAGATTACACAACATGAAAATCAGATCAAAGTTCTGGAATAGATAAACATCATGGGAGAAGGAGATCCAAGAATGTCCATGTCCTCAAAAATAGTAGAGCCTGTTACATGTGTGGCAAAAAAAGAGACTTATAGGAATTTGAGTTTACGAGTTTGAAAAACTGGCAAAGCTAACTGTGCCTCTAGATGAGTTATTCCAGCATAGCCACTTGGCATTTACTTGATTATAGGAAACATCAACCAAATTATTGCCCAACATGTACCTCTCCATGAAAAAGAACAGGATAAATCCAGCTGGACTCATTCATACATCAATAACAACAGGATTAAAGGTATATGTTGACAGTGAACTTACCCACAACTATTCATACTGATGCTTATTTTGGGTTTCATTGGAATGCATGAGCAGCAGATAGCTACAAAACCTTAATTTAAATATGGGCTAATAATCTCCCAACACAAATATCCTGGGTCTGTGATAATTAACCTTCAGTGACCTTCACTGTGGTTGCAGTGTAATAATGACAAAGAAATATTTAGATCATTTTATGCTTAAAAAGCAATCATTTTAACTACTAAAGTTAGCTCTATGCTTCTTTGAGAATGTATCTTACAACATTTTCATTGATCTTTCAAATCAAATTTTGTAGGTCTGATGGTTGTGTTCAGTTAGGTTCTAAAGGCAGCTATGGTCGAATACCGTCAGGAACGCCTAATCCTCGTCCAGTGGAATACAACTCCAACTCTGGTACTGTTGTCTAAATTTATTTCCTGCTTAAGAAATTGCAAGGCAAACCAAAGTGTTTATAAAAATGTACTGTACTGCTTCCTTCACTTCAAGGAAAACTGCAAGTGACTTAGAAAATTATGTTCTGCTCATTTGTTGTCTTGTATGTATTCTTGAGAAAATCAAGCCCTTCAATTAATCTAACTCACTTGTAAACTCCAGATTGAGCACAAATTTTGCAGCCTGCAAAATGTTATGCTCTATGCCAGTGGTTCTCAATCTTTTTCTTTCCAATCCATACCACTTTAAGTAATCCCTATGCCATCGGTGCTCTGTGATTAGTAAGGGATTGCTTAAGGTAGTATGTGAATGGGAAGGGAAGGTTGAGAATCACTGCTCTAGACCCAATTGTTACTGAAATATTTTGCTGGAGAAAAATTGTCATTGGTCCATTTCCTTTGGAGTTATGAAACTACGCACATGACGAGTCAATTAGGTATGATTAAAACATTGATTTTCAAATTTTTTCTTTCCACTCACATACTACCTTAAGCAATCCCATACTAATCACAGAGCACCGATGGTACAGGGATTACTTAAAGTGGTATATGAGTGGAAAGAAAAAGGTTGAGAACCACTGCTCTATGACTTATAAAATTATACATGTAAAAATGGTACTCAATCCAAACTTTTTCTCTTTCTGCAAGGCAGATAATTTAATTTTAACTTTCAATTTCATTTAGACATACAGCACAGTAACAGGCCATTTCGGTCCATGAGTCCGTGCTGCCCAATTTACACTGAATTAACCTACACCCCTGGTACATTTCGAATGGTGGGAGGACACCAGAGCCCCCCCCACCCCCAGGGAAAGCCCACGCACACACAGGGAGAACGTATAAACTTCTTTCAGTGCAGGATTTGAAACCTGGTTCTGATCGCTGGTGCTGTAAAGGTGTTGCGCCAACTGTACCGCCCTTATAAGGTTATATCTGGCACTTTGATTAGTATGTATGTCTATCTTTCAGTCTTGGAATGTAATTTACATTTCACTTCCAGCCCATTTCCCATCATTTCCACATGCTTTGGACATCTTCTCATTCTTAGCTTTTTTTTGCAAGCTGCACATTGTTTGGCAATCAAATACTGAAGGGTATTACATGATCTGTGCTTACCTTCCCCAACCTCTATGAATTTTCATACTTAATTTATTTTCCTTAGTCATTTGCCCACTCTACCAAAGGCCAAAAGAACAGTTTTGTTTCCGAATCCTGCTCCCCATCTTTTGGTCTGGAGTATACAATGCAGCACTTCTGTAACCTGAAAAATACAATAAAGGTTGCTGTCTCTACAATCCTCCTGGATAGGAAGTTGCAGATTAATAACCCTTAAAAATATAATAAAGAAATTAGTCTACAATTCTCCCAGACAGCAAGTTCCAGAGCCACCAATAGCCAAACAAAATAATTTCCTCCGCTCTTTAATCTAATGAAAGTATTACCAGTGGGGTGACATTTCCCTGCATAATGACCATTCCAATCAAAATTGTAATGAACAGATATATCACGAAGCATAGATTAGTGAAGATTGGATTGTTTTTCTTACTAGTTCTCTTTACTATTTATTACAATCCCACACTCTTAGATTTTTCAGGGCTGGTACTGCTGAGTCAAGCATTGTAATAAACACTGAGAACTCTTAGGTTCTCTGTTTTTCCAATTAGTAGGAAATGTAAATAAAAACTTTGATAAGATAAGCATTGAAGCTATAATTAAATACAGTATATGGAGAAGACTTTTGGAGTAGTTAAATTAATATAGGGCTGGCCAAACTGCGGCTCGCGAGTCACATGTGGTTCTTTGACCTTTAATATGCGGCTTGCTGCCGGTCTCCCCCCTTCGCCCGCCCGACTCGCACTGCTGATCTCCCCCCCACTTCGCCCACCCGACTCGCGCTGCCGGTCTCCCCTCCCCCTTCGCCCGCCTGACTCTCGCTGCTGGTCTCTCCTCCTCGCCTGCCTGACACGTGTCTTTAATAGCCTGATATTTGTAGCATTGTATTTTAGTCATAAAAAAATAATAATAATAAGACTAATTTTGTAAGGTGAAAATCTGATTAAAATATCTCTCAATTTTTGGTTTACTTTTTTTTACATATTTGTGTCTTTGTGATGACTGAAACTAATACAAATTAACAGTTTTAAAACTGCATGCATGAATAAATATTATTTTCATTTAATATGCATTTCTTAAAATTTTTGTTACATAATGTGTATGGAACAATAAAAACATATGTGTGAATTTTGTTCTTGTCCTGAGGCTCTCAAGCATCTGAATTTTATCGTTTGTGGCTCTTGCAATAAGCAAGTTTGGCCACCCCTGAATTAGTATGTGAGAGTGATCTATTTACCAAGCTGTCTTGGTTCTTGCTTTCAGTCTGCATTTTCTGTCTGCCATGAAGGGTCACAATATTCTGAGGAATCTTTTGGATTCTAATATGTATACCTTCATGCCATTTGTAAGAAGAGGAAAAATCTTTATTTTGCAATAATGTAGAGTTAGAATAACCTTAAAAGATGTCTGCATCAAGGAGTACATTTTGATTTAAAAAAATACAGGAGGGACTTTCCATGACAGAACCACCTCTGATGTGAGTATTGTTGGACTACGTATGGCTTATGGAAACGTATTCTCATATTTTGAAGAGGAGAAACAAAATGAAGTATCTCAGGTTGGCTCTAAATTACAATCCAAAGAGCCTCAAAAAAATGCTAATATAAAACCTACAAAAGGTATGTATATTTATGCAAGTATTTTTTCACAGAAATTCACAGCTGTTCATGAACTTCATTGATACTTAAATATCTCCAAGCACAGATGGCATTAATAAATTTGTATTGATAAATAGGAATCAGCTATTTTAACAAATAATTGTTTTAATATAGGTTTATTCCATTAGTATTGGTGATAATTAAGATGCCCTTAATCACATTATTGCTCTTGTACATGTTCATTTTTGATAATGGAAACAATATAATTTTTTAAGTAATTTTGTTCAAAGGTCCAAATTATATCCTTTCAACCCATTAATTATGTGTGGATTGGCAGGGTCTACCATCAGCATACAGCAGGTGAGCAATCACGAAACCATTTCTGAAAATGATCTGCATGAGAATTCGGTGGTTATAGTAGGAAAATGTGAGTATAATGGAGCTTTGTTTTCCTTCTTGTTCCTCTTGGATCATTGTAAATAATCTTTCAATCCTTTATTCCTGTGAAAATTCTGCAGTAGTTAATTTCTCAGTTGATCAAATTGATTTGGTATAATGGCTTACAATGCAGTTCTCAAATAAGGTAGTCCTTAGTAATTCTTTTATTCCATAGGTGTCTTTGGTGGTCCCCAGTCAGTTTCTGTAATGCCCACCCAAGTTGTCATCCCATCAAATGGTGGGGATGATGAGTGTGACCAAAGGCTAGCAATGGATCTTCCTTCAGGAATCTATGGTAGGGCTGTGCATCAGAAGAGTCAAACTGGCTTTGATATCGCAGAGAATGAAAAACAGGTAATTGTGACAAACTGATGGATGGGAAGTGATCTGGTGATAGTCAAGCAAAGAACGACATTGATTTAAAGAACAATACTGATCTGGTTAACCACCAATACATTTAATTCTAGTGAAACAGTAAACACAAAGTTTTAAGCACATTTGTAAACCATTCTCAGTTCAGATTTAATATAGAGTTAAATTACTTCAAATTTTCTCTCAGTAATCAAGCTTGAGTTGTTCTGAGACCAAGATAATTCTTTGTGACTTATTATTTAAAATAATTTTGAGTGAAATTATTATTAATATTGTAGAATCGTGTCTAGAAGGAACTTTAATTTATTCTTAAGCATTTACTTACAACATTATAATAGTCAGTGGAATAATTTGAAATTTACATTTTAAAAGATGGATTCCAGATATGGGGGGAATGGTATTTTTATTAATATTCCCAACGTCATACTATTTGCACCTGCAGGTACAGATATTATCATAATCCAACATATTGGGCAAAATTTTGCCATCATCTTAATTAGCACTCTCACCATTATTCATGATACTACATCAGTTCAGGGGACAAATGCATGCATAATTAAACAATAAAACCAAAAACTGGTACCTCACTTGCTTCATTGAAAAAGTATCAAGAAGGTATGCTGTTTACCTCAAAATAGATATGCATTAAATAGAATGTTTGATGTATTTTCTTGAATGATAACCAGAGAATTAAGTTTCATCATATGAAATACAGATGCTCAATTGTTATGTAAAACTTTTAATTTCATCAGAATAGAAGAAAGGAATGAGTAGATAATTTGATTACTTGAAATTTCTCTGCCTTTAGAATATAATCCATGGCTGAGTCCTCAAAACTCGGTCAGACATGATCTAATTGAATGGCAGCACTGTCTTGATGGGCAGGATGGCCTACTCCTGCTTCTATTTCTTCAGTTCTTATGTTCTGAGTAGACAATTTCAAAGATTCACTACTCTTTTGAATAAAGAAAATTCTTCTCATTTCAACTTTAAAAGGTCTCCTACTTATTTTGATTCCGTATTTTGACACTTTAACAAAGGAAAACATCCTACTTACTAGATCCCTGTTTACCCCTTGTTTCCCATTTTTAATCCAGTCTTTCTCTCTCTCTAAGCCTTTATTATTAAATTTGAAATTAAATTTGAAATTAAGTTTAACTTCAGTTTACATTTCCTTTATGATTCTCTGATTGTTTGCTTTCATCTTTGTCTAATTGGTTAAAAAGATAAAGTTGAAGTGCATGCTATGGCAGGGCATGAAAGCAAGACACTTGTACGAGGTGAGTACAGTCGATACTGATTTATTGACGGTTTTTCCTCTCTTATATAGGCCCACTGGGCCAATTGCCCTGCCGCTTCAGAAATGACGGGCCTAGAGGACCCCAAAACCCAGCAGCAATAGAAATTCACCAAAACAAATGGTTACTTTAAAAAAAAAGTTGTTTTTAATTTACTTTAAACATAAAAATAGGATCAAACTTTAACTTATTAATATTAACCTAACTTAATCCCCTTCTAATTCTAAGCGCACATGTATGTAATGTGTATATGTTCAAAAAAGTTATTTGATTCACAGTCCAATCTCACTTCTCATTCCTCCAAGTTCACCAGTATCAGGCAATTTTTATGCTGTGCACAGAATTTAACATTTATGAATTTTAACCAAGCTCTGGTGCTTAAAGGTAATAAGTTAATGCTCAGGAAGGTTCTTGTCTGTTTCAGAGAGAGATTTGTTGCTCGTTGGACACACACAAACTGATTCCCTCCAATCATCCACTTCAGTGTTTTGCTGAAGAAACTTACCCATCGAGGCTTTCCAATTGATAACCTCTTCTTCTGCAGATCACCACAGAGTTCCTTTTTGTTTCTCTTATTTCAGGTGAAACACTCTAGCCAGCCACTTCCTCTTGTATGGACCACAAGGGTTTTCAACAGGCTGAACTCAGAACTCACAACCCGACTTCATCTGTTGCTTTCAAAGCAATAATCCAAATACTCCGCAGCATGTCCAATTAACACCTACTTGTGAAGTCTCCATTGGCATTCTTCAAATTTTTTGCGAAGGCGTTCAGAGCCTGGACTGTCTGGTTTGAGCAAAGCTCTGGCATTTTAAATGAGATTTGTTTTGTGAAGTGTTTGTGTTTGTTTATGACCTACACTACCCCCTCCACAATCTATCTTCTTCAAAAACATATCTATATACAATGTAAAATATGATACAATCCATCACACTGGCTTGCCGGCCACTGATAGGACGGTGTCACTGTTTTCCACCCTGCAGCCTGTGAAAGGCCTTAAGGCCTTTTAGTCGGCATGGCCCTTGTAGGATTGCGATGTTTGGCTACCATCTTGTGTGCTGGGAAGCCTACCGGGTAGCGGGCCGCTACATGAGTCTCCCTCCCGCCACCCTCTGAACCGGCAATCCGGGTGCTGTCCTTGGTTATGGGTGGCCTGCCTCTACGGCATGGAGGTAGTGAGGTGATTGGCTGGCTGGTGTCCAAGTGTGCTGGTTTGAGGCGGTCAGTAGTGAATGTTTCCTCTCTGCGGCCGATGTCCAGCACACATGTAGTCTCGTTATGCCTGGCTGGTAGGGCCCCTCATATGGCCACTGTAGTGGACCCTGGTGTGCCCCTCATCATACGAAGACATATTTGCAGCTTTTCAGGTCCCCAGGGATAAATGTCTTGGGCTGGCCATGCAAAGAGGGTTGTGCCAGGGACAGCATGCCCAGTCTCTCGAGGGCTGCCACTGATAGTTCGTCTGGTGGTAGCCAGGAATTCCCTGGGGATGACCAGATGTGCTCCATACACTATTTCTGCTGCTGAGGCGTTGATGTCTTCCTTTGATGTGGTGCAGATCCCCAGGAGGACTCACGGCAATTCATCAATCCAGTTTGGATTTTTGAGTCGGGCCATCAGGGCCCCTTTAAGGTGCCTGTGGAACCTCTCCACCAACCCATTGGCCTGGGGATGGTATGCCATGGTGTTGTGGAGTTGGGTTCCCAGAAGGCTGGTTAAGGCCACCCAGATCCCTGAGGTGAATTGTGCATCCCTGTCTGATGTCAGGTGCTCCAGGACTCCGAACCAGACCACCTATGTGTTTACTAAGGCTCTGGCGCAGGCCTCTGTGGAGGTTTCCACTAGCAGGACTGCCTCTGGCCACCTTGTGAGACAGTCTACCATCATCAACAGGTATCGTGCCCCTTTGACACCAGCAGGGGTCACCGCAGTGCTGGCCCAAATGGCTGGGGGGTGGGGGGGAGGCACTTTAACGTGTGTCTGTTCCTTTGCCGCCTGGCAGTGCATGCAAATTCTTCCCTATTGGCAGACCTGCTTGTGGAGTCCATGCCAGACGAACCTGCTTGCTATCATCTTGATAGCCGGGTGTGCCAGGTTGTGCATTGCATCGAACACTGGTCATCTCGATTCTGCCGGGACGATAGGACAATGTCGCAAAGGAGGGTCTTGTCTCCAGGCCTGATGTGGACATCCTCCAGCTTGAGTCCCGTCACTGCCGTCCTATACACAGGGATGTCGGGATCCGTCTGTTGTGCCTGGTCCAGGGCCATGTAATCAATCCCTTGTGACAGTCTATAGTGCATTGGCCACCACATTGGTCTTCCCGGCGATATGCTCTATATCCATGATAAACTTGGATATATAGGACAGTTGCCTCTGCTGCCTGGCTGACCATGGGTCCGACACTTTATTGAAAGCGAAAGTCAACGCCTTGTGATTCGTGAAGACCATGAATCGCCTCCCCTCCAAGAAATACTTTAAATGTTGGACTGCTAAGTACAATGTCAGGAGATCACTGTCAAAACCACTCTACTTGAGCTCTGGAGGGCTGGAGGTGCCTGCTGAAGAAAGCCAAGGATTGCCATTGTCCCTCCAACCAATTGCTCAAGTACACCTCCAATCACTGTGTTGGATTCATCCACTGTGAGGGCAGTCAGGCTGTCTATCCTCAGATGCACCAGAAGCGTCGTATTGGCCAGGGTGTCATTGGTCTTCTGCAAGGCTTCCAATGCTTCCTCATTCCACTCGACCTCTTTTTGCTTCCCTGCCATGAGCGAGAATAATGGGCGCATGATGCGGGCTGCCCCCGGTATGAAGTGGTGATAGAAATTAATCATAGCAAACTCCTGGAGGCCCTTCACTGTATGTGGCTTGATGAAATGCCTGACGACCTCAACCTTTTCAGGCAGAGGTGCCACCTTGTGTCTATTGATTCTTTGGCCCAGAAAGTCTATTATTTCTTGCCCAAACTGCCATTTGGCCAGGTTGAGGGTCAGGCCAAACTCACTGAGGTGGGTGCATGGCTGTCTTATGTGGGCTGTGCATTCTTGGTGGTTGTGGCTGGTTATCAGAATGTCGTCCAAGTAAATGAATGAGCACAAACTTGAGATCCCAGCCCACTGCTTCCATCAGTCTCTGGAATGTCTGAGCCATGTTTTTAAGCCTGAAAGACATCCTGAGGAACTCAAACAAACTGAAGGGTGTGACGATGGTGGTTTTAACAATGTCCTCCAGGTGGACTGGGATTAGGTGATAGGCCATGATGAGGTCAACCTTGGAGAATAATCGTGCCTTCAGTAAGTTCGTGGTGAAGTTCTGTATGTGGGGCACAGGATTCCTGTCTGGTGTGGAGACCTTGTTGAGGTGGTGATAATCTCCACATGACCTCCATTCTCCATATTTGGGGGGATGCCCAGGGACTGTCAGACCATCGCACTATTCCCAGCTCTTGCATCTTCTGGATCTCCTTTGCGATGTTGAGTTTCTCAGAGGGGAGGCGGCGTGCCCTGGCATGGGGGGGGCCTTGAGTGAGGATGTGGTGTGCAGTCACTAGTGATGGTCAGCCATGGCATTTCCCTAAAACACACAGGGAGGGCAGCATCGATGGGCCTCCGAACCCCACTGTTGGTGATAAAAACAGTACTGCTCATCGGGTGGTCAGTTGGCCTGCTTTAAGGTGGCGATCTAGTCATCTGCTGCACACGAGGCCTTGCAACAAGATCTACCACGATGCTGGAGCCTCTCTTTGCTCCCCAGAGGATATCCGCTTGAGCTGCGACCTTCCTGGGGTTGCTGAAGTCCTCCTCGGCAAGCAGCAGTCAGATATCCTATGGTAGTCATTTCAGGAAGATCTCAATGAGCAGGCAAGGTTTGTGGTCATCGGTTAATGCTAACATGTCATTTATAAGACCGGAAGGGGTCCTGTCCCCCAAACTGTCCATGTTCAACATTCAGGCCGCATGATCGTGTTTTGAAAGCCTGAAAGTACGAGTTAATAGTTCCTTGATGGCCATATATTTGCCCTGCTCCAAAAGCTGCCGGAAGAAATCAACAACCCTGGTGGCTGTGTTCTGGTCAAGCGAGCTCACCATGTAGTAATACCTCATGGGGTCGGCTTTTACCTGTCGATTCTGAAATTGGGCCTCGGCTTGCTTGAACCATACTAGCGGCTGCGAAGTCCAGAATGTCGGCAGTTTCAGTGAAACTGTGTGGAGTGTTGCTTGTTGCCCCATCGCCATTTGGACCAGTTGGGGTAACCAATGTAATACCTGCTACGGCAGGGCGTGAAAGCAAGACACTTACACAAGGTGAGTACAGTCAATAATAATTTATTGACAGTTTCCCCTGCCTTGAATAGACCCACTGGGCCTAGTTGTCCCGCCGCTTCCAGCGGAAATGACATCATTGGTTTGTCAGCTGCTGATAGGTCAACGTCCCCGTTGGTGCTCTGTGTTTCCCGTCGTGTGACATGCAGTCTGTGAAGAAAGGCCATTTAGTCGGCATGGTCCTTGTAGGATTGCTGCCCTTGGCCACCATCTTATGTGCCAGGATGCCTACTGGGTAGTGGGCCGCCACAAAGTTACCTGCACAATTTTCCTGGGTTCTAGATGTCTGATGCAGGCTCCCATTCTTGACAACTTGACACACAAGATATTTAGAGGCTTGAGTGTTCAGGAACAAATGTGACTAATACTAATGGGTGTAAAATTCTCTGCAGCAGTAAATCTGAAAATTAGTTACATTTGGAATTCAAGATCCATAGTAGTTTTTTTTTCTCTGAAAAGATTAACAAAAGAGATGAAGGCTGTCTCTTCTTAAAAATAAAATAAATATCAACTCATTAATCATTCAATATGACTTTCAGTCTAATCAATGTAATTTTTATTTTAAAATGTATACTCGCGATAAACATTAGTTCAATATTTGGAAAATACATTTTCATAGTACAGAACTGAAAGAGTACAGCAACCTTCTCTCTTCAAAGGTAATAAATTAAGATGCTTTATTTTGAAGAAATGTAAGTTCTGTTCTTACCTGCCATACCCTCGCATTTCCACCTGCTCCCACCCCCCCCCCTCCCCATAATGTGGATGATCTTATCCATTGACCAATATTCCTAAAAGAAATCAGATCAAATTTGTTTTCAGCACTTTGCTCCAGAGGACCATGCTATATTTCCATTTACCTACCATTTTTCATATAACAATAATTAAACTTGATTTTTAGCAATTACTTTCAAGTGACCACTAGATGCGTACATATTCATGCAAGTTTTCTTCCTTTGAAAGACCTCCATCTCAACATCAGCTCGGAATAAAATGAAACAAAAGAAACAACAAAGTCAGACTGAGGAACTAAGAGACCATAATTTTAAAGACTCTGTAAATAAGGAAGAAAGATTACATGAAAGATTAAGGAACATAGGTCCAGACAAGGCTGGAACTAAAAGTAAGATTATTAAGCTAATCAAGTATTGTTGTTTTCATCACTTGCTATTTTTTTCTCTCTATTCCCTATGTATATTCAATCATTAAATTTCCAGCAATTTCAGGGAATTCTTTGTTCAATGTTAGATGGAGTATTGAGATTTTATTTAAGTATTATGTCCAATACAAAGGAAGGGGTAAATTCATAATAACATTTTGTTGCACTGAAACATCTCTGGCTTGACAATGATTAAGAAGAGACAAAATTATGATGAATATAGCTACTCACAAGTTTTTGAGGGGAGGGTTGGTTTGTAAAATGATCATTGATAGCCCATTTATGTTATGCATTTTTGTAAAGCAAATGTAGTTGGAGGAGTATTTGTAAGTTTTTGAATTCAAAGGATTTCTAACCTGATTTTTAACAAGACAACATTTGTCTTTTTCAATTAGGCCTGGATATTAGTGATGAGGTTTCTTTTGCATTGAAAACTGATTCTTCACCAGTGAAAGTAGCCACTCCTAATCCTTCACAGTTCAAGCATAGTGCTAGTGTGAGGAAAAGTCGACCTTCCAGCTCACCACATTCTGGTGAGTAGCTATTCAACTAAAAGGTTACCATTAATATCAGAAAAGGAGTGCTTGGTTAAATGTGAGATCTCCAATTCAGCGTAATTATATTGCTTGTGAATAAAACCAAAATAACCATGGCTTTCAGGTTTGTCACCTCTAAAACTGTAGACATGAAAATACAAATTTTATCTAGATTATGATTTTCTCTTCCATTGAATTAAAACTGCAGTGACATTCAATAATTTATTTTGTCTTCACTTCTTATTTCTCTGATTCTTAGGTCCTATCGAAATTGTAAACTTCAAACAATTGTCACCAAGTTGCACATAAAATCATGAAATAGGAGGCACATTCTTGTGGGGGGAGGGGTGGTGGTGTGGAACAACGAATCTGGGTGTTACCTGCAACATAGCATTTATTCTTCTCTAATTGCTTTTAGTAGATCATGAGGAATAGTCTATTTCAAACTCAGCAATCCTTCTGGTGAAGGTACACGACTACTTTACGGGAGGGAATTCTGGGATTTAGACCATTATGAAGAAATGAAGATATCTTGCCAAGTCAAAATGGTGTGGAGAGGAGTGTTGTTGGTGTTCCCATGCACTTCTCTTTCATGGAGGTACAAATCATAGATGCTGTCAGAGTAGCCATGCCAAGTATCCACCATGCGTTTTGAAGATGATATACCCTGCCGCCATTGTTTGCTGATGGTTGAGTGAGTGAATATTTAGGATTGTGAATGGGGTAATAGCCGTTTTGTCAAAAATACTGTGGATTTCTTGAATGTGTTCTGTTACATTCCTGTAGAAGGAGAAAAGTGTGCAGACTGTAAATTTTTTGAATATTTTATTTGTTTTAAGAAAATACCGAATATAGGATTCAATATAACCATTGAATATAAATTCATAGAAAAACATTCATAAGATCTGGGAAAAAAATAAAAAGGAAAGGAAAGTCCCTCTTCTCCCAGTGCCCCTTCACCAGATTCAAAAGAAAAGGAGACAGACAGCAGGGAATAGAGGAAGATAGAAGGAAATGGAAAAGAAAAAGCAACAGGAGCAAGGTTCGATATCTCCTCTCCTACCATGTGCAAGCCAATTGCAGCTCAGGAAAGAATCACCTCATTAAAAAAGGCAGCAACAAAACAAATCTGTGCAACTAAATAATATTTTTTAAAATCTGGTCATTTTAATGCTCCCAATTTATAATCACAGATCAATTTAGAGTGCAGGCTATAACTGAACATATCTGATTGATAAGCAATATCCCCATGTTAATCCTGACATCTCCACAACTTTAAACAAACCTCTTTCAATTGGAAATGCCAACTCTTTCTAGTTTTTTATAGATGTTGCATGACCTATAAAGTATTTCCAGCAGTTTTTGATTTTAATCTTAAATTGGAAAAATGACTATTCTAAATTGCTTCAACTGTGATCTTTTAAATTTTTTTAATTTTATTTTCAGTGCGGTAGAAGCTGATTCCAGCCATTTAAACTTGGTGCCACCCAATTGCACCTAAATTAAATCTAAATGGGTTTTTTAACTGTTACTTAAAATTCAATACAAATTTTTAGGTATTGAAAGATTAAATTTTCTCTCCTTTATAGAAGAAGAGATCCCGTCAGATTACAGTATATCACACAGAGATCAAACACCATCAGTTTTGCCTGGTTCAGAAGCATATGAAGCAAGACCTTTCTCCAAACCAGACCTTGCATTATCAGAAGCTCTGAAACTCGTATCTGACGAAGATTGGTATGAATATTGCTTTCCTTAATTACCATCTTTTATTTGATAATTCTGCATTACAGTTGAATGATGATCTTTATCACAACACCTAAATGTTCATGTTCTGCAATAAAGCTCGACTGTATCACTGATTTTGGATGTTGAAAACTACCATATTTTACAAATCAGGCACCCCTCCCCCAGCACGTTATATGCATGGGCATACTATAGGAGAATATTTTTACATGTTGAAAGAATGCGCACAATTTATAGTAGGCGTGGGAAAGTCAAACCAGCAATTTATAGCGAGTGTGGGAATATAGTAGAGGCATTGAAAGAGCACACCCAATTTATAGTGGGCGTGGGAAAGACACGCCAGCAATTTATAGTGAGCATGGGAATATAATAGCGACATTGAAAGATCGTGCACAATTTATAGCAGCCGTAGGAAAGACGTGCCGGCAATTTATAGTGAGCATGGGAATATAATAGCGGCATTGAAAGATCGTGCACAATTTATAGCAGCATTGGAAAGACGTGCGGCAATTTATAGCAAGGTTGGGAATGTTATAGTGAGCATGAAAGTGTAATTGCATCAGTGAAAGAACATGCACAATTTATAGCGGGCGTGGGAAATTTTGATCATCGAATATCTCTTTGTGCTAAATGCCATGGTATTGTGGTAGCCTGCCGCTGCGGCGATCAGGCTGTTGCTCCGGGTGGCACGTACAACTAAAAGCCAGCATACCATGCAGCGGCACTGGCCCTCGCAAGCGAACCGGCGGATGAACAGCATGGACAGCTTAAGGGCCAGCAACCCCAAAATGACACTGCCCCGCTGCATGGCCAACAGACAGGGACAGCACACAGGGAAGAAGGGATTGTTATGCAAGAAGGGGCCCGTGCATGGGAAACCCACTTTTTTTAAGCAAAGGGGAGAAATGGCAGGAACACAAGCAGTATAAAAGTCGGGCCTGACCCCCCCCCCCAATAAAACAGAGTTTAACCTGACGTGTATGTGTTTTTCTTTTGAGTAGCATGTGGGTACAATTGTGACCCCAACGGTGTAGACAGCATCTGAACCGAACGGTGAGTGAGCAGACAGCAGTCCACGCAGTCACCCTGAAGCTGCCAGCCTTCTGGACGAATCAACCACGTGTGTGGTTTGACCAGACTGAGGCAAAGTTTCAGATCTGGCAGATCAGATCATGGCAGTGTCTACCTGGTACTACCACGGGGTGAGCGCCCTGGAACAGGACATGGCGAGCCGGATGGCCAACTTCATCCAGGAGCCCCCATTGGAAGCCGCATACACTGCCTTGACTTGCAAATCAAGACTTTCGGGCTCTCAAGGCATGACAGAGGGGCATGACTGCTCTACCTGGACAGGCTAGGGGACAGGAGCCCGTCAACTTTCACGAACAAGATGCTGGCCCTCCTAAACAAACACATACCCTGCGTCATGTTCAAGCAGGCATTCCTCACTGCCTGAGGACATCCAACTGCTTCTGGCAGATGCCGACTTCAGCAACTCCCGAAAAGTCGCAGCACGAGCGGACATTCAGTGGAAACAGAAAAGAGAGTGCTCGGCATCCATGGGGCTCTTCGCTAAACCCCGCAGCCAGACCCATACAGGCCCACTGAAGGAACACCAACCCCACAGATCCCAATGACCAATGTGTTTCTACTACCAGAGATGGGGCTTCGGAGCCCGCCAGAGCAGGCCACTATGCACGTTCCAGGAAAACACCAGGGCCACCCATCACTAATGGCCATGATGTCTGGCCAACAAGATAGCCTCCTGTACGTGTGGGACTGCCAGTCCAGACAGCAATACCTCATGGACACAGGAGTAGAGGTCAGCGTCCTAGTCCCATCGGGACAGGACATCAGGAACCGCAGTCGGGCCCCATGCTGAGGGCTGCCAACAGCCGCATCATCCAGACCTTTGCAGTTGGGAGGCAGCCTTTTCTCGTGGGTGTTCACGCTGGCCGCAGTGGAATAGCCATTCCTCAAAGCAGACTTCCTGTGTGCCCATAGCCTGGTCGTTGACCTCAAGAGTCGGAGGTTGGTCCATGCAAAGACTTTCCAAACCTTCCCCCTCAAAGACCCCAAGCTTCCAGCACTCCACCTGGACTCCGTGTAGCAATTGCTGTGAATACACCAAGGTCGTGGCCAAGTTCCCAGCAGTGCTCACCCCCCAATTCACCATGGCGATGCCCCGGCACAGAGTACAGCACCATATCCTTACCTAGGGCCCACTGCTCCACACATGAGCAAGACGCCTCCCTCTGGAGAAGCTCCAGCTGGCAAAGGAGGAATTCAAGAAACTGGAAGAGCTCGGCATTGTGTGGCGGTCAGACAGCCCATGGGCTTTCCCCCTGCATATGATGGCCAAGACCGCTGGGAGTTGGAGACCATGCGGTGAATAGCGCTGGCTCAACAAGGCCACAACACCAGATCGATACCCGTGGCACATATACAGCTCTTTGCGGCTAACCTCCACTGGGCAAAGATCTGTTCCAAAGTGGACCTCTTGCGGGGATATCCTCAGATCCCGGTTCACTCCGATGATATACCCAAGACCACCATCATCACCCTGTTCAAATTCCTGCAAGTGCCACAGGTTGAAAAACACCGCTCAGACCTTCCAGTGGCTAATGGACACCGTGGGCCGAGACCTGGATGACACCTTCGTCTACTTGGATGACATCCTCGTGGCAAGCAGGGACCGGCAAGAACACTTGATTCACCTCTACAAACTCTATACTCGGCTGAGTGAGTTCAGACTGACTATCAACCCAGCCAAATGGCAGTTCAGGTTGGGGGCCATGGACTTCCTGGGTCATAGGATAACCAAGGAAGGAGCCTCACTGCTACCCAACAAGGTGGAGGCTATCAGAAGTTTCCTAGGCCCAGAACGATCAGGGGCTACAGTAGTTTGTGGGGATGATCAACTTCTGCCATAGGTTTATCCTCTTGGCTACCCAGATCATGCGGCGCATGTTCACTTGGATGGCAGGCAAGGCAAAGAACATCACATGCGACAAGGAGTCAGCAGAGGCCTTTGTGAAGGCCAAGGAAGCCCTAGCAGGCACCGCTCTTTTGGCACACCCCAGGGGAGACGCTTCAATGTCCCTGATGGTGGACAACTCAGGACAGCGATTGGTGGAGTTGTGGAGCAGCAGATCAAAGGGAGTTGGCAGCTGCTGGCTTTCTTCAGCAAACATCTGCAGCCTCTGGAACTGAAGTACAGAGCTTTCAACAGTGAGCTACTGGCACTGTACTTGGCCATCTGCCACTTCAGATACTTTCTCAAGGGTAGGTCTTTTACGGCCTTCACAGACCTTCGCCTTGGTGAAGATCTCGGACCCCTGGTCAGCCCGCCAGCAGCATCACATCTTGCATCTCAGAGTATACCACAGATGTAAGGCAAGTCTCCGGCAAGGACAACGTCACACTGTCCAGACAAGAGTATCCACGCGCCATCAAGGGGAGAGGATTTTGTGGCGCTGATGGAGGCGCAGCAAGACGACAAGGAGACGCCCCAGTACAGGACAGTCCTATCGGGACTGCAGCTCCAGGACATACCAGTCGGCACAGGTAACACCACCCTCCTATGTGATGTGGCCACTGGCCAGGTCAGACTTATCGTCCCAGCAGCTTGGAGACAGCAGGTTTTCGTTTCCATCCATGGACTGGGTCACCCATCCATCAGGACCACGGTCTGGCTGGTGACCAGCAAATACGTGTGGCATGGATTACAGAAACAGGTCGGCGGGTGACTGAAGGTGTGTACGCAGTGCCAAACAGCCAAGGTGCAGTGGCATACCAAGGCCCCGCCTCAGCACTTCAAGCCCGTGGAGCAAAGGTTAAACCACGTCCACGTGGACATAATAGGATGCTTACCAATATCCCAGGGTTTTCGCTACCTGTTCACGATGGTTGACTGGTTCACCAGGTGGCTGGAAGCAGTCCTGCTGGTGGATATATTCACAACCTCGTGTGCCAAGGCTCTCATCTTTTGGGTGGCACGGTTTGGGTTACCATCCCACACCACCAGTTATGGGGATAAGGCAGGGAATGGTTACTGACGGAGAATGATCAGCCATGGTCTGAAAAATGGCGGTGCTGGCTCGACAGGCCAATTGGCCTACTCCAGCACCTATTGTCTATTGATAGGGACCCAATTCACCACACAGTCCAATGGGTTGGTGGAGCGCTTCCACAGGCACCTGAAGGCTGTGCTGACAACCCGACTTGAAGACGAGCTACCCTGGGCACTGTTGGGTATTCACACGATGCCCAAGGAGGACTTCAAAACCTCGTCTATGGAGCTCCACTGCTGGTCCTGGGGGAATTGGTTCCGTCTCCAGGCAGCTCTCCTCCACAAACTGAGAGAAAGAGTCGGCAACCTGGCCCCAACTCCACCTGTCAGGCATGGACAAATGAGGACCAGCATACCTAAAGACCTACAGGACTGTGAGTATGTTTTCATTCACAGAGGTCCATACCATCCACCACTGCAGAGCCATACAAGGGTCCGTTCTGGGTCGTCCATCACAATAGAGCCACGTTTGAGCTGGACATTGGAGGCAAGACAGAGGTCTTCACCACGGACAGGCTAAAGCCAGCACACCTAGACCCAAATCGCCCAGTTGAGACACCAGCACATTGCAAAAGAGGCAGGCCACAGAAGCCTGCAGAGACTCTGCCTCCATGCACCAAGAACAATACCGCTGGTTCTCGGGGGATCAGGCCGGTGCTCTGGGTGGCGAGTGCAACTAATGACCAACAGACCGCGCAGTGGCACTGGCCCTAGTGGATGAACGGCAAATGCAGCTTAAGGGCCAGCAACCCCAAAATGGCACTGGCCCCGCTGCACAGCCAACAGACAGGGACAGCACGCAGGGAAGAAGGGATTGTTATACAAGAAGGTACCTGTGCACGGGAAACCAACTTTTGTTATGTGGGCCTTTACGTTAGCAAAGGGGGGGGGGAACGGCGGGAACGCAAGGAGTATAAAAGTCAGGCCTGAGCCCCCAATAAAACAGAGCTTAACCTGACTACACTCGTGTGTGAGTCTTCTTTTGAGTAGTGCTCGGCTCCAATATTCTTATAAACAGGACATTCTTGCTGGGGTGCTGCACCTTATCAATGTGAATTCCCCAGACCCATCCCTGAGGGAGGAGATTAACATATCAAATTAGAATTAAAATCCTGCTCAACTCTGAAGCTTGGCCTCAATCTATTTAATTGATTCCTCTCCAAAGCTTGTTGATGTGTTGCAGCAGGTTATCATCTATATAATGGGTGATGGACACCTCTGGGGGAGTTGATTGGGTGTTAATTGAGGGAGATTAACTGGCAGATATGATTGTATTTTGTCTCATGTCCATTTAAATGCAAATTTCTTTTGTCATTCGACATTTAAGAATACTACACCTGTGTGGTATATGTGTGTGCATGTTATATAAAAATGGTTTTACACAATTTATGATTTTCTGTGTGTTATATGTGTATGCGCATTATATGCATATGCACATTATATGAGTGAAAATCTGGTAGTCTTAACTATACAAGTAATCAGGTAAGTACATTTGTTTTCTTAATTTCTGCACAATATACAGACTTATCTTCAAATTTATCATATTAACTTTATTTAAAATAAATGCTGTGTTTTCTGATTTTTTTTAATTAAAGACTGGTTTGGTACAGCTTACTGGAACACCAAAACACTGCAAGAAAATCTACTTTTCTTTCTATGGAGATTTCACTCTCTTTTGTAGACTTCTCTAATAGTATAACGTGCAACCCAGTGTTTCTGCAAGAAATGCAAAATTTTGAAAAGTAAATGGAGCATTGGCATGGAATATCTTAATCAAGATTCTGATGAACATGCATTTTAAATAAAATTAATGCTAACTTTAAAGTAAAACATGGGTTTCCCTCTACTCACTTCTCTTGGACAGACATATATTGTTCAGGAGGTAGTTGTATTCCATCCTTTAAGAACCCATCAGCTCAACAAAACTTATCTTCCATTCAACAAGATCATGGCTGATCTGGATAGGGTCATCTCCAGCTACTTGCCTTTTCCCCATATCCCTTAATTCCTCTACTATACAAAAATTTATGCAGTCTTGCCTTGAATATGTTAACTGAGGTAGCCTCCTCTCCCATGGGGAGAAAATTGCATAGATTCACCACTCACTGGGAAAAGCAGTTCCTCCTCACCTCCATCCTAAATCTACCTCCCTGAATCTTGTGACTGTCTCACCTACCAGTGGAAAAAAAACTTACATATTTCTATCTTATCTATTCCTTTCATAATTTTGTTTCTACAAGATCCCTTCTCATTTTTCTGAATTCCAGTGATTACAATCCTAGATGATAAATCTCTCCTCATAGGCTAACCCCCTCATCTTTGGAATCAATTTAGTGATCTTCCTCTGCATTGCCTCCAAGGTCAGTATATCCTTCCTCAAGTAAGGTGACCAGAACTGCAAGCAGTACTCCAAATGCGGCCCACCAGTACCCTGTACAGATGTAGCATAATCTCCTAAACTCAATCTCTCTAGCAATGAAGGCCAACATTCCATTTATATTTCTGATAGCCTACTGTACCTACAAGCTAACCTTTTGCAATTCAAGCACGAGCACTCCCAAGTCCTTCCACATATCAGCATGCTGCAATTGCGTACCATTTAAGTGGTGATCTGATTTTCCATTTTTCTTTCCAAACTGGATATCCTCACATTATCATCATGATACTCTATCTGCCAGACCTGTGCCTACTCACTTAAACTATCTGTATCTCTCTTCAGATTCTCCATATCCTCTGCATAATTTGCTTTTTCACTCAATCCTGTGTCATCAGCAAAATTAGATACACTACACACAGTCCCCTCTTCTAGATCATGTGTATATTGTGAACAGTTGGGGGATCGGTACTGACCCCCATGGATCACCTCTCAGCACTCATTGCCAACTAGAAAATCACCCATGTATCCCAACTCTCTGCCTTTTATTGGTTAACCAATCCTCAGTCCATCCTAATACATCACCCCCAACTCTTTGCATCCTTACCTTCTGGATAAGCCTTTTACGTAGCATCTTTTCAAACGCCTTCTGGAAATCCAAATAAATGACATTCATCTGTTCCCCTCTATCTACTGTGCTCGATATATTCTTGTAAGTTTGTCAAACAACATGCCTTTGCAGAATCCAGATCCCTCCCTATTTCTTCTTAATGATAGCTTCAAGCATTTTCCAATTACGGATATTAAACTAACTGGCCTATAGTTACATGCCTTTTTCCTACATCCTTTTTTGAACAGTGGTGTGACATTCACCATCTTCCAATTTGCCAAAACCTTCCCAGAGTCAAGAAAATTTTGGGAAATTATCACTAATGCGTCAGCTATAATTTTTGCCATTTCTTTCAATACCCTATCTTTAGGCCCACAAATTTGCTCAGCACCCCTTCTTTAGTGATCACTATTGTATCCAGATCCTCACTTCCCACCGTATGCATAACCTCTGTCTTTAGCATGGTAGACCACCATGAAGAATGACACAAAATAGTCAAAGTTTCTGCCATTTTCTCATTACCCAATACCAATTCCCCTTTCTCATCCTCCAAGGGACCTCCATTCATTTTAGCCACCCTTTTCCATTTTATATAATTATAAAAACTTGTCCATTTTTATATTTTATGCCAATCTTTTTTCATCATTTATTTTCCTTTGTTTATTGTTTGCTTTTGGGTTATTTGTTGCTTTTTAAAGTTTTCCCAATCTGCTAGTTTCCCCTGCTCTTGGTGACTTTTAATTTGCTGCTTTCCTTTTTTTCCCCCTTAGTTATCCAAGGCCTTTGATATCATGTATTATTATTATAATTATAACTACTTCATGAATGGAAAAATTTTAAATAAAATATTCAAAAAAGTTATCCAAGGCTGGCTGTTTTCCCCACCACCGCCCCCCCCCCCCCTCCACTTACTGTCCTTGCTTTTAATTGGTAGATACTTTGGTTGAGTACCATGAAAAATCTCTTTGAAAGTCTTTCACTGTTCCTCAACTGCCCCACCATATAGTCTGTGTCCTGCCATATCGTCATGTTCCTCCCTTGCCCACTTGTAATTTCTCTTGTTTAGGCATAGTACACTAGTTTTAGACCAAACTATTGTACCCTTCATTTGTATGTGGAACTTAATAATTCTGTGATCCTTTATTTTCTTTTTTTTTCCTTTATTTTTTTTTCCTTTATTTTCTTTTTTTTTTCCTTTATTTTCTTTTTAAAATATTTTTATTGATGTTTACATTTTGCAAAACAATTATATATTTTATTGTACAATTCAAAATATAAGAAAAAAATTAAAAGAAAAAACCCCAACTGCTAAGCAAGGTTAAAAGCTAACACATAGGAACCCAGTAACAAAAACCTGGAGATCGACAACACAGCACCAAAGCTTCAGAATAACCCTAATTCTTTAGGTTATGATAATAGTCCATAAATGAGCCCCGCACCTTTTGAAGGTTAATATTTGACACTTTAATGGCATAGCTAATTTTTTTCTAAACTTAAACAAGACATATTATCACTTAACCATTTTGTATGTGTAGGTGAAGTATTGTCCTTCCATTTAATCAAAATTGCATGTCTGGCTATCAGTGAAGTAAAAGCTAAAATTCAGTTTTGAGTTGGAGTTAGTAAAGCAACATTATTTTGAAATGATCCAAATAGAGCAATTATAGGACAAGGTTCTAATTTGAACTTAAGAATCACCAAAAGATATTGTTCGAAAATTTTTCTAAACTAGGGCAAGTCCAGAATATGTAAATCAAAGAAGCATCGCCAATTTACATTTGTTACATTGAGGATTTATATCTGAATTAAAATGCATCAATTTAACTTTAAGCTTATGTACACCGAGGACCACTTTAAATTGTAACAGTGTCGTGCACAAAAGGAGGTGTATTAATTAGATTACAAATAGAATCCAACACATCTGAGAATGATAGATTCAAATCTTGTTCCCAGTTGTTCTTGATTTCAACTAATGAGGCTGTCCTTAAATCAAGAAAATTATTATAAATAAGAGGTATTAAACCTTCAGGAAAAAGATGTAGATCAAATAGTGTATCAAGGATGTTTGCCTTGGGAATTCACGGAAAGTCAGGGATCTGAGATTGAACAAAACGTCTAACTTGTAAATATTTAAAAAAATGAGTGTTTGGTAAATTAAAAATTTACCACCAATTGTTCAAGGGAAGCAAAATTGTTTTGAATAAAAAGTTCTTTAAAACATTTAATACCCAATCTGTGCCAATCATTAAAGACAGTATTTTGCAAAGAAGGTAGAAAAAGATGATTAGATATAATAGGGCTGCCAAGAGAAAAACTTAAATCCAAAAAAAACCTAAATTTTTCTCATATTCTCAAACTATGTCTAGTTATCAGATTATCAGTTAATTTATATAAAGAAGAGGATTAAAAAAAGACCCTAAAATTACCAACATAGAAGTACTTTTGGTAAAATTCAATTCCATTCCCAAGGAGGGCAGTTAAGTAGATTATTGAAATGTAACATAATAATTATGTACATTGACTGCCCTGTAATAAAATCTAAAATTAGGAAAAGCCAATTCACCATTCCTTTTAACTTTTAGAAGATGAGATTTATTTAAGTGGGAGCATTTTCTTTGCCATATGTAGGAAGATATAAGCGAATCCAATGAGTCAAAAAAGGATTTGGGAATGAAAATTGGTATAGATTGGAACAGATACAAAAATTTAGATAAAATGTTAATTTTAATAGAATTGATACAACTAATCATGGAAATAGATAAAGGTGACCATCTTGATAGCAGTAATTTGACCTGATTAAATAAAGTAGAAAATCTCGTAATCTTTCCCTCTTTTGCCCTTCACACTTACCCACTGTGTTCTTTTTACTTAACTCGCATGCTTTCTGTTTACTTTATTCATCCTTCTCCAATTGATTGAACCCATCCCCACCCATTTAGTTTAAAGACCTCTCCACAGTCCTAGTTATATTAATGAACATCTAAGGACTCTTAATTTTGTGCTTTTTTTTTCTCTCTTCATTGCACAGTCAGTTTGTTTACATTTATTTGTTTACATGTTTTATTTTGCACTACCAATAAGTGGTAATTCTTCCTTTCCTGCAAGAAAAAGAATATCAGGGTTGTATGTGATGTTATGTATGGACATTGTCAATAAATCTGAAGACGAGTAAATAGAATTGTGATGATGATCATTAGTCATTCGAAGCTAGTGTGGATTCTAATTCCTTTTTGTTTGACTTCACAGGGAGAAAAAAATTGAAGGCATCAATTGTATTCGATGTCTGTCTGCACACCATTCAGATGTGTTAACAACACGATTGCATGAGGCTGTCCTTGCTGTTGTTCAAGAGGTTGTTGTTTTAAACTTTTCTACTGTGAATTAATGACATACTATTGCCGTTCAATGAGGAATAAAAATAAAATATTAAATTGTGTCAAAATTGGGGTTGCAATCTAAAAAATGGATAATAACCACAGAATACTGTTTAAAAGTGATTCTAATTGTGCAGCATATTTCAAAAATTTAATTTGAAAAAGGAAAAAGTATGTATCATGGTTAATGTGGTTTATGGTGTGAAAAAATTTAATTTGAGTTGAAAATATATTGAATTGTAGAAATGAGATATAATAGTTTTGAAATTTGATTGACAGGATGTTTGAAATATTCTTGAATCTGAACTGTTCACCATATTTCTTAATGGAATAGAAGGTTATACAGTGAGATTGTTAGGAAATACAGAAAGTGGCACTGCAAAATGGAGGGAATGTTTGAGGAATAATATTAGAAAACAGTTCAATGTCTGTCAGTACAAAAATATCCATGTAAGAACTGAAAGTGATATTTCTTAAAAGATGAAAATAGTGGAAATAAGAAGAATAAAAAGATTTGCAAATCGAGTTTGTAAATCATTGAAGGCAAGTAGATAAACGTGAACCTTAGTTGATAAAAGGTTAATGGAACCTTTATCACTAGGCAATTTACAAAGGGAAGGAAATACTACTGGGAAAAATATAACGCTGCATCGCTCTTTTTATTTTAATTAGATTAAACCTGGTTATTGTAAGGTAAAACATCATGAGATGGGAATGTGTAAGGAGTTACCCTGTGCAGGGCTGTAACAAGATGTGAATGCATCCTTGTACTTACAAGATAAGAGAGACATTGATGGATTGAGAGGCAGGAAGCTAGCAGGGAAAGGATAGCAACAGTTTTAGTCATTGGACAAGTAATGATATGATGATGTTCTAAGCACGTATCCAAGGGTATAAAAAATCACCATTTTGCTGATAACGGCAGAATGCATTCTCCGACTAACATTGTTAGTTGCAAGTGTTACAATCCGGTAATAAAGAACAAAGAACCCTGATTTCGACTCAGTCTGGTGTTTGTCTCACTCATTCATGAACAAAGCAGATCTAACATTATACAGAAATATTTTAAAATTCAGATACAATCCCAAAAATATGATGGTATTGGATACAAAATTCCTAACTGTATTCAAGTTTCAGTTTGCTAGGATTACTGGTCTTCAAAGTCTATATATAATCCTGGAGAAAAATAAACGCTGTTACACGAATAGTTGAAGGGAATTACTCAGCAACTTCATTCTAATGAAGTGTAACCATAGGCAGTTTTAACTCTGAGTTGATGCTTCAATAAACTAAAAACAAAATAGTTGCTTCTATGGAGGAGCTAACTTTCCATCGGCATCATTGCCAATAGGAACAGTTAATCTAGTATGCAGTTTGTAGTACCAGATTCAATTTGGATTCTGCCAAAATAATTTTTCTTAGAATCGGTCAGAATTGAGCACTCTGAGATGGCCAATGAAGCCAATGGGGGATCTACAAATTCTTCCACAGATGGGGGCTATCAGACTAGTAATTTGTGAGGTGGTTTGCTGCTTCAGCTTGCCCAGAGGCTTTGCACCTCACGCATAGCCTTTAGGTTCTTAATACCATTCCAAATGCTCCTCCTCCACCTTGAGCAGTTATGCGCTAGAAATTCCTAAAAGTCATTTCAATTGACTATGAAGTTGTAAAAATGCTTGGCCAAGTTGTACTTTTCTTGCTGTTTCTGCCTGCCTGGATTTACCCGTGTTCAGTGTTGAAAGTCTGCCCAAGCTGGCTGACTGCACCAGGGAGGCCTCAGTAGCAAATTTGCTCCATCATCTATCATACAACACATTCCAATTAGCTGCATTCATGAATTTATTTGCATGCCTGAAGCACTCTCTTTGGAGCGCTAGTCCCAAATAGCACAATTTACCTCACCCAAGAGAATCTGTATAAACTTCAAGGAGACAGATATATTGAATTGTTGCTTAATTTAGGAAAAGATGGTTTAAATTCTATACGAATTATATTTTTGGAGTTGACTATATTTCATGTTAACAGGTGAAAAATCTACGTTCTGGTGTTTCCCGAATAGCTGTGCTCTGTTTGAAAGACTTCTTCACAATTTTTAAAAAGAATATGGATCAAGAGCTGGATATTACTGTTAAAATCCTTTTACATAAAGCAGGTGAATCAAATGCCTTCATACGGGAGGGTGTGGACAAAGCACTGAATACAATGGTCTTCAATGTGACCCCAGCACGTGCAGTTTTGTCTTTAATAAATGGTGGATTAAAGTAAGTATGACATTTATTTTAATATCTGTAATTTATAGGAAAATATTATCCAAGCAGTTTTAAAAGCTGATTTAACATTTGTTATTTTCCCTTAAACAGCAATTAAAGTATAATCTCCTTTACACTTTTTTAATTTTTTATTTTTCACACTATGAACCATATTAACCAAAATACACACAAACATTTCCCTCTTGAATATACACAGTCTCATTTTCTCCCCTTTCCCCCCTCCCTTCCCTCCCTCCCCACCCACTAAACGTTCAACATATACAATACATTAAACCCATTAAATAATGTCATCACACAATGAAAATAAACAAGAAAATTGTGTCATCTACTTTTACATACTGGGTCAGTTCATTTCGTCTTCTTCTCTTTCTGTCATTTTAGATGGTGGAGGTCCGCAGTAGGACTTCTCTGTTGTGTTCCATGTACGGTTCCCAAATTTGTTCAAATACTGTGACGTTATTTCTTAAATTATATGTCATTTTTTCCAATGGAATACATTTATTCATTTCTATGTACCATTGCTGTACTCTCAGGCTCTCTTCTGATTTCCAGGTTGACATTATACTTTTTTTTTGCTACAGCTAAGGCTATCATAATAAAAAATTTTTGTGCTTCATCCAAATCGAGGCCTAGTTCTTTACTTCTTATAGTACTTAGAAGAATGATCTCTGGATTTTTTGGTATGTTGCTTATGTGACTTTATTTAATACCTGATTTAGATCTTCCCAAAGCTTTTCCACTTTCTCAAATGCCCAAATTGCATGTACTGTTGTTCCCGTTTCCTTCTTACAGCGAAAACATCTATCTGATGCTGTTGGGTCCCATTTATTTAACTTTTGGGGCATGGTGTATAGCCTGTGTAACCAATTATATTGAACCATGCGTAACCTCGTGTTTATTGTATTTCTCATAGTTCCGGAGCATAGCTTTTCCCATTTTTCATTTTTTATCTTTATGTTTAGATCTTGTTCCCACTTTTGTTTGGGTTTACAGCTTATTTCATCGTTCTCTTTCTCTTGCAGCTTGATGTACATGTTTGTTATAAATCTTTTAATTATCAATGTGTCTGTAATCACATATTCAAAGCTGCTTCCTTCTGGTAACCTCAGCCTGCTTCCCAATTTGTCCTTCAAGTAGGTTTTCAGTTGATATCTGTAAGTTCATTAACTTAATCCATACAGTACAAGGAAATAAGACGCCAACAATGGCAGTTGCTTTAGACGCAGAGAAATCTTTGACAGGGTAGAATGGAATTATTTATTCAAAGTACTACAGAGGTTCAACCTACCAGATAAATATATTAATTGGATTAAAGCATTATATAAGGGACCATTGGTGAAGGTGACAGTAAATGGATATATATCAAACCAATTTAAATTAAGCAGGTCAACTAGACAGGGATATCCACTATCTCCCTCACTGTTCGCGTTAGCTATAGAACCCTTGGCAGAACTGAGAAGAACAGAAAATAAAATAAAAGGGATAAAAATAAGAGAAGAAATATAAAATCAGTCTATCTGCAGATGATGTCATAGTATACTTAACAGAATCAGAATTATCAATAAAAAAATTACATAAGAAATTGAAGGAATATGGAGAAGTATCAGGGTACAAGATCAATGCAAATAAAAGTGAAGCGATGCCAATGAATAATGTGGATTTCACAAAGTTTAAGAAAGAATCATCATTTAAATGGCAAACACAAGCAATCCGATACTTAGGTATTCGACTAGATAATAATCTAGGCCATCTAAACAAATTAAATTATCAGCCATTAATGAAGAAATTACAAGATGACTTAGAACATTGGAAAGGTTTACCACTAACACTGATAGGAAGGGTAAATTGCATTAAAATAAACATCTTCCCAAGGATATAATACCTATTTCAATTGTTACCAATTCCCTTAACAGAGAAATTCTTCAATGAGCTAAAGAAAATAATAAGGAAATTCTTATGGAAAGGGGGGAAAACAGAGGATAGCGCTAGATAAATTAACAGAATGGTACAAACAAGGGGGCTCACAGTTACCAAACCTCAAGAATTATTATAGAGCAGCACAATTAAGATATCTATCAGATTTTTATAAAACAAGGGAAAAACCAGATTAGAGCTAGATAAAATAGGGGAGAAGGTACCAGAACACTTACTATATAAGTGGGATGAAAAGCTGGTGCAACATGGGAGTTCACCAGTACTGCACCATCTGCTCAACATTTGGAAGAGGATTCACGTAGAAAGGAAAAAAACAAATTACCAACTACCAAAATTGTTATTGACGCAAAATCAACTAATCCCTTTCACAATAGATAACCTTTCCTTTAGAGAATGGGAGAGAAAAGGGATCAAAAGAATAGAAAATTGTTTTTTTGGAAATAATTTATTATCTTTTGAACAAATGAAGCACAAATATGGTATAATTCACGCTACAATGTTTGCATCTCCTTTACACTTTTGAAACTAATGTAAACCAGACATGGCCATTGTGAAGATTCTGTGAACAAGCTGCTTGCTTGCATTTATTTCACCTTGGGAACCTATTTATACATAATTTTGTTTCAGCAGTTTTTATTTGACTGCATTTTCACTTCTTTTATTCAGCCACCTTAATGTTGTGGTCAGAAAATGTACTGCACAGCATCTTGCCATTGTAATGGAGCGAATGGGAGCAAGCCGACTTTTATCTGGAATGAAAGATATAACTGATCGAGTTATACTTGCAGCATCAAAATTTGCACAGGATGGATCACAAGAAACTAGGCAAGTAAATATATTTTAACAATTGCTGTGCATCATCATTCATTACAAGAGCAATCAGTAGCTCTGGTTGTTACATGAAATCCAGAATATAGAAGAGGATCAATTCACCTAGTTGATTAGTGCCTTGTAAATTCTGCAAACGTCCCTCAAATCTTTCCATTCTAATTCAAACTTCCAATAATATCCCTATATTTGCTTTTTACCTCATGTACACATCAAGCTTTTCTTTTAATGTGTCATTACTTTAGATTTCAGATACTCCATTTTGCAGTAAATTCCACAACTTGCTAGTCTGAAAAGTTATTTCCAAGTTTTTTTGATCTTTTGATGCTCTCTTGTATAGATTTTAACTTGTTTGCAAACGGAAATGGTTTCTCTGTATCCACCCTGTTGAATTTCTTCATAATTTTGATATCTGTCTATTATCTTGGTCACATTTTGACAGTTTGACATTCATACTTGCGGTACCATTTCTGATAGTTGCATTTTTTAAATTCTGATAAGTCCATGCAAATATATGCATGTTCTCCAGTTTTCAGTTCAGATCTCATCTTGCTTTTTGTAAGATGAGATCAGAATGAAATGTACAACTGTATTCACTGTAGTCTGGCTAAGATTGGCTTCTATGGGGAATAATAACAAACAGAGATCTTTGCGTGGAAAACATGCATGGCAAACTAAACGAGCTATTACTAGGTGTGCATGTTTATGCATGGAATTAAATTAACTTTTAACATTTTAAATCCTTGACTTGTCAAGCTTTGAAAACTCTATCAAAATTAGTAAATGAGGCTACATGGTAGTCAAAACGATTTGATCATTAGGTTGAAAACCCTATGTGACAGTTTTGTCAAGATATCTAATACATGGATTCTTAAGGTAACCTGTGAAATCTGAAATTGTCTTAATTTTGCTAATGAAAACACATAAAAGTAACACTGTGGTGCATATTGCAGGTACTATGGACGCAAGATGTTGTCTATTATGATGTCGCATCATGAGTTTGACAAAATGCTTGAAAAGCTTTTGTCACCCAGGGACTATCCTTATATTCGCGATACTGTCAATAATCTCCGACAAAAGGTACAAGAATGTTTATATTTAAAGAAACGTAAATTCAGTCATTAATAATGCAAATACTTGAAAACTAAGTAATTGCTTTGTATGTTGGCTTTTTGTCACATTGACATTTTCTTTATAATAATAGATCCCATTGTATTTTTATTTCTATAAGGGCCTTGGAGAAATGCTATTAGACACCCCATCAGTGAAGATAAGACGACATCCGGGTAGTGGAAGTATGCGGGCTTCATTTAGCTCAAGGGAGGTTCAAAGCTCGACAGGAAGGTATTTACTTAGCATTTAACCATTTACCAAAAGAGCATTTTAAAGTAGGAATGGAATTTATATTTTTATTTCTGTACGTGCAATAGTTTTGCATTGTAAAAACAATTTGTTGTAGATGGTGGAACCCTGACATGAAAAATTGAATATGTTATAAATATACATTCACAGAATTGGTGTTTCTGGTTGAAGACCTCATAAGTAGAATAAACACATAGAGACGGCAAGAAGGAGAGGATAAAACCAAAGAGAAGATATGGGATAAGGTGGTTTAAAATGATAAAAGGGGTGATAGAACATTGCAAATTAAGGAGGTGTTAATGCATAATATTCTTAAAAACAAATTTTGAAGATAAGCAGATGAACCAAAATTCAAATATTCATCTCTTTTAGGGAAACTAGAGTGGAAGTAAACAAAAAAATTATAGTAACCGAACAGGACACTAATAGTTGTGCACTGTACTGACCATCTTCCATTGAGCATCCATAGAATCTGTGTTTGTTATCCCCAGAGTAGTAGATACCAGTGAAGTAAATTTGAAAAAAAACAAATAAACTGCAGTTTCACTTGGAAGGAGTAAATGTTCCATTTCATGCAGTGACACATTAACAGAAGGGGAATGAGTATTGGGGGATGGAAGGGTGAACTAATGTGTCCTGGAGAGAATTGCATCTTCAAAAGAAGGGACAAGATAACACTGGAGTGTTGAAAATTATCCCGTTTGGGTTGTTAAGAATTCTATTTGGATTAAAGAATGCCCCTCAATCATTTCAACAGGTGATGGATGCTTTAGGATGTGGTATGACTAATGTCTTAATTTACCTCAATGACGTTTTAGTGGCCATTGGGACCAAGGAGGAACATTTGGAACATCTGCATGCACTTTTTATCCATCTTCAAGAATTTGGACTGATAATCAATCCTGATAAATGCATTTTTGGAAAATAAACTATTAATTTTTGGGGGCATAGAATTACTCCTGAGAGTGTGACCCCGCTACCATCTAAAATTGAGACCATTACCAAATACTAAAAACTTGCTATGGTTAAAAGCCTACAGCAATTCTTAGGAATGGTGAACTTTTATCGTCGGTTTCTTCCGGGAGCAACTCAGGTCATGAAGCCTCTTTTTGATTCACTGTCCAGTAATGCAAAAACTATCCATTGGACTGAAGAGGGAAACAATGCCTTCGTGAAGATGAAAGATTTGCTGACTCATGCCACTATGGTCAGCTACCCAGTTTTAAATGCAGCCACCACCTTTTCCACAAATGCTTCCAATATGGCCGTAGGAGGTGCACTTCATGAATATGTCAATGGAAGCCATAAGCATTTTTCACCCACCATCTTCATGAAGCAAAAAAGAAATACAGTGCTTTTGATAAGGAGCTTTTGGCCATTACTTGTCTATTTGACATTTCCATTATTTTTTGGAGGGCAGAGAATTTACTATGTACACCAACCACAAGCCCTTAACATTTGTGTTTTCCAAGGTCACAGAGCCCTGGTCAGCGCAATAACAATAGAATTATCCTTCATTTCAGAATTTTCCACAAAAATAGTACATATTTTTGGAAAAGACAATTTTATAGCTGATTCACTGTCCCATTCTGCTTCACTCGAGGTTTCATCCATAGATCAAGGTATTGAATATGCAGCCCAAGAACATGACCATAGACAAATGCTTATTGGACTGCAGTCATGAACCTGCAATTGAAGGATGTCCAGATTGGACTTCATGGAAAACTTCTCCTCTGTGATATATCGACGGGATGCCCACGCCCAGTAGTTCCATCATCATGGAAGCGTGAATATTTGATTCTGTGCATGGTCTCTCACATCCATCAATTTGATTGACCATTCATATGGTTTCCGACAGGTTCGTGTGGCACAGTCTTAAAAAAGATGTGCACAAATGGCAAGGTTATGGATTGCCTGCCAGAAAGCAAAAGTTCAGCGACATACTAAGGCACCATTGTAGACCTTCCCAGCAGTTATTCGGCGTATTGTTCATGTCCACGTGGACATTGTTGATCCGCTTCCTATTTCCAGAGGATACTGTTACCTTTTTACAGTAATAGACAGGTTTACTTGACGGCCTGAGGCCATGCTTATGGTTGATGCTATTATAGACACTTGTACTCTGGCGTTCCTCAGTTCCTAGATGTCTCGTTTTGGTTTTCCAGCACGTTACTTCAGATAGAGGACCACAATTTACTTCCTCGATGTGGACGGCTTGGCTCGCTTTCTCAGTACAACAATTCATCATACAAATGCCCATCATCCCTAGGCTAATGGAATGGTGGAAAGATTTAATTGGCATCTTATCAGTCTTGGTGGCTCAGTTAGAGGGCCTGAACTGGGCTGATGAGCTGACCTAGGTATTACTGGGCATTAGAACAACTCAAAGGTTCATCTGCCAAGCTTGTGGTTCCAGGGGCGTTCGTCCCCTACCCACGGTGATCCTAAGAATCCCTGAGATACTTTTTCCTGTGGGCCAGGCAGAATTTCTACTTATTGGTAACTAAACTGTACTCAGGAAGAAACATACATTCAAAGAAAAATGTAAACAAATTATGCATATACAGAAAAAAATATTCATTGTTCAAACTGAGTCTTTAAATGATTGAGTGTTGTTTAGAAGTCTAATGGTAGAGGGGTAGCAACTGTTTATGAACCTGGTTGTACGAGTCCTGTGGCATCTATACCTCTTTCCTGATGGCACCGAGAACAGAGCATATCCTGGGTGGTGTGGATCCTTGATGATTGCTGCTGCTGTCCGTTGGCAGCATTCCATGTAGATGTTCTCAATGGTGGGGAAAGTTTCTCCTGTGATGTACTGGGATATGTCCACTATCTTTTGCAGGGCTTTCGCTCAGAAATATTAGTGCCCCATACCAGGCTACTTTGAAGCCGGTCAGCATACTTTCCATTACGCATCTGATGAAGTTTGCCAAGGTTTCTAACAACATACCAAACCTCCGGAAACTCCTGAGGTAGTTGAGGTGCTGACATGCTTTCTTCACTATGACATTGGTATGACCCTCTGAGGTAGTGACTCTCAGGAATTTAAAGTTGTTCATCCTCTCCACCTCTGGTGGACACTGGGCATAAGGAATTTAAATTTGCTCACCTTCTCCACCTCTGATGGTGGGCACTGGGCACAAAGAAATTCTACCCTAGTTCTGGATGCTGAAAAGAGGAAATCAAACAACTCGCTGGTGGGGGAAATCCACAATTTATCGATAAAAGAAAGCACAGTTGTAGTACAGTTAAGGAAGATGGCATTATTAGAACAAATGAAGAAGAAAGTGAAATTGGTTTGAATCTTTACGTCACACACTTAAAGGAAGGAGGTATAATCAGGTTATAATGACTTATTTTGTAAAATATGAATCCAGTCCTTCTGGATCCTCTACATTGTATTTGAATTACATTAATTAGGTTTTTATAGTTATCAGAGAACATGGTGCTTAAAATTTGACATGTTCTTTCAGTTAACTGTGCTTATTTGAGATCAAATGACAGAAAGTGTGAAAGTTAACTCCAGACAGGCTCATTTCTTTGCAACTTCTAAAAAAAAGCTGCTGATTCAAATTTGTTTTGTTTTGTTCTAAACTTAATCCAAAAACAAATGATATATAATTCAGTACAATTTTTATTATTGGCATTAGAATTTAAAAAATTGTTAAACTTCAGCTTGGCATACTGCTATAATGCACATGAAACATATTATTAGGATATAGAGGTAATGGTATCTCTCAGGGTGAAATTGAAAAAATTTCCAAAGCTATTTTCCAATTGGTTTTATGATTTTTTTGAGATTGTGAGTTAATCTTCAATCCTTGTTCCAGCTCTACCTGAACTTCTGTTACATTTCTTGATTAGTCATCACTCATGAATTTAGTAGTAACAGGAAATGTCATGCTTATAATTGACTGAAGGTTGTATTAACACAACATAACATAACATAACAATTACAGCACTGAAAAGGGAAATAATCTGTTTTCAGTATCAAATTAATATAGACAATAAAAAATCCAGTTGCTTTTTGGGAAAGCACACCTTTTCTATATGATGCATCTTTTATTTGAAAACATAAGTTTCTTAATGTTTTTAACCAAAAACTGCCGTCAAATTGTATTTGTATAATTATAGATTTGAATTTGTTACAGGGATATCACAGAAGCAGTGGTGAATTTACGTGATTATACATGGAAACCATCTCCACGAAACCTGATGGAAAATGCAGAGTACCTGAAGGAAATAACTGGCCTTTTGAATGCAAAAGACTTTCGTGATCGTAGCCGTGGGATTGAACAATTATTAACAGATTGTCAAAAAAACAAGGAACTTGTTATACTTAACATTGTTAAGGTAATGTAGAGGTAATCATTATTCAGATCTCTGTGATAAATGAACAATTGAGGTATTAATGAATTCTGGATCATTGTCAACTTTTAAATTTAATTTTTTTTAAATAAATGTTATTTTATAGGGAACTTTCATTTAAAGCCAAAATATTAACTGGCTTGTGGTATTTGTTACATATCCATCAATAATTGTGAAGGATATGTTCCATAGACACCCATGAATAGTGAATTTTACAAATAAATTTAGCCTAAATTAACTGTTTTAAAAGTTATGTCCATAAATATTGAGGTACTGCCAGAATGTTATTAAGAACAGTATATAAATGTCATAATAGTTGTGAATGTTTTTGAACATTGGAGGTCATTGATTAGAAATCTTGTACAATATCTGCAGATTCAAAAACTACTAGACAGGAGACTAGATTCACGGGCCAGCTTTATTAATAGTGAGTGTGAACATATTAGGGAGGAAAAAAACCATGGTCAGAGGGTATTTAGTAGAATATAGAAAACTTTGAAATAAGCAAGAACCAGACCAATCTTTTGAATGGATTGATACTTTCTAGCAATGAGGTGTTTGAAGGCGAAAGTGCTGAGCAATGTGGTCAAATCCTTTAATAAACAAGTCTATGCTGGTAGTCTGAATAACTTTTCCAAATTGTACTCAGTGGGTAAAGAAGTTTCTCCTTAAGAATTTTAAACTTGCAGCGAAAACTGGATATTAAAAAAATCATGTGCTGTTTATTTTGCGGAGATCAATATTTTCAGAATTTTCATTTTCAATGGTAGTAAACTAAATGAGCCAGAACTCCAGGAATAGTTATATTTCTTTCTTCATACAAGTTTGTGTCAGGTCCTTGAATCCCACCATTACCATTTCATTTTTGTTTTGTGGTCAACTCCTTCCTGTGTGTATGAGATATCTCTATTCTGATCTTGGATATGCTACTTTTCTGTGGCCACAACAATGCTGATGTAGAGTCTGAATACCTCTCAGATCGTAGTCAAATTGTGATTGGGAGGGAGAGAGGACAGATTTGACTCTCTCTATATATCTTGCAGCAGATAATATTTAAATGGGAGGAGATGCTGAGCTATTAGTACCATGGTTATGGTGTAGGGCCGCTGACCCTATCAGAACTTGAGGTCTCCCTCGCAGGATTTTGGGGCTACCAATTCCTAATCTTTTTCAGGCTAACCCCTCCCTCTTCTCAGTCTGGTCGTTCTTGTCTTTGATGTAATAAAATCTCACTTTGCTCAATGTGTGTAGTGCAAAGACCCCTCACTTACCCTCTCCCACCCCCCCATCACCTCCTCCACTACTATCCATGTAACAGAGCAGAGCTGCGTACGCAATAATTCCCAGTGATGATGCTTTTTTTCTCCTGTGCTTCCACACAAGTGTGGTGTGTTTGCTTTGGCTACTATTCGAGTTTGTTGGCAATTTATTTCATTTTATTTTCTTTTTTCAGTCCTCTTACATTTCTTGTTTCACTCTTGGGTGATATGTAGCATGAATGATTCCTTGACCTTCACTTCAGTCGATTCTGTTACATTTTTCCATTATGTCACCACCATTTGGTACAATTAACCCGTTCTTTATATACATTCTGATTATGTTATTACAATATGTAGTTTGTAACCGACTACTACAAAGAAACACACCCACTCTGAGATTTATTGAGGCTGGAAAGACTCCTTTTATACAGTTGGAGTACCCGCCATTTGTTTGATTGGCTGACATCAGCTGCTTGAATAACAGTAGCAGGTGGGAACATTTTGCATGTGAATACCCTTCTTGTATTACCAGCCTGTTATTGATCTATTAGCTGGGCAGCTTGGCCAGCACCATTTTTGGGCTGCTGGTCTTGTACTGTTACAGCTTTCAACCGCACCGGTTCACTGTGTTAAGGGACGTGTTACGGTGTGTTGCGCTGCTGTTTACTTCTACACATGGCGCACAATGTGCCGGCTCGATCTCCGTGGTGTTGAGCCACCACATGACCCCCTCCCCCTCCCCAGAACTGGTGCTACAGTTCAGTGTCCTTGGATACAGTCCCTAATGTCTTTGGTGGTCTGCCTCTGCATCGAGGTGCTGGCATATCCACGGGTTGTGTTGGGTCCGTATTTGCCAGCTTGATCCTGTCTGCAGTGAAGACCTCTGGTTTGCCACTGATGTCCAGTTCGAAGGTGGCCCAGTTGTTCTGGATGACTCGGAAGGGGCCTTTGTAGGGCTTTTGTAGCTGTAGACGGTGTGGCCCTCTGTACATGAACACATAAAGTCTTAGAGTTCTTTAGGGGTGTTGAACTTGGCTTGCCTGTGTCTGGAGGGTAGGATCGGAGCCAGGTTACTGACCTTTTCCCGCAGCCTGTCCAGGAAGGTGGTTGTATCCTCCTGTTGACCTCTGGCTGGTGGGACAAAATCCCTGGGGACCATGAGTGGAGTTCCGTAGACGAACTCAGCGGAGGATGTGAGGAGGTCTTCCTTCTGGGCTGTATGAATCCCCAGCAGTGCCCATGGCAATTCATCCACCCAGTTGGGGCCCTTGAGTCTGGTCATAAGGGCAGCCTTGAGGTGCCTGTGGAAGTTCTCAACCAGCCTGTTAGACTGTGGGTGATATGCTGTCATGTGGTGTAGCTGAGTGCCTCTCAGGTTGGCAACGTTGGTCCACAGGCTGGAGGTAAATTGTGCGCCTCTGTTAGAGGTTATGTGGCATGGTAGCCCGAAACTTGTTACCAAGGACGAAACAAATGCCTTGGCACAGAACCCAGTGGATGTGTCGGCCAGGGGGAATGCTTCTGGCCACCGGGTGAAACAATCAACCTCTGGGAACAGGAGGCAGAAACCCTGTGAGACTGGTAAGGGTCTTGGCCCACCCACTGACTTGTGTCCTCAACCAATCCCACGTGTACTTGCTGGCCACCAACCAGACCGTGGTCCTGATTGATGGATGTGCCAGCCCATGGATGGAGACTCTCCACTACTGAGCTATAAATGTGTAGCTCAGATTGTTCCACAATCATCTCCTTGTCCATGTTGATTAAAGTTATTATTCTAGCACCATTTTATGAGATTTTCCACCTCTTTTCTGAGGAGGTCATGAGTTATCTATCTGATTAATGATAAGTTGATTGACATATACATTGTATAAAGTACATATATTTCAAATGTAGTTCTGTTTCAGTTATGTGGAAGCAGCATTATCATATAAAAACTACATTATACCTGGCCTGTGACTCCCTGAATGTGAAACCAGATCCATTTCTCACCAGTGCTTGCTTCTTACTATACATGATTTTAAAATGTTGATATAAAGTGATGTGTACACCTTTCCATTCTAGATATTTGATGCCTTCAAACCTCGACTGCATGATTTCAACAGCAAGGTGAATCAAATGGCTTTAGAGGCCATGCAGAAAATCATCCCATTACTGAAGAATAATCTAGCACAAGTTTTGAATATACTTATTCCTGCTATTGTAGACAATAATCTGAATTCTAAGAATCTTGGGATTTACAATGCTGCTATCAATGTCATTCATACTCTTATTCAACATATAGGTAGGTAGAATTAATATTTTTGTTAGGAAGTCTGTCCTGTAATTAAAATTGTGTTTGTTGAAGATATCTATCTGTCTCCAAGTATGTGCAGAGAATATATGTGAAGGTGAACGGTGTTCTATTGCAATAAAATGAATTAGTTCTTTTGAACATGTTTCCAGTATGCATTAACTGTCTATGAGAAACAGTGAAAGTTTCAGTCTTAGACCTGTTATCAGAAATGAGAAAGATTGAAGGTAACCAGCCTTGGTAACAGAGAAGGCAGGAAAGGTCAATGCGTGAAACAAAGGGAAATTATCTGATAAGGTAATATAGTTGTTGAGAGTAATTAAGCTGCTTTGCTGTGTAATATGTTGCAATGTTATAAAGTTATATAGTCTGTATACTAGGACATGCCCAGCTTGCCAGACTATACATATAAAAGAAAGGGGGGGGGGGGGGAGGGAAGGTATACAAAACAGTCTGTTTTGATCCAGACAAAGAGTAAGTGAGTTATCTGAAGTTTCTTTCAAACAATTTCTGTTTTTATTTTAAAGTCTATCAAATTTTTTTATTTATTTCCATCCAATGAAAATATAGTCCTGATAAAGAGTTTTGGCTCGAAACATTGACACTTGTTTTTCTTCCACTGACGCTGCTTGACCTGCTGAGCTCCTCCAGCACGTTGAATTTGGCTGAAGTTCAGCTGAATACATCTGAAATTGTACGTTGAATATATAAGAAACGTACCAATAGCCTTCAATTTCATCTTCGGGCTTTGAGCCAGCCACAAAGTTGAGTAATAACAGCTTGAATAAATTTTTTGAAGAATTTAAAGAAACTCATCTGCACTGGACAGTCTATTATTATCTATCACTCATCGTGCAATTTGTGTTTTATAAAATCCTGCAAAGAATACATAAAGTACATTCTGTTGAGAGCTTAACTATTATAATTTAAAAGAATACATCCATTGACAGAACATTCTGTGTTATTACTCAGCCTTGAAATAAAAAATGAAGAATATATTAAAAGACTCAGTAACATTTTCATTAGGTGAACTTGATCATATCTTGAAATATAGTTTCTTCATTTTCCTTAATTTTAGCTAATTTAATTTAGCATTTTTAAATCGCATTGAGAGTACCAGATGCAATAAATGGCCCCTACAGATTCACAAGTGAAAACTTTCTTCACTTGGTAGGACTCTTTGTTGGAGTGTTGGTGGGGTTGGGGGGAGGGGCGGCACAGTCCAGAGCCTCCCACTACTAAACATTAAGAGATCCTCAAACAACAGAAAGGAAGAAACTACAAAAGGCCACAATGGGAACTGTGTTCCAGAGCAAATTAGAGAATTAATGTAACAACATAATGTAATGAAATGTATGAATATGACACTAAGGATGCAAAAAGACTTTCCATGATTCTACCTTGTTTATTGTGAATAGAGTTTATTTTTGGGAAAAAAAAGATTGTTTGGGTCGTCAAATAATGGTGAGGGAAGAGATGCAAGTGCAAGTATTGCAATTCTGGGGTTGGTACCAAGGGAACAATTGGCAGGAAGGAATGAGTCGAGGAGGGAGTGATTTCTCCAGGGAGGTTAAATGTATGTGGTGGTGGGATCTCGTAGGAGGTGGAAATTATGGGCAATAATTTGTTGGATGCAGTGGCTGGTGGGGTGGCAAATGTGCATGTCTGGTGTGCAGATGAGGGTGGGGGTAAGAGCCAGGGCTGATGCGAGAGAAATGAGGAAATGCATGTGAGGGCTGAATTAATGGCAGTAATCGAAGTCACGTTTTCTAAAGCAGAACTCAGATGTCCTGGAATGGAAGGCCTTCATTCTGGAAACAGGTGCAGCAGAGATTGAGGAATTCAAAGAACAGAATAGAATCCTAACTTACTAATTGCTATTTCCAACATTTTCTTTTGTACTTTTTTTTCCAGCTTTTGCAGGTCTGGTTTGTTTATATTTCAATCTAATTATAATTATAATGTGAAGGGCATAATATAATTTAAAGTCCTTTCTTTAAATAATTTGATTTAATTTGTATTTATTTTAATTTGTATTCAGATAATTTACTGCTACTTCAACATTTCTGCAACAAGGCTCAATTCTTGAATGGAAAAGCCAAACAAGACATGAGTGAGAAGCTTGCAGGTGAGGCATATTTCTCTTTAATTACCATTCATTAGATTGAAAGAGACACTGCAATAAAGAAGTATAGATCTAATTCTGTATATTAACACATGCAATTTCTCGTGCTATTCTCTTTGCTCCTCAACAACTATCTTTAGGAGATGTAATGGATATTCAATGGCAGTAATAAAATGGACTTCCTTTATAAACTAAAAAGATAAGGTGAAGGTGGGTTGGTAGAGCAAAGAATTCCATATTTTATCTGATCCACCTTTTCTATCTATCCTGTTACTATGGAATCTACTATGGATGTGCAATCTTCTTGTGCAGTTCATGGTATTCTATGATTTAATGCATAATCTGTGATAGCTGTACTGACAATAGCCACACCAGTAGTGCGAGTATAAGACAGCTTTAATAAACTAATATGTGCACTAAGAGGTCTTGTCTCTGAAAGACGAACCTGGAAGGCTAGACTGTAGCTCTGGACTGCTTTATATACAAGGTCACCGGGATAACCCCTGGTGACCTAGTGGTGTAATTACATATCACGACAATAGCAGAATTTATTGTCATGAACAAGTCATGAAATTCGGTGTTTTCTGGCAGCATCAAATATTCATATTGTAACCATCTTACAACATTACAATTTAAAAAAAAATAAAAATAATAGTGCACAAAAAGAAAAGGTGTGTCTTTGGTTATTGATTATTCAGGAATCTGGTGGCAATGGGGAAAAAGTTGTCCTGTACCTTTTCCCTGATGGTAGTAGAGTGAAAAGGGCATGGCCTCAGTGGTGGGGGTCTTTGAAGATAGAAGCTACTTTTTTAAGACACTCCCTCATGTATATGTGCTCAATGGAGTGAAGTCTGGTGCCTGTGATGTTATAGGCTGTGTTAACAACCCTCTGGAGTTTATTCTTGTCCTGAGAGTTGGCACCTCCATACCAGACAGTGATGGAACCAGCCAGAATTCTCTCCACAGTATCCCTGTAGAAGTTTACAAGAGTCTTCGGTGACATACTGAATCTCCTCAAACACCTTACAAAGTATAGCTGCTGGTGAGCCTTCTTTGTGATTGCATTCAACATGAAGGCAGAGCTGTAGTCGATGAAGAGTAGCCGTATGTACGAATAACTGTTTTTGAGGTGATCCAGAGCTGAGTGGAGAGCCAGCGATATTGCATCTGCTGTGAAGCGATTGTGACGAAAGGAAAATTGCAGCGGGTACTAGATCTGTGCTTGGATATGTGTTAATTCTGGCTATGATCAGCCTCTCAAAGCATTTAATCACAGTAGAAGTTGGTGCTACTGGGCAGTAGTCGTTGAGGCAGCACACACTACTCTTCTTGGGTACTGGGATGATTGATGCCCTTTTTAAGCAGGTGACTGCAGCAAAGAGAGGTTTAAAATGTCTGTGAAGACTCCAGCTAGTTGGTTGGCGCAGATTTTCAGTATCCTGCCAGGTACGCTGTCAAGACCTGACACCTTGCAAGAGTTTACCCTCTTGAATGATGTTCTGACGTCACACTCAGAGATGGATATCTCAGGGTCTCACCCTTTTCAGGAGTTCTAGTAGGCACTGTTCTTCTTCTCAAACCGGGCTGCATGCCATAGTTGGCATGTATCTATCTCTGTTTCTAGCTTTCTCCAGAATTGCCACTTTGCTTCAGAGATGCTCTTCAGCTGGTCATACCTAGACTTAGTAATTCCTGGCCTTAATCACCCTTGTTCTTGCCCTCAGCAGGTTGTGAATTCTGTGATTCATCCAGGGCTTCTGGTTGGGGAACATCCAGTATGTGCACATGGGTACACACTCATCCATGCAGGTCCTGTTGCATATTCATTCAACTCTGTGGATGAGTTCTTGACTATGTTCCAATCCACTGATTCAGTGGTCCTGCAGATGCTCCGTCATACTTTCGCTGTCTTCACCACTGTGCTGTGGTCTTCAGTGTCTGCTTCTACCCTGGGAGTAGAAGTACAATCAGGTGATTAGACTTGACAAAGTGCAGTTGTAGTATGACTTGGTATGCGTTCTTCATGGTGGTGTAGCAGAGGTCGAATGTGTTAGTTCCCCTGGTCTCGCAAGTGGCTTCCAAAATCAAGGTTCATGGGATTGGGGGCAAAGTATTGATGTGGATTGAGAACTGGCTGGCAGGTAGAAGACAGAGAGTTGGGATAAATGGCTCGTTTTCTGAGTGGCAGGCGGTGACCAGTGGGGTGCCACAGGGATCTGTACTGGGACCCCAGCTGTTCACAATTTACATTAATGATCTGGATGAGGGGATTGGATGTAATATCTCCAAATTTGCAGACGACACTAAGCTAGGAGGGGTTGTGTGCATGGAAGAGGGGGTCAGGAAGCTGACTGGGCAGATACATGGCAAATGCACTACAATGTGGATAAATGTGAGGTTATCCACTTTGGTAATACAAACCGGAGGGCAGATTACTATTTGAATGGAAATAGATTAAGAGATGGGGAAGTGCAGAGAGACCTAGGGGTACTTGTACATCAGTCTCTGAAGGCGAGCATGCAGATACAGCAGGCGGTTAAAAAGGCAAATGGTATGTTGGCCTTCATATCAAGAGGGTTTGAGTAAAGGAACAAGGATACCTTACTGCAGCTGTACAGGGCCTTGGTGAGACCCCACCTGGAGTATTGTGTGCAGTTTTGGTCACCTGATCTAAGGAAGGATGTTCTTGCAATGGAGGGAGTGCAGAGGCGATTCACCAGGCTGATACCTGGAATGGCAGGAATGACTTATGAGGAAAGATTGCGCAAATTGGGATTGTACTCGCTGGAGTTTAGAAGATTGAGAGGGGATCTCATAGAGACCTATAAAATTCTGGCAGGATTGGACAGAATGGATGCAGATGGGATGTTTCCAATGATGGGAAAATCCAGAACCCGGGGCCATGGTTTGAGGATAATAGGCAAACCATTTAGGACCGAGATGAGGAGGAATTTCTTTACCCAGAGGGTGGTGAATCTGTGGAATTCATTGCCACAGAGGGCAGTAGAGGCAGGTTCATTAAGTATATTTAAGAGGGAATTAGATCTATTTCTTCAGTATAAGGGTATTAAAGGTTACGGAGAGAAGGTGGGGACGGGGTACTGAACTTTAAGATCAGCCATGATCTCGTTGAATGGCGGAGCAGGCTTAAAGGGTCGAATGACCTACTCCTGCTCCTATCTTCTATGTTTCTATGTTTATTGGTTGTAGTTTGTCAGAGTCTTCTTCAGGTTGACCTGATTGAGGTCCCCCGTAATGATCGGGAAGGGATCAGGATGTACTGTCTCATGGCTGTTAATCATAGTGCTCAGTCCCTCCAGTGCCAGCCTGATGTTAGCCTGGGGCGGAATGTACACTGCAACCAGGATGGCAGCAGTGAACTTCCTCAGCAGGTAGAATTGGCGGCATGATCGCCAGATGTTCAAGGTTGAGAGAGCAGGACTGGGACATGACCATCACATTTGAGCACCATGATAAATTAATAATGACACAAATGCTGTCTCCCCTGGTTTTTCCAGTCACTGCAGTGGAGGGTGTAGCCCTTGGGCTGCAGCGCCGTGTCTGGAATGTCCACATTTAGCCATGTTTCTGTAAAGCACATCACACAGCACTCCCTGGTGACTCTCTGATGTTGAAGTCTGGCTTGGAGTTTATCAAGTTTGTTCTCCAAGGATTGCATGTTGGCCCGGAGGATGGTTGGGAGTGGAAGCCTCAGGTCCCGGCGTCTCAACTTGACCTGTAGCCCACCCCTGCATGGCTTGTCTTCCCCATATGCATTTACTCTTAGAAAAGGGGCAGACGAATTTGACCAAGTTAATGATATAATACAGTGGTTAAGTCACAAAAAACCTGGACAACAGATCGAGAGATGCAAATTGAAATCCCAATCCTAAACTGGGGAATTTAAATTAGGTAATTAAATATGAAATAAAAAATTACGATCAGTAATAGGAAACATCCATCTGATTCATGATTGCCTTTATCACTCTTGATAGATTTCTTTTCCTGATCTTTACCTCGTCAGGCTTATATGTGAAATATGTTGCCTCAGTGTTTAGGGACCAATTAAGGATAGATTGTGAATGCTGGTGAAGTCCATATCCTTCGAACAATAATTTTAAAAAATAAAATGAATGCCTTACTGAATGTAACAAATAAGTAGATGCATTGACTTCAAAGTTCAATCTTATAATAACAGATTTGCTCATTGTTCCATTTCAGATCTGGTACCAGATCTATATATACGGAAACCTCAAATTGTCGAGCAGAAGGTTTTACCAGTTTTGTGGCATCTTCTAGGGAACATGACAAACAGTGGTTCACTTCCTGGTAGTGGTGGAAACATTCGTATTGCTGCAGCTAAATTGGCAAAAGTTCTCTTTGAACAAATGGGCCAAAGCTTACTTGATCAAGTTCCAACTCGGCCACCACATATTTCAAAGATTTTACTGGACCTTCTAAATTCCACTCCCTAACCCAGAAGGCGCCTTTTTTAGAGGAAATAAGAGGGATAACACAAATGTATTCTGATTGTATCTGCACTTTTGAAACATTGAAATGGATCTATTTTTAATGACTGGAACAAATCTCTGTTCATCTAAGCTGATGTTGGATTCTAATTCTGCAGCTGTTGCAATATACAGTTTGGTTTCTGTAGTAACCATGAGCAACACGTACACTAAATTTACTGCAGCTCATTTTGCACTCTGTACAGTTAAATCTAATAGCATGGAACATTATATCACTGTATGGAAATTATCATTTTAAAGATGTAATGCACATCAGATATATATATATATGTTTCTATATTTGTAATCAAGTGTACAGTGTTAAGTAATATACCCACTGATCTCTATTTAATGCTGTCTTACATCATTGAAGTCTGGGAGTGGGAAGAATATAATTGGTAAAGTGTCTTGACTGGGGAAATTGAATCAATGGCTATTTTGTATTAGTCCTTCAAGATGAAATTGTTTCTCTCTCCACTTGTGTATTGTTTAGTGTTAGTTTTCTCCTTGTTGTAAATTATTTCATTTGCTTGAAAACTGAACACAAAATCCTGCTTTTACATTGTGCTTATGTTAACAAGGCATGATGACCAAGATCCCAGCAAGAAAAATATTTTTGTTACAGATTCTAATGCATACACAGTTGTCTTAATGCAGCATTGATAAATGTATATTCCATATTTTTGAGCATTCAAAAAATTATTGCTTTTAACTACAAATTTAAGTCCATTTGTGTAATTGTACATTCTGTGTACAATGGCAACAGTGCTTTTGTACAGGCAAAGGTACATGATTTTAGTCAAAATGTTTAAAGAAAGTAAATGTCTTTATTTGTTTAAATACAGTTTGTTTTAGTTTGGCTATTTTTCGTAATCAAATGCTAACTTGAATTTCTACCTTGGTCTTTCTTTATCTGTAGTTAAAATTAACATTTCAGTGCCTTATGATTTAATTTAGACATATAGCACGGTAACAGGCCCTTCTGGCCACCAATTTTACCTACAACCCCTTTACATTTTGAAGGGTAGGAGAAAAGTATAGCATCCAGAGGAAACCCACATAAACACATGGAGAACGTACAAACTCCTTTCAGATAGAGCCAGATTTGAACTTGGGTCGCTGGTGCTGTAATAGTGTTGCACTAACTGCTATGTTTACAATTACTGTGCCAACCATACGCTAAAATGCCAGCCATTCATGATAAGACTGAATACGTTTGTATTCATACTTTTGATCAAGGATAGTTAGAAAATGTCTAAACTGAAGGTGCAATGCTGAAATACACCTCTTTATATTTTTTTCCACCATTCATGTAAGATCATCCATAAAATGCATTAAAAAAAATTCAGCCATTCCTATTGTGTCCCCTTCAAGGACACTGAGAACATTACTGAGTTTTTAAAAATTGTTAATTTAACTTTATCAAAGATTCATTAGACAAAGAAAAGCCCAACATAAGTGGGTAGCAGAATAAATGTGGATCCAGGGAATCACGAGACTTTTGATATCCTCTTTGTTTAATGGCAGGTAGAGGTAGAGGTATTTCTCCATGAGGAAGGTGGCTCTATTAATGAATATAATTCTTTCCTAACAGACAAGGTAAAATTCTTGGTTTGGAGGTGACATTAAAGTGAAGAAGCTATATTGTAAAGCTGAATTATACTTCCCTATGATAACACTCGTCACCCAATGGTTCATGTATTTATTATAAAAAACTGCAGATGATAGAAATCTAAAATAGCAACAAATTGCTGGAAATACTTAATAGGCTAAGATGACCTGAAATGTTAGCACTGTTTCTCTTTCCATGGATGTGGCCTCCAACATTTCTTATTAATCAATTTATGATGGTGCTTTTTGATGGGCTAGTTCTGTCATTGTTAACAATGATAGGAAAAAAGTTAAAAGGTAGAAAATGACAGCTCGATAATACAAGGAAAAATCAAGCTGAATACAAAGGAAAATAAAGATGAGAACTAAATTAAAAATATGCTGACAATATAAATTTTGTGTTTGAGTATAAAATCATATTTAATCTAAAAGGAAATCCAAGGGCTTTTGAAATGAGTATTAACAGTAAATGAGTTGTCAGAAGAGTAGAGAGGTCCATTAAGGACCATAATTAAAGATCTGCAAAATTCATGGTGAAATGTAGGGTTTGGGACAGTCTTAATAAAGCAGCTACTCAGTTCAATATTGCTGGTGGGGAAACTTCTAAAAACAATTTTCAAGTATGTCAATCAAGTAGAGATCTTCAATATTTTTAAAGAAGAAATTGCTCAACAAACTTGACTGTGCTCTATAACAGGTGCTTACTGTGGATCTTAATTTATGAAAAAATGTTGATAAAATACTATATCATGTTTGGTTGAAAATATAAAGACGATGGGAAAAAAACCGACAAAATTAGCATTGATACAAAATGGTCTTGAGGGTGAGCAAATAGTTGCAGTATCCATTCAGCATGAAATGGTTTGTGAGGTTAGCTATGGAATAAACTCTTATCTCAAGAAGAACCTGAACCCACTTTAATTTTCTAAACTGTCACAATAGTCTGATACAGATGTCATTTATCTGACCCTCCCACTTTGCATTAGATCACCTAGGTCACAAGAACACTGACATCAGGCTAGTTCATTAACTAGCTTGCCATTTAAAGGTAAAGGTTCCATTATTGTCACATAATACTACATTTAGAATGTAACATACATGAAATTCTTTAACTTTTGTTTATCATAAGGCAGAGAAAGTCGCCACTTTGTCCAGTGCCCCTCACAGAAACCGATAGCACCTGAAGTTCCTCGGTGGTCTTCCCTCCAAGTACTGACCAGTCCTGTGCCTGCTTAGCTTCCAAAGTCAGGCAATCACATGTGTATTCAGGCTACTAGGTGCAACACCATCATATCAACAAAGCCAATAATGAAACTGGGATCTTGGACACCGTTCATCACTTTGCAACTCAGTCCTTAACTACCTCATCGGCAAACCCCAATCAGTGCAGGTTGGCCATATCACCTCTTTACTGACCATCTCATAATTAGTCCCCTGCTCTATTCACAATTGGGTACCTAAGTTCGGTTCCAAAGCAATCTACATTTGCTAACAACAAATCAGGATAGAGATCAAGAATCTGATTGTGTGGTGCCAGAATAACAATCTTGCTCTCAAGACCAAGGATCTTGAGACTTGGACTTTAGGAAGGCTAGGCTGAGGAACCACAGTCCTGTTCTCATTGGCAGGATGGCAGTGAAGAGGGTTAGTAGCTTGAAGTTCCTGAGTATAAGGATCTTTCCTGGAGCCAGCACATTGAGGCAGCAGTGTACTAATGCCTCTCTAGGAAGTCTAAGGATATTTAGCATATTACTGAATATTCCATCAAACCTAGAGGTGTTAAGTGGAAAGTATACTAACTGGTTGCATCATGCTCTGGTTTGGAAACTCAAATGCCTTGGAACACTGAACACTGCAAAAAGTGGCAAACCAAGCCAAGTTCATCATTGCTACTGACCTTCCATCGATTGAAGACATCTATGATAATGAGTTTATTGCCAGATACATTGTACAATTCTTACTTGCCACAGCCACACTGGTCCACAAGATACATAACAAATTAAATTACCACAATATGCCAAGGCAGCAAAAACCCATTAAATATAAAAGGATAGAATAGGCTTGGCATCATGCTGGGGGCATTCGAGGGCCATACCCCCCCCCCACCCTCCTACAGGACTAGCATCATGTGGTTTCGTGTCCATGCGCTAAAAGCACACACGTTTATGACACGTCGGAGGGAGGGGAAAGTGTGACGGTGGTTCACGGAGCAGGTTCATGGCAGTAGCTGATCATTTTTTTTTGAAACTTTATTTAAAGATTTTATTACATGAATAAAACAAAGAAATTACATTTAAAGAAAAAATAAAAGTGAAGTAATTATTGCAACACAACATTGATAACCTAACTTAAATCAATCTAACCCCCCCATTTATACGACCACTAAAAAAAACTATATAAAAAAACCCCACCCTTCCCCCCAAAATAAAGAGTGAAGAATTAATAAAGTTAGTAATATTGTATATAAAAATATATAATGGAGGACCATCGCCTTCCCAAGATCGTGTTATATGGCGAGCTCTCCACTGGCCACCGTGACAGAGGTGCACCAAAGAAAAGGTACAAGGACTGCCTAAAGAAATCTCTTGGTGCCTGCCACATTGACCACCGCCAGTGGGCTGATAACGCCTCAAACCGTGCATCTTGGCGCCTCACAGTTTGGCGGGCAGCAACCTCCTTTGAAGAAGACCGCAGAGCCCACCTCACTGACAAAAGGCAAAGGAGGAAAAACCCAACACCCAACCCCAACCAACCAATTTTCCCTTGCAACCGCTGCAACAGTGTCTGCCTGTCCCGCATCGGACTTGTCAGCCACAAACGAGCCTGCAGCTGACGTGGACTTTTTACCCCCTCCATAAATCTTCGTCCGCGAAGCCAAGCCAAAGAAAGAAAAAAAAACACAAACAAAAGAAAATAACAAGTAAAAATATTAATTAAAAAAGTTATCAAATCTAAAATATCACACATAAAACATATTTAAATCAGACTTAATGCTGATCATCTTCTTTGTAAAAAAAAAACTACCTTATCCCTAATCATTAACTACTCAGGGACCATCAAAAGATCTGTTTGCACGATTGGAATGACATTTTTTTCTTCTACGAACTCCAAATGTGAATATCTATTTATCTATTCGAGTTGGCATCAGAACCAGTCTAATCGGTGGGGTCGGGGGGGGCATTAGTGTAACTGATGTTCAAAAACTCAGAGGAGAGAAGGTGCTATACCTGACATGAACTTTCAACGTGCGTCACTGTCACACTTCCCCCTCTCTCTGACGTAACATAAATGTGTGTGCTTATAGCGCATGGATCCGAAACCACATGACGCTAGTCCTGCGGGTGGGTGGGGGGGGGCATGGCCCTTGAATCCCATTCCCCCCCCCCCCCCCCACCATGACGCCAAGCCTATTCTATCCTTTTATAATTAATGGGTGTTTGCTGCCTTGGCGTATTGTAATTTAATTTGTTAGATATCTTCTGTACTAGTGTAGCTGCAGCAAGCAAGAATTTTAGTGTATTTGTACATTGAGAGTTTGTCATATACATAAGTACAACAATTTATTTTGTCTTCACTTCCATGTGCCAAAATTGTACATCTCAAATATTTAATAAACTGTTTTTCAAGGTTTTCACCAACTCTTTATATTGTTATTCAAGGCATCAGTAAAATGTGGTGGTCTTAAATGTCTTTCACCCTCTCTTCTTTGGCTTGGCTTCGCGGACGAAGATTTATGGAGGGGGTAAAAAAGTCCACGTCAGCTGCAGGCTCGTTTGTGGCTGACAAGTCCGATGCGGGACAGCGGTTGCAGGGGAAAATTGGTTGGTGGGGTTGGGTGTTGGGTTTTTCCTCCTTTGCCTTTTGTCAGTGAGGTGGGCTCTGCGGTCTTCTTCAAAGGAGGTTGCTGCCCGCCAAACTGTGAGGCGCCAAGATGCACGGTTTGAGGCGTTATCAGCCCACTGGCGGTGGTCAATGTGGCAGGCACCAAGAGATTTCTTTAGGCAGTCCTTGTACCTTTTCTTTGGTGCACCTCTGTCACGGTGGCCAGTGGAGAGCTCGCCATATAACACGATCTTGGGAAGGCGATGGTCCTCCATTCTGGAGACGTGACCCATCCGGCGCAGCTGGATCTTCAGCAGCGTGGACTCGATGCTGTCGACCTCTGCCATCTCGAGTACTTCGACGTTAGGGATGAAAGCGCTCCAATGGATGTTGAGGATGGAGTGGAGACAACGCTGGTGGAAGTGTTCTAGGAGCCGTAGGTGGTCTCCTAGAACGCTTTCACCCTATCAACAGCAAATATGTCCACTTCCACTTCTCTTGTATGGCTGCATGCCTCTGTCCTGGGCCTCAACAATAATCTTCACCTTCAGGAATATTTTCCATCGTATCTCTCCAATTAATTGCTGTGTCTGCCTTTGTAACAGTCTACTAAAAGAACAGCATTTAAAATTTTTTACTTTAACCAGATCTCTTTTCCCATTTCTCTGTGGAAACAAGCTTATTTGCTGGTTGCTGCTCATTGAGTCTGTTGCCATCTGAACTGAGCAATCAAACCAAGAAAGGGAGAAGCGCCTTTCATCATATGCAACAGGAGATGGTGAGTGTAGGACTGGGAGGTCTATCACCATGTGGAGTAATTGCTACCAGTTACCAGCAATGGTTTGTGCTCACTGTGCCAACTAGGTACAGTAAAAACACGATGGGGAATCTCAGCAGGTCAAACAGTGTACTTTGTGCAGCAAAGATAAAGATTCAAAACCAATGTTTTGGGTTTGTGTCTTTTGTCTAGGTATGACAAAATGTAGGCACGCGCCTGAACAAAACGGTGGGGAGAGGAGCACTGGCTGACCCAGGAGGTAATTGGTGGATAAGGGAGGGAGGGCACTGTGGTGATACACCACTAGCCTACCACACTTGGCCAGCTGTCAATCAGCTGACCTGAATAGACCTAAGTCCACCAAGCTGGCTGTCAATCAACCGCTTGGGATCTAACCCAGAGCCAGCCCCTCCCGAGCCAGTCTCTCGGGAGCCACCAGCACAGCTACCACTGTAGCAGAGACTTTTAACTGAATAGTCTGTTATACGGTCTTTCTCAAGTTTTGTGTCTGCTTACTGCTGCAGCAGTGCATCACAGGCACATCAGCAAATTGGTGGGGGAGGAGGGGTGGGGGAGGAGGGGTGGGGTGAAGGCTCTGTGAATGGAGAGTGAAGGGGGTGGAGAGCTGGTGGAAAGAGGGATGGGGAGAAGAGGGATTATGGGGAGTGGGCTAGCTGAAAATGGAGAAGCCGATGTTAATTCCATCCAGTTGGAGAGTGCCCAGATGGAATATTAGCTGTTGCTCCTCCAATTTAAGTGGTTTTGGTATGACAAGACACGAGGCCATGCTTGGAGATATGTCAGCACGTGACTGGGGCACAGAAATGAAGTGGTCGGCCACTGGCCCTTTCAAACTAGGCCCTTTCAAACTGCCATGTAAAATGGGGTTAACTGGGCAATTTGCACAGTTAGCGACCCAGTTACATGGCGATTTGAAAGGGTCCAACCGGATCAACCTGGTCAGATCTCAACCAGGCCCTGACTTCCCACAGAAGTGATCAGGGAACCCAGTAAAATTTACTCGGGCATTCTTGTCTAGTGGTTTGTAAGGGGAAATGGCTGACCCAGTTACTCAGGTGATGTCAGCATGTGCGCACTGGCGTCAAAGGGAAACTCCTGGGTGAGGTGTGGCTGCCATGAACAGTGGGGGGGGGGTAGAAGAATGGGGGGCTGCGATTGGGGGGGAGAATGGCCACTGCCACAGGGTGAGAGAGATGTCGCTATCACAGGACCTGTGGGAGAGAGGTTGCAGGGGTAGAGAGGGTGCTACGATTGGGGGAGGGGGAGAGTGGGAGGGGCCATGATGTGCGGTAGCAATGGCTGTCTACCCATAATCCCCAACACTGCTGCGGTTCCAGCGGCGTTGTGGATTATGGGTAAAGAAAGCCATTTCTCCCGGACTCCTGCATTGAGCTGTCGCTGTGAACCACCCACCCCCCCCCACCCCCCCATCATCCTGGTTCATGGCAGCAGCATCTTGCTGGGGTGAAGGTGGCAACTGATGGGGCTGGTGGCGATTGACAGTGGGGGTAGCGACTGACAAGGCATGGTGATTGACGACGGTTGGGTGGCAACTGACAGGGAGGGCGAGTGATGGGGTGGGTGGCAATTGACAGTAGGGTGGTGACTGAGAGAGGTGGGACTGATGGGAGGGGTGGTGATAGAATGGAGGGTGGCGACTGATAGGAGTGGGACTGATGGGAGTGGTGGTGATTCATGGGGGGTGGCGACTGACGGGAGGGGTGGTGATTGACGGAGGATGGCCACTGACGGGATGGGGAGGATTACTTCCAGCTGGTTACGGTGGGGGGTGGGAAGAGACTGATGGACGATAGTTCCCGTCAGTGCATGACGCATCACTTACCGCATCACCGCAGGGCAGGATCTCCCTTAAATTACAGGGTTGCCTGCGATTTGAAAGGTGTATCCTGCACCGACGATCCAGGAGGTGCTGCAGTTTGAAAGGGCCTATTAATGATCTGAACTCAAGTTACTGACCCACCTAAAAGCAGGTTATTGATTTAATTATATGCCAACTGCAACTTTAAAAATTTTTTTTTAATTTTTCACACTATGAACCATACTGACCAAAATACACACAAACATTCCCCTCTTAAATATACAGTGTCATTTTCTCCCCTTTTCCCCCCTCCCTTCCCTCCCTCCTTCACCCCCACCCCTCACCCACTCAATGTTCAACATATATGATACATTAAACCCATTAAACAATGTCATCACACAATGAAAATAAACAAGAAAATTGTGTCATCTACTTTTACATACTGGGTCAGTTCATTTTGTCTTCTTCTCCTTCTGTCATTTTAGGTGGTGGAGCTCCGCATTCGGACTTCTCTGTTGTGTTCCGTGTACGGTTCCCAAATTTGTTCGAACACTGTGATGTTATTTCTTAAATTATATGTTATTTTTTCCAATGGAATACATTTATTCATTTCTATTTACCATTGCTGTATTCTCAGGCTATCTTCTGATTTTCAGGTTGACATAATACATTTTTTTGCTACAGCTAAGGCTATCATAATAAATCTTTTTTGTGCTCCATCCAAATTGAGTCCAAGTTCTTTACTTATATTACTGAGAAGAAAGATAAACAATACACAAGATACACAATAGATAACCTTTCCTTTAGAAAATGGGAGAGAAAAGGGATCAGAAGAATAGAAAATTGTTTTTCGGGAAATAAATGATTATCTTTTGAACAAATGAAGTGCAAATATGGTATAACTCACGATACAATGTTTGCATACCACCTACTTGAAGGACAAATTGGGAAACAGTCTGAGGTTACCAGAAGGAAGCAATTTTGAATATGTGATTACAGACACAATGATAATTAAAAGATTTATAATGTGAGGGATACTGGAATGTTAGGAGTCCAGAGATACTGGAAGCAAGTGCCAATTAAGAATAAAGTATTATGGGTTAACTTAAGGTGAAGGGATACTGGAATGTGAGGAGTCAAGCAAGTGCTCATTAGAGATTAAGTATTATGGGTTAAATCAGGGTGAAGGGATGCTGGAATGAGAGGAATGGTTGTAAAAGTGTAATAAACTAAGGATCTTCAAAACAGGATAACAAGTAGATAGCTTTAGCAAGTCTTAGGGATTGATTAATGAGTGAAGAACAAAGACATGATACTTCTCTGGCTAACAAGTTTGCAGGAAGACACATAAACTGATAAGAAGTTAGAATCCACGTGGGCAGAATTACCTAATGCTAAACCAATCCAGGAGGCAGAAGAATGTTGGGGGGAAGGTATCTCTGTACTGAAATGAAATGTATAAAAGTTGGGTCAGCCCCAGTATCTGTGTGTATTCCCAGGGTAAGGGGAAGCACCCAACTTTGCATTGTTGTAATAGTACAATAAAAGTTCTTTGTTCTCAATTTTTGTCTCGAGCAAATTCTGTGAAGGTACTTCTGTTTCTCACAATAACAAACATGTACATCAAGCTGCAAGAGAAAGAGAACGAGGAAACAAGCTGTAAACCCAAACAAAAATAGGAACAAGATCTAAACATAAAGATAAAGAATGAAACATGGGAAAAGCTATGCTCCGGAACTATGAGAAATACAATAAACACGAGGTTACCATTGATACAATATAATTGGTTACACAGGCTATATATCACGCCCTAAAAGTTACCCAACAGTATCAGACAGATGTTTTCGCTGTAAGAAGTAAATGGGAGCAACAGTACATGCAATTTGGGCATGTGAGAAAGTGGAAAAGTTTTGGGAAGATCTAAACCAGGTATTAAATAAAATCACAAAAAGCAATATATCAAAAAATGCCAACTGCAACTTGACGTGGTGAACATATTCATATTTTTGTATTGGTTTTTCAAGAATCCCTCAACTCCTATCAGATGATATCTCAGGGCTCTTCAGTTGCAGGTCACATTGCATCACGTGCCCTCCTCCTGTGCCACCCAGCGCCGACGTCGCTTGCACTGGTTGGCGCGCCTGCTGACGTCAGGAGACGGGGGCGGGGCTTTGGCGTGACGAGAGGGATGCGCGAGCGGAGGCAGCCACGGCGATCACGCATTGCAGCATGGCGGCGCGAGGTGAGTGCTGACGGAGAAGGCGCGCGGGAGATCACGCAGCAGCAGCAGCAGCGACTTCGGTACCTCAGCCGCCCCTCAACACCGGCAGCGGGTTGTACACACTTCGCATTCCCGCCGCTCTCACTGCGACTGGGCCTCGAGCCTCCGGGCTCTGCAGGCCCGATGGAACCTGGGCGACCAGGTTCGGGCCTAAGTTGACGTCCAGTGCCCCGGGTCCTCGCGGAGCGGGGCGATTAGGCCCTGTTGTGACCCAGTCTCATCTCTCGCTGGCAGCCAGTGACCACCATGTCTGCCAGGACACCTCCCCTGTGCAGCTCCGTATCCTGTTGATCGATCCCTCTGCACTGGGCCACATACTCTGCACAGAGAGAGGAAGCAAAACTCTTGGAACCTTGCCCTTTCGCTAGCATTCCTGAGCCTGTTTTATGGACATCGAGGTTAGGTTGTATCAACTGTGTTGGTTTGGTTTACATTTCCCTCTTTTGTGAATGCACCTATTCTTGGGGAGTTTTTTTTGCACTACCACTGAGTAGAAATTCTGCCTGGCCCGCAGGAAAAAGAACCTCAGGGCTGTATGTGATGTCATATACATATACACACTGATACCTTGAATATCCAAGGATACATGATCAACCAAATATTCTAGGGGCACTTCCTAATAAAGAACTTTGTCCTCTAATTAATATTTACATTTGAAGAGGATGCAAGGTCACTGTCAAAAATTGTAAATGCAGATAAAATGTGTTTTCTTAACCAAAATTAAAAGATCAGGCTTGAGTAATATTGAAATATTAACCCCAGCGTTGACAGTTCAATCTTGATTCCTGAGGTTAAAGAAAAACAAATTTATCTTGCTCAAATTTCAATTCCAATGTAGATGTTACTGATTCCTTGCAGTAAAGCAATCTTGCAGCTGAATTGATTTATCTTTTCTGATGGGAATTCTCAGTAACAGTTTTCAAGCAATGAAACTGAGGAAAATAAGAATTTTGAATTGCTTTGGTGCATGACCAATGTCTCTCATTTTCCATTTGTCTACCTTTAAGGCTTAAGTCAGACATCGCCAGAGAATGATGGACTTGCTGCTAATTCTTTTGATGAAAGTGATTTGTGTAAAAGTATCTCCACCACAAGTAATTCTCTTTCAAAAGAGACGTCAAACTCTGAGTCCTCTGATCTATATGAAATTTCAACTTCGAAGTCAGAAGCTATAGTGAGTAAAGGTAAAGTTATTGAACAGAAAGCCAGTGTGGATCCATTTACGAATTTGCCACATTCATTAGCGATGCAAGTGGAATCTCCTGAAGGTTCAGCATCAATGGACACTGAATCTCAAGCTGAGAATTCTTCACCTGAAAGAATAGTAGAAGATGTAGAAAATGCAGGACTTAATGATTCTGAAATTTCTTTTCCTGCGGAATATGAAAAGTTTTGGAAGGTGATTGAGGACAATCCCCAGGACTTCACAGGTTGGACTTATTTACTGCAATATGTAGAGCAGGAGGTGAGTAGATTATATGAAATATTACTTCATTCGTTTACAACACTTCCAGAAATTGATGCATGTTCAATATGCTTATGTATTGTGCTCTTAATAGTCTGAATTCTGAGTTATTTTGTTTACAAGTTTCTTATTTCTAATGCTAGTAGCAATTCTTTTAGTGAATAATGTGCACAGAAACTGAGATGAATGTCAAACTTAATAACTGAACGACATGATCATTTAGAAACATACTGCATTGCTTTTGTTAAAACCTCATTTTAAAAGATTTACAATTAAGATGTCCTGCTGTTTCACTACTGGCAATTTTAACCATAAAGTTGAATCAGAGCAAATTTAGTTGCCTTTTTGTGTTTTTTTTTCAACTGAAGTTTTTGTATAACAATAATTGAGTTTCTATTAAAGAAAATGTACATTTCTTATATGATAGATTCACTAAAATACTATCTTGATAGTTATTTGGATTGAAGTTTCAACATAATTCATAGTTCAAGCTCTCTGTGGCAGGGATAAGCTCATTTTTCCGAGTCTGAAACATCCATTTATTTTATATATTTACCTGTATCGTATTGCCCTGCAGCTGTTTCCTATGTTTTTGGTAAATTAAATATGTTCAATGTTCACCTAAATGGTACTCATAATTAAACTAATTGAACATGTACCGTATCCAGGTGTTAATGGATACCACCAAAAAATTTGTGGGAGAATTTGTCAGATTTTTGTACTTAAGGTATATCTTGAGAGCCCCTGTATTTTTAATTCTACCATATAGCTAGGAAATGCTAACCATCTTCCAGATTGATGTTTTGATATCTTTAAAAAGCAGGTCAAATTTTTATTTTGCTGATTATAAGGATGCTGTGGCCAGGCATACTGGAGAGGATTGCAGTAAAGTATTGCTTTGCTCCTCAAGCTTATGGCTGCATCACTGTAAATGAAGCTTTTAATTAATTATTAATTAATTAATGTCAATTCATTTTACATATTCTAATTTGGTATCAGTTGCTTTACTGAAACATCTCTATTCAGTCTGAATTTCAGTTGCCTATCTCTTTAATTCTCCATACCTTTGAGTTTACCATCTGGTCCTTTCCACTGTTCCAACAAAGACTGATGTAATCTTGAGAAGCGCGATTTCTTCTGACTTTGCACATTGCAGCTCTCAGGACTCAACCTGAAGTATAGTAATTTTAGCTGACTGACCTATTTGTGTAATTGGTGGTTTCTGATGGAAAAACCATTGAATCCACTTTTTTCTCAGTTCAGTTCAAGTTTATTTTCATTTGTACCAAGGTACAGTGAGAAAGTTACAGCATTTCAGCTATTCAACCCATACATTTCTTTGGCTTGGCTTCGCGGACGAAGATTTATGGAGGGGGTAAATGTCCATGTCAGCTGCAGGCTCGTTTGTGGCTGACAAGTCCGATGCGGGATAGGCAACCCATACATAATACAGCAGTAAAAACAATATAGAGTGCTGAGTTTCAGTGAGAAATCAGTTAGAGCAGAGTAAAAGCAACATTATTTTACTGATGTTAAATCAGAAAGTCTACAGATGCTGGGGTTGAATGCAATACACATTTGTGCTGGAGAAACTCAGCAGGTCACACATCATTCATCGAAAGTAAAAGATAATCAACCTTTGTCAGATACAAGCAAAATCAGGCAGGCACCTGAAAAAAGCTGAGGGAGGAAGGAGCAGGGGGAGGAGCATAGGCTAGCAGGTCATAGATAGATTCAGGTGGGAGGATAGAATTCTTTTATAAGATTTGTTCAGAAGTCTGATAAGGCAGGAAAGAAACCCTTGAATCTAGTGGTGCATCATCTTCCTGATGAGAGAGAAATGTTGCCAGAATGGAATGTTTTAATGTTTGATGGTTTTCTGAGGCTGGGATCGATTCTGTTTGATAGTCTGAGGTGCAGTCAAGTCATCTTCGTTTATCGTTCATACCATGCTTACACGGAAGGACGAGATAGCATTTCTCCAGGACATGGAGCATATTTACATAGATACAAGTTAAGAAAGCAGTTAACACATTAAAAAATTAAAGTATTACGATGTATACTCTGAAAGTCCACGGCACACTATCCACATCTGGAAGTTCAGGAGCCTGATGGCTTTGGGGGGGGGGGGGGAGCTGTTTCCCACTCTAGACATAAGGGCCTGAGTGCTTCGATCCCTTTTGCCAGATCAGAAGGGAGAACAGTTTACATGCGGGGTGTGTGGAATCTTTTGCAAAGTTCATTGATTTCCACCTGCATCAAGTGTAGTAGCTGTCCTTAATGCTAGGAAGAGGTTCCCCAATGGTCTTTTCCGCTGACTGCACTGTGTCCTCTGGAAGGTCTTGCAGTCCAAGGTGGTACAGCTTCCAAACCAGATGGTGACTCAGTTGCACAGGATGCTCTCAATACATCCTCTGTAGAATTTAGTGAGGATAGAGATGGGTGATGGACTTTCCTCAGCCTTCACAAGAAATAGAGGTGCTGCAGGGCTTTCTTGGCTATGGAGCTGGTATTAAGGGACCAGGTGAGATTCTCTGCCAGGTGCACTCTGAGGAACTTGATACTCTTGGTGACCTCAATGGTAGAGACATCAATGATCATCCTGAAGTTGACAACCATCTCTTTTGTTTTTTTAATAACAACACTGTGCAGTTTCTTAATCTTGGGTGGAGTAATTTCTGTGCCATGCAGTGATTAATTCTGACAGGATACTTTTAATGGTGCAGTTGTGGAAGATGTTGAGGGACACAAGTGGCATGCTTAATGTTCTCGGGCTTCTGAGGAAGTAGAGGCACTGGAATGCTTTCTCGTTATGTCAACGTTGATCGGACCAGGACAGGTCATTGGAGATGTTTATCCCTGAGAACCAAAAGCTGTCTCCTATCTCTACCTCAACATGTGGTCAGGCAAGTTTGCTCTTTCCCTCTTCTGGTAGTCTTTGACCAGCTCCTTAGTCTTGCGGACAATGAGGGAAAGGTTGTTTCTCTGGCACCAAGCTGTAAGTTGCTCTATCTCCTACATTCCATGACAGTGGCGTCATCTGTGAATTTAAAGATGGATTTAGAAAGGTGTTTGGCCACAAAATCATGGGAATGTAGTTGGGGACTGACTGCCAACCCTTGTGGGCACTGATGCTAAAGGTGATTATGGAGGTGTTGTCACCAGTTTTCACTGATCGAGGTTTAAGGGACAGGAAGTTGTGAATCCAGTTGCAGTGTGGGGTGCTGAGGTCAAAATCTCGGAGTTTTCTAATCATTATTTTGCATTATAATTTTGAAAACGGACCTATTGTCAATGATGTGGGTGTTCTTGTTCCAGGGCTGTTGCAGGCGTAGGTGAATTGAAGTGGGTTGAGGCTAGCGTGGAATTAATGTGAGCCATGACCAGCCTCTTGAAGCACTAATAATAGCATTTGCTCTGAGGTCTGATTTCATTTTGTACCTAATTTGTAACACCGCCAGTGCTTTGCTTCATTTCTTTTCTCACTTTCCCAGCATTGTAGTAATCATTTTCTTTCTTTCCTTTTCTTTTTTCTCCTTTACATCTCCTCCAGATAGACAGATCGTGCATCATCAAAAGAAAATGTTAAGCACCCTCTTTCAGCTAGCGTCACTGAGCACGAGATGAATTGTGTTTGTCTCCATTCTATCATACATTTTCTTTTATTCACTACCTGCACTCCTATTTGTTTCAACTTCTGATTAAAATTCATCAATCTGCAATATTAACTGTTTCTACATACAAGCTGTCCCACGTTTTGAAAATTTCTAGCATTTCTCGGGCATAATTTATGAAATAAACCAAAATCCCTTTCCCAAAGGAGATTACTGGTACCAATGTTAATTCTTTGTGGGGGGGGGGTGGTTTATCAATGTAAACCTATGGTAGAGTTAATAAAAGATAGCTTAAGTGTCATGTGCATATGTTTTCATGTTTAATTCACACAGGCCATTATTGCCTTGTAAATTTCTCTAATTTTTAGAAACTTACCCTGAATACATACATATCACTTTCATGGGATATATATTTTCATTAACCAAAGAAGTTTTGATTTTCTGAAAGGGTGAAGAAACAATGAAGAAATCACTGAATTGACCTGTAAGCTACAGGTTCAGGATAGAATCTGTCAATTTGTATTTGCTCATTTTCTGTTGGTTTGTTAAAGAATCTTGGAAGAACAATTGAATTACACTTAATCTCAACAAGGAGATTTCTTGTTATTTGGTTAGTCCATTAAGATTGGGCCAATTAGTATAATTTTTCAAATGTCACCTTCGTGCTTTAAACAGTCTTAACATGTTAACTACATGTTGAATTTCCAGACCTCTATCTGTAATTTAGGGTGTTCCCTGACTGGATTGGGTCATCTATAAAGTTTGGGTAGATTCTAAGTTTGATTAAATTCCACCTCTTATTCAGACTTGTCTTGAGAATGAAAGGTCATGTAAAAATTATTGCTTTTATTGGAATGCAAGTTTTACTGATAACTGTAGTGTGCATTATCATTCATACTAAAGATGAAAATCAATGAATGTTTATTAATTGGAAATTTTGTTATTTTGGACTGTGAGTATAGCAAATCAAAATGCAACCACGTAAATGAGTTCAGATAATCACTTCTGGAAACAGTGATGTTGAGAGGTACTGTATGCATGTTGAGAGTAAACTGGAGGGTTTTTTTTTCAGAACCACATCCTGGCAGCCAGAAAAGCTTTTGATCATTTTTTGTCCCGCTACCCCTATTGCTACGGCTATTGGAAAAAGTATGCTGATCTTGAGTGGAGGCATGACAACGTTACAGAGGCAGATGAGGTGAATAATTTGTGACTTTCTCCTTGTACTTGCATTTCACATTATTTTAATCTGACCATTTTTCAGATTACTACAAGCCATATTCTACTCAAAAGGCTAAAACTAGCCATGCTTATAAGAGGTTTTGAGATTTTGATTTTGGCTTTAGTAAATGATTTTATGGTCTCATCCACTTTTTCAGAGTTAAAATAAAAATATTTTCCCTTAGCAGTTTTCAGCTAATGTCTTCTCTCTTTGTTAACAGGTTCATTAGTACAACAGTTTGTCAAGCTTTGCAGTGCAAATCAATGCAATTTAACAAGTAGGGCAGGGCTTTTCTGACAGTTTTACTTGGGTGCTATGATTTTAAACCCAATTATTTTTCCCTATATTTATGTTTGAGTTTTTATTTTTGCTGAATTTTATTACATTTCTGGTTAGAGGCTGTCAGTGATGTTCTAATGGGTCTGTGCCCTATGGTCTGTACCCCAAGCCTGCCCTACCTTGTCAGAATGCAGGAGCCATCTCACACTCTGAAGATCAAGGCTGTACGCGTGGAGAACAGAACATTGTGATGTTCTTACCACCCTCCACATTATGGTAATGGATGATTATTCAAACAAATTCGTGGAAAGAAACATTTTCAGTGTACGGACTCTGCTGGTGGTTTTTATTATTAAATTAATTTTAGTTATTACTAGAAACTCTTTGTCACAGGTGTACCGAGAAGGACTGCAAGCAATTCCTCTTAGTGTTGATCTTTGGCTCCACTATATCAATTTCTTAAAAGAGACCTTGGATACCAACAATCCAGAGACTGATGCAAAAATAAAAAGGTAATATTGGATTGGTGTCTGAATTTTGCTGATGTAAGCACTCAATAATTCAATTTGCATCGTTCCACTGATGGCCAGTCAATTCCACATAAATAATGATTAAAATACAAGTTTTACTTTGATTTTAAGTGTGTTAATCTCACGCCTTCATAACTGATAGAATTTTATGTTTAAGACATGAGGAACTTCAGGCCCAACCCATTGTAACATGTTCAGGTCTCTCTTCCTCTTCCCTCTCTCTGAATTTTGTCACATTTGGGTCTGTGCGCTACTTTCTACTCTATTGTTTTTAATTGAAAACATTAGTGTCAAAAGTTCTACAGCTTGGAAACAGGCAATTTGACTCAATTTGTCAAGCTAACCAAGCTAGTCCAATTTGCCAGCCTTTCTGACTCATATATAACCATATAACCATTTACGGAGTGGAAACAGGCCACGTTGGCCTTTTGAGTCCGCACCGGTTCAATGTGTGTGTGCAAATTCAAGAAATGTTCCTTGGTTCACAGTCCAATCTCACCCCCCCCCAGCTCCCTGGCTGCAGGCAATCACCACACCGTGCACAGAATCCTTTCTTGTTAGAGAACATACACGACATCACACGACCCTGAGATTCTCTTACCTATGGGCGCGGCACAATTACCACTTACTGGTAGTCAAAAAAAAAAACTACACAGTGTATACACATAATAAAAACACAACACTGAAGAAACTCAGCTGGTCAAACCGTGTTCTTTATACAGCAACGACAAAGATACAGAACCAACGCTTCACACCTGAGCCCCTCATCCATGTCTGGAAAAATGTCGGCAGGGGCTGTTTCATCTGTCTCAATGTCTTTTGAATGTTACAATTGTCCCCATTTCTCCTTGGTCTGGCAACTTGTTCAATATATTTATCACCCTATGAAGATGGTGCCTCTTGGTTTCCTTTTATATTTTTCCCTTCTCACCTTAAGTCTATGCCCTTGAGTTTTGGATTCCTCTATCCTGGCAGTGGATCTATATATTTATGGCTAGTTATTCTTTTCTTGATTTTATAAACCTCTATGAAGTACTCCCTTAGTCTCCTATCCTCCAGGTAGGAAAAAGCCCTGCCTATCCAGCCTGATTTGCAGCACTTCTGAAGAAGGATACAGGCCCAAAGCATTGACTGCCTTTTGCTTTTATTGTATGACCTGAGTTTCTCCCTCCCTTTTATGTACAGGTGCCTAACCTTTTATCTGGAGTTCTGAAAACTGGCAACCTCCAGAAACCGGTACTTTTTTTGGTAGATGACAGTACACAAGTAACATTAATTTTCTGTAATAAATTCACCGTTTTCAAAGGGAGGACACCTGCTCTCCCCCAATCACTGCCCCCATGGGGACCCTCCCTTATCTTCGGTAGAAAGGTGATTCTCAGCCCCCAGAAGCAGGTGGCAGCCGACTCAATGGGGGAGCAATGGCCATATTCGTTATCCATAATTCCCCCTGGCATAGCAGTTCAAGCTGCATGAGGGATTATGGGTAATGAAGCCGACCATTGCTCCAGCACTGATCTGTCGCTGCGATCCGGTGTGATGCACCATAAACCCCAGACTCGGCAGCACTGCACCTCTGCTGCCGCATAGGGAATTAGATTGGGTAACAGGCTGTGCTGCCGGGGTGTGCCTGAGGGCCAGTCCAATGAGCTGGTGGAGCGCTTGAAAGCTGCCGGCGCTCGGCTCCACTGCCTCAACGGCCAGCTCCTGCTGCAGTTCTCTACCTCATGTATGACTTTATGCTCCGCTTGGCCGCTAGCTCCGAGCACCTGATGCTAGCAGCCTTTTTAGCTGAGCTCCCAAGCCACCGCATCACCTCTGACCACCACCTGACCGGCGTGCTTGTTGAGAGCCTTCTGTAAAGAAAGTATATGTCAAACCACCACTCAGCCTGGCTGGCACACCCCCCCAACTACACACAGCCTGGCCTAGGGAGCAAAATAGACTGGCACTGGAAAGGGTGGGGGGGGGGGCACGATGGACTATGGTATGTTTTTTTTTTGTTGAGGATGGAAATGGCAGGGGCTAGGTGCAAGGCATTTGCTTAAAGGGGCTGAAATCAAATGATTCTGAAATCTAGAAGATTCTGAACAACAGGTGTCCAGTCCTGATGATTCTGGATAAAGGGTTAGGCACCTCTACTGCACTAAACCCCAGCATCTGCAAATATTTGTGTTTAACTCTTAAGAACTTTGCTTTATCCCAAATCACCATCTGGATCACTATACCTGTTGCATTCCGTACTCCCACGATGTTTGTTCCATAAAAGAATTATCAATCAAATATAAACTACACTCGTTTCAAATTGGTAATTTATTTGGAAATTGAAGGTTTGATTTGAATCTCTTGTCAGGATCTGTCTAAAAGAAAACTTTAACATAAAGAACTATCAATGTCTAAATAAATTTTGGATAATTAAAAATTATCTAGAAATGCATTGCCTTTGATACCACTGTGCCTTTTTTCTTTGTTAGTCCTTAATTAAAACTGAGTAGTTCTAGCATAGAATGGTAGTTAACTAAAATTCAATTCAATGTTGAGTCCAAAGGACTCAGAAGATGCTATTTATCAAACATGCGTTTTGGGCTTTTGAGAAGTTAAGCCAAAGATTAGTTGAAATTAGATGGATTATTTAAATGACAAGCTTTAATTAACTCAGGATCATCTTGGAGTGCATGTCAACCAAGAAGTTTGCATATCTCTCTAAACTTTTCCTGTCTGTGTACCTCTCTAAATATATTTTAAACTTTATAATTGTACCCTCCTCTACCACTTCCTCTGGCAGCTTGTTCCAGATACCCATACCCTCTGTATGAATCTATACCTCTTGAAGGTTACCACCCCTCGACCCCCCGAAAAGCCTCCTATGCTCCAAGGAGGAAAAAAAGTTTATTCCGCTATTATAATTCAAGTCCACTAATCTGGTAACATTGAATCTTTTCTGCACCCATTCCATCTTAATACAAATCTGATTTACAGATCAGTCTGTGCTCTTTAAAGCAGTTATTTGATTTTTGGTTTCTCTATGTTCTCTCACACTAAACGTGGGGTTCCAGAAACATTGGAATTTCATGTGAATAGCTTCACTTGGAAAGGGTGATGAAGAGATAAAAGAGCAAGTATTATATAATCCTGTATTTGTGTGGGATGGTGTTGTGAAAAATCCCTTTAGAGTGATGAAATGGGGAAGGGAAGTTGTGACTGGTGGTGTCTTTATGTTGAATGTGTAGGCTAGTAGGAGGAGAGAAGATGAGGGCAGAAGTGAAAGCAATGAATATTAAGGGAATGGAGTTGGTGGGTTCAGAATGAAATTGGTTTACATGAATCAAGAATATTTTTTGTCTTCCGAATACTTGAAGAAAATTTCTGCCAATTTTTAGACTATGTTATGCAAGCAGTCTGACAATTTAAGGAGTAGAGGATTTTTTTAAAAAATGCAGCAAATTGGATCTGAGTGTTGTTCATGTAGACCTGGAAATGGACATGGTTTCAAATGATATTGCCAAAGGGTAGCTTGTAGATGAGAACTAGAGGTAATAGGTATATCGTTGTGGAAATAGTGTGGGAAGGATAGGTACAAGCAAGAATGTTCCACCCAGCTGGTTAATAGTAAGGAGGAGCTAGAGGAAGAATATGTGAACAAGTTGAAAAATAGTTGAGGTCAAGGGGATATTGTTAATGTATTTAATCAGTGCTGCATTTGTATGCTAGCCAGAATGAACTCTGGTTGGAAAGGTTCATCTATAAAAGATGGAAGGAGGTTTGAGGGTCTTGTTCAATGATTTTGAAAAAATGTTATTGCAGAGAGAGATTGACCTGAATTTTTTTTCAAGGAGAGTGCCAGAAGAGTTTGGTGGGGGTGGAGGGGGGGGGGGGGCGTGGTTAAGATTAGTTTCAGACCAAGTCATGGTTTGATATTAGTGCCTGGGTATAGAAATCTAAGCACAAAGATGTCGTCCATCTGCAAGTAATTTGAATTGGTGAAATCAACTTTTAAAAGATATCCAAAGTTATTTCTTGTTAGAAAGCAATACAGTAATCAGTTAATTTTGTTGAAGAATATTTCAACATTTTAAATCATTTATAATATAATGCCATTGATTTACCATGGCTTGCAAACAAATAAAGAATATGCTCACTCATTTCTTTCACCATGAATTTGACTTTATTATTCACTAGACACAACATTGAATTCTTCAACTCCCCAAACACTACCCACCACCCAGCTAAACTCCTCTGACCCACTGCCACACGGGTGAGGCAGCCTCATGGGCCTGCGATGAGCCTGTCAACTTCATTCACTTCACAGTCAACTTCCACCCTGATCTCAAACCACCTGGTCCATCTCCAACCACACTTTCCCCTTCCTGGATCCCTCTGTCTCCATCTTGGGAGACAAGCTTTCCACTGACATTATAAACCCACTAACTTCTGTGATAGTTCGACCCTGTTGTCAAGATAGAAAGACAAGCACAAGAACCATAGAGCAATACAAAAACCTTTATTACAATTCTGCTAGCAGGAATGAGTAATATTAATGTCAGGTAGACCAGTGTCACCCTAGTTAATACCAGAACCTCATTCAAAGGTTCAAGTGAAACAGTACAATATTTAAAGCAAATTCTTCCATACAAATCTGATAGGCATCTCTTTGAACTTAATGTTACAAGCTTATGGTTTACATTTTGCATATCTAAAGACAGGAAAATGGCTGACATCAATCAGTTATTTATGTATACAAGTCGTAAATCAAAGATATCATTTCTTGCATAGGAAATTGGCAGAAGTCTGGCAAGATTGCTTCTAATGCACAGTAACATCTGCCTTCTGTAGGGACCATTCCCTCTGTGACTGCCTCGTGCACTCATCCCCCCCTCCCCCAACCCAGCACCTTCCCCTGTGACCACAGGAGTTGCCACACTTGCGGCCACTCACCACAGTCCAGGGCCCCAAACAGTCCTTTCAAATGAAAGCAAAACTTCACTTGTATATCCGTAGGACTAATTTACTGCATCTGGTTCTCCTTTTGTGGCCTTTTCAACATCGGGGAGGCTGGGCGCAAATTGGGAGATCACTTTGCTCAGTACCTTTGCTCCGTCCACACGAGTGACAGAGAGCTCCCAGTAGCCAACTATTTCAGTTCTGTGTCATACCCCCATACTCACATGTCTGTCCGTGGCCTTGTGTACTATCCCACCAAGACCACCCACAAATTGGAAGTACAACATCTGATTTTCCGTCTGGGCACTCTTCAGCTAGATGGCATTAACATCGACTTTCTACTAATCTGCTCTCTTCTTCCCCTCCCCTCCACTTCCACTTTGTAGTTCTCCCTTCCCTCTCCATTCACCTAGCCATACCTCCTCCAATTGATCGCTGCTGTCCCCCCACTCCCTTCACCTATCGCCTCCTGCCTTCCCCCTTTATTCTTTTGTTCAGATGCCTGCTGACATTTTTCCATACCTTGATGAAGTGCTCAAGCCTAATATGTCAGTTATATATTTTTACCTTTGCTATTTGAAGGACACTGCTTGACCTGCTGAGTTAGTCCAGCATTGTGTTTTAACTTCAACCATGGTGTCTACTCACTGCAAAATCAGTTGACGCTTGCGAGTGGATTCGCAAATCCAAATGGAGAGGGGAGATGTGGTTGTCCGACAAGGGATAAAGGACAACTCAGGAGGTGAAGGGGAGATTGGGGATAAATAAGATAGAAATAGGAGAATAAGGAAAATGTTGGATGTTGTAGGAATGTTGTCTTATAAAGAGTTGAAAATAAGAAAACAGAAATGGAAAAGGAGGAAAGGTAATGATGGAAAAACGGAAAGAGAAGATAAACAAAATATAAAAGGGCTACGCTGAACTATATGTCTTTAAATATTAATGGAATACATAACCAAATTAAAAGGAAGAAACTACCAAATTTAAATGAATAAATGTATTCCATTAGAAAAAATAACATATTGGTTAAGAAATAATATTGAAATATTCGAACAAGTATAGGAGCCTTACATTAAATACAATAGCGAAAACCTACCGGGGACAAACATTACCTAAGTTGATGGAAGGAGAAGGAAAGAAAAGAATGGACTCAGTAGAATTTCTGGTGTAATTTTGTTGAATGACAACATTGTCTGACTGGCTTAATGCAACCTAGATTGTATACCTAAAATGGATGAGAGGGGGGGGGTGGGGGGGTGGTTTGGGAGGAAAGGGGGGGGGGGGGAGAAAAAGTCACTGTATATGTGTGAAAAAGAAATAGTGTATATCATGGCTAATGTGATTTATGGTGTGAAAAATAAAAAAATTACCATGGTGTCTACTGATTTTCATGCTTCACTACTGCCACATGAGTGTTCCTGACACTCTCGCTCTCCTCCTGAATCTGAAATTCATCACCCATGTACTAACGCTTAACACACCCACGCATGTGCACTATTATTCTCACGCATCGCTCACGGCCCCGTTCCCTTCTACAACTGTGACAAAATATGGCTTTAAATCATATTCCGTAAAAGTCCAGCTTATGGTTTTTTTAGGTCCTAACTTTCTTGCAAATCAGTTTAACAAACGCAAATTGGTAAATTCGTATTTGGGCTATGACCATAATTATGAGAAGGGTTCAATTTAAAATGGGCACAGATGGTTGCTGAACCTTTCATTATGTTGAGCTTTTTTGACCATAAAATTTTATAATGTTTGCATTGTGAAGTCAATGAGGAGTATCAAAACAAAATCCTTTCATGTAGAAACCTCTGGCTTCAGCAACAAATTGATGTTTTCTTTTATGTTCTTACAGTGTGTTTGAACATGCTGTGTTAGCTGCAGGAACTGATTTTCGCTCGGATAGGTTGTGGGAAACTTACATCAACTGGGAAAATGACAGGGGAAATCTGGAAGAAGTGACAGCAATTTATGATCGCATTCTTGGTATTCCAACACAGCTCTACAGTCATCACTTCCAAAGGTAAACCAGGAGAATTAAAATTAAAAGCCATTTGTACTTGAAACCTGACTACTGTTGAAAATTTTGTGCCTCTTGAGGAATGAAGACAAAAACTGAAGTACATTTTTAAGTTCTAAGCAAATTTGAGCAAAGTTGGCTGGCACAGAATTCATCTGGTATAATGCCTTTTCCTGTTTCAGTTTATCACTGTTAGACTTTTATTGTTGCAGGGAAGGTTGAATTATGTTGGGCTATTCATGAGTGCCTAACAACTCAACAATAAAACTTCATTTTTAAAATGCCCTTGTTTCCTGACTGATAACATCAGCAAAAATCATTTAAAAATTCAAGAATTGTGCTAAACCAGAATAATTTTTAAATTCTCCATATTCTTAGTAAATTAAAAATTGTAATAGTTTATTTTTATTTTTGTGCAGAAATTCTACTACAGTCAACAAAGGATTAAATGTGAAATTCACAATAAACTGAATCTTCAGGGTAGGAAAATACGTGTAGTGTATCCCAATATTTTACAAACTGGAATTTTCTTTCCTAACTTTTTTTCTGGTAATCAAAGGTTCACAACAGTGAGGCATCTTGTATAGTATAAACGATGATGGTATTTTTCAGGTTTAGAGATCACGTTCAGAATCACTTGCCTAAAGATCTAATCTCTCCAGAGGATTTTATTAAACTACGTCAAGAATTGGCATCCACAAATGAACACTTTGACAATGATGGTACTCCAAGAAATGAACCAGCAACTGAAATTGACATAAATGATCCTGCCCAGGTAATGTGAACTACCTACCAATTCGATCATTCATCTATGTTTCAGATGACTGATTATCTAAAATGTAACACACATCATCACTGAATGTTTAAGTGGCCATAATTATTTTCTGCTTCCCCCCCCACAATTTTGTTACGCTTCTTTAGCCTTCAGAGCCCAGGATCCCTGATTCCAGTTCTTTCTGAAATGAAAGAGTAGAGACCCCAATTTTTTTTGACCAATAGCCTTCATTTCAGCATTATTAAAAGCAGGGACTCACCGGTTGGATTACACCACTTTGTCTTTCTGCTTGTGTATCCAACATTGCTCACTTCACCATTGCAGACTTTGTATTGCATATGTATCACTTTCATACAGTTAGATCCTGTTATCTCCTACTTGCCCCATCTGCTGTCAGTTTTCAGAACACTTTTTTCCTTAGTTCATCTTTTTCCCAAACCATAAAATCTCAAATCTTTCTGAAAATTAACTTGAGATTCCATAAGATGAAGTAATAAAATGATCACTAGTCCTTTTTGTACATTTATTTGATCATTGATTTTGATATCATTTACTAAGTTAACCAGATCATGTAAATTTTATTTGTTAGTCTTCTGCTCCTGATATTTACTTCCTGTACTGGAGGATCTGAATATCGACAAATATAATAGGGCCTCTGACTTCATGGTCAAAGATGAGTTTCAAGAAAGAGAAAGTATGTACCTGGATTTGTATGGCGCCTTTCAGAAATCAAAGTAGTGTTGAGGTCTAGTTGCTGTAATGTTTTGAAGCTCACCATTTTCTCACCATTTCTCCCTTCTCTTTCCTCCCCTTCCTGTATAATTGTTACATTGTGTAAATTTCTTACAATTATTAATCTAATTTTCAAGCTTTCTATCCTGCTTTCATAATCTGGAACTCTATGCTTTTTTACCTCTTTATTTGTCCTCACTCAGATTTGTTTCCAGTGTTCTTGAGTTTGGTGAAATGTTTTTCTTCCTCATAGATTGTTTCTGAAATAGAAAACATGCGCCATAGAATTATTGAAGTTCGTCAGGAAATACACAATCATAATGAGAATGAAGTCAGCCGACGATGGGCTTTTGAGGAAGGGGTAAGAAGAACATTTACTTATAGTAAAAAGTGACAAGAGCATATTGTAATCTTAAAATCTATATGGGAAGGTTCATTTTTCTCAACATGAACGAGGGAAATGTATGACTTTGTTTCCCTGAATTCCCTTGGTTCAGCTCGAATTTCTTTTTGGTTCCCTCTGAGTCTTTTTTGTTTTTGACAAAATTGTTCAATTTTGAATATTAAATTCAACCTATCACATTGTTTGTCTCACTCCTCCCATTCTCCTTTTTATATTTGCCCCTCTTCTCAGTTCAGACCCAAAACAACATCAGTTCCTTTCCACTGCAACTGCTACTTTACCTAATTGCTGCAGCAGTTTAATTTTCGTTCCAGATTCCAGCATCTGTCATCTCATGTTTTCATTGTTGCTTTGGTGGGCCAAAGTGACCTCAATTAGCCAAATAGTCTCATACATAATCTCTAAAATTCTGTGACAGTTGATACTTTAACAAAAGGTTACTGCTTCAAAATAATAAAAGAATTGGCTATTGAAATACATTTTTCTTTCCCTACAGACGCTATCTGATCTGAGTATTTTCTAGTATTTTAAGTTGAATTTTCCAAATTTTCATCTGTATTTGCTTTTCTGTACTGATTTCCTCTGTCTGCAGTAAATATTTTAAGGTTGGAAGCCATTGGAAAGTCAAACTGAAAACTAATGTTTCCTTCTCCATGTGTGCTAGCTGCCCGGCTGAGCATTTTCTGTTTTAAATTAGATGATTGTTTGAAATGGGAAAATATATCGGAAAATTAACAGACCAAAAACCAGACAAAATGTTTCGTATAAGGGAAATTACAAGTTATGTGTGGTTTGCTGAATGATCTTTTGAATTTTTTGAAGTACATGGAATAGCTGAATTCAATTTTTTTTAAAATCAATTTCTTTGCAATAGATTAAACGACCTTACTTTCACGTGAAGCCACTGGAAAAGGCACAGCTAAAAAACTGGAAAGATTATCTTGACTTTGAGATAGAAAATGGAACCCTTGAACGAGTAGTAGTTTTGTTTGAGAGGTGTCTTGTTGCTTGTGCCCTTTATGAAGACTTTTGGATCAAAGTAAGTGTCTGTATTTTTACTTGGCATATATAGAACATAGCTCTAAATCTACAGAACTCAATAATTTGAGGCCAAGGATTATCCATGATCTTACAGATGGGTAGATATAAGTGATCGCTTTCTTTTCCTTGTCTTCATACCCCATTTTTTTCTCTCTGTATTGCAGAGTCAGTTTGTTTACAATTCTCTATTTGCTTACCTGTGTACGTTGTGCACAGGTTTTTTTTGCACTACCAATGAGTGGTAATTCTGCCTCACCTGCAGGAAATAGAATCTCAGGGTTGTATGTGAATAAATCTGAAAAGTAAATTTTATGGAGTAAACCAAAATCTATGATACTGGTGTGTTACTCAGTAAAATAAAATGAAGCTTGATCGCTATTGACTTGTATGACCTGAAGTTTTACAGTCACCAGGCTATTAAATGGAACTGTTGAATGTAGTGAATCATAAAGTCAATAATTTGAGATCCAAGTTGTGATTTGTAAGGCATTCATTAACAAAGCTCAAAAGTGTGATCTTTCCAAAAATGTATCTTGGCATTTGAAATTTGAATGAAATTGATTCATTATTCATAAAAACCTGATAATCCTGCAATAAAATGTAATTTGCAGGTCTTTAATGCAATTATTAACTTGAATCACAAGGATTTTTTTAATTTTTTTTTGCAGTATGCCAAATACATGGAAAACCATAGTAATGAAGGTGTGCGACATGTTTATAGCAGAGCATGTACAGTTCATCTCTCAAAGAAGCCTTTGGTTCACTTGCTTTGGGCAGCTTTTGAGGAACAGCAAGGTAAGCTGCTATGAACCACCAAAATAAATTGTAATCTTTATTGTTAAATTCTGTTTGACATAAATCCTTGTGTTAGTGCTGAATTGATGCAGGTTGGTAAAAGTTGTAATGAGTTTCCAAGCTTAATTTTTAGTACTAAGTATTTTTTGTAATTTCTGTTGACAGGGAACATCAATGAAGCAAGAAGAATCTTGAAAACATTAGAAGAATCTGTATCAGGCTTAGCGATGGTTCGCTTAAGAAGAGTGAGTCTGGAACGTCGCCATGGAAATATTGATGAAGCAGAGTTTTTGCTGCAAGATGCTATTAAAAACAGTAAAACGCCAAATGAGGCATCTTTCTATGCTGTGAAGTTGGCTCGTCTGTTATTCAAAGTAGAGAAGAGTCTTCCCAAGGCCAGAAAGGTTCTAGTGGAAGCCATAGACTTTGATAAGGTATGAATTATCGCAAATCTGAATTTTTAAAACTCAGACATTTTGCAAACAAACAAGTGGTGCAGAATTGAAGTTGAAGAGCACTTACAACATCTAGAAATATTCTGCAATAATAGATTAATAGTATTGATTGTAACTTTAAGATTTGGTTTGCATTCTATCAAAGCCATTAAAAATTCTTACCTAACTGTATATTTCGGCATATAAGTCGACATTCTGATGCCGGGTCTCATTTTCATGGCTTTATCATATATCAGGTAAATAAGCTGACACCCCCTTCCATCCCCCCCCCCCCCCCCACCCCAAAAAAAAATTCTGGAAGAAATGTGCCGGGGACTAGTGTTTGGGCCTCCCGGTAATAACCCAAATTTTGTTACAACATCCCAATCGCCAAGTAACCAATCTGTAAATTAAACAAGTAAAAAAACCTTTGCTTCTGGCCAGGAAGATGCCTAACGGTGCTGGGTCCAAGACTTCAGCATCAGCTGCAGCTGGAGTCAGCGACTCTATTTTCAACTTTGGGTGTAGTCCCTTCCGCATAGAAGAAGTTGCCTCACTGTCCAAGTGTGCTCAGTGCCGATTCCCAAGCAAGAGTGGGGACCTCAGGCTTTACAATTGTAAAATGTCTGGGTGGATTAGGGTAGCTTCTAGGGTCGTCTTATATGCTGAATTTATGGTTTTATTAAGATGAATTTAAGGTCTCATTTTTGTATCTGGCATACGTCAAGCCCTGATTTTTGAGGGTTTCAAGGCTTGACGTACACCAAAATATACGGTATTTCCCAGTCAGGGAGATAGCTAACTTGTTTGCATGCACTTTGACTTTTAAAACAAAGTTATTTTCACACTAAGGCTATTTCATCACTAGAAAAGAAGAGTGCTGAAAAACAAGGTGAAAAGTGCAGTTCACAGTGCCGAATTTACCATACAGCTATGTTATTGCGTATTTAAATTGAATCACTGAAATGACAGTTGGATTTATGGACAAACATATTTTAATTGCACCAGTAAATGGTGAGACAGCACCACTTCTGAGTTATTTCTATAAAGTAAGAAGTGGATTTGAATTATCCTTTTGATTTTTATCCACTTTCCCCTGTTGTCAATATATTCTTCAGACTATTGTACCCTCATCTTCAGTTTAATGAGAAGGGTGATGTATTTTTAAACCCAATACAATTAGTTGGTTCTTACTACAAATTTAAGTTTTAAAGAAATTCAATTGTCCTAAGAATATGAATGCTTTTATTATACAAGGGCAGTTGATTGGACTGTGACATGTCAGCAATGTTTTTCATCAGTATTAAATTTTAATATTCAAACATATTTTGTGTTTTGCGTTATGGGAGATAAAGTATGGAACCTTTCTCAAATTAGTTTAGTCTGTGTTTGGTACATTTCTAATTTCCTTATCTCTTAATATTAACAAAATCAGGAATGCAACTATCTCACTAAGTTTATAAAAAATATTTAGTAAATATTGGTTAAAAATGTGTTTAATTTAGTTAAATGTTTTTCAATCATTGTTATTCAGCAATATTTCTGTGTGAATCAGTTTTTATAAACACATTTGAGGGGATTTGAACAGAAATATACAGTATTTACTTGAGCGTTCACTTTCATCATTCCTGTGTATTTTCAGGTTACCTTCTACAATATTTTGACCCATTGGATCATCTCTAATGACTTTATTCTACTACCATATACCATGCTGTGTACAGCTGGGTATGTTCTCTTACTCCCATCCTGTGACAAAAAAATTGCCACAGTCCACCAGTTCAGGATATGTATTTTCAAAAAAAGTGCTGATTTTTATTTTCCCTCCCATTCTCCAGGCTGTCTAAGACGAATGCAACTTCTCCATGGAAGCCCAAGTGCAAATTGTTGACAAGACTGGGAATCCGACTCGGGATTCTGACTTGGGAGCTGAACAATTAAATGTAGTCATTTAGTTTCTATGAAATAAGTTTTGCCATATTTTAACTAGGTAGTATTTTGGATGTTGCAAGCATTTGGATAATGTGGCTGATTTGTTTTCATTTTTAGGAAAGCACCAAACTGTATTTGAATCTGTTAGAACTTGAATACAATTCAGACCTCAAACTAAATGAGGAAAATATTCTGAATGCATTTGATATTGCCATAAGTAGCTCAATGCCCATTGAAACAAGGATTGCCTTCTCCCAGCGAAAAGTTGAATTTTTGGAAGACTTTGGCTCTGATGTGAAAAGGCAAGTTCTTTACTGAAATTGAAACAAAATAATAAATTTTGAAATTTTTTTTAGTGGAAACTGATGAATGTATTGCTGGTAGTTATAAATCTGTCTTAAAGGATATTTGAAATGGACTCTATTTCCTCCATCTATAAATTGCATATTTTTCAGCATGAGCACAAATTTCTGCATTTGTACCTTTTTAATTTATAGTTTATACTTTCCTCTAATCCATAATCTAAGAGAGTGGAATCACTTTAATGGCATCTGAGCTGCATCTATTCACTTATATTTCTCTTATGGCTCGGCGGGCGATGTTGCTCAGATGGAGGAACGTTATGCTCAATGATTACATGATGTCATGTTTAAATTTAGAGAAGATTAGCTGTTCAATTTCCAATTTTAAATTATATTTTCAAACACTGCGAACCCTTTTGAGTTAGTTTTATAGTCTTTGATTTGTTATGAAAGTAGAACTTATCACTGATAAGAATTCTATCCTTTGGCCAAACAGCTTTTTTCTTGATAGTGTGTTTAAATTGTCCTTTTTTTTTTAATAAAATATCAATACAATATCATTTCATCCAAGATATCCCACATTTTAATCAAAGTATATTGGATCTTCTTGACTTTTAACATAAATCCATGTGTACTCTATTATTGGATGTGAAATTTCAATGTTAATTAAAAAATTGAAAAAGAATTGTTAACAAAAATGATCAAATATTTCCAGTTTCTAAAAGGTAAATCCTTTTTGAAAACAAATTAAATGCCATTAACTGGCTGAAAGTCAATAATTTAGGAAAAGTTTAACTAATCATGTTTTATGCAGAACTGTATTCTGTTTACAATGTTCTAAAGTTACTAAGGATTAGATCAATATCCTGATGAATGAGTAACATTCCATCTTATGTTGAGCAATAATATCAATGACTGATGCTTGTGATGGGGTGCACAATATACAACATGGGAAATGTGTTAGAATCCACAATAACAAGAGCACCTGTGTGGACTCTTATTTTGCTTACAATGCCAAATAAAAATAAGTAGCTCTTGCCATATTAGGTGCCTTCATCTGTGTCACCAGAACATTAAATATGATTGTTATCAGTTATAGGAAAGTTTTGAAGTACACAGTGTTCAGGCAATTGTTATTTAGATGTTGTTATTAATTCATTTTTGTGAAACAGAATTAATGGCAGACTTTGATCTGTTTGAACAAAATTTCTTTGGTCTGAGAACACTCACTAATTGTTTTCCGTCTCCAGGCTCATGGTGACCTATAATGATCATCAACAACTTCTAAAAGACCAGGAGTCTGCTAAAAGAAAAGCAGAAAATGGGCAAGTTTTTCTCATGAATGATCAATGATTCAAGGGGCCAGAATATTTCCAATATACTCATCCTGCATTGCCTGTACAAGTGCCTAACCTTTTATCCGGACACCTGTCATTGTTCGGAATCTTTGGGAGTTTGGAATCATTTTGATTTCGGTCCCTTTAACAAATGCCTTGCACCTAGCCCCTGCTGTCTGTTCACCCCCAAACCCAGCTGTCTTCTGCTCTCAGGGCCGGTACCAGACTATTTTGCTCCCTAGGCTAGGCTGAGTGCAGAGTTGGGGGAGGGGTGCTGGCTGGGCCGTGCATGGGTTGGCGGGGGGGGGGGGGGGGGGGGGGTTGGTGAGGTACACCCAGCGTGTTGGTCAGGTGGAGTTCGGAGGCGATCGGTGGCCCAGGAGCTCAGCCAAAAAGGCAGCCAGTGCCAGCTGCTCAGAGCCGGTGGCCAAGCAGGGCAGAAGGCTATACAGGAGGTGCAGAGCTGCAGGAGGGGCGGGCTGTTGGGGCAGTGCTTTCAGGTGCTTCACCAGCATGTTGGGCTGGTCCTCAAGCACACCCTCACAGCGCAGTGCTATCCGTCACCCCCCACCCCACCCCCAATTATATCTCCGAAGCAGCAGCAGAGGTGCAATGCTCCCGAGCCCAGAGTTTACGGTGTGTTGATGGCTGAATGCGGGAGCAAAGGCAGTCTTCATTGCCCTTAATTCCCCAGTGCCAGAATGGTTCCAGCTGTGTGGGGGATTATGGGTAAGGAAGACGGCCTTTGCTTCCACATTGAGTCAACTACCCCTTGCTTCTCTCCCACCAGTTGCTGGGGGCCAAGAATCACCAGAGGTAAGAGAGGGCACCTGTGGGGTTTGGAGGGGGGGGGGATCCTCCCTCTGAAAATGGAGAATTTATTACAGGAAATTAACGTTACTTATGTGTAATGTCATCTACCAAAAAAGTGCCGGTTTTTGGAGGTCGCCATTTTTCAGAATTCCAGATTAAAGGTCGTAGACACCTGTAATAGATTATTTAAATTCCCTTAGTATCCAGACATCTATTAAATTTCTGTTTTTAAATGAACACTTATGAATAGCCCTTGTCCTGGACTCGGTGAGGGGAAATATCCTTCCTGTGCCAAACCCTTTAAGAACTTTGTATGATGGGGCAGCATGGTTAGTGCAGCGATAGGCATGTGGGCTGAAAGGGCCTGTTACCTTGTATGTAATTTTAAAATTTAATGTGATCGTTGTCTTCTAAACTCTTGAAATATCAATCCACTCTACTGAATTACATGTTCCTTATTGGCTGAGCTGTGCCTCACTATCACCACTAACGCACAAGCTATAATAGTGTTGGGAAAAGTTCAACAACCACATGTTGAACCAAAAGCTAATGTTAAGTTTATTTCCCCTATTCACCAAATGCCCTTTATTTGCCAAAGCATGCACTCCAAAAAAAACCAGGCTGGGGTAAATAAGAAGTGAATTTCAACCGCAGAGTTTGTTTTCCTTGTGATTAGGTTAGGTAATTTGTGCCATTCATAAGCAAGAAAAGTTTGGGGAAATAGGGAGAGCCTATAGTGAAAAACCAAAGAACTTGCACTTCAAAGTCTGTCTGTACACCAATGCGCTTGAGGTCCATTTTCTGGATACATAATAAAATGCATTAACTCACCCTTGACTGGGTTAAATTTTATCTGCCACCACTATGCATCTTTTGAGCTGATTCTTCCACATTCTTCTTCGTTATCTATTAGAACCATCAAACAATTACAACACAGAAACAGGCCACCTTGGCCACTCTAGTCTGTGCCAAACCATCTCTTTTCCTAGTCCCGTTGACTTGTACCCAGCCCATAGCCCTCCATATCTCTCCCATCCATGTCCCTGTCCAAATTCTTCTTAAATGTTAAAATTGAGCCTGCATTTACCACTTCAGCTGGAAGCTCGTTCCATACCCCCACCATTCTCTGGTGAATAAGTTCCTCATCGTGTTCTCCTTAAACTTTTACCTTTCACCCATATCCCATGTCCTCTGGTTTAGAAAAAGCCTATCTACATTTATTCATCTCTTCTTCCCCCCACCCCCACCCCCCAATAATCTTAAATACCTCTATCAAATCTCCCCTCACTCTTCTATGGTCCAGGGAATAAAGTCATGACCTGTTCAACCTTTCCCTATAACTCAGTTCCTGAAGTCGGGGCAATATCCTAGTAAATCTTTTTCTCTACACTCTTTCCATGTTCTTGATATCTTTCCTGTGGTAAGGTGACCAATATGCCAAAAAGCTCTTCATATCCCTATCCACCCGTGATGCCACTTTCAGGGAATTGTGTATCTGTTTTCCCAGATCCCTCTGTTCTACCACACTCTTCCATGCCCTACTATTTACCGTATATGTCCTTTATTATTCCACCAATTTTTGTGTCATCCGTAAACCTGCTGAGTAGATCATCAATATTTACTTCCAAGTAATTTATGACAAATATTAATAGTCCCAGCACATCCTTGAGGTGTGCTGCAGGTTACAGATTTCCAATCAGAGGAACATCCCCAACCACTACCCTCTGCTTTCTATCACCAAGGCAATTTTGGACTCATTTTACAAACATCTTGGATTTCATGTGCCTATAACTGTTGGTACAATCTATTAAATATACTGTATCTCCCTAATCTTAATAGTTTAATTTAGCTCGTGTTCTTGTAATCGTTGAACACATTTATATTTATTTTTTGTTTCCAAATGTTCTTCGTAAATGTCATGTAAATAATTTTTGCTAAATCCTCTAAATATGACAGGTCTGAGGAACCAGAGGAGAAAAAGCAAAGAAATGATGCAATATTAGAATCTACTCAGTTGATGAGTGGGGACTTGCAGGCTAATCAGGCTGTTTATAATTACAGTGCGTGGTATCAGGTGGGTGGACTCTGTTTAAATTACATTGCTGTAAAGCTAAGAAGCATCTCATTTTTGACATGGAAAAGTTATTGAATTTTTTATCCAGTTTAATATTTTATGGGTGCATATCTTGCCCTAATTTTGAAAAAAATAAAGTGAAATATTGTCTTGGATTTGGCCACTTCTGTTAACGTGTGGTAATTGGAGCCATAGCAGTTAGACATCCCTCAGGCAAACACAAAATGATCTGACAAATGTGGATGATAAATGAAGATCAGATATGAGCCAACCTCCCACACTTCATTTTCCGTGTAGCTCAACAGAATCTAAAAAGTTTGGTCTATTATGTAAATTATATGGGTCCATTATAAACTTTGGTTAGGGTAGAGAGATGAGCCTGTTCATAATCAAGCCCAACTGAATCTACTGCAAATGCAGATGGGACCACAACTGCTTCTGAACAAAGATAATCCAGCAGTGAACAATGTGAGTGATAATTGAGATGCATTAATACAGCCTCAAGTTCTTAACTAGATTTGTATTTCTTATATGAAAAGAAAAAAAGCTCAATGTGCTCGAAATCTAAAAGGAAAATAGTAGATGTTGGAAATGCTCAGCAGGTAGCATTGGTGGAAGAGCTATTTGTGTATCAAGTTGAAGAGGGTTATGAGATACGAAGGGTTTTTTTTGGTAGGAATGTATAGGTTGGCACAATATCAAGGGCTGAAGGGCCTGTTCTGTGCCATAGTGTTCTAGGCTTTTGTTGTGACTTCAGATGACCTGGAGGTCTTGAGACTTGAACCTTGCTAATCTAAATCTTTGTAATATCACTACACTTAGTTTCATCAATATGAATATAGAACTATGTCATATTGATACAATAATGCCAAATGGTAAAGATTTAAAAGCTTAAAATACCATCATCAACTGCAAAATTGTATATTTTAATAATTATATACAAATAATAATTATACATAATTGTAATTTATAATCTTCAAGCCAAATGACCTTTGAGTACAATAGTTGGAATGGTAATCAGAAGAGTTAATTGTATTAAGATTAACATTTTTCCGAGAATTCAATATTTGTTCCAGACTTTACCTATTTCCATACCTCAAATTTTTTCAAGATTTAAATAAACAAGTTAGGAAATTTCTTTGGAAAGGGAAAATGGCAAGAAAATCTTTAGAAATATTAACATGGAAATATGAATTGGGAGGATTACAACTTCATTTTATGAATTATTATAAAGCAGCACAATTAAAATTTCTTGTTTTTTAGGGAAAATGAAGCAGTCATAGGTTGAAATTTAAGTAAATAAGATTGGAGAACTATACCTTAAGAATTATAAATGGGAACAGTGGTTGATAACAATAGAGATGCTCCAATATTGAAACATTTGCTTAATATTTGGAATAAAATTAAATTAGAAATTGATGGAAATCTTTTGTCATTAAAAACGCCATTGATTAATCCTTCTAATTTTTTTGAAAAGATAATTTTTTTGAATATTTGGAATAATAATGGAATTTCTAAATTAGGAGATTGTTATGACGATGGTAGGGTGATGTCATATGATCAATGAAAAATTAAGTGTGATATTCCTCACAATACACTTTGATATTTTCAATTAAGAGCTTATTTAAGAGAGAAATTAGGATCTGATATGATTTTAAAAGACCCTACAGATTTAGAACAGTTAATTGTTGGAGTGGTTAAAAAAGTTATTTCAATAGCATATATGATGTTATAAGAAAAAGCACCTAAATTAGGTTTGTTTAAGTCAAAGGAAAGATCTAAGTATATCAAAAGATCAGCAAGTTTATATTACACCTCAGAAGTTGAATAAAGAGAAATTGGATATATAAAATCAATGTTTTAGATTTGGAAAGGATGTTGGAACTTTTGTTCATTCTACATGGTCTTGTTCAAAAGTTAAATTTTTTTTTTACTTCAATTAGTAAGTTCTTACAACGAATTACAGGTGTTTTTCCATTAAATCCTGAATTATTGTTGATGGGAAATTGAGAATATAACTCCTAAGTTATCTTTATCAGATTTTTAATTGAAATTAGTTTTGGTATTGGCAAGGATATGTATTGCTTCTATCTGGAAATCGGATGTTTAATTAACATTAGGAAGATGGCATACAGAGATTCAAAGTTGTATCCCTTCAGAAAAAAATTATATATAATTTGTGGGGTAAATATTCTGTATTTTTACAAGTTGGGAGCCCGTATGCTCGAATAATGGGATTAAAATTATAAATAGTTTCTTTGAGTCCTCCAATTGGTGAAGTTTTCCCTGAAATGAATATGGATATTATTGGGGAAAAAAAATCTTTTGAGATCCTCTGAAGCAATCAAAATATTATATAGCTATATTGTTAGGTATTTTAGATTTGGTTTTAGTTTAATAGGGTTAGTAAGGGTTAGGGAAGGGGGGGTGTGGAGGGATTAGTTTGGTTTTTTTAGGAGTTTTTTTCTTGTATATTAATCAGCAGATTTTTGTAATCTATTATTGTGATTCATGATTTATTAATTGTTATATGTGTTGATTTTAAATTGTGACATTATGTTGTGTTTGTATGTTGAAATGTTTTTGGAAGATTGGGGCAGATTTTAGTTAGGTCACATACAAACACTAAAACAAATCGTATTTGAAATACTGGAGCTCTGCTAATGCTAGACATGTCGGTGCCTAGAGGATTTACAAAAGCTTTGAAGAGTGCCCAAGAGACTTCACTAATGGATTGTTGTTACAAAAAGGCAACAGATGAAAGAACTTGTTACAGCTACAGACTGTCTGGAGTGGAGCTTGCTAAGAGGGTCATGTGGCTTTGCAAGCAGAGAGACTAAAACAGGCTTTTCTCTCAGAGAGAGAGAGACATAGATCAGTTCTGGAGTTTTACAGACAGCAGCAGCAGCTGGGACTGGAACAGTACAAGCTGGCAAGCTTGTGGAAAACCCCATTTGGGGAAGACAGGTTGTGAGTGCTTGGTTCAGCATGGTCAAAGCCCTTGTGGTTCATGCAAGAGGAGAGGACTGGCTGTCTAGTGTTTCACTTGAAATACAAGAAACAAAAAGGAACTCTGGTGACCTGAGAAAGAGGTTATCATCTGGAGAACCCTGAAGGGGCAAGCTTCTTCAGCAAGACACTGAAGTGGCTGATTAAAAAGGAATCAGTTGTGGGTGTCCTGGAACAACAAATCTCTCTCTGAAAACTGACAAGAACCTTCTTGAGTGGTAACCATTTACCTTTCAAGCACCAAAGCCTGGTGAACTTTATAAATATTAAATTCTATGCACAGTCTAAGAATTGCCTGCAACCAGTGAACTTGGAGGAATGAGAAGTGAGATTAGACTGTGAATCAAAGAACCTTTCAGAACTTACACACACATTTCATACACGTGCACTTAGAATTAGAAGGGGGTTGTTAGGTTAGTTATGCCAATAATGATAAGTTAAAGTGTGATCCTGTTTTCATGTTTAAAGATAATTAAAAGCAACTTTTGTTTAACCATTTGTCTTGGTGAATATCTATTGCTGCTGGGTTTTGGGGTCCTCTAGGCTCATAACATTTTTGGGGCCTCGTCGGTTTGGATTGAAAATTGGACTTTTTGTGATTTATTAGTTAATTGGTTTTTCAAGATAATTTAAACCTTGTGTGTGGAAAAGCAGCAGCAATGGATGTCGATACATTTTTGTCACAACCATCACCTGCAGAGCAACTGATGGTTATTTCTAAAGCATTAAGCTGACTGAGGTCAAGCATTGGATGAGCAAAATACAACTACAGCGGATTATAGTGAAATATAAAGCTGAGGGAAAATTTGTTGAGAAAGACTTAGATAATTTTCCGGAGGCTAGATCTTTTGAGTTGCAATTGGAGTTGGAGAAATTGAGGGAGGAAGAGGAAAGAGAGAAACAGGCAATATTCAAAAAAAGAGTTGGAATGGCATCTTACGTCTGTACAGCAGTTAGTGAGGCAGCTCCTGGAATATTGTACTGTGTCTGATCTGATAGTAGGAAATGTATGAGTAAGATAGAGATCGACAAGGCTGTTGCTGGGATTGGAGGCTTTGAGTTTCAAGAGACTGAAAAGATTAGGGATTTTTTCTGTGGTGTGAAGGGGGCTGAGAAATGAACTAAGATTTATATAATCATGATTGTCACAGGCTTTATCCAGGGTTTGGAGGGGGGGGGGTAGCTCTAACATTTAAGGGCAGAGGCAGAAGGTGAGACAGGAAAGATATGGGACTTGAGAGGCAAGTTTTTCCACACAAGCGGATGGTGGGTAAGTAGAGCCAGCAATGGTTAGTACAGTTACAACATTAAAAAGACATTTGCACAAGTATGTGAGATGGAAAGGTTTAGAGCAGTGGTTCCCAACCTTTTGCTTTCCCCTCACATACCACTTTAAGTATTCCCTATGCCATAAGTGTTCTGTGATTAGTAAGTGATTGCTTAAGGTGGGATGTGAGTAGGAAGGGAAGGTTGAGAATCACTGCTCTAGACCCAATTATTACTGAAATATTTTGCTTGAGAAAAATTGTCATTGGCCCATTTCCTTTGGAGTTATGAAACTGTGCACATAACAAATCAACTTGGAATGATTAAAACAGTGATTCCCAACCTTTTTCTTTCCACCCACTTACCACCTTAAGCAATCCCTTATTAATCACAGAACACTTATGGCATAGTGAATACTTAAGGTGGTATGTGAGTGGAAAGTAAAAGGTTGGGAACCACTGGTTTAGAGGGATATGGGCCAAATGCAGGGAAATGGGACTAGATTAGGAAGACACCTCAGTCAGCATGGATGAGTTGGGGGTGAAACCCCTGTTTCCATGCAATATGGCCATGACTTTGATTATTTCTGGATTAATGAAAATGTTTAATCTCATGAAATGCATACATCAGTCTTTATTCTGTTTGATTAATCTTCAATAATATCAAAGAATAACTGAATTCATTGTACCAGGATATTGTTGAAGAGTTCCTCAGAGCAGCACCTTGATCAACTGTATTCATGTGTTTCATCAGTGGTCATCTCCATCGTTTGTTCCAAAACAAGACTTTTTGGTTAATTTCAAAATCTAATGTGCAGAAATTGATATTTATACTGACAAATTGAGTAACTGTCAGCTCTAACAATTCTAAACCCTTGAAGGTGACATTACTTGATAATAACATTGCCAATTTCCCCTGCAACATCCTACAGGAGTCACCATTGATTTGAAACTCGAGCTCAACTGGTCAAAATTCAAATTTATTGTCAGAAAACATGCATGCATCACATACAGCCCTGAGATCCTTTTTTTCTTGCGGGCCAGGCAGAATTTCTACTTGTCTGTAGGGTAAACTGTACTCAAGAAAAAATACTTGTACAAAAGAGAGGATCAAGAAAAATGCAAATAAACTGTGCAGTACAGAAAATTATTTATTACTGAATATATTATGTACATTGAAAGAGTCATTAAATGAGACCCTGATTGAGTTTATTGTTTAGAAGTCTGAAGGTGGAAGGGTAGCAACTGTTCCAGAACCTGGTGGTATGGGTTCCTGTGGTACCTATGTCTCTTTCCTGATGTCAGTTGCAAGAACAGTATGTCCTGGATGAAGTGGTTCCTTGTTTCAGCATTCCATGTAGATTTTCTTGTGAGTTGGGAGAGTTGTGATGTACCAGACTGGCCACTACCTTTTGCAATGCTTTCCAGACAGGTATTGCAGCCCCCATGCCATTGCTGTGAAGCAGCTGGTCAGCACACTTTCCACCACACATCTGTAGAAATTTACCACTATTTCCAGTGTCATACCAAACCTCTGTAAACTACAGAGAAAATAGAGGCACTGATGTGCTGTCTTCACAATAATCTTAGTGTATTGGGTCCAGGAAAGGTCCTCGGAGATGGTGACTCCCAGGAATTTAAATTTGCTCACCCTCTCCACCTCTAATCTGCCATTGATCACTGGATTGTACGCCGCTGATTTTTCTCTTCCTAAAGTCTACAATCAGCTCCTTGGTTTTGATAACATTGAGTGAGAGGTTGTGGTTAGAACGCCCTCAGCCAAGTTTTCAGTCTCCCTCTTTATGCTAACTCGTTGCCCCTTTTTAGTCAGCCCATACTGTGCTATCGTCAACATTGCCATCGTTACAACAGGCAGTCCCCATGTTATGAACATACAATTTACGGACAACTCGTACTTAAGAACTGACTGTTCCCTCAATTTGCGCATTCACATAATTGTGCCCCAATTTGCGCATGTGCCTCATGAATGCCCCTTCCGGTATGCAAGACATCGATGGAACAAACATGTTAACTTTTAATCATGATTTAGTAAGATAAAATATATCCTATAAACATTTGACTAACTGATGCTAAAAACACTATATGAGAACTGTATGTACCTGTTCCAACTTGCCTACAAATTAGACTTAAATCAGACTTAGTAACGGAACTCGTTTGTAACCTGGGGACCTCCTGTATGACAAGTCAAAGCTGGCAATTTCATATTGAATCAAGTCATTTGGCTCTCTTAAGTTCTTACAACATACAAGTTAATATTATGGGAATGGTGTTCATTTGCCTGGATGAGTGCAGATGCCAATTTAACGCGATCCAGATAAGGTGAGCAAATTGACCAGTACTCCATCCACTCCTTAAGTTGATTGTCCTTTCTCTGATTTGCATCATATTTGAAAGGTTCCTTGTTAGAAAATTAGAGTTACCCATCTAAAGTTGAGGTTGCAAAATTGATAAGTAAAAGGAACTTCATTGCAACTAAATATTGCATTTAATTAAAGTACCTAATTTTGAAAATTAAAGCACAAAATGACATGACCATCAAAGTGTTTATTAATTACAAACTTGTGTTGCTAGATATTTGACTATTTGTTTTCTTCCCCAACAGTACAATTACCAAACACCGTGGAACTATGGGCAGTATTACCCACCACCTCCTACATAATCTGCTGGTTTTTACCATGGGAATGAAGATGTTTTCTTTCTAAAAGTAATGTGGAAAATGCTGCATTTTACTGGATGAGGAATTATTTTTCTCAATAAAACTGCGGAAAAGTGTTAAATGCAAAATACTTGCAGTCAGGCATGGTTTGTATCCATATAAATGAATTACCATATCTTTTTGAATGTTTTTTTTAATTCTTTAATTTGTTAATAGGAAAATTTTAAAATGTTACAAAACATCACTGATGGTCTAGTTTCTTAACTGCCAATTTTGTGCAAACATAAATTTTTGAAAAGTTATTGAGAAAATGTGATCTAATTTCAAAGTACAGCTAGTGTACTTGTAATTCTAAGAGGTTAACTTCAAAGAAGTACTTTTCTTTTTGGATTAAATTAAAACATTAAACATCTAGGAGTCTTGATTTCATACCTGAGGGTCACTGCAAACTTCATTGTGAACATACGTCTGATCTATTTATTAGCCATGTTAAATGTAGTAATGTTATGGTATATTGAGGATATTTTCCAGCCATTCTTGACTAGTTTGTTCCAAATAATATTTAGAAACTGCTTTTTGTAAAAGGAGTTTGGTGCAGATTTGGTGATTGATTATTAAAGGGATTTCTAATAGCTATAATCAGCTTGCAACATCACACAAAAAGAGACATACAAGTAAATGTTCCCTGATTTTGGATCATCTTTTTTAACAGTTGCTCAATGTAAAACTTTATTACATATGTAAGACTGCTGAGAGGATATCAGTTCAAGGATGGGTACAGTAAATTTAAGATGAACTGGGATTTTTCATTGGACATTGGGTGCAGAGTAAATGATGTCCACAAAGAATGTTCAGGAATAGATTGGGGTGGGCTGTGGATATAGGAAAGTTATTTTGGAGTGGAGCAAGTCGCTCTTCTCGAAGAACAAAATTATTTACTATATCAGTATTGTATTGGATTTAGTAGATTGTCAAGTGTGTTTTATTGTGATATCCTCAAGACACAGCCAATGTAATCCTACAGATGTTGAGAGAAAATGCGATGCCAAAAGCTGAGCAATTCTGAGTAAAAAGTAAGTCAGCTGGAAGTAGATTACACCAGGCACTGAGAAAAGTCATAAAATTGTAAATTGTAGTTCTCGTTCTGTTTTGATTCTTGTAAAATTAGGTGATACACACTTATTTGCAATAACTTTTTTCCAATGAAAAAAGACTCCTTAAAATATTTCTTCCTTAATACCTCTCGGCAGTAGCCAACATCCAGAATTATTTTAGTTATTGATGAAACCATCTATGCATTACAGCTAGAAAAATGTGAATTTTGTCTTTTTTGGATCTAATCTTGTAGGGGAAAACATCTGTTTTATGACTTCTTTTGCAACTGTCCACTATGTTAAGACTTTTGGGTGATGCAAAATAAATTTTTTTCTTAAAAACAAAATTATAATGCTTCCAATTCTTCTTTCCTTAATAATTTGGTCAATCCTTTGCTCAACTCTGTAATTGAATGTATTGAGTGTCTGCACCATAGAGTCATTAGTACACACAATACAGGTCTTTGGTGGAGCTATTCAAGTACTTCCACAAATCTGTACTTCCCTTCAGCTCTACTTTTCTTGTATTCCAGTATTGCGTCAGGTTCACAGCACCTTTTTTAAATCCTGGTCACCAACTGTTGTGCAATTTCAAATAGTTTATCTTTATTTACTCTTGATAAATAGTTCTTGATTTTATCTACCATATTCCTTGGGTATCTACATTTGGAATAGATTTTATAACTTGTCTGTCGTTTTCAGAGATTATGTACAGACCTCTCCCAGATATGCATTGATTTTGTTCAACGTGTATCTGCATATTTGTCATTAATATCCTGAATATGCAATATTTCAGAATTTTCCTCAACAATTCTTCAAATTTGTATCCTATGTAGCGAACTAACAAAAGAACAGCAATGGTAAATTCAAAATAATTTTTATTAAACGGTAGTGAGCTGAACCGTGCTAAACAATGAACAGGCTCACGGAGGTCTGAGTCGGCAAGAACAGGAATTCTTGGAGCACTGAGCTTGCTGTCAATTGTCAGAGATGACATCATTTCCAAGCTGATCGTCGTGAGGGCCTTCGGGAGCGCGGGTGCTTTAAAAAACACACATCAGAGTTGAGTAAGGCAATTGGTATTAACTTACAATGACTGGTGAGTTTAGTTCTTCACTAAATGACTACAGTGGTGACCCCCAATGGACCCAATCAGTGATTTGGACCCAAGATGACCAAAGAAAACATTCAGAATGCAGTAGCACTCCAACTGCCTACCTTTTGGACCTCACAACCTGTAGTCTGGTTTCAGCAGGAAGAAGCCCAGTTCCACGTTCGTAAGATCACAATGGACTCCAAGTACTATTACGTGGTTGGTTCATTGGACCAGGAAATGGCAGGAAGGATTGTTGATTTCCTGAATCAACCCCTGAGAATAACTTATGATGCCATTAAGGCACTACTGATTCTCACATTTGGATTGTCCTGCCGTGAACAAGCAAGAAGGCAGTTATGAATGGATGGACTGTGTGGTCGAACTCCATCTGCCCTTATGAATGAAATGTTGGTGCTTTTTGAGCAGCCGTTCCTGGAGTAGATGCCTGAGGATATCCACCTGCTCCTGGTGAATGACTTTTGACAACCCCCGTGTACTGGCTGCCCGCATTTATATCCTCTGGCACACAAAACCACATAGCAGAGCCACCATGGATTTAGTTGCTTCATGGATTTAGTTCATTGGTATGGTAAATTTTTACCATCTGTTCTTGCCATTGGTGGCCTAAATAATATGACCCCTTTTCTGACTTTATAAGCAACTCAAAGACCTGAATTGGGACAAGGAAACAACAGCTGCTTTTGGAAAAGCCAAGGAAGCACTGGCCAATGCAACCATGTTGGTGCACCCTCGACCCAATGTGCCCACTGCTCTCATGGTTGATGCATCCAGCACGGCTGTCGGAGGTGTGCTGGAACAACTGATCGAGGGCAATTGGAAGCCAGAGTGTTCGATGGGTCAAGGCTCCAGGACCTAGGGTAGTGACAACTGTGGTCGACAGTTCAAATAAGGACCACTGGTGTTACTATGTCAGATTTGGGGTTCTCTGGCCCACCGTTGGTGCCCACCTGGTTCAATGGGCTGGTCGTCACTAGTGGCTGGGCCGGCTGGCTATCAAGACAACCACCTCTACCTATGGGACTGGCATTTGGGTCAGCGTTTCCTGGTAGACATAGGAGCAAAGGTCAGTGTTTTGCCTCATAAGGGCCAGGACACCTGTAATTGAAAGCCTGGACCATCCCTTGCAGCTGCTACAAAACCAATATTAGAATATATGGGGTACAGACATTTGCACTTGAATTTGACCTTCGCTGATTTGTATGGACATTCACGTTGGCTGATATATCACATCTTTTGCTAAGCAGATTTTCTATGAGCTAACTCCCTATTAGTAGACCTAAAGGGAAAGCTGTTAACTCCAAAACATTTGAATCTCTTGCCTTGTGTCAGGCCACTCTGCCAGCATCCCATTTGGACTTGGTTTTGTTCTTGAATGAGTATGCCAAGATCGTGACTGAATTTCCAGCCAAAGTCACCTTGCAGGTCTCCACTGATATTCCCAAACATGGGGTCCAGTGTCCTATCCCCACAAGAGGAGCACTGCTGCACGCCAGTGTGCGTAGACTACCTCCAGACATTGGCCTTTTTCAACAAGCACTTGAGACCTCCTGAGTGAAATTACAGTGCATTTGGGAGCTTCTGACCCTTTACCTGGCCATCTGCCATTTCAGGTACTTTCTCGAAGGAAGAGATTTCGCCACAAGCCCCTGACGTTTCCCTTTGCTGTGGTCGGCAAAAGATAACAGAGGCATCTTTTATTTCTCAATATACTACATCCATTTGGCAAATTGCAGGGAACAAGAACCACGTAGCAGATGTGCTATCCTGCACAACAGTCTATTCAGTTCACTTATGTTTCCAGATATAGACAATGCAGCTCTCGCGGCAGCACAGTGGGAGAATTATGACATAGCATCCTACCGTACTGCAGTATCTGATCTTAAGTTGGAGGACTTGAGATTCAAACCTTCAATGGCTACAATCCTATGGAACGTGTCCACAGGGCAACCCCAGCCAATTAAACCTGTTACTTGGAGACACCAAGTATTTGAAGTGACACATGGCCTGGTGCACCCTTCCATTCAAGGCAACATGCAACTAGTAGCAGGAAAATTTGTATGGCGTGGCCTACCGAAACAGGTTGCACACTGGGCCAGAACTTGTGTACAACATCAGACCTCAAAAACACTGTGACATTTAAAGGCTTCGCTCCAATCTTTTCCCCTAGTGCACAAGCGTTTTGACCACATAAGACATCATGGGACCACTGCCACCATCACAAGATGCCAGGTACCTTCTAACAATGGTTGGTAGGTTTATAAGGTGGCTGGAAGCTGTCCCACTCTCAAACACCTCCACCATGTCGCGTGCCAGTGCATTTATTGCAAACTGGGTGGCTTATTTTTGAATTACCTGTGGATGTAACCTCAGGCACAATTCATATCAATGATGTGGACAGCACTAGCCCGCTTACTTGGCATGCAGTTGCATCACACCATGGCAAACCATCTACAATCCAACAGCGTATGGAGAGATACCACCACCATTTGAAGTCAGCCCTCATGGTGCACCTCAAAGGTCCTGATTGCCTTTGGTGATGCTGGGCATTTGTATGGCGCCAAAAGAGGATCTGGTCATGTCTTCTGCTGAGCTGGTGTATGGCGCACAGCAACTGTGTCAGAGGAGTTCGTGCCAGCAGCAAGAGGACAGATGGATTCACCCACAACACTGCATAAGAAAGTTGGCACCTGTTCTAGGATCACAAGAACTAAATATGTATTCATACAATGGGGCATGCATTGGGCCCCTCAGTGCCCATACGAGGGTCTGTTCAGAGTGTGTAGTGGACTTGGGAAGCAGGCAAGAGACTATCAAGATTGACAGCCTAAAGCTAGCACACATGGACTTGCAGCAACCAGTGATAGTTACAGCAAATCCACCATGGAGAGGTCGCCCACCTAAGCAGGCAGGTGGGGTATATACAATGGGATCATCACCTCCTAACACTGTTTCTGGGTGGGGGGTGTCCTGTAGCAGGCTGAACTGCGCTAAACAACAAACTGGCTTACAGAAGTAACAGGAAGCCCTGGAGTACTGGCCTTGCTGTCAGTCGTCAGAGATGGTCATTTCTGGGCTGAGTGTGAAGGCCGTCGGGAATGTGGGTGCTTTAATTTTTTTTAAAAAGTGCATCAGAGTTGAGTAAGGCAGTTAGTCTTAACTAATCACTAAATGACCACAAAACTATTAATAAGATTTCTTACTTCTCTCTCTCTCTCTCTCTCTCTCTCTCTCTCTCTATGTATATATAACCATATAACCATTTACAGCACGGAAACAGGCCATGTCGGCTCTTCAAGTCCGTACCGGTTCACTTGAACAACTCCACTAGCTCCTCCGCAAACTCCTGAGGAAGTAGAGGCTTTCTTCATGATGCCATTGGTGTGTTGGTCCCAGGAAAGATCTTCCGAGATAGTGACTCCCAAGAACCTACATTTGCTCATCCTCTCCACCTCTGATCCCCCTCTTCTGATTCACGTGTATTCTTTCGCCTACCAGTCCCTTCTCGATTACTGAGCTCACCAGTTCACTCTTCCTTCTTAATGATAATCCAAACTGTAGATTTTGGTCATCCTATGTTTGAGCTTGTCTGAAAAGTCCATTTTAAACTTCATCATCAAACATCTTGTGTTGCTTGAAGATTTTTTTTTAATTGCAGTTAAGAAGTAATTATGAAGCACTTTTGAACATCATGTCCAGATCTCTTTAAACTCCCCAAGTCTTTTGATGAGTTTGCTTTCAGGGATGTATTCTTCATACTAGTATTTTCACAAGTTTCCCCCTCTAGGATTATGGAACTGATCTTCACAATGATATATTTCTTAATCAAGAGCTAAGTGGTTTTACTTTAAAGCCACTTATTTTGAGTATTTCCTATGATAAGGATAATACAATAGAGATCAGCATCTTCCTCTCTCTCCAGAGACTACTGTTTCACCCCTGTCTCACAGGATGGTCAATTTCTTCAGTCTGGTTTCAAAATGTCTCTTTGCCTTTAGTTATGTTTCTCTGAAATCATGTGACATGATGTCACCACTGTTTCAGTTTAATTTCTCCAAAACGATCATGAGATGACCTTTTGCCTTCCTTCGAATTATCACTTCACATCCACAAAAACATCTGAACTCATCTATGTCTGAGAGGTTTAAGTGGTTATGGCTCCGAAAAGTCTAAACATATGTCACTCAAGGAAAATTTACTTAATTGACCAGCTGCCAGTATATCACCATTGTCCTGGAATCAGTTAAGACCCACTTCACTTCCATTATGACCTTGTTCTTCTAGGCTCAGCGACTCCGCAATGAACTCTGAGTGTTTTGGTGTCTCTGTAAATGTGATGTGACCTGTGAGTAACCCTGACCACCCATAATTAACTTGTCTATGACCTTTATAAAATGTAGTATAATATTAATCCATTACACCTCCTTCCCATGAAGAAATTTTGTACTTCTAAAAGGTCAAAATTTTAAACTGCAATCTACCAATTTCTTCAACATTCATTCTTGAGTTTTTTTTTCAACATCATAAGGAACCTATTGAAGTTCTCTGATATATCTGGAAACAAATTCTTAAATTTTACAATCAGCTGTTTCATTTGTTCCTTTTCCTGAGGTTTAAAATTATCCAACTTCTAAATTTTCCAAAATACTTGAATTTGACAAATGAATTGGAACAATATTCTATTTAAAATGATTCTATACAAGAATTGACATATAGTTATATGATCCATAACCTCCTATCAGGTGTTTTAATCTCATAATTAACTTCATTTATCTTAGATTCTATCTCATAAGATCCTGAAAAATTTTCCCTAGAGGATTAGAAATTGTTGGAAAAAGAATTTAACACTTTTAAATTTAAATTTTAAAATATTATCTTGATTTCCTGTCATACCAAACCTTCATATTACCTTAAGCTATTTTAAAATTCTCCTCAGCTAATTTACATACCTTCTTTTAAACAATCTTTAAACTTTGAAACATAATCCAACAAATTCAACTGCACATCCTCATTAATTCACTGTTCTTTCAACAACATTAAAGGCCACCTAACTTCATGTCCAAATACTAATTCAAAAGGACTAAAATCTAACAATTCTACTGATTCTCTCACTGAAAACAAAGGTAAATGAACACCTTTATCCTAAGTCCTCATTCACACAACAATAAGTCCTCATCATAGTTTTTAAAGTCCAAAGCTACCTAAGATTCTGGATAATATGCAGATGATGTAATTTGTTTAGCTCCCAATTTATAAACTCCTGCTGAAATACACCTGACACTAAGTTACTCCCCTGATCTGACTTTTTTTTAGACAAACCAAACAGTTTTTGCTTTAATATTCCTAAGTGTTATTGCTTCTGGATACCTGGAAGATGTACACATAATAGTCAACAAATATTCATTTCCAGCTTTTTTGGGTAATAGACCAACACAATCCACATAACTTTAGAAAAAGGTTCTCTTAAAAACGGGAATAGATTTTAAAGGGGCAACTGATGGACCCTGATTAGGTTTCACCATAACTTGACATGTGTGGCAGGTCCTTAAAAAAAAAAGTCTTAACATCTTTTCTTAAATTAGACCCAAAAAATCGTTTCATGATTTTATAGGTAGTTTACTTTACCCCAAGATAACTACCTAAAGGTGTACAATGTGCCAAAGTAAAAATTTCATCCCGAAATCTTTAGGAACTACAACCTGGTGGACAACTGCCCATTCTTCATTAGCAGGAATCTCAAGTGACCTCCATTTTCTCATCAACATTGAAATAATATCCAACTGGCACTTAATGTCCTCATCAGAGAGTGCTGTACCCCTAACTTCAGCAAGATCAGTATCTTCATTCTGTCTTTCTAATTATTTTGCTCTGGATAATGACAAATCCTTTTGCAACTGCTGTACACGGTCACAAATTTCTGACCTTTTTAAATCATTTTACACTTTGCTGGCACTAATTTTCTAACTTAATTGGGTACTTTATATTATGTACACAAATCTCACCTTATGAGCATAATCATCTGCGAATTCAACAGAATCTGACCAAGTTTGCACTCCCTTCTGTAATGGACCATGGACTGACCTTTCAGACTGTGGACTGTCACTTTAAAGGATAGATTTCTACAGAGAACTGTGTAACTCACTGCTGGTTTGCCATGGTTGAGCTGTGAAGATAAGAATGAGAGAGTGTTCAGTGGATGAGCCAGAAGCATACCCAGACACCACTTGCTTTGTGTTGAGAAGGGTTCTGGCTGACTGAATTTGAGTGTGACAAAAAGGTCACTTGAGTCTGCAGTTTAAGAAGGAAAATGTGATTAAAGGCATAGGTTTCATAAGTGAGTGTTTAAAAAAAAAAATCAACCTTGAAGAACCAGGGAAAGTCCATGGTGAAGAAACCTGCAAAGGATTTGTAAGTTTACTGCCAAGCAACAACAGTCATCTCTCTCTCTCCTTTTGTTATCAGTTGAAGAACTGAATTTGGACATTGAACTTTGAAAATGAATTCTGTGGATTGTTTTTGGACTGTCTTCCTTGAATGGCCTGACTGTCCTGGGGTTTTGGGGTTTTTCCTTTGTTTTTGACTAATAGGCACACATTGTAATGGTTGGGTTTTTTTCACATACACACTTTGTATAAATAATCTGTATATTTACTATTGGAGGTATGTAGTAGGGTTAATTTGAATAAGATAGTATTGTTAATAGTTATTAATAAATATAGAGTTAAAATTTAACCCTCTGTATTGTCCTCTATTGTTGCTGGTTTTGGGTGTAACACTTCAAATCTAACCCCTTAAGGTAGAAAATTGGCAATGCCAAAAAGTTACCAAAACCCATTTCTGCTGTTTCCACACACAAGCCTTTTGATTGGCTTTCAAAAAGAAATTTAACCAAAAAAATTGAATATTAAACAATCAAAACTCCAATTTCAGTTAAACCCCTGAAATGAGCTCCCAACTTTGTTACAAACTAACAAATTTTGTTATGAATTAACAGGAACAATGATGGAAAATTCACCAGACAATGATAAATTCAAAATAGTTTTATTAAACTATTAATAACAATATTTCTTTCTTATCTCTAACTTAATTCCCACCATGCACAAAAGTGTGTCAAAACCCAAACCATTAGTTTGAGTTTGTCTGATAAGCCCATTTTAAACTTCAACATTAAACGTCTTGCTTTTTTTAATTTTTTTTATTTTTCACACTATAAACCATATTGATCAAGATACATACATTTTCCTTCTTAAATATATACAGTCGTTTTATCCCTCCCCTTCCCTCCTCCCCCCTCCCTCCCTCACCTCCCCTCCCATTTATTTAAAGTTCAGAATATAAGATACATTAAACCCGTCAAACAATGTTGTCACTCAATAAAAATAAACAAGAAATTCCACTGAGTCAGTTCTTTTCATTGTCTTCTCCTTCTGTCATTTTAGGTGGTAGATGTCCATGGTAGGTTTTCTCTATTGTGTTTCATTGATGGCTCCCATATTTGTTCAAATATTGTAATGTTATTTCTTAAATTATAGGTTATTTTTTTCTAATGGAATACATTTATTCATTTCTATATACCATTGTTGTATTCTCAAGTTATCTTCTAATTTCCAGGTTGACATAATACATTTTTTTTGCTACAGCTAGGGCTATCATAACAAATCTATTTTGTGCTCCATCCAAATCGAGTCCAAATTCTTTGTTTTTTTGTGTTACTGAGGAGGAAGATCTCTGGGTTTTTTGGTATATTGCTTTTTGTGATTTTATTTAATATCTGGTTTAGATCTTCCCAAAATTTTTTCACTTTCTTACATGTCCAAATTGCATGAATTGTTGTTCCCATTTCCTTTTTACAGCGAAAACATTTGTCAGATACTGTTGGGTCCCATTTATTTAACTTTTGAGGTGTAATGTATAGCCTGTGTATCCAGTTATATTGTATCATACGTAACCTCGTGTTTATTGTATTTCTCATAGTTCCGGAGCATAACTTCTCCCATGTTTCATTCTTTATCTTTATGTTTAGATCTTGTTCCCATTTTTGTTTAGTTTTACCATTTGTTTCCTCATTCTCCTTTTCTTGTAGTTTAATATACATGTTTGTTACAAATTTTTTGATTATCATTGTGTCTGTAATCATATATTCAAAATTACTTCCCTCTGGTAACCTCAGACTGCCTCCCAATTTGTCATTCAAGTAGGATTTCAGTTGGTAGTATGCCAACACTGTATCGTGAGTTATATTATATTTATCCTTCATTTGTTCAAAGGATAATAATTTATTTCCCGAAAAACAATTTTCTATTCTTTTGATCCCTTTTTTCTCCCATTCTCTAAAGGAAAAGTTATCTATTGTAAAAGGGATTAGCTGATTTTGTGCCAGTATTAGTTTCGGTAGTTGGTAATTTGTTTTATTCCCTTCTACATGAATCTTCTTCCAAATATTGAGCAGAGAATGCAATACTGGAGAATTCCTACATTGTACCAATTTTTCATCCCATTTATATATGTTCAGGTATCTTCTCCCCTATTTTATCTAGTTCTAATCTAGTCCAATCTGGCTTTTCCCTTGTTTGATAAAAATCTGATAGGTATCTTAATTGTGCTGCTCTATAATAATTTTTAAAGTTTGGTAGTTGTAAGCCTCCTTGTTTATACCATTCTGTTAATTTATCTAGTGCTATCCTCGGTTTCCCCCCTTTCCATAAAAATTTCCTTATTATTTTCTTTAACTCCTTGAAGAATTTCTCTGTTAAGTGTATTGGTAATGTCTGAAATAGGTATTGTATCCTTGGGAAAATGTTCATTTTAATACAGTTTATCCTTCCTATCAGTGTTAGTGGTAAGTCTTTCCAATCCTATAAGTCATCTTGTAATTTGTTCATTAGTGGATAATAATTGAGTTTATATAGATAGCCAAGGTTTTTATTTATTTGTATATCTAGGTATCGCATTGCTTGCGTTTGCCATCTGAATGGTGATTCTTTCTTAAATTTTGAGAAATCCGCATTATTCATTGGCATTGCTTCACTTTTATTTGCGTTAATCTTGTACCCCGACACTTCTCCATATTCCTTCAATTTCCTATGTAATGCTAAGTATACTATAACATCATCTGCAAATAGACTGATTTTATATTCCTTGTCTTTTATTTTTATCCCTTTTATTTTATTTTCTGTTCTTATCAGTTCTGCTAGTGGTTCTATGGCTAACGCGAACAATAAGGGAGATAGTGGGCATCCCTGCCTTGTTGATCTGCATAAGTTAAATTGTTTTGATATATATCCATTTACTGTCACTTTTGCCAATGGCCTCTTATATAATGCTTTAATCCAATTAATATACTTCTCTGGTAAACTGAATTTTTGTAGTACTTTGAATAAATAATTCCATTCTACTCTGTCAAAGGCCTTCTCTGCGTCTAAAGCAACCGCTACTGTTGGAGCTTTATTTCCTTCTACTGCATGAATTAAGTTAATAAATTTACAGATATTGTCTGTTGCTCGTCTTTTTTTAATAAATCCAGTTTGGTCTAGATTTACTATTTTTGGTACATAGTCGGCTAATCTGTTTGCTAATAGTTTAGCTATTATCTTATAATCTGTGTTAAGTAAAGATATTGGTCTATATGATGCTGGTGCGAGTGGATCTTTCCCCGTCTTTGGTATTACTGTAATTATTGCTGTTTTGCATGAATCTGATAAGCTTTGTGTTTTATCAATCTGGTTGATTACTTCCAGAAGGGGAGGAATTAATAAATCTTTAAATGTTTTATAGAATTCTATTGGGAATCCATCCTCTCCTGGTGTTTTATTATTCGGTAGTTTTTTTTATTATCTCCTGTATTTCTTCTATTTCAAATGGTTTTGTTAATTTATTTTGTTCCTCTGTTTGTAATTTTGGTAGTTCAATTTTAGTTAAAAATTCATCTATTTTGTCTTCTTTCCCTTAGTTTTCAGTTTGATATAATTATTCGTAGAATTCTCTGAAGTTTTCTTTAATCTCCGTTGGATTATGTGATTTGCTTGTCTTTTTTCCTTAATGCCAATACCATTCTCTTAGTTTGTTCTGTCTTAAGCTGCCATGCTAGAATTTTGTGCATTTTTTCTCCTAGTTCATAATATTTCTGTTTTGTCTTCATTATGTTCTTCTCCACCTTATATGTTTGTAGTGTTTCATATTTTATTTTTTTATCTGCCAATTCTCTTCTTTTAGTTGTGTCTTCCTTCATTGCTAATTCTTTTTCTATATTTGCTATTTCCCTTTCCAACTGCTCTGTTTCCTGATTGTAGTCCTTCTTCATCTTAGTTACATAACTTATTATTTGCCCTCTGATGAACGCTTTCATTGCGACCCATAACTTATCTTTCACTGATTCCGTATTTATTTCAAAGTACATTTTAATTTGTCTTTCAATGAATTCTCTAAAATCCTGCCTTTTAAGTTGCATGGAGTTTAATCTCCATCTATACATTCTTGGTGGGATGTCCTCTAACTCTATTGTCAATAACAGGGGTGAGTGGTCCGATAATAGTCTAGCTTTATATTCCGTTTTCCTAACTCTCTCTTGCATGCGAGCTGATAACAGGAATAGGTCTATTCTCGAGTATGTTTTATGTCTACCCGAATAATATGAATATTCCTTTTCCTTTGGGTGTTGTTTCCTCCATATAGCCAAAAGTTGCATTTCTTGCATCGATTTAATTATAAATTTGGTTACTTTGTTCTTTCTGTTAATTTTTTTTCCCAGTTTTATCCATGTTTGAATCCAAATTAAGGTTGAAATCCCCTCCTATTAGTATGTTCCCTTGTGTGTCAAAAAGATATCTTGCATAAATTTTTGATCTTCTTCGTTAGGTGAATATACATTGAGTAAATTCCAAAACTCTGAATATATCTGGCATTTTATCATTACATATCTCCCTGCTGGATCTATTATTTCCTCTTCTATTTTGATTTGTACATTTTTACTGATTAATATTGCTATTCCTCTAGCTTTTGAATTATATGACGCTGCTGTTACACGTCCTCTCCAATCTCTGTTTAATTTCTTGTGTTCCACTTCAGTTAAGTGTGTTTCTTGTACGAATGCTATATCAATTTTCTTTTTTCAGTAAATTTAGCAGTTTCTTCCTTTTGATTTGGTTATGTATTCCATTAATATTTAAAGTCATATAGTTCAACATAGCCATTTCATACTTTGCTTATCTTTCCTTTCCCTTTCCTCATCATCACCTTTCCTTCTTATCCATTTCTACTTTCATTTTTTGAACACAGTATAAGACAACATTTCTAAAACATAAAATCTTTCCATTATTCTCCTATCTATAATTCCTTTAACCCCACTATCCCCTCCCCTTCCTGAGTTGCCCTTTGTCCCTTGTCGGGCAACCACATCTCCCCTCTCCAATTGGATTTGCGAATTCACTCGCAAGCGTTAACTGATTTCGCAGTGACCTAATTCTTCCCCACCCAGCCCCCCCCAGAAAAGATTTTAATCTTCATATATAACAAAGGTCACTCTCTTAATTCCCCCCATACTTCCTTTCTTTCCCTTCTTAGTTCTTACCTATACTTTTTTTTTATATATACATACACACATACCCATACATATTTATATATATATATATATATATATATATATATATATATATATATATACACCCATATACACACATACATATAGTTTGTGGTCATTTTTGTTCGTTACATATCTTCATCTCTCTGTCTATTTTGTAGTTGTTCTGCAAATTTTCGTGCCTCCTCCGGATCCAAGAATAGTCTGTTTTGCTGCCCTGGAATAACTATTTTAAGTACCGCTGGATAATTTAGCATAAATTTATATCCTTTTTTCCATAGGATCGTTTTTGCTGTATTAAACTCCTTCCTCTTCTTCAGGAGTTCAAAACTTATATCTGGATAGAAAAAAAATTTTTGACCTTTGTATTCCAGTGGTTTTTTGTCTTCTCTTATTTTCCTCATTGCTTTCTCCAATATATTTTCTCTTGTTGTATATCTTAGGAATTTTACTAGAATGGATCTTGGTTTTTTGTTGTGGTTGTGGTTTAGGGGCTAATGTTCTGTGTGCCCTTTCTATTTCCATTTCTTCCTGTAATTCTGGTCTTCCTAGGACCCTGGGGATCCATTCTTTTATAAATTCTCTCATATACTTGCCTTCTTCATCTTCCTTAAGGCCCAATATCTTTATATTGTTTCTTCTATTATAATTTTCCATTATATCTATCTTCTGAGCTAACAGCTCTTGTGTCTCTTTAACTTTTTTTTATCAGATTCTTCTATTTCTTTTTTAAGTCATCTACTTCCATTTCTATGGCTGTTTCTTGTTCTTCCACCTTGTCCACTCTTTTTCCTATATCTGACATGATCATCTCTAATCTATTCACTTTTTCTTTTGTACTTTTTATTCTTCTTTTTTATTTCACTCAATTCTTGTGACCGCCATTCTTTTACTGATTCCATATATTCTTCAAAAAAAATATATCCATGTACTTGCCCTTCATCTTCCATTTCTCTGTGTTCTTCCTCTTCTTCTTCTGAGTCCACTCCAGGATCTGTGTCCTTTACCTCTGTCTCTTCTGGTTTTCTTGTTGGTTTGTTTGTTTTATTTTGTTGGGTATTTTTGGTCTTCTTATTTTTACTAGAAGTGTCTTGATGCTGGTCTTCTTCTTCTGGGTTGGTCATCTGTTGTTTCTTTGATTTCTTTTTACTCTCTTCTTTCTTGTTCTCGTTATTTTCTATGTTTTCCTCTTGCTGCTTTGTTGTGGTTGTCAAATTCAGCTGTGGAGATCGACTCCTCAGCTGGTCCCCCCTCCCGTCAGTGTTATTTTTGTCTCGCGCATGCGCACTTTTGTTTGGCTCGTGAGCCATTTTTGTAGTCCCGAGTTCGGGGCTTCAACTGACCTTAGGGAGCGGGCTTCTCTCTCCACGGCGGGCCTCCTCGCACAGGTAAGGCCTTCACCTTCTTCTTCCGACGTCTTTTCTTCTTCCCGTTGCTTTTGGCTTTTCTTTCTTCGCTGCCATTTTCTCCACACCTTTATTTTCACTTTATTTTTGGTTTTTGTGTCTGTGCCTTTGTTTTTTCACTGTCTTTTTTTTACTTTTCCGGAGAGGGCTGGAATTCCCCGACCGGCCACTACTCCATCACGTGACTCCTCATTAAACGTCTTGCTTGAAGATTTTTAAATCACAGTTCAGAAGTAACTATGAAGCACTTTAAAACATAGTCTTCAGATCTCTTTAAACTCATGAGTCTTTTGATGAGTTGCTTTCAGAGAGATTCTTCATACAAGCATTTTCACAAATTTCCCCCTCTCTTAGGATACGGAACTGTGATCTTTAGAATGATTTCTTTCTTAATCAAGAGCTAAGTGGTCTTACTTTAAAGCCACTTTTTTTTAGTATCTCCTATGATAAAATTAATACAATGCAGAACAGCATCTCCCTCTCTCTCCAGAGACTACTGTTTCACCGGTCTCACAGGATGGTCAATTTCTTCAGTCTGGTTTCAAAATATCTCTCTACCTTTAGCTGTGTTTCTCAGAAATCATGTCACATAATTTCACCACTGTTTCATTTCTCCAAAACACAATCATGATAGATGACCATTTGCCTTCCTTCAAATTATCACTTCATGTCCACAAAAACATCTGACCAAGAGGTTTAAGTGATTACGACTCCAAAAAGTCTAAGCACGTCACTCAAGGAAAAACTGCTTAATTGGCCAGCTACCAACATGATGCTGTGTATACACACCATTTTGTTCTTCCAGATCCAGCAGCATAGAACTTTCTGAGTTCTATGGTGTCTCTGTAAATGTGATGTGACCTGTGAGTGACCCTGTCCACCCATAATTAACTTTACTGAGAGAGAGAGAGATATATATATTGATAACTGATTTAATGGATCTGAAATAATTGTTAAAGAACATTAAAATTATTGTGGTCCACAACAGATTTTGATGTCTTAAGACTGGGATATTTGCATTTAAAAAGATATATAATATATATTAGTTTAACATCAATCTGTTACAGGGATCAAATATTGCAGCAAAAACAATGCTGGAAAAACTTGGTGTTTTTACTTTAATCACAGTGTCTGCTGACTTATGCGTTTCACTCAAATAGTGCAATACTTGCAGAATTTAAAAAAAAACACTGATCTGGGGAAAAAAAAAGGATTTCATTTTTGTCTGTTATTCCCCTGTCTATGTCACAGATGGATGGATTTGGTTCCAAAATCTTGGAGGAAGAAAGCCATGTCATTTATTTGTTTATGCTCTAATTTAAAAGTGAGCTACAGAACCATCATGCTAAAATATTTGCAGAAGATGACTCTCTTCAGCAAGGAATACTTCCTAGGATTTTGTTACATTTTGAAGTCTACGGTTGCATGCAGCAGCACTTGAACAATGAAGTATATCTACAATCTCTATACAAAATTGTCACAAACTTCGGTTCTTTAGACTTAATTATCTTAATTTATGCAGCCTAACCTCACAACTAAAAGGTTTTGGCCATCTTTTTAAATGCAAATATCCCAGTCTTAAGGCATCAAAATCGGTTGTGGACCACAACAATTTCATTGTTCTTTAACAATTATTTCAGTTCCATTAAATCAATTATCATTAACTCCTTCCATGGACTAGATGTGTAAGGATTTACTTGGTCCCAAATTTTCATGGCCCTCCATTTGTGCACATGAAATGTTTTGTCGTCTCCGATAAATCCACAGTGAACTGCATACCCTACTCTATCATTTTCTCATACTACTTTTCTTTATTTTATAATGCAGTTGATGAAAAGGTTTGCCCTGAGAATTTTGTGACATTGTCTTTAGACATTAATTGATCTAAAGTAGATGGAAATGTAATGGACAGCATCCATTCCAACACAAAGCCTTGAAAAATCACTATCAAATCTGTGGATAAGAAATCTGTAAATGTGGTTCTCTTCAAATCTGTGCTGCAACAACGGATTTTAAATGTTGAAGACGATGTAACATCATTCATCGCGCGATCAACTCTGTTTTCTGATTCTCAGGACCACCCTGCCCATATTATGTCTTTGTGGGGCTGGTCCAGGCCCAAGGCCACACACTCGCACAGGCGCAGTGCGCCACTCGGGCCCTGTTGAAGTGCGCGTGCGCAGTCGGGCTCACTCTCCCTGCTGCCGTCGCGAGTGGCCGTGGTGAAGGTGGCTCGACTTTCTGGTGAGTTTTCCGCTCTTGTTAAACTCGAAATACTCTTGCAAGTCGGGTCCCCCTCACCGGCCTCTCTCTGTTCACCGCAGTTTGTGTTCTGCTCGCACGTGTGCCAAGAGGCAAATGGCGCGGGGCCTGGTGCGTGACGAGGCCGTGGGCCTGGGCGCTGGGCGACGGGGCGTGGGCCTGGGCGACGGGCCGTGGGCCTGGGCGCTGGGCGACGGGCCGTGGGCCTGGGCGCTGGGGCGTGGGCCTGGGCGCTGGGCCGTGGGCCTGGGCGCTGGGGCCGGGGCCTGGGCGACGGGCCGTGGGCCTGGGCGACGGGCCGTGGGCCTGGGCGCTGGGTGACGGGCCCGTCTCATCGTGATGAGGGAAACATGCGGGTGCCCGCGGTCTCATTGAACGGCGGTGAGGGGGTGGCGGTGCCGAAGGCGGCCTTTCTGCCGATGGGTCCGGATCTGAGTCCACGTGGTCTCCTCTCCGTTTGTCCCTGCAGCTCCTGGGGGGGGGGGGGGGGGGAATGAGTGACTCATCTCGGGAACCCCCTGCCCAGGCCGTTCCCTCGAAGGGCTGGCGGGAGGGTTTTTAAGATCCAAACTGGAAGATGGGGTTGGAGTCCGATGTAAATCTCCCCTGAAGAACATGGATGAACCCTATTGTTTTTAGTCCTTTCCGTGCTAGTTGTGATCGGACTATTTTTCTCCCAAATTAGCTGCATTTGAATCTCTCGGCGATATTGGTAGTTTGAATCAGATTCTGGAGGAAGATTTAATTCATTGCACCACTACTGCACCCGGGACAATTTAAAAGATGACTCAGAGAAAAGCCACTTGTGAACAAGTATTAAATTTTAAAAAAATCTTTGAATGAGATGAGTAAAAGATTTAAAACAGGTCATAGAGCACTTGTGGAGAAAAAGGAAGGTTTCTGGTAGGTGACTTTTATTTGCCTTACAGAATCACCATGCAACTCTTTCTACGAGCTCAGAGCACCCACACACTTGATGTGACTGGGGAAGAAACCGTTGGGGAGCTGAAGGTAGGCTGCTGACCCCACAAGATGCACTTGAAAATGTTAGAGCTTAACGGTTGCAATTGTAAATAGAAATAATTTTCTTTCCTTGATGATCACTTGACACATTGACTCTTAGGCTTTAGAAATCCTTAGGTTTTTGTCTATTGTTTTTGATTCTTTGGCATTTTGATTGTAAGTTTGAATTTAACCATAGAACCACTTACAGCACGGAACAGGCCAGTTCGGCCCTACTAGTCCATGCCGTAGCAAATCCCCACCCTCCTAGCCCCACTGACCAGCACCCGGTCCATACCCCTCTAGTCCCCTCCTATCCATGTAATTGGAGATTTATTCTAAAAGCATAAAATAAAATTTTGCCTACCGTTGAAAACTTGTTGCAGCCATTAGCCCTTGAAATGAATCAAACTGCTCTGCCCTAGCATTTACCTTTAAAATTCATCTAGGCGCATGTTGAATCGCTGGAAGGCATCTCTTCTGCTGATCAAGTGATCCTTTTGGCTGGCTCTCCCTTGGATGATGATGCCATAATTGGGCAATGTGGTATCAGTGAGCACACAACTCTGGAAGTCGTGGCTCGATTGTTTGGGGGTACGTATTTTGGCTTTCGTTTCTTTATGGCACCTACTCTCTATGCATGTTATAACAGGATAGTACTTGGGATTAAGTTGTCAGTGTATTGATAGTCTCATCTTTTCAACTTTATGAAAATGGTCACATAGATGTATGGGGCTGAAAAGGTTTCTTGCACAAACCCAGATGTTTTATCGGGATAGGTCTCCAAGTCTGCCCTGCTATTTAATATGACCATGGAAAAACCCAACACCCAACCCCAACCAACCAATTTTCCCCTGCAACCACTGCAACCGTGTCTGCCTGTCCCGCATCGGACTTGTCAGCCACAAACGAGCCTGCAGCTGACGTGGACATTTACCCCCTCCATAAATCTTCGTCCGCGAAGCCAAGCCAAAGAAGAAAGGATGATCTGTCCAAGGCATCATCACATGTTCCATGTCAGTTCCATGGCTGTCACTTCTTTCAAAATGTATTTACTCTTAAAATGTCTGGTGATTTGGCTTCCACAATTGACCAGAGTAGAGAATTCTGGACATTTGCCACTCAAAATAAATTTGTCCCTACCTTTGTTTTAAACAGTTGCCCATGGTCTTCTACATCCCCTTGTTTGAGATTCTCACACTAGTGGAAATGTCTCAACACACTACCATGGTTCTTTAGATGTCAAAAATGCTGGAGGAACCCAGCAGGTCTTGCAGCATCAATAGGAGATAAGATGTACAGTAATACCAACGTGGCCTGAGCCCACCTTGAAGAAGGGCTCAGGCCCAAAACATCAGTAATATATCTTTACTTCCTATGGAAGCTACAAGACCTGCTGAGATCCTCCACCATCTGTAGACTTTTGTATCTCACTTTAGATCTTGTTATTTCTCCAAGATCACACTTCATTATTCTAAATTCCAAAGAATGTAGATTAATTTCTTCATCTATGTGATTGGTAAACTTTTTCATCCAGGAATTAACTTAGTAAATCTCTGGACTGCTTCCTCTGCTAATATATCCCTTGAGAGTAAATCAGTGCATGGCATTCTAGGTATTGTCTCGCCCTGAGTAATTGCAATGTTGCTTAACTTCCTTTACTCACCAACATTTCTTCATTAAAAGGCCCCCCGTTTGTCTTGGGTCGAGTTACCTTTGAATAAATGTAACTTCATAAATTGTTGGAATGACTTATTGTTTACTCTGGAAGTTGTTGCCTTTTCTCTCTGTTAGGTAAGGTGCATGGATCCCTTGCTCGTGCTGGAAAGGTGAAGGGTCAGACACCAAAGGTAATTAACTGAAAGCATGTTCACAAAGAAGCTTTGGGGGGGTCAATGTTTAATTTTTCTGAACGTATATATTTGGTGAGGGGGGTGGTAAGAGGTTATAAAGCTAGTATCTTTAAGGTTTAACTTGAATATGGACACTATGATTTAGAATTTTTTTATTTTTAAAATTTAGACATACAGCACAGTAACAGGCCCTTTAGGCCCATGAGCCTGCACTGCCCAATTAGCCTCCAACTGCAGTATGTTTTGAACAGTGGGAGGAAACTAGAGCTCCCAAAGGAAACCCATGCAGAGGTGGGGAGAACATACAAACCTCTTACAGACAGCAACGGATTTGAACCCTAGTTGCTACTGCTACGTTAACCATTCTGCCCCATTGGTGCAGGGCAGTGGTTCTCAACCTTTTTCTTAACACCAACATACCACCTTAAGCTAATCACAGAGCACTTATTGCGTAGGGAATACTTAAAGTGGTATGTGAATGCCTGCCACATTGACCACCGCCAGTGGGCTGATATCGCCTCCAACCGTACATCTTGGCGCCTCACAGTTCGGCGGGCAGCAACCTCCTTTGAAGAAGACCGCAGAGCCCACCTCACTGACAAAAGACAGAGGAAAAACCCAACACCCAACCCCAACCAACCAATTTTCCCTTGCAACGTGCCTGCCTGTCCAGCATCGGACTTGTCAGTCACCAACGAGCCTGCAGCAGACGTGGACATACCCCTCCATAAATCTTCGTCCACGAAGCCAAGCCAAAGAAAGAAAAGAAAAATGTGAATAGAACAAAAAAGGTTGAGAACCACTGGTGTAGGGTCATTCAGATCTCCAGTCTGGAGTTTGCACATTCTCCCTTCCTTACACAAGATGTGGGGAGAATTTTAAATAAAAAGGGATTATGTGGTATTGGAGTAAAAGGATGTTGACGGTCACTGTGAACTCTGGGCCCCGCAATCTATATTCATGACTTGGTTTTCGATAATCTTGGTTATCTTTTGCCTGTTCCTGTCTTCAAGTTTGATCATGTTGCTCAGTGTTCATTTAGTTAACAAATTTGATGCTTTAAATACATTGATGTATTTTGGAAGTAAATTGCCTTTGTCTGGAACAGGTCAGACTGGGTGCAATTCAAAACCAGCAAGTGAGCTACTTGTGATAATTAAACTAAAAACTGCAGAGTTTGAGCCAAGTTTCAAAGCTGAATTTCCATAAATTAATATAATCAATTCTTTATGCAGGTAGCAAAGCAAGAAAAGAGGAAAAAGAAGACTGGCCGTGCCAAGAGGCGCATGCAGTACAATCGCCGCTTTGTAAATGTTGTGCCTTACTTTGGCAAGAGGAAGGGACCCAATTCAAATTCTTAAATTTGCATCTGTCATCTAATATTCTTTCCTCAATAAGAACATTTTTGCCAAACTTTTATCCACCATCTGTAGGCATGATGCGGCATACAGGAGCCAGCCCAAATATTCAGAACAAAAGATTAACTTGCCTGATAAGTCACTTAAAATCTGTAATATGACCAATAAAATAACTTACCACCTTTATATATAATTGTCTAGCAATTTTGTACATTAGTGTGTTAAAAATGTACATGCAATAGTGTACACAAAATATTGGTTATGTTTTACTTCCTAGATACTGCATGAGCACTTTCCCAACACTTTTATGCATTGCTGTTGCCTGATCTGCTGGACAGCCTGTTTAATAGCCCCTTGCACTCTCCAGTGCAATCACACCCCAGTGTGGTGAAGTCGTGCAAAGTTTGGTCTGTTGCCGTCTAAACCAAACTATTTCAAGCGCTCATCTAAATGGTGAGTACCCACCTCCACTGCCCCCTCGAGCAGGATGTTCCAGATTACTCTCCTGGTTGGGGTAAAAACTTCTTCCTCAAATCCCCTCTTAAGCCTCTATCCAAAATTCTAACACGTATCTCCTGTCTAAAGTCACCAACAATGTAACAAATTACTATGGTTTAGACCAAAGGTCTTGGAGGTCTATATGGAGTATGTAACAGCAGTGCACTCAATTTTGCCTGTCAATATGATTTCATGCCTCTGCTTTCCTGGTACCTTTTTTTACTAACACGTATTTTCCTGATAATATTTGCTCAAATAAAACTAATATCTAATTTGTAAACAGAAAGTTGTCGTCTATAATTGGGTATGGCATTTCACACCAATGACATGGATAAGAGCAGGCCATTTTGCCCATCAAGCCATTAATAAAATCATGAGTTTTCTGGCTGTGGACTCGGCTCCATATGCCTGCCTTTTCCCATAACTTTCAATTCTCCTATGTGAAAATCTATCAAGCTGTATTTTAAATATATTTAATGAGGTAGCTTCTACTTCCTTTGGCAGAGAATTTCAGAGATTCACTATAGGAAAAGGATATAATCTCGGCCCCAAATATACTCCGAGTTCACAACTCACTAACCAGTGGAAACAATTAACTTTCCTGCCTCTGTCTTGACTATTCCTTTCATAATTTTTTTTGATAAGAATCCTCTCACATTCTGCATTCCAGTGAGCATATCCCAGACAATTCAATCTGTCTTATATAGGCTAACCCTGTTATCCCTGGAATCAACCTGGTCTACAGTGCATCCAAAGCCAAATATCCTTTCTCAAGGAAAGAGACCACACACCAGGTATGGCCTCAACAGTACCCTATTACAATTGCAGCAGAATCTTCCTGCTTTTAAATTCAATCCTAGCCATAAAAGCCATCACTGGATTAAGAATGGGATGTGCAGAAAAAAAAACAAGTGATTATGGGTTGTTTGCTTTCAATCAAAAGCTCAAGCTGAAGAACCTGAGATTGGTCTTAAATCAAAACAGGTGATTTGATTGCTATCGCAACCATGAAAGAGTTGGTAGTGGAGAAAAGGTTCCCATTGTTGGAGGGGTCAAGAAATAGAGGACATGGATTCGAAATAATTGACAGGCGTACAAGGGGTAGCACAAAGGAAATAGAATTGGGTAGATGCAGAGGAAAGGCAGAATAAGAGGGCATGACCTGGAAATGAAGTCAAGTAGGTTGCTCCTGTTCAGAGCTGTATAGCCCCCTCTGTCCTGTTATAGCGATTCAGGCTTGCTCCGACTCTCCATGCATCCATTCTGTCTATTTTCATCCTGTGTTTGCCCCCTCAGAGGGCAAACCTGGTAACACCACACAATGACTTAAAAACAATACAATTCACAGGGAAAGAATTCTAGCTCCAATACAGCTTTGTTTTGGCAATTTTTATCTTGTCCCAAGCATTACTATGGTCTGCAGTACAAGAATTTAAAGTAATAAAGTTTACCAGTTACATTTACCAATAGCATAGTATGTCATTGTATATAATGATTAAAATTCAATAAGGCTTTGTACAAATTCACAATTTTGTCCACAAAATGCATATCTTAGTATTCAATGATCTTGTTTTAGAGATCTTTTTGAGCAACTTTGGATGATTCAAATGTAATTATCTGAGACATAACATGAAGATGTGTTGGAGGTCACTCAATATCTACAAGCTCAACTTCAAAAATTAGTTTAGCATTAGGTGGAATCCTGTTATGCAGTTAAGGAGAATCAGTTTGTATCTGGAAGATTTAAAATAATTGTTGGTTAATTCTATCTAGAAAAATCTAATAGAACCAAACACCATACGGTAATGATAGTTAGTCATATATAGTACAATTTGCATATGCTCTGAAATCCTTACTGGTGCATATGTACAGTGTATATATAACGTACTGTAAAATTGAATTTGTTGAAATCACAAATGCCTCTGGACATGCTTCTCAACTGCAATATTATGATTTTCACAAGGCTATCATAGACAAAAGGATACTTGGCCTCTGGTTGTCCTTTCTTACCATATCCCCATTCAGATTCAATCTGTAGCTGGGCCTTTTCTCCTTTACTCATTGTCAGGAGGGCTTCATCCCACTGTGGAGAGAAAAGTCTTAATTCAGCAGTAAACAGACGAGTACAAACATTTTTTTTTTCAATCTTCCCCTGATAATGACTCTTCAACCTGATAATAATTCTCAAATCATTCCCTAAAAACCTACATTTATCACTATCTCAGAGGATCTTTCCTGGACCCAACACTAATGGCATCGTGAAGAAAGCACATCTACAGCGCCTCCACTTCCTCAGGAGTTTGCATAGGTTTGGTATGACATCAGAAACCCTGGCAAATTTCTACAGATGTGGTAGGAAGTGTGCTGACCAGATGTATCACAGTCTGGTGTGGGGACACCAAACCAATACCCCTGAGCTTAAAGCCCTCCAAAAGGAAGTGGACTCAGCCGACGACATCACAGGCAAAACCCTCCTCATCGAGAACATCTACAGGGAAAGCTACCATCAGGAAATAGATAAAGATGCCACAGGACTCGCACCACCAGGTTCAACAGCTGCTACCCCTCCACCATCACACCTCAACAAACTCAATCAGGAACTCATTTAAGGACCCTTTTGCACTTAATTGATTTTTTTAATTCTCTCAATCATGGTCTGATAAATTTCATTATCTGTTTACATTTATTTGATTACATGTCTACATTGTGTACATTTTTTTTTGCATTATCAATACATGCTCATTCTGCCTTGCCCATAAGAAAAAGAATCTCAGGACTGTATGTGACGTCATGTATGTGAATTTGAATCTGAATTTCTTTTTTTTTTTTTTAATTTTTTATTTTTCACACCATAAATCACAATAGCCATGATATACACTTTTTCTTTTCCACACATTTACAGTGACTTTTTCTCCCTCCCCTCTCCCTCCTCCCAAGCCACCCCCCCACCCCCCCCTCTCATCCATTTTAGGTATACAATCTAGGTTGCATTAATTCAGTTAGACAATGTTGTCATTCAACAAAAATACACCAGAAATTCTACTGAGTCCATTCTTTTCTTTTCTTCTCCTTCCATCAACTTAGGTAATGTTTGTTCCCGGTAGGTTTTCGCTATTGTATTTAATGTAAGGCTCCCATACTTGTTCGAATATTTCAATATTATTTCTTAAACTATATGTTATTTTTTCTAATGGAATACATTTATTCATTTCTATATACCATTGTTGTATTTTCAAATTATCTTCCATTTTCCAGGTTGACATAATACATTTTTTTGCTACGGCTAGGGCTATCTTGACAAATCTTTTTTGTGCATCATCCAAGTCAATTCCAAATTCTTTATTTTTTATGTTACTTAGGAGAAAGATCTCTGGATTCTTTGGTATATTGTTTTCTGTTATTTTATTTAATATCTGATTGAGATCATCCCAAAATTTTTCTACTCTCTCACATGTCCAGATTGCATGAATTGTTGTTCCCCTTTCTTTTTTACATCGAAAACATCTATCAGATACTGTTGGGTCCCATTTATTTAACTTTTGCGGTGTAATGTATAGTCTGTGTAACCAATTATATTGTATCATACGCAGCCTCGTATTTATTGTATTTCTCATCGTTCCAGAGCATAACTTCTCCCATGTTTCCTTTTTTATCTTTATATTTAAATCTTGTTCCCATTTTTGTTTAGTTTTACCATTTGTTTCCTCATTCTCCTTTTCTTGCAGTTTAATATACATATTTTTTATAAATCTTTTGATTAACATTGTATCTGTAATCACATATTCAAGGTTACTTCCCTCTGGTAAACTCAAGTTGCTTCCTAATTTATCTTTCAAGTAGGATCTCAGTTGGTAATATGCCAGCGCTGTATCTCCAGTTATATTGTACTTATCTCTCATTTGTTCAAAGGATAAGAATCTACTTCCTGAAAAACAATTTTCTATTCTTTTAATCCCTTTTTTTTCCCATTTTCTAAAGGCAAGGTTGTCTATTGTAAAAGGGAGTAGCTTATTTTGCGTCAATATTAGTTTTGGTATTTGGTAATTTATTTTATTTCTTTCTACATGAATCTTCTTCCATATATTGAGGAGATGGTGTAATACTGGAGAAGTTCTATGTTGTACCAATTTTTCGTCCCATTTATATGTGTTCAGGTATCTTTTCCCCTATTTTATCTAATTCTAGTCTCGTCCAGTCTGGTTTTTCCCTTGTTTGATAAAAATCTGATAGGTACCTTAATTGTGCGGCTCTATAATAATTTTTGAAGTTTGGCAATTGTAAGCCTCCTTGTTTATACCATTCTGTTAATTTATCTAGTGCTATCCTCGGTTTCCCCCCTCTCCATAAAAATCTCCTTATTATTTTCTTTAACTCTTTGAAGAATTTTTCTGTCAGTTGTATTGGCAATGCCTGAAATAAGTATAGTATCCTTGGAAAAATGTTCATTTTAATACAGTTTATCCTTCCTATCAGTGTTAGTGGTAGCTCTTTCCAATGCTCTAAATCGTCCTGTAATTTTTTCATTAGTGGATTGTAATTGAGTTTATATAATTGGCCTAGATTTTTGTTTATTTGCACACCTAGGTATCTTATTGCCTGCGTTTGCCATCTGAATGGGGATTCCTCCTTAAATTTTGAGAAATCCGCGTTATTCATAGGCATTGCTTCACTTTTATTTACGTTTATCTTGTATCCCGACACTTCTCCATATTCCTTCAATTTCTTATATAGTTCTTTTATTGATAGTTCTGGTTCTGTTAAGTACACTATCACATCATCCGCAAACAGACTGATTTTATATTCCCTGTCTTTTATTTTTATTCCTTTTATATTATTATCTCTTCTTATCGATTCTGCTAGTGGTTCTATAGCTAGCGCAAACAATAATGGTGATAGTGGGCATCCCTGCCGCGTTGACCTGCTTAAGTTAAATTGCTTTGATACATGTCCATTTACTGTCACTTTCGCTAACGGTCCCTTATATAATGCTTTAATCCAATTAATATACTTCTCCGGTAAACTGAATTTTTGCAATACTTTGAACAAGTAATTCCATTCTACTCTGTCGAAGGCCTTCTCTGCGTCTAAAGCAACTGCTACTGCGGGTGCTTTATTTCCTTCTACTGCATGAATTAAGTTAATAAATTTACAAATATTGTCTGTTGTGCGTCTTTTTTTGATAAATCCAGTTTGGTCTAAATTTACCATTTTCGGTACCTGTTCTGCTAATCTGTTCGCTAATAGTTTAGCTATTATCTTATAATCTGTGTTTAGCAGAGATATTGGTCTATATGACGCTGGTGAGAGTGGATCTTTCCCTTGTTTTAGTATCACTGTAATTATTGCTGTTTTACATGAATCTGGTAAGTTTTGTGTCTCATCAATCTGGTTGATTACATCCAGGAGGGGCGGTATTATTAGGTCTTTAAATGTTTTGTAGAATTCTATTGGGAGTCCATCCTCTCCTGGTGTCTTATTATTTGGTAAATTTTTTATTATCTCTTGTATTTCTACTGTTCCAAATGGTTCTGTTAATTTATTTTGTTCCTCTATTTGTAGTTTTGGTAGTTCAATTTTAGTCAAAAATTCATCTATTTTCCCTTCTTTCCCTTCGTTTTCGGTTCGGTATAATTGTTCATAGAATTCTCTGAAGTTTTCCTTAATTTCTTTTGGATTATATGTAATTTGTTTGTCTTGTTTCCTTGTTGCCAATACCATTTTCTTAGTTTGCTCTGTCTTAAGCTGCCATGCTAAGATTTTGTGTGTTTTTTCACCTAGTTCATAATATTTCTGTTTTGTCTTCATTATATTCTTCTCCACCTTATATGTTTGTAATGTTTCATATTTTATTTTTTTATCCGCCAATTCTCTTCTTTTGGTTGTATCTTCCTTTATTGCTAATTTTTTTTCTATGTTTATTATTTCCCTTTCCAACTGCTCTGTTTCCTGGTTATAGTCCTTCTTCATCTTGGTTGCATAACTTATTATTTGCCCTCTAATGAATGCTTTCATTGCGTCCCATAGTATAAACTTATCTTCCACTGATTCCGTATTTACTTCAAAGTACATTTTTAATTGTTTTTCAATAAATTCTCTAAAATCCTGTCTTTTAAGTAGCATGGGGTTTAATCTCCATCTATACATTCTTGGAGGGATGTCCTCTAGCTCTATTGCCAATAACAGGGGTGAGTGGTCCGATAATAGTCTAGCTTTATATTCCGTTTTCCTAACTCTCCCTTGAATGTGGGCTGGTAACAGGAATAGGTCTATCCTTGAGTATGTTTTATGTCTAGTCGAGTAGTATGAGTATTCCTTTTCTTTTGGGTTTTGTTTCCTCCATATGTCCACAAGTTTCATTTCTTGCATTGATTTAATTATAAATTTGGTTACTTTGTTCTTCCTGTTAATTTTTTTCCCCGTTTTATCCATATTTGGATCCAAATTCAGATTGAAATCCCCTCCTATTAGTATGTTCCCTTGCGTATTAGCTACCTTCAAAAAGATATCTTGCATAAACTTTTGATCTTCTTCGTTAGGTGAATATATATTAAGTAGATTCCAAAGCTCTGAATATATCTGACATTTTATCATAACATATCTCCCTGCTGGATCTATTATTTCCTCTTCTATTTTAAATGGCACATTTTTGCTAATTAATATAGCCACTCCTCTTGCTTTTGAATTATACGATGCTGCTGTTACATGTCCTACCCAATCTCTCTTTAATTTCTTGTGCTCCAATTCAGTTAAGTGTGTTTCTTGGACAAATGCTATATCTATTTTTTCCTTTTTCAGTAAATTTAGTAGTTTCTTCCTTTTAATTTGGTTATGTATTCCATTAATATTTAGAGTCATATAGTTCAGCGTAGCCATTTTATATTTTGTTTATCTTCTCTTTCCGTTTTTCCATCATTACCTTTCCTCCTTTTCCATTTCTGTTTTCTTATTTTCAACTCTTTACCAGACAACATTCCTACAACATCCAACATTTTCCTTATTCTCCTATTTCTATCTTCTTTATCCCCAGTCTCCCCTTCCCCTCCTGAGTTGCCCTTTATCCCTTGTCGGACAACCACATCTCCCCTCTCCATTTGGATTTGCGAATCCACTCGCAAGCGTCAACTGATTTTGCAGTGACCGCTCTTTTCCCCCACCCAGCCCCCCCCAGAAAAGATTTCGCTTTTTATATGTCACAAAGGTCACTCTTTTAATTCCCTCCTTATTCTCTCTATTCCATTGCCTTCTCTTATTAATTCTTGTCTATACTCTCTATGTTTTCCTCTAATTACAGATACTTTCACATATGCCCATTGTCTCTATTCACTCTTATACCTCTTTACCCGCATACATATCAATCGTGGTCATTTTTACCCTCCTTACCCTTCTTCATCCCTCAGTCTATTTTTGTCTTTACCCACATACATATCAATCGTGATAATTTTTGCTCTCATTACCCGTCTTCATCCCTCAGTCTATTTTTGTAATTGTTCTGCAAATTTTCGTGCTTCTTCTGGATCCGAGAATAGTCTGTTTTGTTGTCCTGGAATAAATATTTTCAATACCGCAGGATGCTTCAGTGTAAATTTATATCCTTTCTTCCATAAAATCGCTTTTGCTGTATTGAACTCTTTTCTCTTCTTTAGGAGTTCAAAGCTTATATCTGGATAAATGAAGATTTTTTGCCCTTTATACTCCAGTGGTTTGTTGCCCTCTCTTACTTTTTCCATTGTCTTCTCCAGTACCTTTTCTCTTGTAGTATATCTTAGGAATTTTACTACAATAGATCTTGGTTTTTGTTGTGGTTGTGGTTTAGGGGCCAATGCTCTATGTGCCCTTTCTATTTCCATTTCTTGCTGTAGTTCTGGACATCCTAGGGCCTTAGGGATCCATTCTTTTATAAACTCCCTCATATTCTTGCCTTCTTCATCTTCCTTAAGGCCCACTATCTTTATGTTATTTCTTCTGTTATAATTTTCCATTATATCTATTTTTTGGGCTAGTAATTCTTGTGTCTCTTTAGTTTTTTTATTAGATTCCTCCAATTTCTTTTTTAAGTCTTCTACCTCCATTTCTGCTGCTACTGCCCGCTCTTCCATCTTGTCCATTTTTTTCCCCATTTCTGTTAAGGTCATATCCATTTTATTTATTTTCTCTTCTGTGTTGTTTATTCTTCTTCTTAAATCATTGAATTCCTGTGTTTGCCATTCTTTAAATGACTCCATGTATCCTCTAACAAGAGCAAGTATATCCTTTACCTTGCCTTTCCCTTTATCTATTTCACTGTATTCTTCCTCTTCTTTTTCCTCTGGGTTGGCCATCTGTTGTTTCTTTGCTGCCCTTTCCTCCTCTTCTTTCTTGTTTCCATTGTCTTCTGTGGTCTCTTCTTGCTGCAGGTGTTCTGCAGCTGTCGTTGCCGGCTGTGGAGATCGACTCCCCAGCTGGTCCCCCCTCCCGTCGGTGTGTTTTTTTGCATGCGCATCGCGCATGCGCGAGGAGTCGCGCATGCGCGGTTGCGCACTTTTACTCGGCTCTGTGAGCCATTGTTGTAGTTCTTTTTCTACCGACCTGAGGTAGTGGGGCCCTCTCTCCACAGCGGGCCTCTTCGGACAGGTAAGGCCTTCACCTTTTTCCTCCGTTGTCTTCTCTTCCTCTCTTCTTTCCGTTGATTTTGATTTTTCTCCTTTTGTCTCCATCTTCTTTCCACCTTTATACTCACTTTTCTTTAACTTGTATTTCTGTGCCTTTGTATTTTCTCTTGTTTTTCCCGACTTTTCTGGAGAGGGCTGGAGTTCACCGTCCGGCCACTACTCCATCACGTGACTCCCCTGTGAATCTGAATTTCTAATGTCAAACTATCTTGTACTTAAGATATCTGGTTTTACTCTGTAAAATGCAAATGTTTGACCATTGCACAACTACAAGATTAATTTGTTGATTTCTCCATTGTTAACATGCATTCAGTCACTCTCAGATCACATAGATACATACATAAGAAATACAATGCAGATTAGCAAAACAAATCAGAACTTTCTCTGCAGGAAGAAAGTGAAAGTAGAAACAAACAAATGCAGATTTAAAAATATTTAGCATATTCACTCGTAGGTTATCAAATATAAATTCTGTTCTTACCCCTCGGATAACTTTTCCAACTCCTACTTTAAAGCTCAAAGGCTTTGTTACCTTCTTCTTTTTTGAACCTGTTAAAGACAAAGTCCAGTCACAATTTAAAATTTAATTCCATTAAAGTTCTTTGCAATGCTATACCGGTATCCAATGGGCGATAATTCATTACAGTGCTTTTGGCCCCCCCCCTGTTCTGTGATCCTGTCACATACCACAACCATTTCCCACACCAATATGTTGTCCAGCATTCAGTTTAGGAAGACTGCCTGTCAGGACTAGTGTCCAGCAACACATGGCCTAAGTTTTCACGTATCACCCAGCCTCTCATAATCTCCTGTTGGATGTGACAGAAGTTGCTCTCTTCCCCTCTCTCCATCTGGCAGCTCTCCCCAGTCTGGAAATTTCTTTGAGGCAACATGCTTAACAGTTATTGCTGGACATTCAGTTTATTACCATAGATAATTTTTTTTACCAAAATAGGCATTTGCAGTAATTGTTGGGCAACACCTATACCCTATAAACAAGCAGCAACATCACATTTCACAAACTACTCATAGTCCACATTGGAAAACTTTATTTTCTGTAGGTTGCTTACCAGATGCAATATTTGAGTCAAACACAGTCCCATCTTCTAACATTCCAGTATACCAGCAGTGGACAGTGTCGCCTTTCTTGGGAAAGTTGATTTTGTCACCTTTATGCAAGGTGGTTTTGCTATATTTTGGTGGTTCCTGGAATTAATAACAAAGCATTATAACAACTGCTGTAATAAATCTTATTCTCAACTTTAAAAGCTATTATTTTAAATAAGCAAAACTGATAAAATGAATCATTACCAAAAAGCAAAGCATGAGAGCAGGGAAGCTTAATATCTGTAGATGGGGGCATCACTAAGTTTTGACAGCAACTGCTAATCTCTCTCATTTATACAGAAGCTCACACACACAACTCATCATTAACTATTGAACCAAGGTCATGGGGACAGTCACCCACTAAATGATCTGCTGAAGAGCTGTGACTTGGGAATTCGGTTCAAACCAGGTCTACTCAAGGAAGCCTTCTTTCCTAGAAGAGTCAATGTTTGAATAAGAATGTACGTAGTACTCAGGTCTTGCATTGCCAGACTTCCGAGATGGTCCTTTTTTTTTATTTTAAATAGCATTCTTGAGATTTGGAAATCACAAGGGGAAAGGTAACTCGTTGTCCAGCTAAATGGCAGCACCAAGGTCTTGTCTTTCATCAGCTATCTGACTTGTTCATGTTCGGGAAAGTAAGGTGGCAATATTCAATTCTGCCCAATCTCTGAACTGAAAACAGGTGTCCAAGTACATTTGAGGTGGAGATTCTGGGGGTCATCCTATACATGAGTCGTCCAAAACACTGGCATATACAGTAATCCAATCTTTCTTTCCCACTCTTTCTATTTTCTGTACGTGACTTGCCAGTGATGAAAGCACTTGGGTGATGTGATACAACTTAGAGAGACATTTTCTGTAAACCCACTCTAATCCATTTTCTTCTTAGACCTGGTTGATTATTTTTTTAAGATGAAGACTGTTTCTTCCATGTCCATCAAGGTCCCAGATGCCTTTGCTGCACCATTATCAGCTCACACCAACAGGGGTTTCATTAAAAAAAAAGGGTCAAGAATCTAAAGTTGAAACTACGAGTTGATCTACTGATTAATTACATAATGATATTGTAATAGTGAAAAAGTAATTCCAATAAATCAAATGTGATTATCAACAGGTTGAGGTGATTTAATAGTCTTCAAGATTATGTGAGGTATAGTTAAGATAGACAGTCAACACATTTTCCCCAGGGCAGGAATCGCAAATAACAGGACATCTGTGCAGAGAGGGAAAGTTTAGGGGAGACATCAGGGATAAGCATGGGTTTTTTTTTTAAAACACAGAGTGTTATGGGAGCTTGGAATGCTTGACAAGGATGGTAGTGGAGGGTGGAATAATAGGGGCATTTAAGAGACTCAGGCACATGGATGAAACAAAATAGAGGGAGGCCAGCACAATATTGTGAGCTATGTTCTATCTTAATTATTTGTATTAATTCATACATTTTAATAAATTCTTTCAGATTCAAAAACAAACCTTTTCTGACTTCACAAACTAACCTCACTGACTGTTACTTCTGGTTTCTTCTTCTTCACTTTGTCTTGAGCATCTTCCACCTTTAGATCTTTTAGCTGCTGGGTGACATTCTCCGCACATTCAGTGCCTTTAAATCTCTGCAGTTCAAGGAACGCAATAGAAGATCTAGTGATTTTATTATCTTAGGAATTGTACAGAATTAGTTGCACCACGGGGTAGAGCCAATTAAATAATAATTTGGGAATGGAGGTGAACAGAAGGATTAGAAACTTGAGTCTAAAAGGGATGTGGGTTAAGAACACTGTTCTTTCAGAGCAATGTGCAATGTGAAAACGCCCCACACCAATCTTCTTAAACTCTCTCCATTCCACTGAAGATCGAGATATCACAGTTTACTATTTTCATTCAAGTTCTCAAACGAGGTGTTTGGGGAACAGTCTACAATTTTAAATCATGATACTTGTGAGAGAGAGAAGTGCAATTTTAAAAACGATTGTGACTGATGATACTTGTTTACAGTGGTAAACTGCATCATTATTACAAGTGGACAAAACAGAACATACATAAACTCTTCAGCAAAAAGCTTTAAAATTGGTAGAGAAACCATGTACTCTGAATATTATAATCTACAGAACTTACAGGTCCATGGCTAATGTCACAAAAGACATTGATGAAAGCACTTGGAGACATTTTCTGTAAATCTAGCAATACCATCTTTGTTTAAATTCATAATCTAGCCTCTGTAAGACCACAATAACCAGAGCTGGAATCTTCATAACAATAAATTGGAAATGGTGCTGTAAGGGATGCTGCTCAAGAATTGATTTATAACGTGAAGAGTATATTCAAATCTGAGACTACATTTTCCTGGTTAAGCAAAGCGTCAGTGAAGGGTTTTGACCTGAAACATTGACAATTCATTTTCCCCTCCCCTACAGATGCTGTTTGACCTGCTGGGTTTCTCCAACAGATTGCCTTTTGCTCTAGGTTCCATCAACAGTCTTTTATGTCTCAAGCAATGGCAGAACCTGAAGTTATGAGAACAGTGAGAATATATTTTCAGTTAAGATAGATTCACATAGCACCTTTGTCGGCCTCTGGACAGCCTAAACCACTTAGAATCCATTAGTATTTTAGAAATGTAGTCTCGTTGAGGCACAGCAGCCCCAACGTGCACAGAAAAGACTCCGAGACATCATGTTCAGTAATGTCCAGACAGTCAGTTTTTAATGATGAGGAATAAATAGTGGGACAGAAGGGAGATTTTCTACTTTCCCTTTGAAATATTGCTAAGAACTCCTGAGACTGTCATAGCAAAAAATTGGAAACTTCCAACAGTGCAGTACTTTCAAAGCACTGAAGTGTTGGCCCAAGTCCTGAGGGTGGGTTTTTTTTTCACAAAATCAACTCATAACCCAAAGTAATACAAAATGGATATAGCTAACATCTGTTACCTCTCAATAGTGGATGCGCAGAGCAGGTCGACAACTCAGAGTGAATGATATCTTGCTCAATTTCTTTGGTTCCAGAACTGTCTAAAAGTTAGGTACAGTTATAACATCAATCAGGTCAGGGATGGTTTTGATGCACATCGGAACATAGGAAGTAGGAACAGGAGTAGGCCAAAAGTGGCCCATCGAGCCTGCTCCGCCATTCAATAAGATCATGGCTGATCTAATTTATGACCTAACTTCACCTACATGCCTTCTCCCCATATCCTCTAATTCCTCTATCATGTAAAAATTTATCTAAACGAATTTAAATATGTTTAATGAAGCAGCCTCAACCACTTCCCTGGATAGAGAATTCCAAACATTCACTACTCTCTGGGAAAAAACTATTTTTCCTCATCTCTGTCCTAAATCTACTCCCCCAAATCTTGAGACTATGTCCTCTTGTTTTAGTTTCCCCCGCCAGCTCAAAAAACCTTCCTACATCTATCCTATCCATACCCTTCATAATCCTATATGTTTCTAGAAGATCTCCTCTCATTCTTCTGAACTCGAGCAAATACAATCCGAGACGATTGACGGGAGTCAACAGGAAATTTCTAGATTATTTCTTTTTCTGATCATTTGTGAACTCATCTTTTAAGTTTTCTAAGAGAATAGACAGTTGATGGGTAGAGTAGTTATTTTACATAGAGAGAGAGACATCTAAAATCGCAATTATATCGAAGAAGTAGAACGGGCAAGTCTTTTCACGTGTTTATTATTTCCTTTCATTAAGTCAAAAATAAGCTGCAAGCTTATTCCAAGTAAGTCAAACATTACATCACTGTCTCGGGGAACTAGTACATCAACCAAAGCATTTGATGCATCCAACATGAATATTTTATTAAGTTTGCAAACCAGAAATTCCAAGTCACTGATGAAATAATGTTTAAACAAACAAAGTGGACATCAACACACATTTTACCTTAGTTTCAAAAAGATGATTGTACGCCTTTATCATCTTCTCCTTCTTTGCAGACTTAGCAACACTCTTGACATTTCCCATCAAATTAAATTCACTTAGAAACTATTTAAAAAGAAGACAGAGACACGTTCAATGGTTAAAGTTCTCCACATAGAAACCAAACTGGTTTTGCATTGAGAACGACGGCCTGCCGTGATGCTGGGTAACCCTGCCCCACCGCCCCATGAACCATTCCAACCGGGACAGCGTGGGACAGAAGGGAGCAACTGCGAGCTCGCACAACAAGGCCACACAAGGTGGCGGAGACCTGGGGCGGGGGGAGGGGGGGGGGGCCGCTCCGCAACCAGTGCACCCACTCACCTGCTCCGAGGCGTTCTCCTGCAGGAACACGATGATCTCCTTCTTGGTCACATCGTCGCTCTGCAGCTGCTCCTTGCTCCACTGCCTCGTCGGCTCCGCGGCCATGACCGAGCGTCCGTCCGCCCGCTTTCTGCCAGCCTGACAGCCCGCAAGGCTGCGGTACCGCCACCCAGCGGCCACTGGGAGGGGGGGCGGCGGGGGGGAGGGGGGCACCCTCACCCCAACCTCCTCTCAGCACAGGCCCCGCCTCGACAGCCCAGGCTCCTCCTCCTCCCACCACAGATCCCGCCTCATCAGCCCAGGCTCCTCCTCCTCCCACCACAGATCCCGCCTCATCAGCCCAGGCTCCTCCTCCTCCCACCACAGATCCCGCCTCATCAGCCCAGGCTCCTCCTCCTCCCACCACAGATCCCGCCTCATCAGCCCAGGCTCTTCCTCTCAGCACAGACCCTGCCTCATCAGCCCAGGCTCTTTCACTCAGCACAGACCCCACCTCATCAGCCCAGGCTCCTCCTCCTCCCAACACAGGCCCCACCTCATCAGCCCAGGCTCTTTCACTCAGCACAGACCCCACCTCATCAGCCCAGGCTCCTCCTCCTCTCAAAACAGGCCCCACCTCATCAGCCCAGGCTCCTCCTCCTCCCAACACAGGCCCCACCTCATCAGCCCAGGCTCCTCCTCCTCCCACCACAGATCCCGCCTCATCAGCCCAGGCTCCTCCTCCTCCCAACACAGATCCCGCCTCGACAGCCCAGGCTCTACCTCTCAGCACAGACCCCACCTCATCAGCCCAGGCTCCTCCTCCTCTCAACACAGGCCCCGCCTCATCAGCACAGGCTCCTCCTCCTCCCAACACAGGCCCTGCCTCATCAGCCCAGGCTCTTTCACTCAGCACAGGCCCCACCTCATCAGCCCAGGCTCCTCCTCCTCCCAACACAAATCCCGCCTCGACAGCCCAGGCTCTTCCTCTCAGCATAGGCCCCGCCTCATCTGCCCAGGCTCCTCCTCCTCCCAACACAGACCCCGCCTAATCAGCCCAGGCTCCTCCTCCTCCCAGCACAGATCCCGCCTCGACAGCCCAGGCTCTTCCTCTCAGCACAGACCCCACCTCATCAGCCCAGGCTCCTCCTCCTCTCAACACAGGCCCCGCCTCATCAGCCCAGGCTCCTCCTCCTCCCAACACAGGCCCTGCCTCATCAGCCCAGGCTCTTTCACTCAGCACAGACCCCACCTCATCAGCCCAGGCTCCTCCTCCTCCCAACACAGGCCCCACCTCATCAGCCCAGGCTCCTCCTCCTCCCACCACAGATCCCGCCACATCAGCCCAGGCTCCTCCTCCTCCCAACACAGATCCCGCCTCGACAGCCCAGGCTCTTCCTCTCAGCACAGGCCCCACCTCATCAGCCCAGGCTCCTCCTCCTCCCAACACAGGCCCCACCTCATCAGCCCAGGCTCCTCCTCCTCCCAACACAGGCCCCACCTCATCAGCCCAGGCTCCTCCTCCTCCCACCACAGATCCCGCCTCATCAGCCCAGGCTCCTCCTCCTCCCAACACAGATCCCGCCTCGACAGCCCAGGCTCTTCCTCTCAGCATAGGCCCCGCCTCATCTGCCCAGGCTCCTCCTCCTCCCAACACAGACCCTGCCTAATCAGCCCAGGCTCCTCCTCCTCCCAGCACAGATCCCGCCTCGACAGCCCAGGCTCTTCCTCTCAGCACAGACCCCACCTCATCAGCCCAGGATCCTCCTCCTCTCAACACAGGCCCCGCCTCATCAGCCCAGGCTCCTCCTCCTCCCAACACAGGCCCTGCCTCATCAGCCCAGGCTCTTTCACTCAGCACAGGCCCCACCTCATCAGCCCAGGCTCCTCCTCCTCCCAACACAGATCCCGCCTCGACAGCCCAGGCTCTTCCTCTCAGCATAGGCCCCGCCTCATCTGCCCAGGCTCCTCCTCCTCCCAACACAGACCCCGCCTAATCAGCCCAGGCTCCTCCTCCTCCCACCACAGATCCCGCCTCGACAGCCCAGGCTCTTCCTCTCAGCACAGACCCCACCTCATCAGCCCAGGCTCCTCCTCCTCTCAACACAGGCCCCGCCTCATCAGCCCAGGCTCCTCCTCCTCCCAACACAGGCCCTGCCTCATCAGCCCAGGCTCTTTCACTCAGCACAGACCCCACCTCATCAGCCCAGGCTCCTCCTCCTCCCAACACAGATCCCGCCTCGACAGCCCAGACTCTTCCTCTCAGCACAGGCCCCACCTCATCAGCCCAGGCTCCTCCTCCTCCCAACACAGGCCCCACCTCATCAGCCCAGGCTCCTCCTCCTCCCACCACAGATCCCACCTCATCAGCCCAGGCTCCTCCTCCTCCCAACACAGATCCCGCCTCGACAGCCCAGGCTCTTCCTCTCAGCACAGGCCCCACCTCATCAGCCCAGGCTCCTCCTCCTCCCAACACAGGCCCCACCTCATCAGCCCAGGCTCCTCCTCCTCCCAACACAGGCCCCACCTCATCAGCCCAGGCTCCTCCTCCTCCCACCACAGATCCCGCCTCATCAGCCCAGGCTCCTCCTCCTCCCAACACAGATCCCGCCTCGACAGCCCAGGCTCTTCCTCTCAGCATAGGCCCCGCCTCATCTGCCCAGGCTCCTCCTCCTCCCAACACAGACCCTGCCTAATCAGCCCAGGCTCCTCCTCCTCCCAGCACAGATCCCGCCTCGACAGCCCAGGCTCTTCCTCTCAGCACAGACCCCACCTCATCAGCCCAGGCTCCTCCTCCTCCCAACACAGGCCCTGCCTCATCAGCCCAGGCTCTTTCACTCAGCACAGGCCCCACCTCATCAGCCCAGGCTCCTCCTCCTCCCAACACAGATCCCGCCTCGACAGCCCAGGCTCTTCCTCTCAGCATAGGCCCCGCCTCATCTGCCCAGGCTCCTCCTCCTCCCAACACAGACCCCGCCTAATCAGCCCAGGCTCCTCCTCCTCCCAGCACAGATGCCGCCTCGACAGCCCAGGCTCTTCCTCTCAGCACAGACCCCACCTCATCAGCCCAGGCTCCTCCTCCTCTCAACACAGGCCCCGCCTCATCAGCCCAGGCTCCTCCTCCTCCCAACACAGGCCCTGCCTCATCAGCCCAGGCTCTTTCACTCAGCACAGACCCCACCTCATCAGCCCAGGCTCCTCCTCCTCCCAACACAGATCCCGCCTCGACAGCCCAGGCTCTTCCTCTCAGCACAGGCCCCACCTCATCAGCCCAGGCTCCTCCTCCTCCCACCACAGGCCCCACCTCATCAGCCCAGGCTCCTCCTCCTCCCACCACAGATCCCGCCTCATCAGCCCAGGCTCCTCCTCCTCCCAACACAGATCCCGCCTCGACAGCCCAGGCTCTTCCTCTCAGCACAGGCCCCAACTCATCAGCCCAGGCTCCTCCTCCTCCCAACACAGGCCCCACCTCATCAGCCCAGGCTCCTCCTCCTCCCACCACAGATCCCGCCTCATCAGCCCAGGCTCCTCCTCCTCCCAACACAGATCCCGCCTCGACAGCCCAGGCTCTTCCTCTCAGCATAGGCCCCGCCTCATCTGCCCAGGCTCCTCCTCCTCCCAACACAGACCCTGCCTAATCAGCCCAGGCTCCTCCTCCTCCCAGCACAGATCCCGCCTCGACAGCCCAGGCTCTTCCTCTCAGCACAGGCCCCACCTCATCAGCCCAGGCTCCTCCTCCTCTCAAAACAGGCCCCACCTCATCAGCCCAGGCTCCTCCTCCTCCCACCACAGATCCCGCCTCATCAGCCCAGGCTCCTCCTCCTCCCAACACAGATCCCGCCTCATCAGCCCAGGCTCTTTCACTCAGCACAGGCCCCACCTCATCAGCCCAGGCTCCTCCTCCTCCCAACACAGGCCCCACCTCATCAGCCCAGGCTCCTCCTCCTCCCAACACAGATCCCGCCTCATCAGCCCAGGCTCTTTCACTCAGCACAGGCCCCACCTCATCAGCCCAGGCTCCTCCTCCTCCCAACACAGATCCCGCCTCGACAGCCCAGGCTCTTCCTCTCAGCACAGGCCCCACCTCATCAGCCCAGGCTCCTCCTCCTCCCAACACAGGCCCCACCTCATCAGCCCAGGCTCCTCCTCCTCCCACCACAGATCCCGCCTCATCAGCCCAGGCTCCTCCTCCTCCCAACACAGATCCCGCCTCGACAGCCCAGGCTCTTCCTCTCAGCATAGGCCCCGCCTCATCTGCCCAGGCTCCTCCTCCTCCCAACACAGACCCTGCCTAATCAGCCCAGGCTCCTCCTCCTCCCAGCACAGATCCCGCCTCGACAGCCCAGGCTCTTCCTCTCAGCACAGGCCCCACCTCATCAGCCCAGGCTCCTCCTCCTCTCAAAACAGGCCCCACCTCATCAGCCCAGGCTCCTCCTCCTCCCACCACAGATCCCGCCTCATCAGCCCAGGCTCCTCCTCCTCCCAACACAGATCCCGCCTCATCAGCCCAGGCTCTTTCACTCAGCACAGGCCCCACCTCATCAGCCCAGGCTCCTCCTCCTCCCAACACAGGCCCCACCTCATCAGCCCAGGCTCCTCCTCCTCCCAACACAGATCCCGCCTCGACAGCCCAGGCTCTTCCTCTCAGCACAGGCCCCACCTCATCAGCCCAGGCTCCTCCTCCTCCCAACACAGGCCCCACCTCATCAGCCCAGGCTCCTCCTCCTCCCACCACAGATCCCGCCTCATCAGCCCAGGCTCCTCCTCCTCCCAACACAGATCCCGCCTCGACAGCCCAGGCTCTTCCTCTCAGCATAGGCCCCGCCTCATCTGCCCAGGCTCCTCCTCCTCCCAACACAGACCCTGCCTAATCAGCCCAGGCTCCTCCTCCTCCCAGCACAGACCCCACCTCATCAGCCCAGGCTCCTCCTCCTCTCAACACAGGCCCCGCCTCATCAGCCCAGGCTCCTCCTCCTCCCAACACAGGCCCTGCCTCATCAGCCCAGGCTCTTTCACTCAGCACAGGCCCCACCTCATCAGCCCAGGCTCCTCCTCCTCCCAACACAGATCCCGCCTCGACAGCCCAGGCTCTTCCTCTCAGCATAGGCCCCGCCTCATCTGCCCAGGCTCCTCCTCCTCCCAACACAGACCCCGCCTAATCAGCCCAGGCTCCTCCTCCTCCCAGCACAGATCCCGCCTCGACAGCCCAGGCTCTTCCTCTCAGCACAGACCCCACCTCATCAGCCCAGGCTCCTCCTCCTCTCAACACAGGCCCCGCCTCATCAGCCCAGGCTCCTCCTCCTCCCAACACAGGCCCTGCCTCATCAGCCCAGGCTCTTTCACTCAGCACAGGCCCCACCTCATCAGCCCAGGCTCCTCCTCCTCCCAACACAGGCCCCACCTCATCAGCCCAGGCTCCTCCTCCTCCCACCACAGATCCCGCCTCATCAGCCCAGGCTCCTCCTCCTCCCAACACAGACCCCACCTAATCAGCCCAGGCTCCTCCTCCTCCCAACACAGATCCCGCCTCGACAGCCCAGGCTCTTCCTCTCAGCATAGGCCCCGCCTCATCAGCCCAGGCTCCTCCTCCTCCCACCACAGATCCCGCCTCATCAGCCCAGGCTCCTCCTCCTCCCAACACAGACCCCACCTAATCAGCCCAGGCTCCTCCTCCTCCCAACACAGATCCCGCCTCGACAGCCCAGGCTCTTCCTCTCAGCATAGGCCCCGCCTCATCAGCCCAGGGTCTTCCTCTCAGCACAGGCCCCACCTCATCAGCCCAGGCTCCTCTTCCTCCCAACACAGGCATCACCTCATCATCCCAAGCTCCATCTCATCCCTGCTCAGGCTCCGCCTCCTCCAGCTTTGTTTGAATTCCCTACAGTTCTAAAAGCTCAGACAATGAATGAATAGGTAGTTTAAAAGTTGTTCAGGTTGCTATGAAACATCCTTCCATGAACAAACAATAAGCTGCTGGAGAAACTCAATGGATTAGGCAGCATCTGTGGATGGAAATGGTCAGTCAATGTTTCAGGTCTGGGCCCATTATCAGGACATGGTTGATAAGGAAGCCCAACCCGAAACGTTGACTGACCCATGGATGCTGCCTGAACTGGTGATTTCTTCCAGCAGCTCATTGTTTGCTCAACATTCCACCATCTGCAGATAGCAGATCCCTTTGGAAGTCCTTAGGTGCAAACAAAATCATGTTCCCTTTCAAGATTCAAAATTATTTTATTATCATGTAATAAAACAGAAAATGTGGTATTACACAAAATTTCCCTTGGTCTACGGGAAGATTTCCCATCAGTAGAAATTGCCCAGTGCCCCATGCAGTCAGAAAAAGGGAAGCAAAAAAGAGTCCTCCAGAGAGTCCATGGATTTTCCTCCAGTGCTTCCACGGCCCTGCGGCCACACAGCTTTCAGTCCAAGCCATCAGCAACCTCAGCTCCAGATCCAAACCTCTGACACGATCAGGAAGTCCAGGGTGCCCTTGGCACTATCTTACATACTGGTTCTAATACCCCTTCAACCAGTCTTTTCTGCCACAGCCTGGTGTTAGTCCTTTGACTGCAGTCACCAGCAACCCACCGCCTGTGTGGGTTCCTCACCTCAAGTCTGCAAAAGCTCGTTGCCTGTGTGTTCTTCACCCTTGAGAACCTTTCGCTGGTCTCTTGGTTTCATGAAGAGGATCAGGATTACAAAATCTCAGAGGTCCCATGGCATTCTTTCCTCAGCACAATCAGATCAGGGACTAATGACTGAAACTTCTCATTGAAGATGTTGTTCATTCAAGGGATTGTTATTCTTGTTAACCTCTTGTCAATCAAAAGTGCTGCAAGTCTGGTAGGAGTAGGGTGCTGTCAGATGCAGTCAAGGGCCCTCACATCAAGAGCAGAATTGTGATGGTGAGCTTATCCAAGTGCTCGTTCTATCAGACATTTAGTGCCTTGCTGTCCCTTATGTGTTTATCCCATGCTCTCAGTGGGATTGTAACTTGGGATCTGCGTTGTAGATGACCTTGAGGGTGCTGCAAAATCTTCTCGCGTCACAGCTAGAAGTGAGTTGCTGTGTTTGCTGTGTCCTCTCCAACCACCTTAAGTGTTTTAGGTCATTGGTTTACCACTGGACCTCTTCTGCAGGCACCAACATGCTATTTCTTATCACCTCTGGAAAGGTAGAGACTCTACAGCAAGAATGTTTTATATCTGACTGTGGTAACTACAGGACTGTTGATGCTTTCTGCACAGGAAATTTCATCATCTAAATTGCCATGCAGTGCATTTTTTTTCCATCTGGAAGCATACTTTCCAAGGTCTCCACTGGGAGCTGTGCTAGTCACTATAATGAGAGAGACTGTGGAACACTTTCCTCAACATCATATGCCCATGAGATTCACTTTCATTTTACATTTGCTTCATCAGGTTATGGAAGCTATAATACTAAGTAGTGGATCTGCAGTAGAGCCAATCTCAGTGAAGATCGGTATCAAGAAATGGCTGCATTATTAACTCAACACCATTTTCAATCTTTTTTTTTAAAGCACCTTCAACACCTAAAAATTTTCCATGTAACTGGGGCTAGTGTTGAGAAGCATTGGAAAATTGATCAACTAATGGGAACTACACTTCAGTGTGATTCTCACTGAATCTCAGCAGTTGAGCCATTACTGACTCATAAGGCATCAGATACAAAGACATAGGATGTTGGATCAGAAATAGGCTATTCAGCCCATCGAATCTGCCCTGCCATTTAATCATGAGCTGATCCATTTTCCCACAGCCCCATTGCCCAGCCTTCTCCCCATAACCTTTGATATCCTGGCTGGTCAAGAACCTATTACACTTAATGACTTAGCTTCTATAACTGCGACTGGCAACAAATTCCACATATTCACCACCCTCTGGCTGAAGAAATGTCTCCACATCTCGAAGCAGACACCCTTCAAGTTGTGCCCTCCTTATTTTTGTTGAATGACAACATTGTCTGACTGGCTTAATGCAACCTAGATTGTATACCGAAAAAGGATGAGAGGGGGGGGGGTGGCTTGGGAGGAGGGAGGGGGGGAGAAAAAGTCACTGTATATGTGTGAAAAAGAAATAGTGTATATCATGGCTAATGTGATTTATGGTGTGAAAAATAAAAAATAAAATAAAAAAAAAAAGTTGTGCCCTCTTAACCGAGACTCTCCCTCTCGGAGAAAGAACCTTTCTACATCTTCTCTGTCCTTGCCTTTCAACATTTGATATGTTTCACTGAGATCCCCCTTCATCCTCATAAATTCCAATGAGTACTGGCCAAAAACTGTCCAACATTCCTCATATGATAACCCTTTCATCCTGAAATCATCCTGGTGAACCTCCTTTAAACTCTCTAATGTCAGTCAGTGGTGGGTTAAATACCAGCCGGGCAGCTATGGTCAGCGTCATGGGGAGGGCATTTGTGGGCTATGCAGACCCACCCAGTGGCGTATCTACAGAAATAGTGCCTATTGGCAAGCACTGAAATTGCACCCATGTCCAATCATCTGACACTCATCCTTTAGATAATTTTCTTCTTTCTTTAGCTTGGCTTCGCGAACGAAGATTTATGGAGGGGTATGTTCACGTCTGCTGCAGGCTCGTTGGTGACTGACAAGTCCGATGCGGGAGAGCCAGGTACGGTTGCAGCAGTTGCAAGGGAAAATTGGTTGGGTGTTGGGTTTTTCCTCCTTTGTCTTTTGTCAGTTTGGTGGGATCTGCAGTCTTCTTCAAAGGAGGTTGCTGCCCGCCGAACTGTGAGGCGCCAAGATGCAGGGTTGGAGGCGAGATCAGCCCACTGGCGGTGGTCAATGGGGCAGGCACCAAGAGATTTCTTTAAGCAGTCCTTGTACCTCTTCTTTGGTGCACCTCTGTCTCGGTGGACAGTGGAGAGCTCGCCATAGAACACAATCTTGGGAAGGTGATGGTCCTCCATTCTGGAGACGTGACCCACCCAGCGCAGTTGAGTCTTCAGCAGCATGGATTCGATGCTTGCGGACTCTGCCAGCTCGAGTACTTCAATGTTGGTGATGAAGTCATTCCAATGAATGTTGAGGATGGAGTGGAGACAGCGCTGATGGAAGCGTTCTAGGTGATGCCGGTAGAGGACCCATGATTCGGAGCCGAACAGGAGCGTGGGTATGACAATGGCTCTGTACACGCTGATTTTTGTGTGTTTCTTCAGGTGGTTGTTTTTCCAGACTCTTTTGTGTAGTCTTCTAAAGGCGCTATTTGCCTTGGTGAGTCTGTTGTCTATCTCTTTGTCGATCCTTGCATCGGATGAAATGGTGCAGCCAAGGTAGGTAAACTAGTTGACCGTTTTGAGTTCAGTGTGCCTGATGGACATGTGGGGGGGCTGGTGATCATGGTGGGGAGCTGGCTGATGGAGGACCTCAGTTTTCTTCAGGCTGACTTCCAGGCCAAACATTTTGGCAGTTTCCGCAAAACAGGACGTCATGCGCTGGAGAGCTGGCTCTGAATGGGCAACTAAAGCGGCATCGTCTGCAAAGAGCAGTTCACGGACAAGTTTCTCTTGTGTCTTGGTGTGAGCTTGGAGGCACCTCAGATTGAAGAGACTGCCATCCATGCGGTACCGGATGTAAACACCGTCTTCATTGTTGAGGTCTTTATTGGCTTGTTTCAGCATCATGCTGAAGAAGATAGTAAAGAGGGTTGGTGCAAGGACGCAGCCTTGCTTCATGCTATTGTCAATGGAGAAGGTTTCGGAGAGCTCATTGCTGTATCTGACCTGACCTTGTTGGTTTTCGTGCAGTTGGATAACCATGTTGAGGAACTTGGGGGGGCTTTGGCAAATACTAGAGCGCCTCGGATACCCCCCCAAGTTCCTCAACATGGTTATCCAACTGCACGAAGATAACTTTACCAACTAAAAAATACATCAAGCTCTCGATGCTGCACCAATTTTCTCTCTGTCCCAGCCCGCCTCTCTCCCTGCTGACCCCCTTCCCTAGGCTGTACCTGCAGATGCCTCTCTAGCACCACTAATCAGTGCTAAATGGTGCAATTCCACAGGCACTATCAATTCAAGGGCCTGGCAGGAGCCACTCCACCCCCCCCCCCCCGACCCCATGGCCCGCATCTTCACTGTTTCTGTTCCACGCCCGGCTCTTTCGCTCCCTCCCTCCTTAGCGGCACAAACACACTTTAAGGCCAACCTGCCATTTGGCGGGGCTGAGTGGTGACCCCACTCCGAGCCGTGACGGTACCAGAGGCATCGCATTGGCACACGCTGCTGCTTCTTCTCCCCCTCCCTCCCTCACTCACCCACCCATTGCTCTGCCCAGGCTGCGTGCAGCATAGCCTAACAGCAGATGCGCATCACTGGCCACCTGGTGATCTACCGGGCAGCAAGCCAATGGAAGGTGAGCTCGACCAGCCAATGAGAGGTGATGAAGGGAGGGGCCACGTTCATTCAGAAGGCCCCTGCAAACTGAACAAGTTCAAGTTAAAATAGCAATTGTGCCCCAGTTTTACCTTAGAAATGTGGTTTGCACATTAAATTTCCTGCCTCTTGAAACTGAACAGCAACAGAACCATTGATATGAAGCTGGATCCGTCATTGAAGTCAGCCGACGTATCACTGTTCACGACCATATTACTGTTTCCTTAAAACCAAGTGAAGCCAAAAAACTGAAGCTAGTGTAGCCCACCGCAGCACTAGTGTTAAGAGTGGATTTTATCTTATTTATTTCAAAGAAATATGAAGGCCAAATCAGTTCAAACTATTTTATTAACATTAGTTTTCCATTATTCCAACCCCTGTGCAACTGTATTTGAATAGAAAATAAAATTTCCTGATGGGTTATTTATACTTACCTGCATTATGATTACAATTGTTGGAATTGATGATATAACAACAATTGGGTACATAGTTATGGATAGAAGGAAGGCGAAGACAGTGTTACGGAGTCCAGAGGGCCCCAAAAACCAGAAGCAATAGATATGTACCACAACACAGGGTTTCTTAAATAAATGTAGTTTTTAATTATAATTGAACAAGAAAACAGAATTAAACTTATTACTTAACCTATTTACTTAATGTACCTAACCTACTTAATCCCCCCTCTAATACTAAGTGCAGGTGTGTGTAACATATATTTAAGATTAGAAAAGTTCTTTGGATCATAGTCTAATCTCATTGGTTGCAGGCAATTCTTGTACTGTGCACAGAAGTTAGCATAAACAAAGTTCACCAGTCTTTGGTGCTTAACAGGCAAAGGGTTACCACTCAGGAGGGTTCTTGCTGGTTTTCAGAGAGAGATTCCTTTTGTTCCAGAACATCTGCACCTGATTCCTTTCCAATCAGTCTTGCTGACGAAACTTGCCCCCTTTAGGGTTCTCCAGATGATCCTCTTTCTTTCAGGTCTCCTCAGACTGCCAGTCCTCTCCTTTGACCAGGCAGCCTTCCATAAGTTTGCCAGCTTTGTCCTTCTGGAACTGATTTCTGTGACTCTTTCTCTCTCTGTTTCACTTCCTCCCTTTCAGAGAGCAAAACTCTTCTGAGTCTGCCTGCAAAGATCACATGCGTTCCCGGGCCAGCTGTATTCTGCAACTTCGTTGCTCTTTCTGCAAAAGTCCTGCAAAAATTCTGTGTTTGGCAATGGGCCATTGTCTCACAATTCATCCCACGCCACCTCTAAATACTCTGTCACAACAGGCATGCACATTTCCCTGGCGCTGGCACAGGCACTGTGGTTTCAGCTGCATGGGGGATTATGGGTAACAAAGACGGCCATTGATCCCGCATTGAGCCGCTGCCGCTGCCTTGAGTGGGCCTATTGTTTTTTTATTTCAGTGAATAGGTGAAAGCTAATAGACAGGAACGTTGAAAGCTAGAAGTTGTTGCAATTTTTAAAAAAAACCTTTAATAGTGTGGATTAGTTCCCTTTGGCATTGTTAAAATAACATTTCTATTGTTGTTTGACGGGTCTCCTTACATTCCAGACACCTAGGCTTCAGCCTACTCATCCTAATGGTTAATCTGCCACTGACATCAGTACATCCTTTCTTAAATGAGGAGCCCAAAACTGCTCACAATACTCCAAGTAAGCTCTCATCACTGCCTTATATATCCTATTCCTCTTGAACCATTGACATAGGCATATCTAGGGTATGGCAGCCAGGGTTCCAAGGTGGCACTTGCAGGGGGGGGCGGGGCACTGTCCTTGCCTTGCCTGTAAAATATACGAGCCCCTTGCCCAACACAGATTCTCCTTCCCACTAGAGCACCCAGGAGCACCGCTCCTGCACCTCACTGCACCGCTCTGGGCTGGCATCTCATCAAGTTGCTTCGGGACTGCATCCAGTTCAGGCACCTCGCCACGGCAGCAGCTCAATGTGGGATGAATGGGCAAAATGGCGGTCTTCCTTACCCATAATCCCCTCATGCAGCTGGAACTACTCTGCCAGTCCCAGTGCCAGTGCCTTGGAAACACAGAGAATAATTTTGGTGACACAGACAGAGTACTCTGTATCATCTCTAAAATGTGAATTAAAAGCATGTTGGTGTGTGACTGAAAAGGGTCATATAATTTAAAGAACTGAATGACCATTTCACTACTCTGTACAGCAATACTCAGCACTGCCAGTCAAGGTTTGGCCCTGCCCCATCCATTAAGTGCACACCTTGCATTGATCAGTTTAAATACCTTTGTACTTGGCCTTGGGCCATTGGCCTTTGTAAATGGCTTAACCTTGATGGCACTGAGCCATTGTCCTCCTTAAATTACCTGAGCTGGGGTCCCTAGCTTATCTGTACTTGGCTTTGGGCCATTGGGTGTTGTAATTGGTTTAACCTTGCTGGCACCAAGCCACTGGACTCCCATAAATGACCTGGGCTAGACCCTTCAGCCTGCCAGCACAATAAAGGGCACCACGTGTGCTTGAATCACCCTCATTGCCATTGGGACCACCCTGCTTCATTCCGGGCCTAGAACCGTGGAACAGCGCTCGCCGCTAGAGAAATTGTTGGTAAGTTGTTGTTGGTATTAAGATGTGCACTGTACTGTCAAAGGGTTGAGAGCATTTAATTAGTGTCCCTAGTTCCTAGTAGTAGTACAGAGCCGTGTGCCTGATTCAAGGAGTATTTGTATTGTATTGATTTTATTTGATTGTTAAATGTACCAGTTCGGCGTGTGAATGTATTTCATCCCAGCCAGGGGTGCAGTGCTGTTGGAGTTCACCGAAGCTCCTCTCCAGCACCTCACTGGGTCGCTCTGGCCTCCAGCATTTCATCGGACCACTTAGGCCTTCGGGGCATTTCATCGGACCACTTAGACCTTCGGGGCATTTCATCGGACCACTTAGACCTTCGGGGCATTTCATCGGACCACTTAGGCCTTCGGGGCATCTCAGGCACCTCGTGGTGGCAGCGGCTCAATGCAGGATCAATGGGAAAAATGGCGATCTTCCTTATCCATAATCCCCCACCAGCTGGATCCGCTCTGCCAGTTCCAACGCCATGGAAATGCAGAGTGGTTCCAGCTGTGTGGGGCAAGATGGTCATTTTGCCCATTGATCCCGCTTTGAGCCACTGCCTCAGCGAAATGCCCAAGAGGCCCCGAAGGCCAATGCGGCCCGATGAGATGCCAGAGTGTCCTGGTGAGGTGCCGACCCAGGACATTCTGAATTGACCGACCCAAAGTTATCAGGAGCATAGAAGCTGTGGGTCCTGCTGTGGAGGCTACTGCTTCCAGCCAGGCTCAGAAGGTAATAAACATGAAGCTTGGGTTGTTTCAATGCGGGCTCGAGCCTGAATTGTTCCACATCTTGGTGATTGGGAATAATAAATCTCAACGTGCTGTGGTGTGGTTCACAATTGAGGGTTCTGTTAGTGAGGGGGGGAGCCTGGAGGGAGCAGTGGGGGGGGGTGGGGGAGAGAGCGAGAGGAGGGTGGGGCCTTTTCCTTACTAAAGCTCAACCTAGGGGCCTGGGTGGGAGTTAATCCACTGGTTTACTTCCAATAAATTACAACGCAATGTGTGAAATTTACAAGGATATGTTGGGCGGAGCGGTTGGTGTAACGGTTAGTGCCAGCCCAACTGTGTGTTAAAATCACCCAACTGTCAACTTCATGTGCAGTTTTTTAAAGGGGGGGGGGGTGGTGTGATTTCAGTGCTTGCTATTTTATCTAGATACGCCACTGAGGATTGCAATGGCCTTCGTCACCATTGCATTTCCCTTCAGGGTATCCTGCTTGAAGATCCTTTGCATCTAGGAGTTTTCCATTTTCTCTTAATTTAGAAAATAGTCTGCCAATTTATTTTTTCAACATTATATTTAATTTGCTAATTCCTGGCCCATTCTCCTAATCTGCTTAAGTCATTCTGTAGCCTCCCTGTTTCCTCAACACTAACTGCTCCTCCACCTTTCTTTTTTTTAAAAATTTTTTTATTTTTCACACCATAAATCACATTAGCCATGATATACACTATTTCTTTTTCACACATATACAGTGACTTTTTCTCCCCCCCCCCCCTCCTCCCAAGCCACCTCCCCACCCCCCCCTCTCATCCATTTTAGGTATACAATCTAGGTTGCATTAAGCCAGTCAGACAATGTTGTCATTCAACAAAAATACACCAGAAATTCTACTGAGTCCATTCTTTTCTTTCCTTCTCCTTCCATCAACTTAGGTAATGTTTGTCCCCGGTAGGTTTTCGCTATTGTATTTAATGTAAGGCTCCTATACTTGTTCGAATATTTCAATATTATTTCTTAACCTATATGTTATTTTTTCTAATGGAATACATTTATTCATTTAAATTTAGTAGTTTCTTCCTTTTAATTTGGTTATGTATTCCATTAATATTTAAAGTCATATAGTTCAGCGTAGCCCTTTTATATTTTGTTTATCTTCTCTTTCCGTTTTTCCATCATTACCTTTCCTCCTTTTCCATTTCTGTTTTCTTATTTTCAACTCTTTATAAGACAACATTCCTACAACATCCAACATTTTCCTTATTCTCCTATTTCTATCTTATTTATCCCCAATCTCCCCTTCCCCTCCTGAGTTGTCCTTTATCCCTTGTCGGACAACCACATCTCCCCTCTCCATTTAGATTTGCGAATCCACTCGTAAGCGTCAACCGATTTTGCAGTGACCGCTATTTCCCCTCACCCCGCCCCCCCCAGAAAAGATTTCACTTTTCATATGTCACAAAGGTCACTCTTTTAATTCCCTCCTTATTCTCTCTATTCCATTACCTTCCCTTATTAATTCTTGTCTATACTATCTATATTTTCCTCTAAGTACAGATACATTCACGTATGCACATTGTCTCTATTCACTCTTATACCTCTTTACCCGCATACATATCAATCGTGATCATTTTTACTCTCATTACCCGTCTTCATCCCTCAGTCTATTTTTGTCTTTACCTACATACATATCAATCGTGATCATTTTAACTCTCATTACCCATCTTCCTCCCTCAGTCTATTTTTGTAATTGTTCTGCAAATTTTTGTGCTTCTTCTGGATCCGAGAATAGTCTGTTTTGTTGTCCTGGAATAAATATTTTCAATACCGCTGGATGCTTTAGTATAAATTTATACCCTTTCTTCCATAAAATCGCCTTTGCTGTATTGAACTCTTTTCTCTTCTTTAGGAGTTCAAAACTTATATCTGGATAAATGAAGATTTTTTGCCCTTTATACTCCAGTGGTTTGTTGCCCTCTCTTACTTTTTCCATTGTCTTCTCCAGTACCTTTTCTCTTGTAGTATATCTTAGGAATTTTACTACAATAGATCTTGGTTTTTGTTGTGGTTGTGGTTTAGAGGCCAATACTCTATGTGCCCTTTCTATTTCCATTTCTTGCTGTAGTTCTGGACATCCTAGGGTCTTAGGGATCCACTCTTTTATAAACTCCCTCATATTCTTGCCTTCTTCATCTTCCTTAAGGCCCACTATCTTTATGTTATTTCTTCTGTTATGGTTTTCCATTGTATCTATTTTTTGAGCTAGTAGTTCTTGTGTCTCTTTAGTTTTTTTATTAGATTCCTCCAATTTCTTTTTTAAGTCTTCTACCTCCATTTCTGCTGCTACTGCCCGCTCTTCCATCTTGTCCATTTTCTTTCCCATTTCTGTTAAGGTCATCTCTATTTTATTCATTTTCTCTTCTGTGTTGTTTATTCCTTTTCTTAAATCCTTAAATTCCTGTGTTTGCCATTCTTTAAATGACTCCATGTATCCTTTAATAAGAGAAAGTATATCCTTTATCTTGCCTTTCTTTTCTTCTTCTATTTCACTGTACTCTTCCTCTTCCTCTTCTTCTTCCTCTGGGTTGGCCATCTGTTGTTTCTTTGGTGCCCTTTCCTCCTCTTCTTTCTTGTTTCTATTGTCTTCTGTGGTCTCTTCTTGCTGCAGGTGTTCTGCAGCTGTCGTTGCCGGCTGTGGAGATCGACTCCCCAGCTGGTCCCCCCTCCCGTCGGTGTGTTTTTTTTCATGCGCATCGCGCATGCGCGACTCCTCGCGCATGCGCGGTTGCGCACTTTTACTCGGCTCAGCGAGCCATTTTTGTAGTCCATTATTTACCGACCTGAGGGAGCGGGTTTCTCTCTCCGCAGCGGGCCTCTTCGGACAGGTAAGGCCTTCACCTTTTTCCTCCTTTGTCTTCTCTTCCTCTCTTCTTACCGTTGCTTTCGATTTTTCTTTTTTTGTCGCCATCTTCTTTCCACCTTTATACTCACTTTTCTGTAACTTTTATTTCTGTGCCTTTGTGTTTTCCTTTGTTTTTCCCGACTTTTCTGGAGAGGGCTGGAGTTCACCGTCCGGCCACTACTCCATCACGTGACTCCTCCCTCCTCCACCTTTCTTCATATTATCGGCAAACTTGGCCACAAAGCCATTCATTCTATCATCTAAGTCATTGATATGCAACATAAAAAGAAACAGTCCTAACACCAATCCCTGTGGAACACCACTAGCAATCGGCAACCAACAAGAATATGATCCCTGTATTCTGACTCTCTGCTTCCAGCCAATCAGCCAATGCTCATATTTTTCCTGCACTCTTATCTTGTTAAGTAGTCTCATGTGCGGCACTTAGTCAAAGTCAAATACACTGCATCTCCTTTATCCAACTTGCTTGTCACTTCCTCAAATAGGTGTGTCAAACTAGATTTTCCCTTCAGGAAACCATGCTAGCTTTGTCCTATCTTGTCATGTGCCACCAAGTACTCTGTAACCTCATTGACAATCGACTCCAACACCTTCCCCAGGCTATCCTGTCTAGTATTTCCTTCTGCTCCCTCCCTCCCTTCTTGAATAGTGGTGTAACATTTGTGATTTTCCAGTCCTCCGGAACCCTGCCAGAATCTACTGATTCCTGAAATATCATTTCCAATGCCTCCAAAATATCGACAGCTCCTTCTTTCAGAACCCAATCTAGTCTGGGAGAGTTATCCATCCATTCAGCTTTCTGAGCACCTTCTCCCTTGAAATAATAACGGCACTCACTTCCCTTCCTTGATACCCTTCGACATCTGGCATGCTGCTAATATCTTCCACAGTGAAGACTGATGCAAAATACATGTTTAGTTCCTCTGCCATCGCCATATCTCCTATTATTATTTCTCCAGTGTCATTTGCTAGTGGTCCTAAGATCCTCTCACCTCTCTTTTACTCTCTGAATACTTGAAGAAGTTTTTAGTATCCTCTTTGATGTTATTTGCCTGCCTACTTTCATTCTTCATCTTTTCCCTCCTTTTGAGTTTTTTTAGTTACCTTCTGCAAGATTTTAAAGACATCCCTATCTTCCCACTACTTTTTGCTTCCTTGTGTGCCACATCTTTTCTTATACATTCTGTTTAACTTGCCACAGTTATTACATTTTTCCATGCGAATATTTCCTTTTTTTTTTGTTATGTATCTAACCTGCATCTTTCTTATTTCTCACAGAAACTCCACCCACTGCTGCTCTGCTGCCTTTCCTGCTTGTGCCCCCTTCCAATCGACTTTGGCCAGTTTCTCATTGTTAAATCTCAAATTGAACTCAATCATATTGTGATCACTGCCCCCTAATGGTTCTTTTACCCTATGCTCTCTCATCACCTCGAGTGCATTACACACCAATCCAGTGGGCTCATCAACAAGCTACTCTAAAAAGCTACCTCGTAGGCATTCTACAAATTCTCTCTCAAGATCCAGTCCCAGCCTGATTTTCCCAATCTCCTTGCATGTTAAAATGCCCCATGACTACCATAACACTATCCTTGCAAGGGTGGCACGGTTGTCAGAGCAACACCTATACAGCACCAGTGATCAGGACCAGGGTTTGAATCCCACACTGTCTGTAAGGAGTTTGTATGTTCTCCCCATGTCTGCGTGAGTTTCCCTGGGGGCTCCGGTTTCTTTCCACCATTCATAAACGTTCTGGGGAAGCAAGTTAATTGGGTGTAAATTGGACGGCACAGACTTGTGAACTAAAATGGCCTGTTACTGTGCTGTACGTCTAAATTTAAATTTAAATTTAAATTTAAGAAAGTTTGCTGTTATAATGTGCTGTTCACATCCCAGTCACTATTTGGAGGTCTTGTAGCGTTGTATTCACACAGCGTGGCTCACCAAAGCAGTGAGCGAACTGGCCCCAGCAGTCACGAACAGGAAAGCATCTGACAGCATCTAGTGGGACTTTAGATTGCGAGGCAAGTCTCACACTGGAAGCCCATGTCACTTCAGCCTCGCAGGACGTGGGGGTTAAAGGGAAAGGGCATGGGTGTTTGTGTGGTGGTACACCACTGGCCTACTGCAGGGGGCAACACCTGTACCTGCAGGAGTATACCGCCGGCCTACTGCAGGGGGCAACTTCTGTACCTGCAGGAATGTAAGGGGACAGGACAACATCTGGCAGTCTTTCAATCAGTCAGCCTGAAGGGATCAAGGCCCACCCAGTCGGGTGTAAATCACCTTCCAAGATATAAGCCTGCGTCGGCCTCCCAAAGCTCATTCAGAGTTACTGCAGCTGCAGCCAGCCTGGCTCTGTGGAAGTCTTTGTGGATTAAAGCCTGTTGTACAGTCTTTACCTTGCTTGTATCTGATTCTGGCTAAGAGCGCACCACAATTTATCAACAAAATTTTCCCACGGCTGCCATGGAAAAACTCTTGAGTGGGAGGAGTCACGTGATGGAGTAGTGGCCGGACGGTGAACTCCAGCCCTCTCCAGAAAAGTCGGGAAAAACAAGAGAAAACACAAAGGCACAGAAATAAAAGTTACAGAAAAGTGAGTATAAAGGTGGAAAGAAGATGGCGACAAAAAAAGAAAAGTCGAAAGCAACGGTAAGAAGAGAGGAAGAGAAGACAAAGGAGGAAAAAGGTGAAGGCCTTACCTGTCCGAAGAGGCCCGCTGCGGAGAGAGAAACCCGCTCCCTCAGGTCGGTAAATAATGGACTACAAAAATGGCTCGCAGAGCCGAGCAAAAGTGCGCAACCGCGCATGCGCGAAACTTCGCGCATGCGCGATGCGAATGAAAAAAAAAACACCGACGGGAGGGGGGACCAGCTGGGGAGTCGATCTCCACAGCCGGCAACGACAGCTGCAGAACACCTGCAGCAAGAAGAGACCACAGAAGACAATAGAAACAAGAAAGAAGAGGAGGAAAGGGCAACAAAGAAACAACAGATGGTCAACCCAGAGGAAGAAGAAGAGGAAGAGTATGGTGAAATAGAAGAAGAAAAGATAGGCAAGGTAAAGGATATACTTGCTCTTATTAAAGGATACATGGAGTCATTTAAAGAATGGCAAACACAGGAATTTAAGGATTTAAGAAAAAGAATAAACAACACAGAAGAGAAAATAATTAAAATGGAGATGACCTTAACAGAAATGGGAAAAAAAATGGACAAGATGGAAGAGCGGGCAGTAGCAGCAGAAATGGAGGTAGAAGACTTAAAAAAGAAATTGGAGAAATCTAATAAAAAAACTAAAGAGACACAAGAACTACTAGCTCAAAAAATAGATACAATGGAAAACCATAACAGAAGAAATAACATAAAGATAGTGGGCCTTAAGGAAGATGAAGAAGGCAAGAATATGAGGGAGTTTATAAAAGAGTGGATCCCTAAGACCCTAGGATGTCCAGAACTACAGCATGAAATGGAAATAGAAAGGGCACATAGAGTATTGGCCTCTAAACCACAACCACAACAAAAACCAAGATCTATTGTAGTAAAATTCCTAAGATATACTACAAGAGAAAAGGTACTGGAGAAGACAATGGAAAAAGTAAGAGAGGGCAACAAACCACTGGAGTATAAAGGGCAAAAAATCTTCATTTATCCAGATATAAGTTTTGAACTCCTAAAGAAGAGAAAAGAGTTCAATACAGCAAAGGCGATTTTATGGAAGAAAGGGTATAAATTTATACTAAAGCATCCAGCGGTATTGAAAATATTTATTCCAGGACGACAAAACAGACTATTCTCGGATCCAGAAGAAGCACGAAAATTTGCAGAACAATTACAAAAATAGACTGAGGGAGGAAGACGGGTAATGAGAGTTAAAATGATCACGACTGATATGTATGTGGGTAAAGACAAAAATAGACTGAGGGATGAAGACGGGTAATGAGAGTAAAAATGATCACGATTGATATGTATACAGGTAAAGAGGTATAAGAGTGAATAGAGACAATGAGCATACATGAATGTATCTGTACTTAGAGGAAAATATAGATAGTATAGACAAGAATTAATAAGGGAAGGTAATGGAATAGAGAGAATAAGGAGGGAATTAAAAGAGGGACCTTTGTGACATATGAAAAGTGAAATCTTTTCTGGCGGAGGCGGGGTGGGGGGAAATAGCGGTCACTGCAAAATCAGTTGACGCTTGCGAGTGGATTCGCAAATCCAAATGGAGAGGGGAGATGTGGTTGTCCGACAAGGGATAAAGGACAACTCAGGAGGTGAAGGGGAGATTGGGGATAAATAAGATAGAAATAGGAGAATAAGGAAAATGTTAGATGTTGTAGGAATGTTGTCTTATAAAGAGTTGAAAATAAGAAAACAGAAATGGAAAAGGAGGAAAGGTAATGATGGAAAAACGGAAAGAGAAGATAAACAAAATATAAAAGGGCTACGCTGAACTATATGTCTTTAAATATTAATGGAATACATAACCAAATTAAAAGGAAGAAACTACCAAATTTAAATGAATAAATGTATTCCATTAGAAAAAATAACATATTGGTTAAGAAATAATATTGAAATATTCGAACAAGTATAGGAGCCTTACATTAAATACAATAGCGAAAACCTACCGGGGACAAACATTACCTAAGTTGATGGAAGGAGAAGGAAAGAAAAGAATGGACTCAGTAGAATTTCTGGTGTAATTTTGTTGAATGACAACATTGTCTGACTGGCTTAATGCAACCTAGATTGTATACCTAAAATGGATGAGAGGGGGGGGGTGGGGGGGTGGTTTGGGAGGAAAGGGGGGGGGGGGGAGAAAAAGTCACTGTATATGTGTGAAAAAGAAATAGTGTATATCATGGCTAATGTGATTTATGGTGTGAAAAATAAAAAAATTAAAAAAAAAAAAAAAAAACTCTTGAGTGCAGGGAGCCTCGAAGTTGACCGATGCCACCCGGAAGCCCAGACACGCCTCCAGATCTGGTAGCACGCGGTCGAGTCAATCATTGAAGCACATCCTATATCAAGGCGGCATCCTGGACTCAGATTGGAAGAGGTTGGTCCTACTCCAGTAGCTGGGTCCCCACGCGTTCCAGGCAACCAAAAGCTGCTCCACGTACAAGAGCACAATGTACACTCTCGAGAACTTGTACAAGCCCCCTATGAATGCGGTCTGTGCAAGGTACCTCCTCAAGACCTGAGCCCAGCAACCCAGGGAGACAGCTGAGTCTTACTTGGGACACCTGCGAGAGTTGGCCCGACCGTGTCTGGCTGAACCTGGGGTAGGTGCAGAGGAGGTCGAGAGGCTGATCCAGGATGCCTTCGTCTGAGGGCTACACCCAAGGGCCATCTGGCAGGAGCTGCTGGAAGACAATATCTACGACCTAACCAAGACAGTGGAAGTGGTCCAAACCCTGGAAGTGGCAGCTCTACACATCAAAGCCTCCGATTCCAGGGTCCCCCAGGCTCCCTCATGGCCCTCTCACACTGCAGCTGCAGCCCCAGACTGAGCTGGGGAAGAAAACATCGTTGCGGCAGGTGCCCGGTGCCCCTTTAAGTACTGTGGGTCCTGGTATGGGTCAGACTGACGATCGCGTCAAAACTGCCCAGCTAGGAACCAGTATTGTTCCCGATATGGCAAGAAAGGCCACTTTGTTAAAGTGTGCCTCTCAAAACCAACTGGCAGCTCAGCGGCCCTCTGTGACCTCCCCACTTCCCCTGTAGACCCCTCCACGTACGCATGCTGGGCGGCGCCATTGTCCCCGCTTCGACTTCCGCCTTCCCCAACCTCAATAGTGCAACATCTGGCCTCACCAGCGACTGTTGCAGTGTGTGCCCCAAGCACCTGGACCAGCCCCTGCCCTCGCCAGGAACTATAGTGACGTCACTTCCGGCTCACGGCCTTATGTCACGTCCGTCTAACATAATGATGTCACTGCCACTGGCCGTGATGATGTCACTTCCCCGGCGCAATGAACGTGGCTGGGGAAGGAGGCCAGCTACGTAGCAGGCCCCCACGTGCCGCCGCCATCTTGGGCTGACATGGAGGGGCCCACGACAACATTGAGAACGACGTGGTCAACATAGGCGATGACCAGGCCGCCCTACTGATGCTCCCCATGACTCTAGATGCCATAAATCACTGCGCACAACCGGAGAGCGATGACTCTGACTCCTGGCCATCACACGCTGACCAGGGACATCCCTCACGACCTCGGGCGTTCTATGATGGGCAGGTAACGAAGTGTCTGTTCAACAGTGGCAGCACCAAGAGCTTCATTCACCCGAGCGTGGCCCACTCCCAAATTAAAAGTCCACCCCACCACCTGTTAGATCGCCCTCGCCGCCAAGGATAAGATTGTGGTAACCTTGGGTGCTGCTCAGCCAATATAACTGTGGGAGGGGAGACTTACACAGGGTTCAGGCTCCTGGTCATGCCCAAACTCTGTGCCCCAGTCCTCCTGGGCCTAGATTTCCAGTGCCACCTGCAGAGTGTCACCCTTGCCTTCGAGGGGGCTCCAACCTCCACCACGTTACACAGCATGCCAACCTACCAGCCCTGGCCAACCTGCGGCCTCTCCACACTGCGTATCACCCCACCAGCACTCTTCCCACATCTTGCGCTCAGCTGCAAGCCAATCGCCACCAGAAGTAGGCGCTATTGCACCTCAGACAGAGACTTCATCAAGGCGGAGGTGCGGTGACTCTTGGCAGAAGGTGTCATAGAGCCCAGTAACTTGGAGAGTCCAAGTTCTGGTGATCAAAGTGGGAAGTAAGTTGAGGATGGTTGTGGATTACAGCCAGACCATTAACCGGTACACCCAGCTGGATGCCTACCCCCTGCCGAGGATCGCTGACATGGTCAACGAAATAGCCCGCTACCAGGCTTTCTCCACGATTGACCTGAAGTCAGCATATCACCAAATCCCTATCCACCCGAAGGACAAGCCCTACACCACCTTTGAGGTGGATGGGTGTCTGTACTAGTTCCACTGAGTTCCCTTTGGGGTCACGAACGGGGTCTCTGTTTTCCAGCGGGATCGCATGGTAGACCAGCAAAAGCTGAAGGCAACATACCCGTATCTAGATAATGTCACTATTTGCAGCCGTGATCAGCAGGATCACGATGCTAACCTGGAAAAATTCCTCCAGACGGCCGGGGAGCTGAACCTCACTTACAACAAGGAGAAGTGTGTGTTTAGCACCACCCGCCTCACCATCCTGGGGTACATCGCGGCCCATGGAGTCATTGGCCCATATCCAGAAAGGATACGCCCATTAATGGAGTTACCTTTCCCACCCCCACACTAAAGGCCCTCCACAGGTGCCTTGGCCTTTTCTCTTATTACTCGCAGTGGGTCCTTCACTTCTCGGACAAGGTCCGCCCACTGGCCCAAGCTGCAACTTTTCCCCTCCCACCTGAGGCGCAGGGAGCCTTCATCCGCATCAGGCAAGACATCGCAGATGCCACGATGCAGGCTGTGGATGAGGACTCCCCCTTCCAGGTGGAGAGCGATGCCTCCGAGGTACCCTCACTTCTACCCTCAACCAAGAGGGGCGCCCTGTCACTTTCTTCTGGACTCTCCTTGGCTCTGAGTTAGGGCATTCCGCCATTGAAAAGGAGGCCCAGGCGATTGTGGAAGCGGTCCGCCACTGGTGCCACTACCTGGCCAGTAGGAGATTCACCCTCCTCATGGACCGGCGGGCCATGGCGTTCATGTTTAACACTACCCACAAGAGCAAGATCAAGAACGACAAGATCCTGCGCTGGAGAGTCGAGCTGGCAACCTACAGTTACGACATCCATTACCGCCCCGGGAAGTTTAACGACTCCTCCGATGCCCTCTCTTGCACCTGCGCGTCTATGCACGATGACAGGCTTCAGGCATTGCATGAGTCCCTCTGCCATCCGGGTGTCACCAGGTTGTACCACTTCATTAAGTCCTGGAACCTGCCGTACACCATCAGGGACATTACCGAGGCCTGTCGGGTCTGCGCGGAATGTAAACCCTGTTTCTTTCACCCGCCGCAGCCCATATTGTAAAGGCTACTCGGCCTTTCGAGCATCTCGGCAAGGACTTCAAAGGGCCCCTGCCTTCCATGAACCGAAACATCTACTTCCTCACGGTAGTGGATGAGTACTCACGCTTCCCTTTCGCTATCCCTTGCCCGGACACCTCCATGGCCACTGTTATCAGGGCCCTGGGGAGGATCTTCACCATGTTTGGCTACCCCGCTTTCATCCACAGCGACCGGGGGGTCTAGTTTCATGAGTGACGAGTTGTACCAGTACCTGACAGTGAGGGGAATCATGACCAGTCGCACAACGAGCTATAACCAGAGGCAATGGGCAAGTGGAACACAAAAATTGAGTGGTCTGGAAGGCAGTCCTCCTGGCTCTCAGGTCAAAAGCGTGGGCCATGGAGAACTGGCAGGATGCCCTGCCTGAGGCGCTCCATGTCATTCGGTTGCTTCTGTGCACAGCTACCAATGAGACCCCTCACGAACATCTGTTCTCATTCTCCAGGAAGTCGGTGACGGGAATGTCCCTCCCAGCATGGCACACGTGCTGCATAAGCACGTATGGACACACAAGGCCGAAGCCCTGATCGAGCAGATCTTCCTCCTACATGCAAACCACAACTACACCTATGTTAGGTTTGGCAGTGGCAGGGAGGTCACCGTCTCAACCAGGGACCTGGCACCAACAGGAGCACCCACCACACCACGCCATCCTCCAGCCCAAGACGACGCTGACCGGGCATACATCAGGCAGCTATGGGGCATGCAGGACCTCCTTGACCACCAGGGGCCCGCTTCAGCCCAGAGAAATGAACCTGCCCCCCACCCATCCAATATCACCCTCATATGTCAACGCTGGCCACCCCTCCGTGCAGCACCCCTGCCGCCAGCCTCCCCACTTCCCCTCCAACCAGTGACCAGGAGCCAGTCCTACAATGGTCACAGAGACCCCAACAGCTGCCGGACCATCTCAACCTGTAAATATTGTGTGTGTATAGTGGGTATGATTTCTTGTTACTGCGCGCACCATCCCCCCCCCCCCCCAACCCGGGACAATTTAAAGAAGGGGATGAATGTGATGGTACACCACCGGCCTACTGCAGGGGAAACCTCTGTACCTGCAGAAGTGTAAGGGCACAGGACAACACCTGGCCGGCTGTCAATCAGTCAGCCTGAAGGGATCAAGCCCCAGCCCATCGGGTGTTAATCACTCTCCGGGATATAAACCTGTGCCAGACTCCCGAAGCTCACTCAGAGTTACTGCAGCTACAGTCAGCCTGGCTCTGTGGAAGTCTTTGTGGATTAAAGCCTGTTGTACAGTCTTTACCTTGTATGTGTCTGATTCTGGCTAATAGCGCACCACAGTTTGAATGATGGTTTTTTTTTTGGGTTTTTTGAGTTAAAGAGTTTGCACTTTGACATCACTGGACTCGGCTCATTTCTTTCACATTCCTTGCTCAACACAGCCAACCTCCATTGCTCGTTGTGGTTATAGTCTGTATATAACTGCCAACAGTGTCTTTTTTCCCCCTGCTATTTCTTACCCCAACCCACATTTATTCTATATATTCTGATCCTATGTCGTCTCTATCTAATGATTTAAGATATTCCTTACCAACAGAACCACTCACCCCCTCTGTTTACCTGCCTATCCTTTCAAAACACTGTGTATCCTTGGACATTCAGCTCCCAATGACATCCATCCTTTAGCCACGACTCCATAAAGGCCACAACATCATACCCGGCCATCTGTAACTGTACTACAAGATCATCCACTTTTTCATGCTGTGTGCATTTAAATACAAAACCTTCAGTCCTGTATTTGTTACTTTTTTTTGACTCTGTGTGCCTGTTGTATTGCAACTCATTCCACTGGCTGCAATTTTGCCCTGACTGCCTGCCTTTCCACAAAAAACTCCCTACCAGTTATCTCTACTTGTGTGCTAACCATCCCCTTCCTCTCCCTCTTCACTTTGATTCCCGGCCTCCTGTGAATCTGGTTCAAACCCTCCTATGCACCCAACAGCATTTGCGAACCTCTCTGCCAAGATATTGGTTCCGCTCCAGTTCAGGTGCAACCCGTCCCACTTGTACAGGTCATCCCTACCCCAGAAAAGGTTCCAATGTTCCAAGAACTAAAAATCTGTCCCCTGGACCATCTCCTCAATCTGAGCTATCTTTGTGTCCTGACCTATGCTAGTTCTTGGCACTGGGAGTAATCTAGGAAATTACCACCTCTTCAGCCTCCTTCCTAACTCCTTAAATTTATCTCTCTAATTCACTGAAGCACATGAGATGATGGGCTTTATGCACAATAACTGCAATCCTCCACTCCATGGTAATGCCTGCAGACAATAAAGGTGAACTGCAGGCCAAAGGAAAGTATGGATCACTTTGTATATCTTAGAAGCCATCTCTTGGCGAAGGCAAATACTGAAGGCAGAAATTCGCCATTGCCTTCAGTGTACCAGCAAAACTGGAGGTTGATGAAGAAGAGCATAGTTGAAAATCAAGATCCAACCTGGCATGAAACTCATGGTTGATGAGTGAGCATTGGCCTCTGTCTTGCTTCTGAGACCTAAGCAAAGTGCTGTGGGCATCTCATGGCAATGGAAAGGTACAGCCTGTGTTGAATCTAGAAAATCCTCCAAATTCACTGAAAGGAGAACCATCATCTACAGTATGTTTCCCCTCAAGCCAGCATAGCCAGGCTCCTCTGAGTCGGCATGTCATTCACATGTTTTGGCATCAGACATCCAAAACTTCCTATGAGTTCTGTCATGGGAAGAGGTTAATGGGGGAACAGTGAGCAATATTCAAAGCTTCCAGCACAGTTGACACAATACCTTTACAGTGAGCGAGACTGGGGTGCAAATCCAGTGATGTCTGTAAGGAGTTTGTACATTCTCCCCGTGTCTGTGTGGGTTTCCCTGGGGGCTCCAGTTTCCTCTCACCATTTGAAACAATCCGGGAGTGTAAATTGAGCAGCATCGACTCGTGGGCTGAAATGGCCCTTTGCCATTGCTGTATGTCTAAATTTAAATTTAAAGTCTAACATTCCCACTGACATCTGGGAACCTTTGGCCCATCACCGGTGAAAGTGAAGGAAGGTTGAGAAACTTGCATCTATGCATCAAGAGGAAATTAAAACTTTGTATAATTGACAAACGAAGACAATTACTTCACAACCTCATCCCTCACTCCTCTTTCAAGACTCACAAATGATTGAAATTGTTTCCCTATCTATTTATTCCATAGATAAATAGATTTAAAATAATTAGAAAATCTGTACTTTTCTAATGAAAATAGGCCCAACTTTTCAAGTCCCTCAATTACAACACAGGAGCTTTAAACCCATTGGGTCCATGCTTGCTCTTAGGAGAATAATCCCACCAGCTCCATTCCTCCTCCTGTAACTGTGACTGATTAAATTTCCTCCTGTTAACCAGGAATATAGTGAATTGGCAATTGAGTGATATCATTGACAAACCGCTTCACACCACCCCCCCCCCCTCCGCCCCACCACACACACTGTTTGAGTGAAAGGAGAGTCATCATTAACTGAAAGCATCAGCTTTATGCACAGAGTCTTTAGCATTTCAGCCATGAAGCAGTGAGGGGGATCATTCTGACGTTTTGTCATAATTTTGCAGAAAATTGATGGAAAATGGCAGACAGCGAATTAAACAATTCTTTTCATGAAAGTTGTGGCAGAGATCTGAACAGTTGCAGAACGCTCTACTTTATTTCACTGTCATCGAAGAGATGGGCAGCACGTTGAGGTTTATGAATATGCGTACTTGCCTCAGTTCTAATAACTTGGTGAGGATGGTCTAAGAGGAAATTTGGCACAAATGGTTTGGAATGTATCAAAAACCGGCAAGAATAGAGATAATTTCATTTATTGAGCACTGATAAAATATTAATAGTGGCTGATAAATATGAAATGTTGAATATTACTGATCAATAATACACTTCCATCTTCTGAGGCTAAACTCTGAAGACAGAAAACCAATTCTATAAAAGAAATGGAGACACACCATCTTGTGTTTTATTATCTAGTAGGCCTCTTGAACTTTTCTCCAAGTAATAATTACTTAAATCAGTTGATTAATAAACCAAAATTTGAAAAAAAATCGACAAATGACTTGGATATCTTGGATATTTTGTCATATTCTAGTCTGAATATTGATTTTAGAAACACACCTTAATATTGTACTCCATTTATAACATTGAACTGCGGCATTCGAGGAGAGAAAATTAACCTGATCTTTTAGGAATGGTATAGGATGCTATAGGTGCTCTGTGGTTAGTAAGGGATTACTAAAGGTGGTATGTTAGTGGGGGAAAAAAAATGGTTGTGACCCACTGGGAAAATATTAGCATGCAAAGTGCTAATATTTTTTTGTGTCACTTAGCTTTTGAGTGTACTCTGGATCTCTCAATCTCTAAGATTTCTTTTCAAAAATCATCTCACTTTTTATTGATTTAATTTTAAGCATTTGCCACTAATTTCTCATCATTATTCCTGAAGCCATTGAAATGTTTATTTAATTTTCAGTTTTCAGTTGTACATGCTTTAATGCTCCAAAAGGTGTTCAGTAAAATAAATTTTTTCAATGTGGTTAATTCTGGTGTTGCGACGCATTAATATGATTTACGGAAGTTGATGGATCTCTTGTATATTCCCACCAGTTTCTGAAATTAATAATGAAATAATTACCAAGGTGATGTACCAGAATAATGGATCGAATACCTCAAACCTTAAAATTGAAGAGTAGCCTGAATTCTTCCAGATACAACTTCGGTTCATGGAGAAGATTTTATCGATGGATCTCTTATTCTTCCAAGGAAGAGGATGTTGTTTGTATTTTCCTCATAAATGATCAAGAGGAATGGTCTAGTGAATCTGACTGAAAGCCACGCTGACAATGGAATAAATTCTACTTTAGTGACTGCAGCTGCTTCTGTGGCCTTTTCGTCAATGTCCAGCGCAGCCTCATGAGTGACCTAAAGAAATAAAAGTTTTAAAATACATTAAGTTTTAAAGTAACAATAGTTTAAATAGATTGTAACTTCACAGCTCCAAGAAAAATGCAGAGAACAAAACAAAGGACTCTACATCACCTTTGTTGACCTCACCAAAGCCTTCGACACCATGAGCAGGAAAGGGCTTTGGCAAATACTAGAGCGCATCGGATGTCCCCCAAAGTTCCTCAACATGATTATCCAACTGCACGAAAACCAACAAGGTCGGGTCAGATACAGCAATGAGCTCTCTGAACCCTTCTCCATTAACAATGGCGTGAAGCAAGGCTGTGTTCTGGCACCAACCCTCTTTTCAATCTTCTTCAGCATGATGCTGAACCAAGCCATGAAAGACCCCAACAATGAAGACGCTGTTTACATCCGGTACCGCACGGATGGCAGTCTCTTCAATCTGAGGCGCCTGCAAGCTCACACCAAGACACAAGAGCAACTTGTCCGTGAACTACTCTTTGCAGATGATGCCGCTTTAGTTGCCGATTCAGAGCCAGCTCTTCAGCGCTTGACATCCTGTTTTGCGGAAACTGCCAAAATGTTTGGCCTGGAAGTCAGCCTGAAGAAAACTGAGGTCCTCCATCAGCCAGCTCCCCACCATGACTACCAGCCCCCCCACATCTCCATCGGGCACACAAAACTCAAAACGGTCAACCAGTTTACCTATCTCGGCTGCACCATTTCATCAGATGCAAGGATCGACAATGAGATAGACAACAGACTCGCCAAGGCAAATAGCGCCTTTGGAAGACTACACAAAAGAGTCTGGAAAAACAACCAACTGAAAAACCTCACAAAGATAAGCGTATACAGAGCCGTTGTCATACCCACACTCCTGTTCGGCTCCGAATCATGGGTCCTCTACCGGCACCACCTACGGCTCCTAGAACGCTTCCACCAGCGTTGTCTCCGCTCCATCCTCAACATCCATTGGAGCGCTTACATCCCTAACGTCGAAGTACTCGAGATGGCAGAGGTCGACAGCATCGAGTCCACGCTGCTGAAGATCCAGCTGCGCTGGATGGGTCACGTCTCCAGAATGGAGGACCATCGCCTTCCCAAGATCGTGTTATATGGCGAGCTCTCCACTGGCCACCGTGACAGAGGTGCACCAAAGAAAAGGTACAAGGACTGCCTAAAGAAATCTCTTGGTGCCTGCCACATTGACCACCGCCAGTGGGCTGATAACGCCTCAAACCGTGCATCTTGGCGCCTCACAGTTTGGCGGGCAGCAACCTCCTTTGAAGAAGACCGCAGGGCCTACCTCACTGACAAAAGGCAAAGGAGGAAAAACCCAACACCCAACCCCAACCAACCAATTTTCCCCTGCAACCGCTGCAATCATGTCTGCCTGTCCCGCATCGGACTTGTCAGCCACAAACGAGCCTGCAGCTGACGTGGACTTTTTACCCCCTCCATAAATCTTCGTCCGCGAAGCCAAGCCAAAGAAGAAAGAACTTCACTTTGTAACATTTTTAGGCCTATCAGAATCAGAATCAGAATCAGGTTTATTGCCACGAACATGTGTCCTTAAATTGGTTGAAAATGTTTGGAAAAAGTTTGATGTGGAAACCAATAATGTATATCTTATAATTGTATAATTTGAAAAGAAGGAGCCTGTCAGACCACAGTGCAATCCAATATATTCTCTGTTTTTCATAATCTTTGTTGTTCTGCTTCTACCTATGTCCTGCTAGGAAGTTCTCAGTGCAGTACACCACGGTCATTAGCAAAATCACAGACGGCAATGAGAAAGCATAGAGGAGTGTAGTGAAACCACTATTACATATATTTGCCCTATGTAAATGTCTGGACCTTTCCTGGTTGACCCTGCTCTCACTGGCCGGATCGTGACTCCTCCCCCTTTCTTTCCCATAAAGGCTGTCATGCCACAAGCCTGCCCCCAGTTTGAGTCCAGGTCAGTGTGAGCGACCAACTCAGGGATGCTCTCCATCTCTTGCAAATAAAATCCTTCAGTCTCAGCAACTTCAGACTTCGCATAATTGTTCATGCTTCAAGGAGTGAGATAGATCAGCTGGTTGGGTGTATCAAAACAACAACCTTGCACTGAACAGTTGCAAAACCAAGGAGATGATTGTGGACTTCAGGAGGGGGAAATCAGGAGAACACAAACCAATCTTCATTGAGGGGTCACCAGTGGAAAGGGTAAGATCTTAAAATTCCTGGGTGCCAACATCTCGGAAGATCAATCCTGGAGGTATCATGTTGGTGCAATCATGAAGAAGGCTCACCAGTGGCTGTTCTTCGTGAGGAGTTGGAGAGATTTGGTATGTCACCAAAGACTCTTGTAAATTTCTACAGGTGTACCATGAAGAGTATTCTGACTGGTTACATCATTGTTTGGTAGATACAGGACAAGAAAAAACTCCAGAGTTGTTAACTCGGCCAGAGCTATCATGAGCACCAGTCTTCACTCCCTCGAGCACATCTACAAGAGGCGGTGTCTTAAGAAAGCAGCCTCTATCCTCAAGGACCTTCATCACCTAGGCCATGCCCTCTTCACTCTGTGTTCGTTAGGAAGAAGGTACAGGAACCTGGGGTCAGCTTCTTCCCCTTGTTCATCAGATTTCTGAATGGACAATGAACCACAGTGAACATGTGATGATTTACAACACTGCACAAGCATTTGGTCAACATAATGCTGTTCGCCGACCACTTCAGCCTCTTTATGACAGCCCTTATGAGGTCATGCCGTAGGTGATGCCGGTAGAGGACCCATGATTCGGAGCCGAACAGGAGTGTGGGTATGACAACGGCATCACCTACGGCTCCTAGAATGCTTCCACCAGTGTTGTCTCCGCTCCATCCTCAACATTCATTGGAGAGACTTCATCCCTAACATCGAAGTACTCGAGATGGCAGAGGCCAACAGCATCGAATCCACTCTGCTGAAGATCCAACTGCGCTGGGCAGGTCACATCTCCAGAATGGAGGTCCATCGCCTTCCCAAGATCGTGTTATATGGCGAGCTCTCCACTGGCCACCGTGACAGAGGTGCACCAAAGAAGAAGTACAAGGACTGCCTAAAGAAAGCTCTTGGTGCCTGCCACATTGACCACCGCCAGTGGGCTGATATCGCCTCAAACCGTGCATCTTGGCGCCTCACAGTTCGGCGGACAGCAACCTCCTTTGAAGAAGACCGCAGAGCCCACCTCACTGACAAAAGACAAAGGAGGAAAAACCCAACACCCAACCCCAACCAACCAATTTTCCCCTGCAACCGTGTCTGCCTGTCCCGCATCGGACTTGTCAGCCACAAATGAGCCTGCAGCTGACGTGGACATTACCCCTCCATAAATCTTTGTCCGCGAAGCCAAGCCAAAGAAAGAAGTGCATGATACAGTGTAATTGGTTACACAGGGTATATATCACTCCTCAAAAATTAAAAGAATGGGTTTCAACATTATCGGATAGATGTTTTCGCTGTAAGAAGGAAATGGGAACAGTTCATTGAGGGTCAATGGCCTTCTTCAGCAGGCACCTTCAGAACCCCCCCGCCCTGCGCTCAAAAACAGTTCGACCGAAAGCTATTTGCAGTAAGACATTTCTGTTACTTTTTGGAGGTTTGGCAATTCAAGGTCTTCAACAATAAGTCACTGACTTTCGCCTTCCACAAAGTATCGGACCCGTAGTCAGCTGTCAACAGAGAGGTGTATACATGTCTGAATTTTACCATGGACGTACAGCACATTGCGGGGTAAAGCAACATGGTAGTTGATGCTCTGTCATGCTCTGCAATCAAGTCAGTACATGCCCTGACCAAAGGGGTCGAGTACGTGGCCCTCGCCAAAGCGCAGCTGTGGTACCCCGAGATCCCCGCATATAGGACAGCCATCTCTGGTTTCAGAGTGGAGAACATAACTGTTGGCCAAGTAAACTGATACTGCTGTGCGACGACTCTACCAGTAGCCCCCGCTCTACCACCTTTCCAGCTGCATGGAGGCGCCAGGTTTTCAATACCAACTACAACCTGGTGGATACCGCAATGGTCAAAATGGTGGCTAACAGGTTTGTCTGGCATGGCCTCTGTAAACAGGTCAGCCAGTGGGCCAAAACCTGCACAAACTGTCAGTCCTCCAAGTGCAGGTTCACACCAGAGCGCCCACACAGACTTTTGAGCCAGCACGGGGCAGGTTCAGCCATGTACACATCGACATAGTGGAGCTGTTACCAGTTTTCCATGGGTAGATACCTCTTGACCATGGTTGACCGTTCCACGAGGTAGCCGGAGATGGTCTCACTGACCAATACAATTGCAAAAACCTGCGCCAAGCCACTCATTGACACATGGGTGTCCAGATTCGGGTCTCAGAGGACCTACCTCTATTGGGAGGGCACAATTCACTTCTGGGCTGTGGGCAGCACTGGCTAGCTTTTTGGAGACACAGCTCCAACCCACCACAGCATATCACCCTTAGGCCAATGGGTTGGTGGAGCACTTTTACAGGCACTTCAAGACAGCCTTGATGCCCCAGCTCAAGGGTCCCAACTGGGTGGATGAACTACCTTGGGTCCTGTTGGGGATTCGTACTGTGCTGAAGGAGGACTTCAATGCCTCGGTGGTGAACATGGTCTATGACGCACCTTTGATCATTCCTGGGAGTTCCTGGTCCCCTAAAAATGCCCAGAAGGCCCCACGGCAACCCTCGAGAGCTTGCAGTGAAAACTGGGGTCCCTGGTCCCACGGCAACCCTCACCACACAGCCAGCTCCAACATAACATCCCTAGGGACTTAAAGACTTGTTAGTGAGAAGAGGCGCACACTGGCCTACAATGACCCTATGAGGGGCCCTATAGGGTCATCAGGGACACGGTTCCACCTTTGTCCTCGATATCGGCAGTAAGAAAGAGACTTTTACTGTCGACTGCCTGAAACCGGCATATCTGGACTGTAACGAGCCGGTTTCCACTCCTCTCCCCTGCGATGCAGGGGCAGATCACCCAAGGCTACAGACAATGGCCTAGTTGCCAGTTCTGAGGGGGGGGGGGGGGCATGTAGCAGCCCACACAAAACTGCGCGAACCTGGGGGTGACCTCTGCACGGCAGGATGATGGAGAACTCTGGCAGGAACACCGACCAATCCCAGGCCGGCACTCTGATGACACGGGGCCCTGATGTAAGCGCAATGGCCAAAACAATAAACCAGTCTCATTTTCCAAGGCTTTGGTGTGTGTGTCGTTCTTCTCCATGCTTGTGTAGCACAAAGGCTACAATGTATTTATTCTGCACCTTCCTCATTTCTTGCAGAAATCCAGTGGGTTCCTTACTAGTGCCCCCTTCCAATCTAATGACCAATTTCTCTCTTATTTAATTCCCTTTACTCCACTGATTTATCAATACATCTGACTTCAGATTCTCCTTGTTAATTCTCAAATTGAACTCAATCATATTGTACTCTGCAAATGCCTTGGAAATAAGAAGCAGTTCTAAGTCTCCTGGAGATCTTAAATTAACAGGCAACTCCCAGTTCTGGCAATTCATGTAACTAACAGGCAGTTCCCAGTAACTGCAATGCCCTGGAAAAAGAAACAAAAAAAATGTATATAAAACAAAAACTATTCTAATAATCTAATCCTTCCCTTATGAAGTTATGATTAAAAATTTATGTTCCAGTAATATATGAAAGGACAACTGAAAATGGATCCAATAATCTTATAAATTCTGAAAATAATTAAAGAAAGGACCCCATAAATTTAGAAAATTAAGGTTCATTACATTAGTAAAGTGTCTAATTTTTTTTCCGTCAAGAGTGCCATCACATAACCATATAACAATTACAGCATGGAAACAGGCCAATTTGGCCCTTCTAGTCCACACTGATCCAAGTACCCTCCTCTAATCCCACTTACCAACACTCTGCCCATATCCCTCCATCCCCCTCCCATCCATATACTTATCCAACTCTTTCTTAAATGACAAAATTGACCCTGCCTCCACCACCTTTCCTGGAAGCCCATTCCACACAGTAACCACTCTCTGAGTAAAGAAGTTCCCCCTCATGTTACTCCTACACCTTTGCCTGTCAACTCTCAACCCATGACCTCTTGTATCCATTTCTCCTACTCTCAATGGGAAAAGCCTTTCCGCATCAATTCTATCTATCCCTCTCATTATCTTAAACATCTCTATCAAATCCCCTCTCAGCCTTCTACGTTCCAAGGAATAAAGACCTAATTTGCTCAATCTCTCCTTGTATTCCAGATGCTGAAACCCAGGAAACATTTTTGTAAATCTTCTCTGCACTCTCTCTATCTTGTTAAAATCCTTCCTATAAATCGGTGACCAGAACTGCACACAGTACTCTAAATTTGGCCTCACCAATGCCTTGTACAGTTTCATCATTACTTCCCAACTCCTATACTCTATGGATTGATTTATATAGGCAAGCAGACCATCGGGTCTGTGTTGGAGGGACAGCATCCTTCCATCTCATAAGTATAGCTCTTCTGGCAATAAGAAGAGCAAAGACAACTACATGGGATTGTAGCCCAGACAAATTTGAATCAGCTGACTTATTTATTTCAAATATAGCACAAAAAGGATTAGGAGCCAAATTAAGATTAAGAACTAAAGATGAGGTACAGAAGATACTTTCCCAATAATTGGAAAGCAAGGAACATGACCAAAGCATATGAAATAATGTACCTTCTTCAGTCTTACGAGTAACACACTTTGACAAGAAATTACAATAAAATTTAGCCAATTGAACTTGGAAAATAAGCTCGATGTACTACTTTAAGTTGCAATAATGAATGTCGGGCACATAGAGAAGATGAATTAACCAATTTCAAGAAAGGATCCCATGTATCATCAGAAAATTCTTGTTGAAAATCTTGCATCCATCGTTTCCAAGGAATTACCACTAGACACAAATAATAACACATAGAGAAATGATAACAACTTTTTAGAATTTGGTTTAAGATTTAAAATCTTCTCTATCATCTTTAATTCCAAATCACTGGAATATCCTGAATTGGCAGGTAGCTGCCAGTCATTGCAATACCTTGGAACTACCAGCCTGCTCCTCATCTCTGTAATGACAGGAATGAAAAGGCCCAAAATTAAATTAAGAGCAGCACCTCATATTCTGCCTTGTTCATCCACAACTCAGTGGGATGAACACTATTTTCCAATTTCAGGAAACCGTTACCTCCTGCAATCACTGCTCTCTGATCGTCCAATTCAGCTTTGGTCCTTCCATTTTGGTTTCCCTCTTTGATACCCCATTGCCCACCCCTCCACCTCCAATTCTGTTGACCTCCCTCTCCCTCCTGGTTCCATCCACCTACTACCCACACACTTCACCCACTGCATTCCTTCTCCCATTTGATTCTATCTGCCCATTTTTCCCTTAAATGGTTCCAGGTATACCTTTCTTCACAAGAGATTCAGCCCTTGTGCCCCCATCATCACACTCTGGTCTCTATCTCCCCCCCACCCCCCATATTCTCGCCCCCCCCTCATTTTTTTCCTTGTCTGCTTCTGTCCCAACTCCTCCCCCCCTGGTCTCCATCTGCTTATCCTTCTCAACCCTCCTCAGTCCACCTATTACATATTGGGCTTTGCCTCACCCTGCACCCTCTCTTTATATTGGCTATCTTCCCTCTCCACTTTTAGATCTGATACAGGGACTCAACCCGATACATCAAGAATGCTGCTCGACTGCTGAATTCCATGAAGAGTTTGCTTTGGTTTTGCCCCAGAATTGTACCTTTTATTCAGGAATTATGGTATTGTGGATTTAGATCATTCACACCCGTTTACCACAAGGCTACAGAGCAGTATGTTTGATTTAAATAATTCAATGTAGAGTAATTATTATTGCTGTTTGAACAGAACTCAATGTAGACATGTTACAAATATCCATTAGCTGGAATAGTAGAGAATGTTTGGCAACATCACAAGCAAATCCAACAAATTACCTTTGAAATTTTCAGATTTTCGTTTTCACTTATCCCAAGCAGATTGGCATCAGAAGTAAATAAATCTCTTATGCCCATTTCTGGGAGGATATTTTTCAATTCATATGAATTTGACAATGATAGTTTTGGAAAGAATATCCTTTGTTCTTTCCTGCTCCACAAAGTTTCAAAGAAAGAAAGCACAAACATTTTTTTTAAGCACATGTCAATTATGTAGACAATTTAAAGATAAATTAAACTGACTGTTGAGAATGAGATTTTAATTACTTCTTGTAATCCAGTTGTTGAAGCCATTCTTCAAATTTTTCTCTGGAAAGATTTTGTTCTGCATATTCTAGTTTTCCTTCCGCGGGTAGAATGGCAATCAATGAAGCATTTCCCAGGTAAGGAAGTTTAACTATGATACTGAAAATATCAGGGTCAGATATTTTATTTAATCTAGTTTTTTGGTACATAAATTGAGCCTTTACCACCGTGGTTTTATTTACATTAAAATCCGCTTCTGTAGTACGTGTTGGATCAAATGGGTTCTTCCATTTTCCTGTCAGATGTGAATAAAACAGAGATTGGTAACAATAGTTCACTCTCACTGACTGTCAGGAGTTACAGAAAAGGTAAACATTGGAGATCATTGTTAATCTTTATTACCCACAGTAATTTGTTACCCTGAGATCTGACATTCTGCAATGGCCCGAGATCTATGTCCACTAAAGCTGTTGTTGACAGACCACAGGGAAGGACTGGGTTCTATCAGGGATCCATTTGTTTGAAAAGTGGTCAAGAATTAAAAATGTAGAACCTTAGTGATCATAATCTCTGGACTTCAACTGAGATATGTGTTAATTTGCACAAGGCTGCTTGCTTAGAGCAATGAACACTTGGATGAAAGGGCTTGTGTGGAAGAAAAGAGTTCTAATTCATAGTCAATTGCACCTGCATTGGCAAATTAGGGAGCTGCTATCTTAATACTGAGGGCAAATGAGAATATCTGCAGATGCTGGGGTCCAGTGCAGTACACAGAAATGCTGCAGAAACGGAGCAGGTCACACAGCATCCATGTGAAGTAAAAGGCAGTCAAGATTTCAGGCCTGAGCCCTTCTTCAGGAGTGCCGAAAATCAGGCAATTGTCTGAATAAAAAGATGGGTGGGGAGGGGGGGCAAGGGGAAATGGAAGGAACACAGGCTAACAGGTGGGAGGGTAGAGGAGTGATAGGGGAAAGGGCAGAGAGCTAAGGAAGATAGCTCTCTGATAGAAGAAGGAAGGGAAGGAGGGGAGAGTTGGAGGATAGGAGACAGAAGAATGAGCGAGAGAGAGAGAGAGCGGAGAAGGAATTAATGGAAATTGAAGAAGTCGATATTGATGCCTTCAGTTTGGAGACTGCTATCAGAATATAAGGTGTTGTTCTTCCAATTTGCGGGTGATCACGATTTTGAAATTCATAAGATCATGGACAGACATGTCAGTGTGGCAATAGTTTGTGGAATTGAAGTGGTTGGCCCACTGGGAGGTCCCTGCATTTGCAGCAGACAGAGTGAAGGTGCTCAATGAAATGATCTTCCAGTCTACATCCAGTCTAACCAATGTAGAGGAGACTGCATCAGGAGCACTGGATACAGTAAATGACCCCTACAAGTTCAAAATTAAGCATTGCTTTCAATTAGAAAGGCTGTTTGGGACCTCAAATAGTGGCGAGGGAGCAGGTGTAAGTGCAAGAGTAGCACTTCTTTCGGCCACAAGTTCTCTCTCTGCAGTATCGTTCACACAGCTTTTAACAAGAAATTGTGATAAAACAATCGAAAGTTAACCAAACAGAGCAGTCTATTATCACAACTTTCAGTACAAGTGATAGGGCGCAGATAGGTGTTATTAACAAGAAACTTGCATAAGCATACATATAATTAATATCCTGCAATATTATGCATGACAACTACTGTTAGATTTGCTGTTGCAATTGCCATCAGGGAGTGGTTTCCTGGGGGGTAGGGAGTTTCTGAAATGCCAGGATTCAAGCAATGCTGTAATGCCAGAGGTTGCCAGGCCAGTGCCAAACTGTGGGTGCCAAAATGATTGAAGGACTACAAAAGTTTCTTTTTTTTTGCCAAAATCTCCAGTGCCAGACTGCGGGCACCAAAATGTCCAATTCTGCTGGTCCCTTGCATTTCAGATAAGGGTTACTCATCTTGTACCTCCTTTCTGCTTGGTATTTCATTGGGTCTAAAGTGCTTTGGGATATTCTAAATGAATTAAAGGTACCTTTAAAAAAAAAATCACTGCATTGGTTTTAGGTTATTAGGACACTTTTTCAATAAGACTATAAAATATATTCCAAATAACAATGAACCTAAATATTTTCTAGAAGTTGCATTGCAATATGATTCCTTTTTTTTAAATCGCACCATGGTTAGAATTACTGAGCAGGTTTTATGTTTAACATTTAAACATCAATACTTTTGGATAAAATTATTTGTTATATTATTTTGTAAAGTCAAGATAAGTTCTAATAAGCACTCTCAACAAATGGCATATAATATTAAAAAAGATTGATTTACCTTTAAAAAATATGTAGTTAATAAGTAATAGTCTGGTTGAAGGATCAATTGTGGTAAACATGTCTTTAACTTTTCCCTTTGTCATCTTTTTCAGGTAATTGTTCAATTGTTGTTTAGCATTTTGGGGATCCTGTTTAAAATCTAAAAAACAAACCTCTGCATTGTAAAACTTCTTTGTTTCATTTAGAAAGCTTGGCTGTACATCAAAGCCGCTTTGAATATGAAGAGAGTTTCCTGTAAGCAACTGCATCTCTCTGTTTTCTGCAGTCAGAGCCTGTAGAAGTTGCTGGTATCCTTTATGCATTTGGATTATTCGTTCTTGCGTCATATTTTCAAAGTGAAGACCCTTGAAAAGCTGCTCACGAGTTGTAGACCTGGTCCCCAGAGATAGCAAGGCTAAAGCCGTGGAAATGCTCAAAGGGGAAAGCAGTATGTTAGACGTGCTCTGGTTAGCAATTCTTTTAAAGAGATTAAAAGCAAAATCAACATTTGCTGAAGTAACCGCTGCAACAGCGTGATGGCCATGATATTTCTTCTTCATGGTAGAAGCTTCTGACCCAGTTAATGAGCTTACAATTAACAGCAAAATCACTGGAAGCGTCATAATTTTTTTTAACCAGTTGACTCCTGTTTCAAATAAAGGAAAATATGAATATTTAAATATAGAATCTTTCTCCTGTCTTATTTGTAAATTATTTTTCTTACATTCTGTTTAATGAAGATCAAGGTTAGAAACCATCTCCCATCAGATAGACTGCACCCTGAATTAAAAGAAATATGTACAACCTACTAACTTAGAGCTATTTAAAATTATGAGAGGAATAGAGAGATTAGACATAAACAGACTCTTTCCCCTGAGGGCAGGGGAGGTTGGAACAAGAGGCCATGAGTTAAGGGTAAGGGGGCAACACTTTAGGAGAAATATTAGAGGTTGCTTTTTCACTCAGCAAGTGGTGGCAGAATGGAATGAATTCCGAATGAGATAGTTGCGTCAGGGTCCCTTCTGTCATTTAAGAGAAGGTTAGATGTGTACATGGAGGTGAGAGGGTTGGAGGGTTATTGGCGGTGAGTGGGAGGTTTGAGCTAGTGGAGTTGTTCTAGTGAACTGGTGCGGACTCAAAAGGCCAACATGGCCTGTTTCCGCTCCGTAAATGGTTATATGGTTAATTTAAACAGTAAACTACAATCAGTATGGATGCGCTAAATATATTGAACCCACCATTGTTATTTTGCCTTAACTAAAGTGGCTAAATCGATCACGATAATGTCCATTCATCTTGCCATTGATTTAAATGGGTGGGTGGGGTAACGGTTCAAGGTTTTTGACAAGGCTGTTGGTGGAGTGATGTAAAGCTCCTGTTAATGCTGTTTTTATTTTAGGAGTATCAGCATCACAAAAGTGGCACCTACTGCAGACATGGCACAAATTTGAGCCATATTTTATTTAAAAAATAATCAGATGAAGAAGAAAATGACACTCATTGAGTAGAGCAAAACTTGTGCAAACTTATCAATGATTGGTGTCGTTTTGTACACAGTTCCACACTACTGAATAGTTACACTCTTTAGTTCCAGTTGAAGAAATAAAGACATCAATTATGAGAAAAAATGTACTATCCCTGCAAAAAATATTGGGCCAGGAAAGGAATATTCAAACCATACTTTATGGCAAACATGATCCAGAGCCGAGAACAATATTAACATGAAATTAGCTGGCTGCTTGCGGGGAGGAAGATATGCCCTGTGAACCACTACATTGCCAGGTAATTTATATTTAAAAGTACCATTTCATTCTTATTTTTTCTCTTATATCTATAGTTGCTGCATTTGTGCGTGAATGCTAAAGTTAATGCTAGCAATTAATGGCAAATGTACTTTTACAATTATTATGTATTAATGGTAGCCAATCAGCCACTTGCTCAGAAAGGGAACATATCCAAATATATGATTTCAATCTTTAAGATTGTGAAATACATTAGTTTTTTTTTTATAGGTTGCTTTGCAACTTTTTTCTTACTTTATATTCCCGACTTATTTTTAAACCAATTTTCTGTGCCTAATTTAACTGAAAACATCCACTCCAAATCATCTTTTACCTGTTGTTGCTCGACTTTCCAAATTGTTTAGAAATATTTTGTATTCATTCATAGTCTCACTGTTCACCAAATCTAGAGATTCTCTATTGACTGTACACTATATCAACCATTCTTAATGGGGGGCCACAGTACATTTAAGTGGGGGGGGGTGTGCTTTACAAAGTTAAATCCTATCTTTTTTATTTAGTCAGAGGGAGAAAAGTTCAGAAGAGACCAACTAAACGACTGCTTCACAGGGAAGGGGCCCATAAACTTTGAGCAAAGTTCTAAGGGAGCCATAACCAAAAAGAGGTTAAGAAAGGCTACTCTACACTATGCCATTAATGTATTGTATTGCCTGTAAACATAGTCCATTGCCCTGTTTTAGCAAAACCTTGTCCAATTAGTAAAAATCTATACTCTATGGTTGCAAAGGATGCAGATTTGAGCAGGAATTAGAATGCTCCAGCCCATTTCTCCTGCCTGTATGTTCTGTAAGTACATGACGCATGCAAACTCTATTCAATTGGCTTGCAAGAAACATTCAAACTCTATTGACTCCACAATAACCTGTGAAACAAATCTATTAAGTGCATATAACAACATCCTAAGTCAGAAGATCTGACACAATCTCAGTGAAACACAAAACTACCACCCTCCTCCAAACACCCACACATATACTGTACACACACTATTTTTCACATGATGGCTTTCTTTTCTCTCTCAATAGGCAGCAACTCGAGTTAAGCAAAAAGCTGGGAGCATTGTGTGGTGTCAACCCCATTTGCCATTCTGTGGTTATGCAGCTCATAGCACAACTTCTGGAACTTATTTAAAATGTTTCTGCGAATGACATTCAACTAGTATTTTGCACATGAACATTCGTTTTGGTTGATTTGCATACTTGAAATATCACCTTCACTAATTTGACCAATGACACAAACAACTTTCATTATAAAGGTGTTCAAAAATAACTCTTCTGACTTCTTCAAATGAACTACAAAATATTTTATCCAATACTTTACCAGCAGCTTTGGAACCCACTTTTTAGTTGTTCTTGTAACTAGCAATCTGAAATTTGTGATTTACTGCTTGCTTTTAAATAAAAAAAGATGAATAGTTGTGAAATAGTTGGACTCTTGGCTCTTGGTATGGAGGTCACTGACAGAGAGTCAACAGTACTGTTGTTTACATGATACACATAACTACTTTTCAAAAATGTTTTTTTTCTATTAATTATCAATATTTAACTCTACAATTTGAATGGAATAACAGTTGCTGTAATTTTGGAAAGTGTTTTATTATAACTTCTTTCTTTTGTTCTTTGGAAATTACTTTACTTTAATTACTCTCCAAATGTATTTAGAGTAAGTTTTCATTTGAATAAGATTGTGTGTGAATACTGCAAATGGCTCCGGGATGCAGGGACAGAACTTAAAGAAGCAGGGATGTGTTGAGAAGATTGTTAAAAAGGTTTTGCACCCTCCATAATGTTTGCGACCAAAACAGAATGGCCAGATTACAGTTTGCCAAGAGTATTTAAAAGGGCCTGCAGAATTCTGCAAAAGGGTCTTGTAAACAGATATGAGCAAAATTAACCATGGTGGTGGGGATTGTGGCAAACCATTGTAATGTATAATTACAGGCACACCCATTGGGCAGTTGTACCTGTGACCCTTCCCCTCAGGCTCCCATATAAAGGTGATTGTTCCACAGCGCCCTGCAACTCAGTGCAGGCCAATTGAACAGTAGGGATATGCTATGTTCTCAAGTGAATTAAAGCCTATTGAATTTTCCACAATAGTTTGCTGAGTGATTGATGGTGCATCAGGGATGTTCTGTCCTGGATATGTATGGCTCCCACAGGTACTGGTGTACTTATCTTCATTGATAATGTAATTTCTGATGGTAGTAGCAAAATGAATTCTGAGGTGAATAGAACATCTCATCTGCTCAGGTTTGGGAAAATGTCTCCAAACTCATTGGATGGTGCTTCATCCTATAGCAAGACAATGATTCCAAACATACTGCTAAAGCAACAAAGGAATTTTTCAAAGCTAAAAATTGGAACATTTTTGAATCCAATTGGATTTAAAAGATAGAATTTAAGGGGACAAGCCCCCGAAACAAGCAGGAACAAGAAAGCTGCAGTAGAGGCCTGGCAGAGCATCACCAGAGAAGATACTCAGCACCTGGTGATGTCTTTGAATCACAGACTTCAAGGAGTCATGGTTAGGGAAAACCACAGAGCAAGTTGAAAAAAAAGGTATTAAAATAAAACATAAAAAAGTTGCAAGATAAAAAGTATAAAAACCTGAGGATGGCTCCAAAGAAGGAATGACTACAAAGGCAAGCAAAGAAGAGGTGAAGAAATCACCAGGAAAGAAAAGAGGAAGGCCTTACCAGAGTCCGTGAACCGGAGCTCTCCCAAAGAGGATGGCCTGAGATGCGAAGCGGGCAGTTCGGCGGCGATGTCCCCCAGGGTGGTCTGGAATGTTGGCTTGTGGAGCCTGAAAAAGAAATGGCAGTGCGCATGCGTGGTATGTATACTAAAGAGGACACCGAAGGGAATGGACACCGACAGCAAGATGGTGACTCTATAATGGGAGATGCCATGGAGAAGACAACGATGGAAGCAAAATCAACACGGAGCCAAGGAATGGAGCAAGAGAAAGAAAATCAAGAGGAAGATAAAGATTCTAAAGGAAACAATAATGGCTGAATTCAGTACTATTAAAAAAAAACCATGCAAGAGACAGATGTAAAATACAAAGAATGGAGAATCCTATGACAGAAATGAGAAAGTGAGGTGATGAAATGGAAGGTAGTGAATGAGTTAAGAGAAAATTGGAAGATAGAGATAAGGAGATTAAGAAGACACATGTCTTATTGGTCCAAAAAATTGACATTTTAGAGAATTTCAGCAGAAGTAATAAAATAAAAATAGTGGGCCTGAAAGAAGTGAAGAAGGTGCAGATATAAAAGGATTTATAAAAAGATGGATCCCACAGATCTTGGGAGTAGAAGAACTCCAAGAAAAAATAGAAATTGACAGAGCCCACAGAGAATTGACACATCAGAAACCTTGATCCATACTAATAAACTAGATATAAGCCTCGAACTTTTAAAAAAGTATAAGGAGTTTAATTTAACAAAAACTGTACTATAGAAAAAAGGTTATAACATTATGAAAACAAAGCAAAAATATTATGAATTAGGAGAGAAAACCCACAAAATATTGCCTTGGCAACTAAAAACAGAACAAGCAATACGAACTATCATAGCAACAAGGAAGGAGGATAAACAGATCTCATATAACTCATTAGAGATTAATGGAAATTTAAAACATTTTTATAAGCAATTGTATCAAACTGAAATCCCAGGAAAGAATGTCAAAATAGGTGAATTTTTGTCAAATGTTGAATTACCCCAATTACAATTGGAAGATCAAAATAAATTACTAAAGCTCCTGACAATTACAGAAATACATGATACACTAATGAAATTACCAGGCGAAGATGGATTCCCTACGGAGTTTTATAAGGTATTCAAATATCTATTAATTCTGCCCCACTTAGAGGTAATGAAACAGGTGGAAGAGACCCAGAATTTGCCTGACTCATGTAAAATGGCAATAATCACAGTAATTCCAAAAACAGGAAAAGAACTGTTGACACCGGCTTCATATAGACCGATATCTTTACTAAATACAGATTATAAATTAATTGCAAAATTACTAGCGAATAGATTAACAGACTGTGAACCAAAATTAGTGATGCTAGATCAGACAGGATTTGTTAAAAATAGAAGAGTGGCAGATAATGTCTGTAAATTTATTAATTTAATCCATACAGCACAAATAAATAAAACACCAACTGTGGTACTGGCTCTTGTTGCAGAGAAAGCTTTTCATAGGGTGGAATGGAATTACCTGTTTAAAGTACTACAGAAATTCAAATTACTGTAAAAATGTATTAATTGGATTTAGAGCACTGTATAATGGTCCTTTGGCAAAAGTGGTAACAAATGGATATGTTTCAGACCCCACTTGAAATTGAGTAGGCCAAGAAGACAGGGATGCCTATTATCACCTTCCCTGTTTGCTTTGGCTATAGAACCATTGTCAGAGCTGATATGAAAAGAAACTATGATAAAGGGATACCTAGGTATCAGGATAGAAAATAATTTAAATCATTTGCATAAATTAAATTACCAACTATTATAAAGAAAATACAGGAAGACAGAGAAATGGAAAGATTTACCACTAACTCTAATAGGGAGAGTAAACTGCATCAAGATGAATGTATTTCTTAAATAAATGGGACCCAACAGTATCTGATAGATGTTTTCGATGTAAAAAAGAAATGGGAACAACAATTCATGCAATCTGGACATGTGAGAAAGTAGAAAAATTTTGGGAAGATCTAAATCAGATATTAAATAAAATAACAGAAAACAATATACCAAAGAATCCAGAGATCTTCCTCCTAAGTAACATAAAAAACAAAGAATTTGGAATTGATTTGGAGGATGCACAAAAAAGATTTATTAAGATAGCTCTAGCCGTAGCAAAAAAATGTATTATGTCAACCTGGAAATTGGAAGATAATTTGAAAATACAACAATGGTATATAGAAATGAATAAATGTATTCCATTAGAAAAAATAACATATAGTTTAAGAAATAATATTGAAATATTTGAACAAATATGGGAGCCTTACATGAAACACAATAGCGAAAACCTACCGGGGACATTCACTACCTAAATTAACGGAAAGAGAAGGAAATGAAAAGAATGGACTCAGTGGAATTTCTTGTGTATTTTTATTGAATGACAATATTGTTTGACTGGTTTAATGTATCTTAGATTTTGTACTTTAAATGGACGGGAGGGGGGAGGTAGGGAGGGTGGGATGGGAGGAGGGAGGGGGGGGAGAAAATGGCACTGTATATGTGTGAAAAGGAAAAAGTGTGTATCATGGTTAATGTGATTTATGGTTTGAAAAATAAAAAATTTTAAAAAAAAAGATGAATGTATTTCCACGGCTACAATATCTATTCCAAACACTACCAATTCCTTTGACAGGGGAATATTTTATGAAATTAAATATATTAATACGAAAATTTCTATGGAAGGGTAAAAAATCAAGAGTGGCTTTGGAAAAATTAACATGGATGTACAGTATAAACAAGGAGGATTGCAGCTATCTAATTTCAAAAACTATTACAGGGCAGCACAGTTAAGATATCTATCAGATTTTTATCAGACGGGAGAAAAAGCGGATTGGCTCAAGATAGAATTATGTAAATTAGGAGAAAAGGTCCCTGAACCTTATAAATACAGTAATTCAGGTCCCTGAAAAGGTCTGAACCTAGGAATACTCTATAAATGGGATGAGAAACTGGTGCACATAATAATCTACCAATACTACATCATATGCTAAAAATATGGAAGAAAATACATCTGGAGCGAAAGATGATAAATTATCAAGTACCAAAAATGTTACTAACACAAAACCTATTTATTCCTTTTTATAATAGACCATTTATTTTTTAAGGAATGGGCAAGAAAAGGAATTAAAAGAATAAAAGATTGCTTTTTGGGAAATAATTTATTGACATTTGAACAGTTAAAAAATAAATATGAAATATCACATGGTACAATATTTTCATACTATCAGTTGAAAACTTATTTAAAAGAAAAGTTGGGAACTAGTCTAAGATGACCTGAGAGTAGCTGCTAGGAAACTTAATTACAGACACAGCGATAGTAAAAAAAAATCAAAAACATGTAGAGTAAATTGCAATACAAGGAAAATGATGAAGCTATATATAAACCCAAACAAGGGTGGGAAAAAGATTTAAATATATGAATAAAGAAGGAAGGAACTATGTGCAGGTACCATGATTAATAAAATAAATACTCGGTTTTGTACGATACAATTGGTGACATAGACTATATGTTATACCTCAAAAGTTAAAAGAATGGAATCCAACAATATCGGACAAATGCTTCTGCTGTAAACAAGAAATTGGAACAATTTGGATATGTACAAAAGTGAAAGCTTTTAAACCTAATATTAAATAGAATTACAAAAAAAATAGGATACCAAAAGATCCAAAATTCTTCCTGCTAAACAGCATAAAAGATAAAGGATTGAGTCTAAAATTAGACGGTTCAAAAAAGATTCATTATGATCGCGTTCGCAGCAGCAAAAAAGTGCATAATGATAACTTGGAAAACGGAAGCAACCTTAAAAATACAACGGTACATAGAAATGAACGCGTGTATTCCATTGGAAAAAATTACCTACAATCTAAAAGACAAATATGCTCTTTTTGAACAAATGTGGGAACCATGCATAGAGTATATTAGAAACCGACAATTTCAGACCTCCATCTCTTGAAGTGTTAGGTTACAAGTATGAAAATAATTAAATATGAAATATTGGATGACACAATTTCTTTTTCTTTTCTTTTGTGTTCTTCTATGGCTTATTTATTTTTTCTTCCTTCTTTCTTTCATTTCCTGCTTTAAGTTATAGGGTGTGGGGAGGGTGGGGGGAAAAACATAGAAGATAGGAGCAGGAGTAGGTCATTCGGCCCTTCGAGCCTGCTCCGCCATTCAATGAGATAATGGCTGATCTTAAAAGTTCAGTACCCCATCCCCGCCTTCTCTCCGTAACCCCGAATTCCCTTATACTTAAGAAATATATCTCACTCCCTCTTAAATATATTCAATGAACCTGCCTCTACTGCTCTCTGTGGCAATGAATTCCACAGATTCACCACCCTCTGGGTAAAGAAATTCCTCCTCATCTCGGTCCTAAATGGTTTGACTATTATCCTCAAACCATGGCCCCGGGTTCTGGACCCCCACCATTGGAAACCTCCCTTCTGCATCTATTCTGTCCAGTCCTGCCAGAATTTTATAGGTCTCTATGAGGTCCCCTCTCAATCTTCTAAACTCCAGCGAGTACAATCCTAAATTGCACAATCTTTTCTCATAAGTCATTCCTGCCATTCCAGGTCTCAGCCTGGTGAATCGCCTCTGCACTCCCTCCATTGCAAGAACATCCTTCCTTAGATAATGTGACCAAAACTGCACACAATACTCCAGGTGGGGTCTCACCAAGGCCCTGTACAGCTGCAGTGAGGTATCCCTATTCCTATACTCAAACCCTCTTGATATGAAGGCCAACATACCATTTGCCTTTTTAACCACCTGCTGTACCTGCATGCTCGCCTTCAGTGACTGGTGCACAAGAACCCCTAGGTCTCTCTGCACTTCCGCATCTCCCAATCTATTGCCATTCAAATAGTAATCTGCCCTCCAGTTTGTATTACCAAAGTGGATAACCTCACATTTATCCACATTGTAGTGCATTTGCCATGTATCTCCCTAGTCCCCCAATTTATCCAAATCACACTGGAGCTTTCTGACCCCCTCTTCAGTGCGCACAACCCCTCCTGGCTTTGTGTCATCTGCAAATTTGGAGATATTACATCCAATCCCCTCATCTAGATCATTAATGTAAATTGTGAACAGCTGGGGTCCCAGTACAGATCCCTGTGGCACCCCACTGGTCACCGCCTGCCACTCAGAAAATGAGCCGTTTATCCCAACTCTCTGTCTTCTATCTGCCAGCCAGTTCTCAATCCACATCAGTACTTTGCCCCCAATCCCATGAGCCTTGATTTTGCATACCAGTCGTTTATGTGGGACCTTATCAAAGGCCTTTTGGAAGTCCAGGTACACCATATCCACTGGCTCTCCCCCATCTATTTTACCTGTCACCATCTCAAAGAATTCCAATAGATTTGTCAAGCACGATTTACCTTTTGTAAATCCATGTTGACTCTGTCCGATCCCTTCTCTGCTAGTCATATGCTCCGCTATTATATCCTTAATAATGGATTCCATCATTTTGCCCACTACTGATGTAAGGCTCACCGGCCTATAATTCCCCACTTTTTCTCTACCCCCCTTTGTAAATAGTGGGGTAACATTAGCTACCCTCCAATCCATGGGTACCGATCCTGAGTCTATCGAGTTCTGGAAAATAATTCTTAAAGCATCTGCTATCTGAATGTCCACTTCCTTAAGTATCCTAGGATGTAGATTATCAGGCCCTTGGGATTTATCGGCCTTCAATCCCTTCAATTTCCCCAAGACCATGTCCTTAGAGATACTGATTTCTTTCAGCTCCTCCCTATGTTTAGTCTCTATGTTTCCCAACATCCTTGGGAGGTTATTTGTATCCTCTCTTTTGGAAACAGAACTAAAGTAAGAATTTAATTGGTCTGCCATTTCCTTATTCCCCATTATATATTCCCCTGATTCTGACTGCAAGGGACCTACTCTGGATTTCACCAATCTTTTCCTCTTGACATATCTATAAAAGCTTTTGCAGTTGGTTTTTATGTTTGCCGCAAGCTTACTTTCGTAATTTATTTTTACCCTCTCGATTAATCCCTTTGTCCTCCTTTGCTGCATCTTGAACTGTTCCCAGTCTTCGGATTTGGTACTTTTTTTGGTCATTTGATATGCTCTCTCTTTGGACCTAATGCTGTCTCTTATTTCCCTTGTTATCCACGGTTGAGTCACCTTTTTTGGTTTATTTTTATGCCAAAAACGCACATAAACGATTTCTGCAATTCTTCCATTAGATCTGTGAATGCTTTCCATTGTCTATCCACCATCAACCCCCCCATAAACACCACCGTCTCATACCATCATAATTCCCTTTATTTAAATTCAGGACCTTAGTCTTGGTTTTAATTTCTTCACTCTCTTTTTTTTTAAATTTTTTATTTTTCACACCATAAATCACATTAGCCATGATATACACTATTTCTTTTTCACACATATACAGTGACTTTTTCTCCCCCCCCCTCCCTCCTCCCAAGCCACCCCCCCACCCCCCCCCTCTCATCCATTTTAGGTATACAATCTAGGTTGCATTAAGCCAGTCAGACAATGTTGTCATTCAACAAAATTACACCAGAAATTCTACTGAGACCATTCTTTTCTTTCCTTCTCCTTCCATCAACTTAGGTAATGTTTGTCCCCGGTAGGTTTTCGCTATTGTATTTAATGTAAGGCTCCTATACTTGTTCGAATATTTCAATATTATTTCTTAACTTATATGTTATTTTTTCTAATGGAATACATTTATTCATTTAAATTTAGTAGTTTCTTCCTTTTTAATTTGGTTATGTATTCCATTAATATTTAAAGACATATAGTTCAGCGTAGCCCTTTTATATTTTGTTTATCTTCTCTTTCCGTTTTTCCATCATTACCTTTCCTCCTTTTCCATTTCTGTTTTCTTATTTTCAACTCTTTATAAGACAACATTCCTACAACATCCAACATTTTCCTTATTCTCCTATTTCTATCTTATTTATCCCCAATCTCCCCTTCACCTCCTGAGTTGTCCTTTATCCCTTGTCGGACAACCACATCTCCCCTCTCCATTTGGATTTGCGAATCCACTCGCAAGCGTCAACTGATTTTGCAGTGACCGCTATTTCCCCCCACCCCGCCCCCCCCAGAAAAGATTTCACTTTTCATATGTCACAAAGGTCACTCTTTTAATTCCCTCCTTATTCTCTCTATTCCATTACCTTCCCTTATTAATTCTTGTCTATACTATCTATATTTTCCTCTAAGTACAGATACATTCACGTATGCACATTGTCTCTATTCACTCTTATACTTCTTTACCCGCATACATATCAATCGTGATCATTTTTACTCTCATTACCCGTCTTCATCCCTCAGTCTATTTTTGTCTTTACCCACATACATATCAATCGTGATCATTTTTACTCTCATTACCCATCTTCCTCCCTCAGTCTATTTTTGTAATTGTTCTGCAAATTTTCGTGCTTCTTCTGGATCCGAGAATAGTCTGTTTTGTTGTCCTGGAATAAATATTTTCAATACCGCTGGATGCTTTAGTATAAATTTATACCCTTTCTTCCATAAAATCGCCTTTGCTGTATTGAACTCTTTTCTCTTCTTTAGGAGTTCAAAACTTATATCTGGATAAATGAAGATTTTTTGCCCTTTATACTCCAGTGGCTTGTTGCCCTCTCTTTTCTTCACTCTCCATGTCGAGTGAGAATTCGATCATATTGTGATTGCTCCTACCCAAAGGGCCTCGTAAAACAAGATTGCTGATTAGCTACTTTTCATTGCATAATACCCAGTCTAAAATGGCCTGCTCCCGAGTTGGTTCCTCGACATATTGGTCTAGATAACCATCCCATAAACATTCAAGGAATTCCTCCTCCTCAGTATTTTTACTAATTTGGCTAGTCCAATCTATATGTAAATTAAAGTCTCCCATGATGACAGTTGTTCTCTCATTGCACGCTTCTCTAATTTCTCTTTTTATGCCTTCCCTCACCTCTACATTACTATTTGGAGGCCTATATACCACCCCCACTAACGTTTTCCGCCTCTTGCTATTCCTCAGTTCTACCCATATAGATTCCGCATCTTCCGAGTTAATATCCTTCCTATCAATCGTGTCGGTCCCTTCTCTCACCATCAATGCTACCCCACCCCCTTTTCTTTCTTGCCGATCCCTCCTAAATATTGTATACCCCGGAATGTTAAGTTCCCAGGCTTACCCACCTTGCAGCCATGTTTCTGTAATCCCAATCAAATCGTATTTGTTTGTCTCAATTTCCACAGCCAATTCATCTACCTTGTTCCGAATGCTTCTTGCATTAAGATATAAAGCCTTCAGATTTGCTTTTTTCACCCTCCTTGCTCTTTCTGATTTTTTACTTTCACTGCCTAACCTAACTTTTCCTATTTTATCTTTCCTGTCCTTTGCCCTATCATACACCATCCGACGGCTGTACCAAACCTAGCTGCCAATATATTGACGCCTTTTGGGTTTAGGTGTAACCCATCCTTCTTGTAAAGGTCATGCCTTTCCCAAAAGAGATCTCAATGGTCCAAGAAGCCAACACCCTGTCTTTTACACCAGCCCCTCAGCCACACATTCATTTTCTTAACCTTCCATTTTTGTCCTCAGTTGCACTTGGCACAGGTAGCAATCCAGAGATCACCACCCTGGCGGTCTGTTTCTTAGTTTCTGTCCTAGCTTGCTGTAATCCTTTTTCAGTACCTCCTCCCTCTTTTTATCTATGTCATTGGTACCCACATGTACCAAGACATCAGACTGCTCGCCCTCTCCTTTTAGAATACTCTGGACCCGATTTGAGATATCCCGTACCCTTGCACCAGGGAGTCATCACACCATGTGGGTATACCTATCTGGCTCACAGAATCTCTTGTCTGTACCTCTGACAATGGAGTCCCCAATGACCACTGCATTCCTCCTTTTGTACCACTGTGCCAGGCTCAGTGCCAGCGACTTGGTCACTGCGGCCAGCTTCTATCAGGTCATCTCCCTCAGCAGCATCCAACACAATATACCTGTTGCTGAGAGGGGTAGTCACAGGTGTGCTCTCCATTTTCCAGGCATTTTTCTTCCCTCCCCTGACAGTTACCCACTTACCTGACACATCGGGTCTCGGGGTAACTATCTCCCTGAAAGTTGAATCTATTAACTCCTCACTCTCCCTTACCAGCCGCAGGTCCTCAAGCTGCAGCTCCAGATCCCCAACTCGGTGCACCTGACGCAGATGTGGCTATTTGGGAGGGTGGATCTCACCCATGGTTCCCACATCTGACACCCAGTACAAAGCACTAACCCCATAGGCATGACTGAGTTAAAATAATGCTGCTTACCTTTCTCCTTGCCTGCTTTCGCCTAAGCCTGTTGAGCCAAAGCCTGGAAGTCCCACTCCTTCGCCGCGTCGCTCGCTCGCCGGGCCGCTCGCCAGACCGCTCACCTCACCGGGCCGCTCACCTCTGCTCACTGGAAAGAGGTATCAGTGCCCCAAGACTCGCACCACCAGGTTCGAAGGGGGAGAAAAATGAAAATGTCACTGTGTATATTTTAATACTAAATATTTGTAATATATTGTTACTGTCGTGGTTCATGGTGAAGTATTAATTAAAAATTTATTTAAAAAAGCATTCATTGCATGCAAAGGATATGCAGCAAAATACTAAGTGTGACTACTTCAATCTAGAGCACTAGAGTTGGCAGAGTAGTTAGTGCAACGCCTTTACAGCACCAGCAATCCGGACCACTCCGGTTTCCTCCCACCATTTGAAATGCACCAGGGGTTGTAGGGCAATTGGGTGTAAATTGGGAGGCATGGACTCGTAGGCTGAAATGGTCTGTTACCGTGCTGTATGTCTAAATCAAAATTAAACACCATTGCTATGGCTCAAATATTGTGGTGTCCTGAAATGAAGAGACAATGTATAAAAAAGTGTTGTCATTTCTACATGGTCAAAATAAAATGCATGTCAATAATTTTGAATAAAATCTGGAATGTGTATTTTAATCACATGAATTTTTTGATTACAAATTTAAAACTGTGGAGGACAGGGGCAAATAAAGGAAAATGTGTCTGTGCCAAACATTATGGAGGGCACTGTTTGTGGAACTCTTGTCTTCATAAGCATTAACTGAGAATACACTAAGGAAATTATACTAAATATTTCAAAACACTCATTAGACCCCTGCTGGATGATATGTCCATTTCTAGACATAAAACTGGAAAGAATGTTTAAACATTAAGGAAGAGTGTCGATATTACTGAAATGGTACTAGAAATGAGAGTTTTCAGAAATGTGGAGGGAGTATAGAAGATGAGGTTGTTCGCCTTGGAGCAGGAAGTGTGGTTATTAAATTCTGTTAGGGCTCTGGAAGATTCTGCTGACTGTTATAGCTGATGAATATAGGAGCTTTGACCAAAGAAGTTTATTCCACTCCAGCAGCAAGCAACTCTGAAGGCATATTGCAGTATATGCATGGATAAGCCATGACTGATCACATGGCATTTTACATAGCAATATACAAGAATATCACAGAAGGTTGGAGGGAAAATTATTGGAATAATTCAAAATCAAACAGCTTTTATAGAGTAAATAAAGAGAATTTGTTTCCAGTGGCAGATGAGCTGTTAAGCAGAGGATGCAAATTTAATATAATTGAAAACCAGAGCAAACATGAGAAGATTATGCAGCAATACAGAATGTTCTCCCTGAAAGTATGGTGGAAAAATATCCATTAGTATGGTATAACTGTATTTTTGCTGTACTTTAGAATGTAAAATGTGTGAATGTGAGATGCAATGACAAAATTGTACATGTAAATACACTTGGGATTTAACTAAGTTTTCAATAAAGTGTTAACACATGTTCTGAAGCTCCTAATGTCTCCTAGAGTTTATTTAATGCACCGGTCACACCTCTACAAATATATAATTCACACTACCACCAACAGCAGGTGGATACAGGTGGGAGGGTAGAAAAGAGCTGAGAAGTGGCCAGTCATTTTAATTTCACACACCATTCCCACAATGATATGTCTATCCATGGCCTCATGCACTGCCAGACCGAGGTTACGCACAAATTGGAGGAACAACACCTTATATTTCATCTCAGATCTCTCCAACCAGATGGTATAAAAACTGACTTCTGTTAAATCTCCCCCACATCTTTCTTTCTCTATCCCCATCTTCTTTTCTCCAGCTCCCCATCCCCTTCCTTTCCCTCTCCGATCCAAGAGCTACCCCCTTTCTCCCATCACATCTCAGCCTTTTTCTCTTCTACCCTCCCACCTGTATCCACCTATGACCTCATACCTGTTAGCCTGTGCACCTCCCCTGCCCCTTCATCCCTCCTCACCTCTCCTTCCTCCATGTCCCCATACTTTTATATTCAGGCCCCTGTCTATTTTTGCTCATACCCTGATGAAGCGCTCAGGTCTGAAACATTAGTTACTCTGAGTTTCTATGAATGCTGTGTGATCTGCTGAGTTATTCCAGCACATTTGTGTATTGCACAGGTTACAGTCATTGCTTGCTGCCTTGAGGTGGGGCATTAGGTTTGCATTAAAAATACATACTGAAAGGTAAAGTGTCCCAGAGAAAGAGATCAAACATGTTAAAGAAGAGGTAACCATGTAATTGTTAGGCACAGAGCTTTCATAATAATTAAGTGAACTAATGATAAATTAATCTGTCAGCCTTTACAAGATGTTATTGCATGATGGCCAAGAAATAAACATTCAAGGTACCTGCTATCTGGTTAAGTCCACACTGTCAAATAAAGTGGATTGAACCAGACAATTTAGAGGGTCCTTAGCAGGTAATTTAGCAGTGTGAAAGATCCCAACCAGCTCTACCAGATACTATTAGTAAAGTCAGTGCCTGCGTGCGTGCGTCATTCTGGTAGTTTTAATATTAGTGTAGTTATATTTCACAGGTGGCCGGTGGGGCGACTGGTAGGGCTGTCAGCATGTATCGGTGATTACATCACAGATTATCTCAAAATTACTTATAATACAATGTAAATGTTATGTTATTCTTCTTTACCCAGTATAATCACAGAACATTCATTAGTGCTCAGCCTAATGTCCTCTCAATTCCCAAGTTTGAACAGTCTGAAGCCCACTGCAATAGATTTTCCAACAGTCTTTTAAATATTGCATGCATAAGTATTACTAAATTGTGCATGTATTTTCCCATGCTCTTTTATACATTGAGCATTTATATGCTTTATTTCCGCTATGATTTCACTGCCCCGTGAGTATGTAATACATCACTCAGGACATCAACACTGGATTCGAGATATCCACATGAACCAGTGTGTCCAGTGTGAACGGCTAACCAGGTCGTTTCTAGGAGGGTTGTGTTGGAATCTAGGGGTTAAAACAGTATGAAATAAATGATTAATCAATAAGTTTATTTGTACTGCATGAGTCAGGGAAAGAGGAATGTGGCTAAGTGGCTGTCACAGCATGGAGCAAAGTTGGCTGAACAAAATTGGCTGCTCCCAAGATACAGGGAGAGGATATGCATAAAACGATTTAGGAGGAATGCTCAACTGAAGGAGGTGGGAAGTAGCACAGGAGACACAGGCCAGATCAGAACAAAGAATGGCCCACAAGAATCAAAGGGAATGGAAAACCAGTCTAGGAGGAAGATTAAGGCACGAGGAGGTGTTAAAGAGAACAGCAGAAATTGGCCAGACAGGGACCGAATGGTGATTAGAAATATCTGGGGATGAATTAATTTCAGATCTAAACAACAGGATAGTCTGGCCTGGAGGATTAACATGGGAATGCTACACCCCAGAAATCTGCAAAACAGGAGATGACTTGTGATAACCCTTATGCAAAAAGATCTAGCAGGGAAAACAACTTTTGTTCTGTGTGATAAGATTGACCTATATAAACTGTGCCAACTGGACAATAGGGGTCAGTCTCGGGGAGTAGCTCACTGGCAGGTGACCTATGAACTAACAGACTGACCCAGAGCTCTGTTAAGTTTTATTCTTGTGCTGTGCTGTGCTGTGTGGTGTAATAAACTGACTGTTGAACCGAATACCTTCTCCTATCACTTCATTCAACGAACGCGCTGGACTCAGTTCACACATAGACTAAATTAAGAGTAAATAAATTAAAGCCAGAGTCCAACAATTTGGTGACCCCGACGTGATGAAGATGGAGAAGTGACGGAAGAAAAGATACGAAACACCGGTCGATTGTGGTGTGATGATAACAACAAGTGACCATTCAACAGAGTGAGGTAAGCAGACGCCTGTTCAAACGAAGTTCTGCTATTGGCAAAGATAAAATTGTGCGTTGTCACTACTCTGCAAAAGACCTAGTTAAAGACAAGAATAAAACAAAAGGAGGTTGGAATCCCTCTACGGAGGTTGAGGTCCCTCTAGGAAAAGGAGGTTGGAATCCCTCTACGGAGGTTGAGGTCCCTCTAGGAAAAGGAGGTTGGAATCCCTCTACGGAGGTTGAGGTCCCTCGAGGAAAAGGAGGTTGGAATCCCTCTACGGAGGTTGAGGTCCCTCTAGGAAAAGGAGGTTGGAATCCCTCTACGGAGGTTGAGGTCCCTCTAGGAAAAGGAGGTTGGAATCCCTCTACGGAGGTTGAGGTCCCTCTAGGAAAAGGTTGGAATCCCTCTAAGGAGGTTGAGGTCCGGTTGGAATCCCTCTAAGGAGGTTGAGGTCCCTCTAGTAGAACGGGGTTGGAGCCCCTTGTAGCAATCTCGAGAGGTAGATTTAGACACTTGGCCAAGTAGTATAAGGTGTATTGTGTTATAGTTATTTGTTTCTATAGTGTGTAATAAGCATTTGTTTAAGAATCGTGTACCATAGTAGTGTATAATAAGTATCTGTATAAGGTGTATTGTGTTATAGTTATTTGTTTCTATAGTGTGTAATAAGTATTTGTTTAAGAATCGTGTACCATAGTAGTGTATAATAAGTATCCGTATAAGGTGTATTGTGTTATAGTTATTTGTTTCTATAGTGTGTAATAAGCATTTGTTTAAGAATCGTGTACCATAATAGTAATAAGTATCTGTATAAGGTGTTCGGCATTTAACTGTTTTTTCATGCACGCTGGTATTGTTGCTGTGTATATCACTGTATTACTCTCGATGTTTTAAGTACTTCTGAAAAAGGGGTAGCAGAGGTTACAGATTGTACTGTTTTACAGGGTAGAGAGGGCATAGAGGCAAGGTATTTAGAATACGGATCAGGGAAACACAGTGGGGATAGGCAGTCACACAGTGAGGCATCAGTGTACACAGACTAACCGCAAAACAAACAATGTACATTTCACACAAAGGGGGAAACTAACAAGCTAACCACAAAACAAACAATAGACACTTCACACAACCACGAGACACATAATCCCCCACCTGGCTCTCTCTCTCTGATCATCCCTGAAGGGGAACACCTGTTTTCAGGGAGCTGCTGGTCATCTGGTGGTTATATAACGTGGAAAGGGGCGAAGTAGAGTGCAGGGTGTCAAAATCCTACCAGGAGAGAGAGCCAGGGAGTACGAGGTCTAAAGGGATAAAAATCGGAACAGAGATGGAAGGAGTAATAAGGGATGTAGGGCAAGAGTTCGGGGAAGACAGAGGAGTTCCCCCATCTGTAGACAGACAGTGGGAAAATACAAGGAATCAATTACTGGGAGGATGACCGAAGGGAGAGGAAGGACAGGCTAGGGAACGGTACGAACAGATTTGGAAAGAGCTTCAGAGTCAGGGGAAGGTACCACGAGGGTTTGAAAAAATCCGGCTGTTACTGTACTTAGGAGAAGCAGAGAGGGAAGCATGATCACACACAGAAGACAGGGTCAGGAGAACCCTCGCTTCCCTTTGGGATATGCGTTGCGGGAAAGGGGGGAAGTACGGCTTCCAGAAAGATATAGACAGATGCCGCTAATTTATGAGGGTCCGCAAATTGGGGAAAGGTATCAACCCTTCTCATTCACTGACATGAATTGTATTTTGGACAAAATGCCACCTCCGACTGAGGGAGGTGGAGCGTGGATGGGAAAGTTCTGCCAATTTACGATGGGACATAAGATAGCCATAGGGGATTGGAGAGCATTATTGGGGAAACAGCTTGGGCTGTGGGAGATTCAGCAGGTAGAAATGATCGCAGGAATCACTAGGTGCCTCGATGCTGAGCCATTTGCCAACCATGCTACGGCAATAGGAGGGGCAATGCGGGATAAGTTTCCCGTTCCCCCCGGTGTCATGCAGTCCCTGACTTTTTCCATAAAGGATGATGAGGAGATCTCTACTTTTTTGAGTCAGTGTAAGGAGAATTGGACCAATAAAGCAGGAGTACACCCGGCCGCAGATCCCTTGCAGACTACTCTCTTTAGGGCTGCAGTAACAAGCGGACTGCCAGCTGTTGTGAGGGAGACGTTAGATAATAACCCTGATATTCCTGGCTGCTCGAATGAGCAATGGGAAAAATATTTGACCCATCACCTGAAACGTTACAGGGCTAAGCAAAAGGAGGACAAACAAACTACGGAGTCTGGCAACTCCTTAAGCTTCAATTGGCAGAGGCTAGGCAAAAGGCAAATGAGGAAAAAAAGATTTCCTCAAAGGGTGCGAACCAGATGATTCAGCAGCCACCGCAGCCACCACAAGGGAATGATACTAATTGGCACCCGGCCCCATATTGGGCACCGGGTCCCACCGATGGGGGCAGAATGGGAGGTCCAATGGGGGGATTCCGAGTAAGAGGGAGAGTTCGGAGTGCTCCACGAAGGCAGCCAGCCGTATGTTTTGGATGCGGTCAGCCAGGACACTTGAAGAGAGACTGTCCCCTAGTTTGGGAGCCTCGGGACCCGGGGGCAAGGGGCTATGGACCACCACAACAGGAGCCTTGGGTCCAGCCCCAGAGATCGTCAGTGCCACCCCTGGTACATCAGGCACCCTATGCGGCTCTAGCTCCGAGGAGACAATTCCCTTTGCTGACAGAGGAGGAGCAATATTGCCCACAGTGACAGAGCCCGAGTACCCACGAGCAGGCTAGGTTGGCAGACCCTTTCCTGCAGATGAAAGTCATGGACATGAAAGTATCGTTTTTAGTGGATACAGGAGCCAGGTTTTCAACACTCACTGGCGCTGAGTTCCAAGATAAAACATCATCCTCTAGCGTCCAGCTGATAGGGTTCTCGGGTACACCAGAACATCTGCCGTTTTCTACACCACTAGTCACTTCTGTGGCAGGACAGACTTTTACACATCAGTACATTTTGTCAGCCAGGTGCCCTACCAATCTCTTGGGCAGAGACCTGTTGGTCAAGTGCGGAGCATCGATCCTTTGTGGACCCAGCGGAATAGAGGTCACCTTTCCAAATGGATATTCTATGAACTGTTCAGTAACTACACTGCATTCCGGTTCTCAGATGTTGTTGGCGGCAGCTGGAGGATCCGCATCGGAGGGACTATGGGCTGACATTTACTGGGGGCTGTTGCAACCAGAGGACCCACAGAAGGGAGGGCTGCTAAAGCTTTATAATCAATGGAAGCCGTGGATCCAGACGTTACACCCGTATACCCCTCCCTCGGACCCCCCCATATGACCCTCTTTTACGATAGGGATGGGGATGAAATGTATCAGCATGCCTTTTATGAAGAGGTAGAGGGCAGGCAATGGGAAATTAATTCGGACTACATAGTGATAGGAAAGGAGGGAGTGGCCGCTGCGGTGGCACTGACATCTGAACAGCTGGAATGGTATGAGATGGCAGGTGAGGCCATTCCTCATGTCACCCTTGCAATTGGCACTACTCATCAGGCAAAAGATTTGAGACCGATGTGTCGGAACTTGAAGTCCCTAAGGGACTGGTCTGACACCCAAATACCGACAGTGCAGTTCTCCTCATCTGCTCAGGCATACAGAATTTGGTCCATTACATATGATCAAGTCCTCCTTGAGCATAGACAGATTGAACGATTTCATGGTAGGGAGAAGATGGATCACCCCGACTCAGCCCCTATGCTAGACTGAGAACCTGTGGTCAGTGGGATCAGCAGATGTGGGTTTTTGTCAGCAGGTTGATCCCATAACCTTCGAACTGTCAGATTACACCCCTATTTGGCAGATGCAGTATCCCCACAAACCTGAAGCTGAGGAAGGTTTGGCAAAGACCATTGATGGCCTTATGTATTCAGGGGTGTTGGAACATTCGCGTTCTAGTTGGAATACACCCATTTTACCGGTTCCTAAACAAGACACGGGCAAATATCGGATGGCCCATGACTTAAGGCGCATCAATGGTATTGTGAGAACACCCACAGTTCCAGTACCAAACCCATATACTGCCATGACTGCTTTAACCCCTAACCACAAGTGGTTCTCTTGCATTGATTTAGCGAATGCTTTCTTTTGCTTGCCGCTGGCAGAACCATTAAGAGATGTGTTTTCATTCACGTATAGAGGAAGAAAGTTGCGGTATACTAGGCTTCCGCAGGGCTTTATCTTATCTCCAGGAATTTTTAATCAGGTATTGAAAGAACAGCTGGGGGGGCTAGCACTGCCAGGTGGGGTAGTTCTGATCCAGTATGTAGATGACATCCTATTAGCAGCACCTGATCATGCTTCCTGTTTGGAGGCCACCTGTCTCCTGCTAGTGCAGCTGTTTAAGGCAGGCTTTAAAGTCTCTCGCTCAAAGCTGCAATGCTGCAGGCAGGTGGTCACCTTTTTAGGGAGAATGGTCTCAGCGAAAGGCACAGGGATTTCCCCGGCACATCAAACACTAATACTACATCATCCAAAACCAAAGACAGTAAAGGAGATGCTTTTGTTTTTGGGTTTGTTAGGTTATAGTAGGCAGTTTATCCCATCGTATGGTGAGTTGACACATCCACTGCGAACTTTGGTGAATGAGCAGGGGATGAGGAATCTGGGAGCTACACTTGATTGGACTGCACAGGCTGAGATGAGTTTTATTCTATTGAAGCAAGCTCTTACAACAGCTATAGATTTGGCGATTCCAAATTATAAACTACCTTTCTTTTTGGATGTTTCTGAAAAAGCACACACAATTGATGGTGTTCTTTTTCAGAAAAAAGGGGGTGGAAGATGTGTGCTCATGTATGGGAGTATCACACTAGACCCAACGGAAGACAGACACCCACCATGTACAAGACATGCAGCAGGAGTAGCAAAGATTCTACAAAAGGTGGCACACATAGTAATGGGACATGGCCTGACAGTATTAACAACACATAGTATTGTAGCATTTGTGAGCTCCACAGCATTTACAATGACTTCGTTAAGGCAGACGAGACTAGAAAAGATCCTGAATGCTCCAAATGTTACGTTTACCCATGAAGGCATTAACATGGCAGAAAATAGTGGAGAGGATGAACCAAACAATAAAAGGTAAGATCGGGAAAGTACAGGCACGGACCAAACTAAATTGGGTGGATGCGTTGCCTCTGGCATTAATGTCAATAAGGAGTTCGGTAAGTTCTGTGACAGGATTCACTCCATATGAACTACGAACGGGGCACCAGTTCCCGGGACCGGGAGCCGGAAGTCAGACTACGAAGAATGAGGTAAGTTCAATGGGATGCAAGCTGTATTATGATAAACTAACGGCTCTGGTGTCAGATTTTTCACAACAGGTCACAAGTCACAACAGAGAAGGGGAAACACCGATACCTTCAGTCGCGGAGTGGATTCTGCTAAAGGTCATCAAGAGAAAGTGGTCGGAGCCCAGGTGGACAGGACCCTACCGAGGGGTGGAGAGGACGTCCCATGCGGTTCGACTACAGGGAAAAGGCGAGACGTGGTATCATTGGAGTCAGTGTGCAGCCACGGACCCACCAGCACGGACACTGGAACAGATTCGTACGGCGGCGACTGAGAACCTGTGAGCAACTACGGACTCAGAACTTTCTGAATGGGTCCCTTTAAAGAACATATTGGACTCCGGGGACTGTTGATGGTAGAATCTATTGTTGTTTAAAAATCGATGACAATGGGCAAGCAGTAAAGGAGATTTCTTCAGGTATTCGCAAATTAGCTCACGTCCCGGTTCAGACCTGGCGACCCTTGGGCAGCGCATGGCTGGGAAATTTGTTCTCTGGAGACTGGGGATGGATACATACTATAGTGCTAGTTGCTGGATTTGTGGTTTTGGCGTTGATTCTGATCCCATGCATCCTTCCCTGCCTCCAGTGCCTCATTCAACGAGCGCTGTCACAGAGAGACATCCCCAGACCCCAAGGCATGTATTTGTCCCTACTGCCCTCTCAAGAGTGTAATGATTACAAGGGATCAGAAATGCCAACCCTGGCATGTAACCCGGATTTCTCTATCTAATAAGTTAACTGGTGGTTGGTCTCATTTTCATGAGACCAAAAGGGGGACTGTTGGAATCTAGGGGTTAAAACAGTATGAAATAAATGATTAATCAATAAGTTTATTTGTACTGCATGAGTCAGGGAAAGAGGAATGTGGCTAAGTGGCTGTCACAGCATGGAGCAAAGTTGGCTGAACAAAATTGGCTGCTCCCAAGATACAGGGAGAGGATATGCATAAAACGATTTAGGAGGAATGCTCAACTGAAGGAGGTGGGAAGTAGCACAGGAGACACAGGCCAGATCAGAACAAAGAATGGCCCACAAGAATCAAAGGGAATGGAAAACCAGTCTAGGAGGAAGATTAAGGCACGAGGAGGTGTTAAAGAGAACAGCAGAAATTGGCCAGACAGGGACCGAATGGTGATTAGAAATATCTGGGGATGAATTAATTTCAGATCTAAACAACAGGATAGTCTGGCCTGGAGGATTAACATGGGAATGCTACACCCCAGAAATCTGCAAAACAGGAGATGACTTGTGATAACCCTTATGCAAAAAGATCTAGCAGGGAAAACAACTTTTGTTCTGTGTGATAAGATTGACCTATATAAACTGTGCCAACTGGACAATAGGGGTCAGTCTCGGGGAGTAGCTCACTGGCAGGTGACCTATGAACTAACAGACTGACCCAGAGCTCTGTTAAGTTTTATTCTTGTGCTGTGCTGTGCTGTGTGGTGTAATAAACTGACTGTTGAACCGAATACCTTCTCCTATCACTTCATTCAACGAACGCGCTGGACTCAGTTCACACATAGACTAAATTAAGAGTAAATAAATTAAAGCCAGAGTCCAACAGTTGGCAGTGGGAAAGGTAGGAAAAAAGGCAGTGGTGAGAATTATCTTGGCTGAGAAGAACAGAAACAGAAAGTAAAATCAGTGTGGGTGGAGATAAAGGTCAAAGAACTCTAAAGGTGTAGTTTACATTCCCAAACAATGATAACATTATCATAAAAAAAGCTGGTTAAAAATGCAATACATTATCACAGCATTCTGTGTATATCAAAATGCTTCATGTAGTTTGAAGGATGCACTGCAGAATGCATTTGTAGCCCCTTTTTCATTGGCACATTGTCCCAGGAATAAACAAACTGGGACAGGGTCCAGTGGAAAAAGGAAACAGTCAGCACGCCAGCGTTATTTCACGCCGGGGATTGATGGCCTCTATCCTTACTCGTATCCCTGGCGCCAACTGATGGCGGGCTGATTCAACCAGTTAAAAAAACTGGCCATTTCCTGTTGAAGGTAGTCTCTCCAATCTCCGGGGATAAGTAGTGTTCGGTGAAAAAAAACCCAGTACTAGTTAATGATGGTTCAGTGGAAACACCACAAATGGCTTCCAAATCCTGAGGCACCGCTCAGCCAATTAATTGGGATGCCAGTGGAAAAGAATGCGGGTATTCCCAGATCCTCCCACTGTCAATTGTCCCTGGTGTATGGATGGGTGGTAGAATGAGAAGAGAATAAGAAACTGTGAGAGATGAGTAAAACTAATATGAAAATATGAGAGATGAATAAAGCCAGTATGAATAGGATAAGGGTAGATAATAGAATGTAGGAAGTTAGTCTGAATAAGATAAGGGTCTTCTAGCCTTAGACAGAGTCAGCAAGTTCCCCATATAAGAGTTAGTTAAGCCCTGAGGGTTGGGAAGGTGTAAATAAGGACAAAGGCAGGTTTGTCAATAAGGACAATGACATGATGGGACACAGACAGGATACCCCCCTGGTCCTCCAAGTTCACAGAAACAGCACTTAGGCAGACAGGATTGCCTAATGCCAAACTCATCCAGGAGGCAGAAGAATGTAAGGGGGAGGGGGTACTTCTATACTGAAATCAGCTGTATAAATGTTGGGTGAGTCCCAGTGTGTGTGTGTATTCCCAGGGTAAGGGGAAGCACCCAACTTTGCATTGTTGTATAATAAATGTTCTTTGTTCTCAATTTTTGTCTCGAGCAATTTCTGTGAAGGTACTTCTGTTTCTCACAGAAACTGAAACATGTCGGATTAGTTCTTTGATGATCAGGGATTCAGTAAGCTGAAGGACATTTTACAATGAATGCTGTATGACACTAAAACAGTTATGATCTTTCAAAAAAAAAATTTACTTAGCAAAAGTCCTACCACAAAGATTAATTTAATATGCCTTCTCCAGGAAGGAGAGTAATTATTCTGCGATCAGTTGTGGAAAGTATGTTGGCATATTTGAGGAAAGGTGTGCTTATAGGGAATAATACCAAGTGTCGCCGAGAATGTCCTCCCAGAATCACAGTGCGGCTTTCGCGCAAACAGAGGAACTACTGACATGGTCTTTGCCCTCAGACAGCTCCAAGAAAAGTGCAGAGAACAAAACAAAGGACTCTACATCACCTTTGTTGACCTCACCAAAGCCTTCGACACCGTGAGCAGGAAAGGGCTTTGGCAAATACTAGAGCGCCTTAGATGCCCCCCAAAGTTCCTCAACATGAAGAAAGAACGAAGTTGACCCAGGAGCCTGATTTGAACATCCATGAGGATCCTGTACCATGTTCATCCTCATCCCTGGTCCCCATGATCTCTCAGAGACTTGGTTGATTATAGCCTTTAAAGTGGGGAAGGAAATATAACGGAGGGGGGTGGAGCCTGTGCATGGGCCCAGGACAAGGAGGAGCGCCATAGATGGCGGGCGGGCCGCCCAGGGAGTTGCGCGGTCACCTCTGACCCCGGCGCGTCACGCAAAGGCGCCGGATTCGAGCCGCGGCTCCATCGACCGCCACAGCGTCAAAGCGATGTTGACCAGCGGCCGGGATTCGCCTTAACCGCAAGTCCTCGAATGAACGGCGGGCGGCAGCGGACCCTGTTCCAGAGCTGGGGCACCCAGTCGAGCTCGTCGCAGCCCCGCGCTGACAGGAGGCCGGAGGTGGGCCTGCAGGCCGAGGGCAGACGGCGGCCGGGAGATGCGGGCGGCGCCGCCGCGGCCGCGCAGGACGGCTTCGAGGAGGGCGAGGATGACGACGTGCTGCTGGTGGCGGTCTTCGAGGCAGAGCGGGGCCTGGACAGCGGCGGGCCGAGTTCCAGCAGCCGGCGGGCTGAATCCCGGGCTGCCCTCCCAGGCTTCGACCTGTCTTCTGGGGACATGTGGATTTACCCGACCAATTGGCCGCTCCGCACCTACCAGTTCGATATGGTCCGCGCCGCGCTCTTCCACAACACGCTGGTTTGTCTGCCCACCGGCCTGGGCAAGACCTTTATCGCTGCCGTGCTGATGTACAACTTCTACCGCTGGTATCCCACGGGGAAAATTGTGTTCATGGCCCCGACCAAGCCCTTGGTCGCTCAGCAGATCGAAGCTTGTTATAAAGTGATGGGCATCCCGCAGAGCCACATGGCAGAGATGACAGGTGATTGTTCATGGGAGATGGTGTGAACATCTGCCACCAGGCTTCCTGTTCGGGCGCCTGCCTACATTTAACCTCATGGTTATGGATTTTAATTTTTGCTATATAAAGTACACCAGCATTGTTGATGAAGGGAAAGCTGTGGATGTTGTCTATTTGGACTTTAGTAAAGCTTTTGACAAAGTTCCCCACAGGAGGTTAGGAAAAAAGGTGGAGGCATTAGGTATAAATAAGGAGGTAGTGAAATGGATTCAGCAGTGGTTGGATGGAAGGTGTCAGAGAGTAGTGGTAGACAATTGTTTGTCCAATTGGAGGCCGGTGACGAGTGGAGTTCCTCAGGGTTCGGTCCTGGGTCCACTATTATTTGTTATGTATATTAACGATCTGGATGTAGGGGTAGAGAATTGGATAAGCAAGTTTGCGGATGACACAAAGATTGGTGGTGTTGTGGACAGTGAGGTAGATTACTGTAGATTAAAAGGTGATTTAGGAAGGATGGAGGTGTGGGCTGAGAAATGGCTGATGGAATTTAATACAGATAAATGTGAGGTGCTGCATTTTGGAAGGGCAAATTTAAATAGGTCATATACATTGAATGGTAGACAATTGAGGAGTGCAGAGCAACAAAGGGATTTAGGAGTTATGGTAAATAGTACCCTCAAGGCTGATACTCAGGTAGATGGTGTGGTGAAGAAGGCATTTGGAATGTTGGCCTTCATAAATCGGAGTATTGAATTCAAGAGTAGGGAGGTTATGATGAAATTGTACAAGGCATTGGTGAGGCCAAATTTGGAATACTGTGTACAGTTTTGGTCACCAAATTATAGGAAAGATATAAACAAAATAGAGAGAGTGCAGAGAAGGTTCATGAGAATGTTGACAGGATTTCAGGGTCTGAGTTACAGGGAAAGGTTGTGCAGACTGGGGCTTTTTTCTCTGGAGCGTAGAAGATTGAGAGGGGACTTGAAAGAGGTGTTTAAGATTTTAAAAGGGACAGACAGAGTAAATGTGGATAGGGTTTTTCAATTAAGAAAGGGGGAGATTCAAACTAGAGGACATGGTTTAAGATTGAAGGGGGAAAATTATAAGGGGAACATGAGGGGAAATTTCTTTACGCAGAGGGTGGTGGGAATGTGGAATGAGCTTCCGGCAGATGTGGTCGAGGCGGGATCATTGGTTACATTTAAGGAAAGACTGGATCGTTACATGGATAGGAGGGGACTAGAGGGGTATGGACCAGGTGCTGGTCAGTGGGACTAGGAGGGTGGGGATTTGCTACGGCATGGACTAGTAGGGCTGAACTGGCCTGTTCTGTGCTGTAAGTGGTAATATGGTTTATTGTGTTTTTACCTCAATTACGGCATCTGCAGGCTTTCGTGTTTTACTCCTAGTTCCAGGTGTCCATGGGTTTTCCTTGAAATGAGCCAAAAAGGAAAATGCTGTGAATGGAAATTTTCAAACCGTTCTCTTTTATTAATAACAAATGTTGTCTAGCAGCTGATCACTATCTGCTGGATCACTATCTGTTGGAGGAACTCAACTGGTCAAGAAAAAAGAATTGCTGCCGTTTAGGTCCAAAATTCTATATAAAGACTCATTTTTTAATAGTACTTTTGTCTTAGAATTTTTTTGCTTTTTTTTTGGCACATTGGCATCTGTGGGAAGCTAACATTTATTGCCTATCCTTAAGATGCTGATGGTGTCTGGATCTGCCACATACTCTCAGGTGAAGATACCCTGACAATGCTAATGAAGTGGTAGTTCCAGGATTTAAACCTAGCAACAATGAGGAAGCAGTAATAGGTCCAAAGTCAGGATGAGGTACAGATTAAAAGGAAACCAGCAGGTGTCTTGTGTCCATGTCCTTGGTAGAGGTCAAGAGTTTAGGAAATTCTGACTACAAACAGTGCATTTTCTTGATGATACTAATTGCTAATGGAGAGAATGGGGCATTAATCATGTGCTTGGATTTTGTCACGCTTTTTGAATACGCTTGTTGCTGCACACATATGTGCAATTGAAGGGTGTTTTGTTGGAGATTTGTGCTTTGTAGACAGAAAGGGTGTTGGGAGTTGCCAGCTGTGGAACACCCAGTTTCTGACTTGGTATTGTAACCAGATTATTTATGTGGCTGGTCCATTTGAATGTATCATCATTGCAGAATTTGATGAATGACTTGGCTATGGTAATGCTACACAATTTAAAGGATAGATGGTTAGATTTGTTTTAGATGGTCGTCACCTGCCATTATTGTGCTAGGAACGTTGTAGCACATGAGTTTTTGTCTGAATGTTATCTAGACCTAACTTGGCAATGGGATTCAGGTTATTGATCAAGCAGTTGGGTCAGGGCATGAATAATAGCTCTGCAACAACATCCACAACTGTGTACCTTTATACGAGATGTGACCCCAAGCCATGGACTATTTTTTCATTGATGCCAATTGACTTCACTTTTAGAACATAGAATACTGCAACCCATATATTCCTTTCCAAAAAAAGTACTAACCCCTTCTTGCCCCACAACCCTCTATTTTTTTTCTTTCATCCACGTGCCTGTCTAAGAGTCTCTTGAATTCCCCAATTGTTTCAGCCTCCACCTCACGTACCCACATACCTACCCACATGCCTATCCACCCATGATGCCTCCCCTAAACTTCCCTCCCTTCACTTTGTACAAATTTCCTCTGGTGTTTGCTTTTCCTGCCCTGGGAAAAAGGTGATGGCTGTTCACCCTGTCTTCTGCCTCTCATAATCTTGTAGACCTTGAAGTCTCCACTCATCCTTCACTCCTACAAGAAATATCTTGGCTCTGCTAAACTTGCCTCATAAGATGTATTTTCCGATCCTGGCAACATCATGACCTTGGCCGTCCACCTGATGGAGCTCTCAATGGCGCACTGACCTGGGCTGCAGACGTGGAGTTCACGATGCCATGGCCACCCACTCCCACCCAAACCCCAACTGCTACCCCCACCCCCCACTCACTGGAGCTCCTGATGCCTTATCTGCCTGCTCCAGCAATGGACTTGCAGAAGATGATGCTGGAGCCTCCCACACTGACTCGCACTGTCCAGCTCCCGACACAGACTGTTACCAGAGTCCTGACGTTGCTACTGGATCCCACTCTCTTATTCCCCTCACTACTCTTTCCCTATCCTCCAACATCCTTCTGTACTCCACCCACATGTTTGTCCCCCTCTTATCCCCTACCCTCCATCTCTCAGACCTCATCTTTTCCCCATCCCCTTCTCTGGCTAGCCCCCCTACTTCCTCTCTCCTCCCGACCTCCCCTACTCCCTCTCTTCCCTACCACTCCAACTGTCTCGACTTTACCATCTCCCCCTCGTATACCAACCTCACCTCCTCAGAATGCTCTGCGCTCCACTCTCTCCGCAACAATCCCAACCTCACCATCAAACCTGCCGACAAGGGAGGTACATTTGTGGTCTGGTGCGCTGACCTCTATCTTGCAGAGGCCAGTCGACAGCTCTCAGACACCTCCTCCTATCGAACCGTCCATCACATGTCAAGCCACTGTCTCCAAAAACATCTTCAACCTCATCACCTCTAGTCACCTCCCCTCCACGTCTATCAAGCTCATTCTCTTCCACCCCTGCACTCCCCAATTCTACCTCCTTCTCAAGATATACAAACCCAACCATCCGGGTAGGCCCATTGTTTTTGCCTGCTCTTTCCCCACCGAACAAGTTTCATCCTACCTTTGCTATTTCCTTTCTCCCCTGGTCCAATCCATTCCCACCTACATCCATCCACGACACCTCACATGCCCTCCATCTCCTCAATATCTTTAGATTCCCTGAACCAGACCGCCTCATCTTCACAATAGATGTCCAGTCCCTTTATGCCTCTATCCTCCACATAGGAGGTCTGAAAGCACTTCGCTCCTTCCTGGACCAAAGACCCAACCAATCACCCTCTGCCACCACCCTCCTCTGCCTGGCAGAACTTATCCTCACTCTAAATCACTTCTCCTTCAACTCATCCCACTTCCTCCATATCCATAGCCATGGGTAGTCGCATGGGTCCAAGCTACGCCTGCCTGTTTGTGGGCTTAGTGGAACGATCCATGCTGCAAGCTTATACAGGCAAGGCCCCCCTCTTCCCCCAGTATATCGATATCTTCAACGGGGCTGCTTCATGCACCTGCGATGAGCTCGTTAACTTTTCACTTTGTGGCCAACTTCCACAAGATTCTCCAACTCTTCCTCCGGTATATAGACAACTACATTGGGGCTGTCTCATGCACCTGCAATGAGCTTGTCATCTTCAAGTCCAACTTCTACCCGACCTCAAACTCACCTGGTCCATTTCCCATAACATTCTTCCCTTCCTAGATCTCTGTCTCTTTTGTGGGAGACCAACTTTCCATTGACATGTACTATAAACTCTAACTTCCACAACTACCTGGACTACACTTCCTCACACCCAGGTGCCTACAAGGATTCCAACCCCTTCTCTCAATTTCTCTGTCTCCGCTGCATCATTTCCCAAGATGAGGTCTTCCAGTCCAGAGCTTCTGAAATGTCTGCCTAATTCCACAAACATGGCTTCCCCTCCACTACTATCAGCTCAGCCCTCACTCGCATCTCCTCCATTTCCCACTCATCTGCTCTGGCCCCCTCTGCCCCCAGATGTATAATACAAATATATAATCTCCCTTATTCTCACCTACCACCCCACCAGCCTCCGCATCCAACACATCATCCAGTGGAATTTCTGACACTACAGGATCCCAGCACCAGACACATTTTTTCCCTCTCCTCCCATCTCAGCCTTCCACAGGGACCGCTCCCTCCATGATTCCCTCATGCACTCATCCCTCCCGACCCATCGCACTCCCGGCACCTTATCCTGTGCCCACAGGAGGTGCAAAACTTGAGCCCATAACTCCTTTCTCATCGTGGTCCGGAGTCCCAAACAGGCCTTTCACGTGAAGCAACACTTTACCTGTACATCCAGGGGACTTATTTACTACATCCGGTGCACCCTTTGTGACATTCTCTACGTTGGAGAGACTGGTCGTTAGGAAATCGCTCAGCGCTTCCTCCCCGTTCGCAACCTCCAGTATTTTGTTTTTTTTAATTTTCAACAGTGGTGTCCACAGAATTTTTTGACTTACTTCCTTCCTGGACTACAATTAGACTAGCTAAAGGAACAACAGTTTGCATGTTGAAGATTGTTGCTTGAGATATAATCATCAGCCAGTATTGTGTTTGTCTTTCAAGTTGGGATTTAACTTTCTCGAATGGCATTTCCATACTTGCCTCCACCAGGTGTCATGTTTCATGTACAGGAGCTTGTCAGTTTTCCATCAAAGTCCTTATTCCTGTAATTGGTAATCATTCCTAAATCTAATGTATGCTTCCTTCTTTCTCTTGACTAACTGCCTCACCTGCTGAATATTTACTCCCATCTTCACCAAAGGTTTATGCGCTACTTCAGAGAACATTTATTTTTTGCAATTTTAAACATGCATATTTTACCTATTGTGTATTCTTATTTAGTTTAATTTTTAAACTTAATTGTTTTTTGTTTGCCAGTTGGTTGAGGCTGCTGGTTGCTTGAATTCTGGATACAGAGGTTTTACTCTCGTACTTTGTTTTAATTTAATGTAATTTTGTGATCTCAAAGAACTACTGGGTTCTTGATTCTATGTGTATGATAGTGTTATTCCAAAGAACTGCAGAGACTGGAAACCTGAAATAAAAACAAAATGCTAGAATAACTCAGCTGGTCAGGCAGCATCTGTCAGAAGAGAAGACCTTGCATCAGAGCTGTTTTTCTTTCCACGTTGTCCCTGAACTGAGCTTTTTGTAGCATTTTCTCTTTTTAGTATGTTTTACCTGAATTGAGTGTTTGGCCTTATTGAAACTAAAAATAATCTGCATGCTTTTTCAGTTATGTAACTGTGAATAATAAAGTATTTTCATCTCTGATTATTTTCTTCATCTCTGCAATATAAATTACAAGAATTCTGAAAGTTAATAATGGTGTTGCATAGAGCTGATGTTGTATTTTGAGAGGATTGAGCATAATGCCACCCCCCCCCCCCCCAACCCGGGGCCAAAGCAATCTGAAGTATATGCACAGGTAACGTGTTGCTACATCTTCTGACGTGAATTTCTAGATGTAGAACTCAACAAAAGAAATATTAGGAGGTGGGTGGGAAAAGGAAATTTACATTGCTTGTATTACAACATTTGAACATTAGTCTATGAAAGTACAGTATAAACATGTTAAATATTAATGAATGGTTAACATTAGCAGCACTTGCCTTGCATGAACCATCTAAAAGGAAATACAATCATCTCTTGCTATAGAAATCGTATATCCAGAAATCTTGAGGATGGGCTGCTGGTATACAATGTGGAAATTAATCCCGAGTAATGAGAATTTATTTAATGAACTCTTAGTGTTTATTATGCTATATTTTCCATACATGCCTAACGAGGAAAGATTTTTCCAATTGGACACTAATCTTGGCAGATATTCTCTTAATTTGGGCTGGTTTTAGACAGTGCTTATAATCTACTACTGTAATCATCTGTAGATGTTCTTCGTTGCAAGATGGTCTGGAAAGGTAGTTCATAGAAACTTTAATAAAAATGTACAGAAATGCTGGAGGAACTCATCACGTGTTGCAGCATCTTTGGGAGGTAAAAACATATTACTGGTGTTTCGGGCCTGAGCCCTTCTTCAAGAAATGAATGAAGACTGGCTGGGGAGGAGACCAGACCCACAATAGGTCTTAAATGGATAAGAGGAGTGGTGAGAATTGATTTTGGCTCTGTGAAAGGAGACAGAGGAAAAAGTGGAGAGAGAGAGCTGGTAGGAAGGCAACACCAGGAAAAAGGAGGAGGAGCGTTTAATGGAAAACAGAAGTGAATGTTAATGCCATCCAGTTGGAGGGTGCCCAGATGTAGGATGTGTTGTTACTCCCATTTGTGGATAGTCTCAGTATGATAGATGAAGTAAACCTGCTAATCTCTATACAGAAGAACCCTTCTTACTGTACTAGGTATCTTGTGATAATTAAACTTGATGCCTTCTGAGATTCCAAATACACCATTAGTTTGGCTTATTTATTCTGTTTGTCACAACCTTTAAACCAATAGGTTTGTCAAAGGTGAAAAGTCCATGCTCATCTTGCCCAAACCTATTTTTACACTATGCACTGTTACCACTTCCTTGGAAAAAACTTTTTTTTTCACCAACTGGTCTATAATTGCTTTCTATCTCCCTTCATTCCAGGTATTGTCCAATTTGGGGAACTGTCCTGATTTAGTTGTGCTCTTTTAAATATTTGATTACTGAATATACTCATGTAATAGTTGATACCACATAAAAGTTGATCCCCTTACTTTTGGCCCAAAATATCTGGTATTTTCTATATATCGACTATAAAAGTTGACCCTCTCTTATTTTTGGTCCCAGCTGCTCACCCTCCAGTGATCCCGATGCCCCGACCAATGTCTCTTGCCAAGTAGTGTGTGTGTAATAGTTGACCCCTAAATTTTACCCTAAAACTTGCTCTGCAAAATTCAACTATTATATGAGTATATATGGTATTGCCAGCATATGCCCAGCTTTGGGCAAAAGTGTACAGCTGAAATAAAATAACAATGTTAATTGACAGCATCAACCTCAACTGTATATTTTCAACTAATAATGAAACCCTTTGGACTAACTTGTTAACTAGGATTAAATTTCAAACACATTTTGAGGAAAATTGTATCAGGGATGCCCTTGATCATGCACCAAGGAGCCTATTGAATTTGGTCTGAATCAGTGAGCAACCAACTTCCATTTACATGGAGCAAAATGTTTCAAGGCACTTTACTTGAGTGAAATCCAACGCAAATTGCAGTGAAACCACATTGTTGATAGGCAAAGACAGAGTAGATGTTGAAAGGTCATTTCCATTGTGGGAGAGTCTTGGACAAGATGCACAACATCAGGATTAAACAGGGATGCATGTGGAGGAATTTCTTCAGCCAGAAGGTGGTAAATTTGGAATTTGTTGCCACAGGCAGTTGTGGAGGCTAGGTCATTGGGTGTATGTAAGGCAGAGATTGATAGGCTCTTGATCAGCAGGGCATCAAATGTTATGGCGAGAAAGGCGGTAAGTGGGAAAATGGATCAGCTCATGATTAAATGGCGGGGCAGTCTTGATGGGTTGAATAGCCTATTTCTGCACCTATTGTTTTATGGTCTTAAAAGAATATTTGGGCAAATGCCAACATGTTGGATATAGCAAGTTTTAAGGTTGAAGAAGCAAAATAGTTTTGAGAGGAGCTTCCAGAGCTTGGTCCTCTGTGATTAAAATTCAGGAGTCTAAAACTAAAGAATAGAAAACTTTGAGGAAAGCAGGATGGAGATCAAGAATCTGGTTGTGGGGGGCGTGGCAAGATGGCGTAGGGAGCGGACGTGCCTTCCCAGTCTCCCCCAGGCAGTTATATAAATACCCGTTTTAAGAATATTTCTTTTCTGTTAAAAGTCTTTGTTTTGTTTATCAATTGTTTTTAGTTTAAAATGGCAACAAAGATTAAGGAAAATAGAGTTCAAATACAGAACAAAACTACACTCTCCGACTTTGGAAGAAACTCGGCCTACTTGCCCAGATAGAACCACGGAGTCAAGGCTGGAATCTTCTTAAGAACGGAGCTCATTAATTAGACTGTCGGATAAGCTGGCCTTGGACACCCCTCTGAAAGATGGTGATGAATATTGATTTGAAATGTTTTATGAAGATAAATTGCAGTAATTGGCATTGGTTGCCCGTGAGTTTTAAAAATCCAGATAACATTAAAGTTTATTAGTGATTTTTTTTTTTTGGATGGAATATCGGAAGGATGAACTTATTATCTATAAATACAGAACAAAATTACATTCTTTGACTTTGGAAGAAATTTGACCTATTTGCCCAGACAGAGCCGGAGTTGGTGCTGGAATTTTCTCAAGAACAGAACTTATTAAAGTTGATTTCGGACTCCTTTTTGAAAGATGGCGACGAATGTTGATTTGAAATATTTGAAATATTTTCTGAAGATAAACATATATATGGAACTCCTTGACCTGCAATAAGGTTTATCAGTGATTTTTTTTTGGATGGAATATTGGAAGAGTGAATTTATTATCTGTGAGTATGCATACATTGCAAACAGATTTTAATAGTTTTGAAAAGTTTTTTTTTAAACTAAACAACAAGATCAGTTTAATATTGAGAAAATTGGAAAAAACGGAAACTTTATTAAATTTGGAAACTCAGTAGAAAGAAACTATGAACAAGATTGATGATTTATAAAATTAAAGTCGAAGGAGCAATGTCTAAGAAGAGTTTAAAAATTTTGAATAAGTTTTTCTTGAAAATAAACAATAATTTCAACTTAACATTGAGAAGATTGACAAAGTGGAAAATTTGATATTAAATTGGGAAACATAGAAGAAAGAACTTATGAATAACATTGATGCTTTAGAAGATCAAGACTGAAGGAATTATGTTCAAGAAAATTTTAAAAGATTTGAAAAAACTTTTTGAAAGTAAGCTACAAATTCAACTTGAGACTGAGAAGAATGGAAGATTCGGTGTTGAACTGGGATGTTCAGAGGTGTTTTAATTCAGTGGATGAAATTCAGGAAGACTTGAAAAAAAGTTAAAAAAAAAAAGCTTTTATTGATTGTAAACAATGTTTAACTCAGTGTTGGGAGGGTGGAAAGGGTGCAAAATTTAATATCAAGTTTGGATTTTCAAAAAAAAAGAGTTTATGAATAAGATTGGTTAAATTGATGGACCGGGGTTTTATGGATATAAGAAATGATGATTTTTCGGTTTATACGTGTATTTTGTCTGCCGGGGGGGGGGGGGGGGAGGGGGTGGTACTTCTGCTCCTGAAAGTCATATGCCACTTGTGGTTTATACCACACCCATTTGGGTTTTTGGGAATTAACCACCACAAGGTGGTTTCCTAAGGGGTTAGGGGAGGTGGGGGGGGTGTGAAAATTAGAAAATTATTTAGTATCTATTATGTAATATTATACTAAGTCAATTTGAAATGAATGTATGGAGATACTATAAATAAATTTCAAAAGAATCTGGTTGTGTGGTGCCAGGACAACAATCTTGCTTTCAATTTCAATAAGATTCCACCTGCATTGAATTCGCCCATTGTTATTGAATGAAGATCTACTGGGACCAATGCCTGAAGAGGCGCACAAAATCAGTGAACCAGTGTGGACTCGAAAGGCCCACATGGGTCTTAATAGTATAGAGAAGATGCTTCCTGTGGGAGCCAGCCAGGGTCAGTGTTTTAAAAATGCTGCTCACTTCATACCGGGCTGTAGTCCATGAAATGCTCCCCCTCAAAGGATTATGAGAGCAGATTCTTTGACAACTTTTAAGATAGGATGGTTAGGCCTTTGTTTCACAAGGGATGAAAAGTTGTAGCAGGAAGTCTGAAATGCAGAGTTAAATTTGGTCCGATAAGCCACGATTAGCCTACTCCTGCTAATGTTTCATTGTGGGATAGCTTGCATCTGTTTCTGCAGTTTGACATGCATGCATTTGTTTTGTAGCTTCTTCAGCTTGGCACTTTGTTTTTTGTTATGCCAATGGTGTTTTGATGTCATTTAAATAGTTAATTAAGTCAGTTTTTGATTTCTGTACTGAAAGCAATGGTAGATTGATGGATAAAGTAAGCTACAGTATGATGTATTGTGACGGACACAACATTTTTGTTTCCCCTGTTGATAGCCCTCAACAACTCTTGGATACCCAGTTTTGAACTGGTGGATCTGTTGCATCTCTCTTTTGTCTCATTGAGGAGCATGGGGCATCTACCGATGTTATTGATGAGAAATTGATTTGTGCGTGGCTTCTTTTAGCCTGAAGTTTGGATCCATAGTAGCTGATGACAGCTGATTCCTTTGTGCTGTGATACAGATGATTGATGTGATTAGTCCTTATTTGCGTGCTGCAAGTTGGAATTGTGTACATTGTAAGGTAAAACATCATGAGATGGGAATGTGTAGGGAGTTACCCTGTACAGGGCAGTAACAAGAAGGGGAGGTGTCCTTGTACTCCTGTTAGGTAAAACATCATGAGATGGGAATGTACAGGGCTGTAACAAGATGTGAATGCATCCTTGTACTTACAAGATAAGAGAGACATTGATGGATTGAGAGGCAGGAAGCTAGCAGGGAAAGGATAGCAACAGTTTTAGTCATTGGACAAGTAATGATATGATGATGTTCTAAGCACATATCCAAGGGTATAAAAAATCACCATTTTGCTGATAACGGCAGAATGCATTCTCCGACTAACATGTTTAGTCGCAAGTGTTACAATCCGGTAATAAAGAACAAAGAACCCTGATTTCGACTCAGCCTGGTGTTTGTCTCACTCATTCATGAACAAAGCAGACCTAACAACAGGTAGAATTAGGTTGGGAAATCTAATTTCTTTCCCTAAAAGCATTAATTGACTTGGGGGTTTTCAGTTTTCAAACAGTATCATGGTCACTGTTACCTTTCTATCTAAACACAACAGGTAGTGCAATAATAAAATAAAACTTCAGAGTTAGAATAAATCAAAGATTGCAAGGTATAAAGAAAAGAGCAGTTAAACCAGTACAAATGTGATTTTTTTGTTTGCCAATGAAAAGACCTGATAACAGGAAAAAAGAAACTGTCCTTGAATTTAGAGTTGGCAATTTCAAGCTCATGTATCTTCTGCTCATTGGAAAGGGGGAGCTCGTGTCACTGAGGCAAGATGGCCCCTTTAATATGTTGGCAGCTATGATCTTTGCCTGCCATGATTAACTCGAGCATTCTTTCAACCCTTTCCCTTTTTTTAAGCTTCTGAAAATCTAAGACAATAATTTGCATTAACTCCCATTCTTTGTTTGTGTTGCCTTATAATATGGAGCAGTCACTTGATCTGTACATTCTGAAATAATATCTCAAAAATACTCACTTGACATTTCTTGTTGAGAGGAGGAGTGGCAGTCATTTCAAACGTTCTACGGCTAGTTGAAAGGTTACATTCAATTCAAGCATGCACGAATCTTCACTTTTTTTGTAATTTCTACCCTGAAAGAAGATCCTAAGAACTTTGTTAGTTTCTCCTGTGTGTGACTATGATTTGAAACCTCAGCAAAATTGGGAATCGAATCTGAATCGATTGGTTTTTGAATGGTCAACATCAATGCAATATCCTACAAATGCCAAATGTTAATTTTATAAAATTGTATTAACTAAAATTGGTATTCATTAACTATTTCATAACTTCTTCAGGTCATACACAAGCATTGAATCGCCAGACTGTTTGGAAAACCAGACGAGTTTTCTTCCTCACACCCCAGGTTATGATGAATGACATTTCTCGAGGAGCTTGTCCTGCTTCTGATGTAAAGTGTCTGGTGGTTGATGAAGCGCATAAAGCACTAGGAAATCATGCTTATTGCCAGGTAAGGATGTTTAGCTACTTCATTTCCTGAGGGAAACATTTTGCAATTTAAATATTTTTAATAATTTTCACTTTTTCTATTGAAGGTTGTTAAGGAATTATGCAATCATACGCGCCAGTTTCGTGTTCTGGCTTTGACTGCCACGCCAGGTGGGGACGCAAAGGTTAGTTGCTTATATAATCAAGGCAAGATATGAATTACATTAGAATTCATCCTTCTTCTGAAGATCAGAAAAATATAATGCACAAGGAACAAATTGTAGGAGAACATTGAAGGCACAAGTTCTTTAGCATTGAAGAATATTCTGATTTTTTTTTTGGAGGCTTCACAGTTTTTGTATTTGAAAATATTTTACAGGATTTAGATTTTTTTTCTCCTAGACATCACTAACTAGGTGACCTTTCCAATATTTCCTCTAATTTATTATTCCCCCCCCAACTTTGCACGACCCACATCCACCTTCTTCCCAAATTTAACAGACTTGCTATTCCTGCCCCACCAAACCCATCATCGAATACCTTGATACCCTTTCATCCAGTCCCTTCCCACTTGTGTCCTTGTACCCTTCATCTATTTGAGAATTCTAATTCTCTGGCCTCCACTGTATTATCTTCATCATGAATATTCAGTCCCCATAATCATTCATTCCACATCAAAAAGGTCTCTGATGCCTCCACTTTCCTGAATGCAAAGTTGTTCAGTCACCCAATACTACATTTTTCTCTGCTTGGTGGAATTTGTCCTTGCCGTAACAACTTTTCCTTGACTCATCTAGATCCAGGATGTAATGATGGGTGCATTCGTGGGCCCAGGCTATGCCTGGCTGTCTGTGTCATAGTTCCTAATTTTTTATTTGGGTGCCTGCATGTTTTTTGCTCATACCTTGATGAAGGGCTCAGGCCCCAAATGTTGATAACCCTTTACTTCCTAGAAATGCTGCAGGACCTGCTGAGTTTCTCTAGCACTTTTGTGGGTTGCAATTTCATTAACTTCACTGTTAACTTCCACCCTGACAAATTTACCTGGAGAGTTTCTAATACCTTTCTTCTTTTCTTGGACCTCTGTCTCCATCTCAGGTGACAAACTATCCAGGGGTAGACAAACCCACTGACTGCAACTACCTCTCCTACTTGCAGTCCAATACAACTTCTTTTCCCCCTTCTGAACTTTTTCCCCTCCCACCACCCTTGCTCTTTATATTAAAATTTTTTTTTTCCCCACAAACAACTGGAGTCCCAAACGTGATCCCCTGCAGAACACCATTTATCATGGGCCTCCAGCAAGAATAACTCCTTTCCACGGCTATCCTCTGCAGGCCAGCCAGTTTGAATGCAAACTACCAATTCACTGTGGATTCCATGCATCTCTCCCCTTCTGGATCAGCCAACTATGAGGGAGCTTGTCAACTGCTGTACAAACCCATACAGACAACATTAACTACTCTACCCTCACCAACCATCTTTGTCACTTTTTTATTAAAAAAAATTGATAAATTTGTAAGATGTGACCTGCTCTGCACAAAGGAATCCTGATTGTCCCTAATCTTTGCAAATATGTGTAAATCCTAAAGGTAAGTTCCTCTCCAAGAGTTTCCCTATCACTGCCGCCCGGGGGGCCCAAGGTCCTTCCTGTGTCCGCCTGAGGTAACAGCCGCATCGCGGGGAGAGACAGCCAGCCGAGACCGGGCCTGCCCACACCGCTGCCGTCGCCAGGCAAACCCTGGCAGCCCGCACAGCCCAACCGTTGGCAGCTGAGCCCCGGGCCAGGAGCAGTCAATGAGAACTGTTTAGTGTATTTCAGAGTTTAATACACACCTCAAAAACCAATAGTCTAAACACTAACAACTGTGAACTCCATTGCAGAGTTCTCTCCAGTCTTAAAAAATCACTGGCCTATAATGTACTGGATTATCCCTATTTCCCATCTTGAGGAAAGGAACAACATTGGGACCTTGCCTGTTGCTTGAGCTTTTTTTGTTGTTTGCTCAAGATTCCAGCATTTGCAGTTTTATTTTCTTAAAGCTTGTTATATTTGAAATGAATGTATCTTTAAATTTGATCATGGGCAACAGTTCATGCCCTTCCTTGTCAACTGTGCCAGGTTTGGAAGCTGCATTATAAATAATGTTGCCTAATTTTCCTGGTTTTTTTTTTGTTATTTAATGTCCAAGAGGGAACTTCAGAGTTTTTCTTTCCATATTTTCTGAACCTGTTACTGTCATGGGAGGATGACTGATTTTTGTATCGAGGCAGTGCAGAACATAGTTAAGTGACTATGGCTCTCTTGGTATGCCTTACCATTTTTGTGTGGTCCATTTTAATGAATGATGACATTTTGCTTTAATGTTATTAAGCTATTAATTTTCTTCAAGATGAGATATTGAATCAAAAGGGATTCGGAGATGAACCACATGCACCATATGGGGAATGAATACATTTTGGGTAGATCTGAGCTGACAGACGCTTAGTAGCACTGGTGTCAAAAATAAGCTTAATCAATGTTGGTAATGATCAACATCCATCCAACATGGGAGTAAACTTGATGATTTACTAAGGACAGAATGCAGAAACGCTAAGTTTAAAACAAACTAGCTGCAAGAGTCTTTATATATTTAAAAAAAAAACATTTTGGAAGGATGCCATCAGCTTGCAACTGGCTGTGTGCATTTCAGGGTATGGAGTGAAGAATGTGTGAACGTCTTGTATCAGGGAAGCAGAATGAGTATATTTGTTGCCTGTGGAAGTTATTATGACTAACCCAAGCCAGTATTTATCTTGGTTAATTGGGATCTTCTGTTTGTTCTTCATTCCTATTAGTACACCTAATACTAATATCCTCATCAAACTGTAAAATCATTGGAATGATGTACAGTAGAAGTCCAAAAATATGGATGCCAGAAATGAACCACCCGAGAATCCGGAATTTTTGAAAACTCTGTTTTAAAATTTAGCGGGTATTTATATGCATGTGTGCGTACATGTGTAAGTGCCACAGATGGACAGTGGCAAAAAGTGACCATGTTTGTTGACTTTATTTTTCTTTAAAACTGCTTGTTTTGATAAATGAAGCATGCTGTAATGAATAGACTATCAAAATTTGCCTGTTCATTTTTTCTTTATTCCTCCTTAAATTTGAATTTTAAAAGTACTGCCTGAGAATCCAGAAAAACTAGACCAACCCAATCCCCGAGCAGTCTGGATTTTTGGACTTCTATGTAGATTGTGAAATGCTCTGGGCATGGTGTGGGTCTGTAAAGTTGCAACTAATTTGTTCTAGGATTGATGTTCATGGAAAGATATTTGCTAGAATATAGAAGAGCTTCCTGTCCTCTATCATGACTGTTTTATGGGAGTTTAATGAGCAGGCAAAGTTTCAATTTATTATTTTATCTGAAAGATTACATCTGTAATAATGGAAAATATTCAATACTAAATTGATCTGTTATTAGTTTGGAGTGAGACTTAAACACCACAACTTTCTAAGAAGAGCTCCCACATGGCTGGAAGATGTGGAACAATGAGATTAAATTTATAGTCTTTACTAATCAATCACAATCCTTACTGGGTTGTGAGGATCAAGACCTGATGTTAGAAACCACAGATGATTAAGATGCAATTTGGAAGATATTTTGGGAAGTTGAAGTGCAAAGCAGCTTTTTGTTGCTATTGGTATGCTCATATCATGTAACTTTCTCTTGTGATAGGCTGTACAGCAAGTCATTTCAAACCTGATGATTGCACGCCTGGAGGTGAGGGCTGAAGATTCAATAGATGTTCAGCCCTATTCATACCAACGACATGTTGAGAAATTCATTGTTCCTTTGGGGTCTGATCTGATTGCTATCCAGTCTTTATACCTTCAGGTGAGTATTCTCAGTGAAAGTTGTTCATTATTTGGCTAGAGTGTAATCTTAGCTGAACAGTAAAATTCATGATAATAAGATTTTGCTGTTACATAGAAACATAGAAAATAGGTGTAGGAGTAGGCCATTTGGCCCTTTCAAGCCTACACCACCATTCATTTCGATCATGGCTGATCATCTACTCAGTACCCAGTACCTGCCTTCTCCCTATACCCCCTGATCTCCTTAGCCACAAGGGCCAAGTCTAACTCCCTCTTAAATATAGATAAGGAACCGGCTTCAACTACTTCCTGTGGCAAAGAATTCCACAGATTCAACACTCTGAGAGAAACTTTTTTTTCTCAACTCAGTCCTAAAAGACTTGCCCCTTATTCTTAAATTCCCCAACATTGGGAATAACCTTCCTGCATCTAGCCTGTCCAATCCCTTAAGAATTTTATGCGTTTCTATAAAATCCCACCTCAATCTTCTAAATTCCAGTGAGTACAAACCTAGTTGATCCAGCCTTTCTTCATATGCAAGTCCTGGCATCAATCTAGTGAACCTTCTTTGCACTCCCTCTATGGCAAGGATGTTTTTCCTTGAATAAGATGTCCAAAACTGTACACAATACTCCAGGTATGGTCTCATCAAGGCCCTGTACAACCTCTCTGCTCCTATACTCGAATCCTCTTGCTATGAATGCCAACATACCGTTTGCTTTCTTCACTGCCTGCTGTACCTGCATGCCCACTTTCAATGACTGGTGCACAGTGACACCTAGGTCTCGTTGCATAATTTTCAAATTTTTGAAATAGAAAATGTATTTCAAGTTGAGGTTTTATTTCCTATCTTTTGCAGCTAAAAGATATGGCAATTAATTGCAAAGTTCAGTGGTATAACTTTTGACATCCTCCACAATTTCTTCTTCTTTCTTTGGCTTGGCTTCGCGGACGAAGATTTATGGAGGGGGTAAAAAGTCCACGTCAGCTGCAGGCTCGTTTGTGGCTGACAAGTCCGATGCAGGACAGGCAGACACGGTTGCAGCGGTTGCAGGGGAAAATTGGTTGGTTGGGGTTGGGTGTTGGGTTTTTCCTCCTTTGCCTTTTGTCAGTGAGGTGGGCTCTGCGGTCTTCTTCAAAGGAGGTTGCTGCCCGCCAAACTGTGAGGCGCCAAGATGCACGGTTTGAGGCGTTATCAGCCCACTGGCGGTGGTCAATGTGGCAGGCACCAAGAGATTTCTTTAGGCAGTCCTTGTACATTTTCTTTGGTGCACCTCTGTCACGGTGGCCAGTGGAGAGCTCGCCATATAACACGATCTTGGGAAGGCGATGGACCTCCATTCTGGAGACGTGACCCATCCAGCGCAGCTGGATCTTCAGCAGCGTGGACTCGATGCTGTCGACCTCTGCCATCTCGAGTACTTCGACGTTAGGGATGAAAGCGCTCCAATGGATGTTGAGGATGGAGCGGAGACAACGCTGGTGGAAGCGTTCTAGTAGCCGTAGGTGGTGCCGGTAGAGGACCCATGATTCGGAGCCGAACAGGAGTGTGGGTATGACAACGGCTCTGTATACGCTTATCTTTGTGAGGTTTTTCAGTTGGTTGTTTTTCCAGACTCTTTTGTGTAGTCTTCCAAAGGCGCTATTTGCCTTGGCGAGTCTGTTGTCTATCTCATTGTCGATCCTTGCATCTGATGAAATGGTGCAGCCGAGATAGGTAAACTGGTTGACCGTTTTGAGTTTTGTGTGCCCGATGGAGATGTGGGGGGGCTGGTAGTCATGGTGGGGAGCTGGCTGATGGAGGACCTCAGTTTTCTTCAGGCTGACTTCCAGGCCAAACATTTTGGCAGTTTCCGCAAAGCAGGACGTCAAGCGCTGAAGAGCTGGCTCTGAATGGGCAACTAACTTTTGACATCCTCCACAATTAATATCGTGGAAATTACCATTATTAGCCATAAAAATGCTGTGACTACAAGAGCAGGACTGGGGCTGGGGATCTTGCAATGAGTGACATGCCTTCCAACATTCCAAAAACTTTCCATAATGTGTTGGAATATCATCCACTTCCCCTGGATCCAACAGCTATCAAGAAAGTTATTACCATCCAGGGCAGCAGTCTACTTGATATTTATCCTCTCTCCACACTCATGGCTGTGTGCCATCCATAAAATGCCCCGCTGTTGCTCATTCAGGGTACTCTGATACCTCCTCCGCAACATTGATGAAAAGTGCCCAGGGCGTCAGGTGCAGGGGAACGTTACCAGTTGCAAGTATCTTTTCAAGTGAAACTACATCTTGCTTGGAAATGCATCGCTATTCCTTGGTTGCTGGGTTTAAACCCTGGTTCTCTACCCAATTGTACTGAGAGAATACCTTCATCCAAAAGCTTCCTGATGGTGGCAACACAAGTGAATAGCGCAGTAAAAAAAACATGTACTGCATAATTTCAGTTTTGTAGAAAATATTTAGGTTGCTGCAGATTATATAGACAAGCTTCCCAGGATATGACTGGATTAGAGAGTATTAGCTACAAAAATAAGTTGGACATGGTTGGATTATTTTCTCAGGAACATTGGAGACTGAAGGAAGATCTGATTTGAGTTTTGGTGTTAGAGGGTGAAAATGCAGACAAAGCAGGGTAATGCATTGCTAATAAAAGGGCTGTGGAATATGCTCAGAATATTTGGCTGGAGATAGGAATAACTGGATCTGTCATACATCTTGCAGCAGAAATGGCCAGTTCTGATTATAGACAGAAAAGTTGATTTTAAAAACCAGAAGGTTGCAGTGTGCCAGATGAAGTGATGTTCCTCAAGCTTGCATTGTGCTAATTGTAAAATGCAGAAAGCCACAGATTGACTGGTTTGGGGGTGGGGGGGGGGGGGGGGGAAGGAGGAATGGAATGGATAATTAAAATGGCAGGCAACTCCTGTTGATTAAGTATGGTCTCTGTAAAACAATCACTCAATCTGCATTTAGTTCCTCTAATGTAGAGGAGGTGATATTGCAAGTACTGAACGCAGCTCTCTGGATTGGAAAAATATGCAACTGAATTGCTTCTTCACCTGGAAAGATCACATGGTTCTTTGGATGGTGGAAGGGAAAGGATGAAAGGACAGTTGTTGAATTTTGTGTGTTGGCATGGCTAAGTGCAGTAAGAAGAAGTGTGTTTGGTGGGGACAGAGAGCAGATCAAAGTCACGAAAAGAATGGTCCTTTGAAATTTTGAAAGGGAAGGGGAGGAATTCATTGAATTCAGCACCTGGTGGAATGAAAGAAAATAACATGACTCTGGAACATTTCCTTGTTCTATCCACAAGGAAGTAGATGAATTATGGTCAAAGCTCAATCCATTATAGCGGAAGGGAAAGAAAGAAATTGTTTCAGAGCAACTTGTGTGTAAAGTCTAATTAAAAGGAGACTTCTCAAGATGACTGGAAGAATGGAATGAGATTTATACAGAGCGAGGGTTGGGGTGGGGGGGAGGGAAGAGTCAAGATAACTGTACGACTCTGTAGCCGTGTAATTGATGGCTAGTTCATATCCTGAGATGGAGAAAAGAGAGCAGTTAAGGAACATAAGAGTTGAGATGGACCATGTGAAGATGGGAATTGTCACCAAAAGTAATGAAATGTTCATCTTTTGAGTACCAGTGCAGTCATTAAATGCTTGAGAAAAGAGCTGAAGGTATGAGTCTGAGTAGGACTCAAACACAGATTGTTTGACATAACCCGTAAATGGATATTTTTGGGCTCCTGCCAGTTCTCATAGCTATACCTTTATATCTCAAGAAAATGTGTTGGAGGAGAAATTGTGAGGAACAAAACATTGTCTTCCATCTGGGCATGTTGCAATATTCCAACCACAATGGAGAATTCTTCACTTTGAGGTCATTGGCTTTCTGTCTGTATCAGAACTGGCTTTACTGTTCTTAGATATTATTGGCTGTTTTTCTTTCTTCATTGGCATGTTTTGACCCTACTGTATGTATCCCACAGCTCTTATATTATCAATAGATTATGCCTCTTTGTTTATGTTAACACCCTCTAATGCCCATTAAACCTTTTGATTAAACAGCAGCTTAAAACGTGCTACCAGCACCTATGCCCCAGTAATCGCACCTAGGTCCCAGGAGGGCTACCCAGGTGCTGCAGTTTAAAAGAGCCTAGAAGTAGTCAGGGAACCAAGTTAAACTTAAACAGAAAAATGGCCGACCTGGTTACTCCTGTGATGTCAGCGCTTGCTGAGATTGGGGGGAAGAAAGGGGTCACTGCTGCGATTGGGAGGGAGGAGGGGGGAGAGAAAGAGAGGTTGCTGCCGGGTTGGGGGGGAATGGGGGGAAGAGCAAGGTCACTGCTGCGATTGGTGGGGGAGAGACTGGAGGAGCTTTGAACAGCTGCTGCTGAGAACGCCACTCCATTTCGCAGTGACGACTCAACGCTCGTGGTAGAGGGAAGTTGTTAAGGGGAGAGGATGCACGATTGATGATGTGGGTGTTGATTGATGGGGGGTGGTGATGGTGGGTGGTGACTAACAGTAAGGGGGTGGCGACTGATGGCCGGTGGGACAGCGAGGGAGACTTACCAATAGCTCCTGTGAGTACATGACATGTCACTTACTGCATCATCGTGGGGGCGGGATCCCCCTTAAATCACCAGGTCGATTTTCCTCCTGCAGTTAAAAGGTGCTTCCAGCACCTTTGTCCCAGTAACAGCACCTGGGTCCCAGGAGGACTACCCAGGTGCTGCAGTTTAAAAGAGCCTCCTGTCTCCTTTTCTCTAGCTGTCTGTTTATCTCCTTTCACAGGGCCAAAATCATTTCTCACCTCTACTTATCCAGTTAACACCTTTTGCCTGTTGTTCTGTACTCCTCTCCCCTCCCATTTTTCCTCCTTTCTTTTCCCCAGCCTATAATTCAGGTGTGCCTTTTTTCACTAATACCTTGAGGAAGGGCTCAGCACTGAAACGTCGGACACTGCAAGACTGGCTGAGTTTCTCCAGCATTTCAGTGTTTTTGACTATAATCACAGCTTCTCCAGACTTAAGCTGCAGGGAGGGTGGAGAATGGGATATTTCTGAAAGATAAAATCTTGGTGAGGGTGGAGATAAACTGAAAATAACGTTCAGTGAGTGATCAGGAGCATTTTCTGAGTGAGAATATAGACGAGAATGTAGGAATTGCAAAATGCAGAGCAGGAAGAAGTGTCCTGCAGATAAATCAGGACATACCTTCTCAGAGGTGGGGGAAAAATGTTTAAAAAATCAAATAAGCCAACATCACAGATGGGCAATTGACACCAGAAATAAAGATTTTTGAAGTGAGCCATAATCTGTGGAAAAACTTATCTGTTTTTCTTTGCTCTTTTTTTCCCCTCTAGAAATGGAGGACATGCTCATCTGCATTTTGCAACTTGTGTTTTTTCTATGTTCTCGTTCCAACTATTCTTGCATATTAACAACTTTCTTTTGACCTACCCAGCTCTAAGGATCTTAAACCTGAAATGCTGGTGATGTTACTCATCCAGGATGAGTGAACTTGTTTGATCTGCTACCATTCCACAAACTTAAGCATTTGCTGCCTTTACCAAACAATATTCAAGGGCTGCAATGTATTCGTGGCCTATGTTGTACCTTGCCAAGCAATCATTCACTTGTGAACATACAAATTAGAAGCACAAACCACAACCTTTTAGTGCCATTTAATAAGATTATGGCTAATCTGATTTATTTAAAGAAATTAGATGCATATTATTTGGATTTAGGAAAATGAGGCATGAATTATTGAAAATTTTAAGATCCTGGGTAAGCATGACAGGGTCAATATAAACTCTAGCAGGGATGAGCCGAGCATCCTCACGCGACTTCCTGACCCTTGCAAGTATTAGTCGAACGTATTCCTCCTGAAGCATTGACTGACCATTTCATCATGTTTTCACTAATGAGAGATTCATGCACAAGTTACAAGATTGAGGAGTAACATATTTAAAACTGAGCTGCAAGGGAATATCTTTCAGGGGGTGGTGCATCTCTAGAATTCTACATGCCAGTGGAATATAGAGGCTAAATTATTAGGTGGATTTCTTTGGCTTGGCTTCGCAGACGAAGATTCATGGAGGGGTAAATTCCACGTCAGCTGCAGGCTCGTTTGTGGCTGACAAGTTCGAAGCGGGACAGGCAGACACGGTTGCAGCGGTTGCAAGGGAAAATTGGTGGGTTGGGTGTTGGGTTTTTCCTCCTTTGTCTTTTGACAGTGAGGTGGGCTCTGCGGTCTTCTTCCAAGGAGGTTGCTGCCCGCCGAACTGTGAGGCGCCAAGATGCACGGTTGGAGGCGATATCAGCCCACTGGCGATGGTCAATGGGGCAGGCACCAAGAGTTTTCCTTAGGCAGTCCTTGTACCTCTTCTTTGGTGCACCTCTGTCTCGGTGGCCAGTGGAGAGCTCGCCATAGAACACGATCTTGGGAAGGCGATGGTCCTCCATTCTGGAGACATGACCCACCCAGCGCAGTTGTGTCTTCAGCAGCGTGGATTCGATGCTTGCGGACTCTGCCAGCTCGAGTACTTCGATGTTGGAGATGAAGTCGCTCCAATGAAGACAACGCTGGTGGAAGCGTTCTAGGAGCCGTAGGTGATGCCGGTAAAGGACCCATGATTTGGAGCCGAACAGGAGCGTGGGTATGACGACGGCTCTGTACACGCTAATCTTTGTGAGGTTTTTCAGGTGGTTGTTTTCCAGACTCTTTTGTGTAGTCTTCCAAAGGCGCTATTTGCCTTGGCGAGTCTGTTGTCTATAGGTGGATTTAAAGAGGCAGTAAAAACATTTTTGAGATGAGTGAGTTTTGGGAATTGACACAGAAGAGGTGAGAAGGGAGTAGGCCATAGCCTTCTATTTTTTGTGTTATTATTCCTATTTATCTGCTGTATTTTTTCACTCTTTTATGGACCTATTTACTTCTGCTTTAAAAATATTCAACAATAATTTTCCCACTGGCCCATGAGGAGGAATTTTCTTGATGCTCAACATCCCCTGAAAGACGAGATGCTGGTGCTGGCGGAAGATCACAAGCTCTGCTTCTTGTTCCTCCAGATCTTCCTGGAGCAGATGCCTGAGGATATTCACAGAATGTGTGACCCACTTATTTTTAAACAGCAAATACTGATGACAGATTCTCCCATCAGTACACACATCTTTTACATTGAAGACCTTTCTGAATCTGATGTTTCAGTGGAGAATCATTTCACCAATATAAACTCTAGCAGGGATGAGCCGAGCATCCTCACGCGACTTCCTGACCCTCGCAAGTATTAGTCGAACACATTCCACCTGAAGCATTTCTACACACGAATACTGAGCGTGTCTGGCCTGCTGAGTTCCTCTAGTGATGCTTTGTCTGCAATGATTTCTACTGCTGTATTATCAAAGACAAACGATGGATTAGATCACCATCTTCAAGTTTCACTACAGGTTGCATGATACACTTGGAAATAGGTTTCTGTTCCTACAGTGTCATAATCAAAACTTCCTGATCGTCCCACAATCTTTAAGTATGTTAGCTGGGACATTGATCAGTCTGTGAGGCCTATTGGGCCTTGCTAGTGACACTGATTTTTTTTATATACGTGAGATGATGGGAATATTCTCCAATTCTTGGCTGGAAAAATGTTTTTCTCTATAGCCCTTTTCACACTTGCAAGGGATCCCAGGAATCAAATGCCAAACGGCCTTTAAAGTGGCAAGTGTGAAAGCAAAATCAGCTCAATGCTGGCATCAGATGACGTCATCTCACGTGGGGATTGACGGCTTCGACCCCAAGTACAATCCCTGGTGTCTGCAGACGCCGGCGTTGCAATCAGGCAAGTGTGAAAGGGATTGTGGGATTGAAATGACCTGAGTTTTTGCATGAGTGTAGGAAGAAAAGATTAAAATGAAGGTGTAAAGTTTGCCATGGGAAAGTCGCAGCGGGAGAGAGAGGAAATAAATAGTGATAAACAACAATAGAGGACAATTTTTAAACAGTGCTATCGTGCACAATTTATAAAGACCGTGTGGGGAAAAAAGCATCGACAGACCTGACTTCCCTGAATGTCGTGCAGCAGAGAAACCCTTCTATAAATGCTCCATGTATCATGAAATGTCGCATGGAATTCTGGTCCGCCGTTGCTTTTTCTCCACCGTATTTATAAATTGTACATGATAGCGCTACCAACTTTCCCATGCTGTTTAAATTGTACGTGATAGTGTACCAACTTTCCCATGCTATACAAATTTAAGCGCTATAGCGCTACCAACTTTCCCACCCTGTTTAAAAATTGTCCGCTATTACTATTTATTGCTCATGGTCCCTTATAAAGGTATATATAGGTTGGCACAACAACAACAGGAGCTGAAGGGTTTAATTATAAAGCTTGATTATGTTATTATGCTTGATTAATTTTGTTCATTATGCGTTAATCAGGATTTAGGGCAGGTTTACCATCACTTGATGCGTCATGACGTCCCCTAACCCCGGGGATGGCTCTTTGCCAGAGTGAAAGCTTCAGTGTCCCAGTTAGGAGTGGTCAAGTGTGAAAAGCCAACCCCCATTCCTATCCCAGGGCACTGAACAGTCACTTTAGTGGGTTGCAAATGTGAAAGGGGCTTCTGCTTCTAATTTACTTTTCAGCAGCTGGACTCTATTCTACAGAAGTATAGTCACGAGTAAAAATTGATGCAATTTTCTTATACTTAAGTCTGTTTTTGTGGCGGTGCATTCTCTTGTGGCGAACCGGCCCCACTTTTGGCAGGGCAGCCATGAGAAGATGGTACTGTCCGGGGTTCTCCCTTGCCTCGTGTTTCCAGCCCAGCGCGCGCCTCGGGCAGCCATTATGATGTCACTGTGCATGTGGTGGCCATGCGGGATTTGAATAAAACAGTTGTTGAGTGCATACAACATGGTGTCTGTGAGTCTCTTCGCTGTAGCGACCACTACATTGCTGACCCCGAGGAGCCCAGACATTTTTCTGGTCCCACAACATGGATCCCGCCGAGATCAAAGCCGTCGCTATCAAACTGCCCCCCCTTCTGGACCCATCACCCACGTACGTGGTTCGGTCAGGCGAAGGCACAGTTTCGCCTCAGGAAGATTTCCGCAGATGCCATGATGTTTTATCACGTCGTGAGCATGCTGGATGAGGAGACTTCGGCCAGGGTGGACGATCTCATCCACAACCCACCAGCTGAGGGTAACTACCCTGTCCTCAAGAACCTCCTCCTGGGCACATTTGGTCTCTCCCCACAACAGCGGGCCTTCAGACTCCTGCATCTGGACGGGCTGGGAGACTGAATGCCATCGACCCTCATGGACGAGGTGCTGGCGGAAGATCACAAGCTCTGCTTCTTGTTCCTCCAGATCTTCCTGGAGCAGATGCCTGAGGATATTCAGCTTCTGCTGGCGGATGAGGACTTCATGGACCCATGGTGAGTTGCGGCCCGAATGGACATCCTCTGGCGCACCAAGAGAGAGAACGAAGCTGCCCTCAGCCAGGTCACCCGTCCAGGAACCAGCTGACTGCAGCCCCCCCCCCCCCCCAAGCACAAGCAAGAGGAGTACCACCCCACCTGGGGGGGGCACAAGCTTGTAAGTGCAGGCAACCTTGTTCCTACAAGGGAAATGACTCGGCCAGCCGCTGTTGATGGCTGCGACGGCTGGCCACGTGAACAGCCTCCTGCACGTAACCGATAAATCCACCGGCTGGCATTTCCTGGTGGACACTGGAGCGGAGCTGAGCATCTTGCCTCTAACTGCCCTTGAGACCCACACCTGAGCTTGTGGTCCCACCCCGCGGGCGGCCAACGGTTCTGCCATCAAAACTTTCGGCACCCGCAGGGCTCAAATCCAGATCGGGAAAGATAAATTCCTCCTCTGTTGGGGGCCAATTTCCTCAGAGGGCACGGTCTATTGGTAGACATGAAGGGCAAAAGCCTGGTGAACGCCTGCATGTTCCACTCAGTTTGCCTCGATGCCTTGGACGCCTGCAAACCCGAAATAGCCACCATCACCGCTCCCAGAGACGAGTATTCCAGCATACTTGACGAGTTCCCCTTCATCCTGCAGCCGCAGTTCAACACCGCCCTGCCCCAGGACGGAGTCTATCACCATATCTCCACACAAGGCCTCCCACTGCACACCAAGGCCCGACGTCTTCTGCCTGAAAAGCTGCAGTTAGCTAAGGAGGATTTCTCTTGCCTGCAGGAGTTGGGTACCGTACGCAGCTTGGACAGCCCTGGGCATCCCCCTCTTCACGTGGTCCACAAATCCTCTGGAGGCTGGAGACCCTGTGGGGATTATCGACGCCTGAACGTCATTCAGGAGCTGCCCCAGCACCAGAAAAAGTCATAGCTGTGTGGCAGTTCCCCAAACCCACTACCCTCAAGGGCCTGCAAGAATTCGTAGGTATGGTGAACGTTTATCATCGTTTCATCCCTGGCGGTGCCTGCGTCATGGGGCCGCTGTTCTCATTGATCGCCTCTGAAGACAAAGTCCTGGTCTGGTCAGAAGAGGCAGAGGGCGCTTTCACGGAAACTAAGGACACACTGGTTAGCGCCACCTTATTGGTTCACCCGCGCCCAGAGGCACACACCACGCTCTCATTGGACGCCTCAGCCATGGCTGTGGGGGGTGTACTCGAACAGTGGGTTGATAGACTGTGGCGCCCTCTGGCCTTTATTATCCACCTTCGCCCACCGGAACTCAAGTACAGCACTTTCAACCGGGAGCTCCTGGCGCTGTACCTAGCCATCCAGCACTTCTGATGCTTCCTGGAGGGCAGGCCATTCACTGCGTTCACCAACCACAAGCCCCTCACGCAGGCCCTCGCGATGGCCAAGAATCCATGGTCGGCCCGACATTCGGCACAGGAAAGGTAGAGACAATGTCGTGGGGGACACGCTCTCCCGACTGGCAATCAACACCCTTGCCCTCGCCCTCAATTACACCCAACTGGTGCAGGCGCAGAAGGAAGATGCGGAGATGCAGGCCCTCCGGCCCGCCATTTTGGGGCTCAACCTCCAGTACATTCAGTTGTCGATGTTTCCAATGGTTCACCTGCGGGCCTTCAGGATGGTTCACGATCTAGCACACCCCTTGGTGAAGCATCGGTGCGTATGGTGGCGGAGCAGTTTGTTTGGCATGGGCTCAAAAGGCGGTGGTCAAGATGGTGAGGAGCTGCACATAGTACCAGGCCTCTAAGGTCCACCAGCATACGCAGGCCTCAATTCAGCAGTTCGATCTGGCAGTTAAGAGATTCCAACACATACATGTTGACATCATGGGCCCTTTGCTGGTGTCCAGGGAGGCACACTTCCTGCTCATGGAAGTCGACTGGACCACGAGATAGCGGAAGCCATTACCATCAATGAGGCTTCCGCCGAGACATGCGCCAAGAATTTAGTCAGCCACTGGATCGCCAGGTTCGGAGTTCTGGTGTACATCACCAGCGACAGAGGTGCCCAGTTAACCTCCGCTCTCTGGACTTAATTGGCGAACCTTCTGGGGGTCAAACACCATCACACCACACCCTATCACCCCCAAGCAAATGGTCTGGCGGAGAGATTTCATCACCACCTGAAGTCAGCCCTCATGGCTCGCCTCACAGGCTTCATTTGGGCAGATGAACTACCCTGGGTCCTCCTCAGCATCAGAATAGCACCCAAAGAGGATCTACAGACGTCATCTGCAGAATTGGTGTACGGCGCACCACTTTCGTTGCCCGGTGAGTTCTTCAACCCGGAACCCGACTCTATGACCGAGCACTCAAACCTGTTGGTGGATCTCCGCAGCAAGCTCGCCTCGCTAGCCCCCCCCCCCTCCCCCCAACTCCCACGCATCATGGCGCCCGACCGGCCTGTCTTCCCAAAGAGCTGGACTTGGCAGAATTTGTTTTTGTTCGGCGCGGGCTGCACATTGCACCTTTGGACCACCCATACGAGGACCTGTACAAAGTCCTCCAGCGGTCCAGCAAGACTTTTACATTAGACATTGGGGGCAAAAATGAACTGTTCACAGTAGACTGCCTAAAGGCAGCACACTTGGACCTCTCATGACCGGTTCAAACAGCCAAGCCCAAACGCTGAGGCCGTCCACCCAAGTGGTGGGATGCGTAAGCCGGTTCTGGGGGGGGTTGTGTGGCAGCACACTCTCTCGTGGCGAACAGGCCCCACTGTCAGCTTCTCCCTTGCCCCGTGTTTCCTGCCCAGTGTTATGGCAGTTGTTATGACGCCGCTGAGCTCACGCTGCCCTTAAAGGGACGTGCGCGGAATTTTAATAAAACAGTCGTTGAATGCATCCAACGTGGTGGCTGTGAGTCTCTTCGCTTTTGAGTTTATGGCTTTGTAATGTAATTTTTTAAAACAATATCTGTTATCCAAATGGCTATTTTTGATGTGCAAATTGGATAATAGTTACAAAATCTTTTAATAGAATGCATAGTTATATCAATGGCCCAGTTCTTACTAAATAAGAATACGTTTCATTTTTAACAATTGTGATTGTAGAATTTGGTGTTAATGATTCCAAACAATGGTGATTCAGCTTTATGTGCATCTGACTACTCGATCTGGGATTCCCAATGTGTATTTTGATCATTTTGAAGTAATTGAGGAAATAATCTGAAGATACAATCAAACATTTTACTTTCATCCTTGAATTCATGAGCAAAATGTTTCTTATCTGTTCACAATTTATCCTCTTTGCAACTATTCATCTTGCTTTATAAACTTTGACAACACACGTACCTGCTGCATAAAGATCATTTTAATCATAGATATAAATGTTATCATATTATTATTGATTCAATTTTTAACAATAATCAATATTCATCATGACATAATAAAGCAACAAAAACATTTTTGTTTGATTTCTGAAACCCAGCAATACCTTGAGTTTAAAATACTTGTTGATCATGACCTAACCATTTCTCAACTATTCAATCTTCCTGTCCTCTTGCAAATTCCTGACTTTAATCACGCTCAGTCTGGACTGTTTTCATCTGATTTGTTCAGGCCCAAATTTCTTATCTCCTTTCCCCATTTCAAAAACTTACACGGGCATCTTCAAGGAGAGACATCTTAAAGCTTTTGACCATGTCTTTTGGCTATCAGTTTTGGCACAATGCTTCACTAAAAGAAATGCTTCTCCAGGAGCTTTGATTCATAAATCTGAATGAAGGTGTAACCAATTTGCCACATTAGCAATTGAAGTTATTGACTGGCTCAGAAGTTTTGGTTGATAGCTATGTATGCAGCTGCATACAATTTCTGCGTAGTGTGATTTAATAGGATACATAAGAAATTATTAAAAATGAGGAGAATCTGATCTGACTCCTATATACAAATGCTGCTGTGCAGTGTCAGTAATATCACATTTGATATTTTTTATTCAAGAAAAGAGTTTTCAAAAAGTCTAATAATGATACAGGAGATGTTGGTTGACAAGTAAAAGTTACGATCTCCTTGTGCAAGAAAGCAGCCATCACTGTATTTCCTTGCATGCTTCTATAGTTTACCATATAAGAGCAATCTATTTCATAACAATTTGTTTTTTAACAGAAACATTGTTATAGTGAAAAAAGTTGTGCTTCATTTTCAGTTTTGTAAATTTCAAAGTGAACATGGGAACTGCAATCTCAATATAAATGGGTGGGTAATTTGAGGTGGTGTGTGCTTTCTGTTGTTTACAAAGGGCTTGTGTGTGTGCTCCTGGTGCACAGACAGAGAGGTTCTCAACACCATCCCAAATGTATTTCCAGTTCCATTTTAGAAGTATGGAAATTGTAATAATTACCATGCCACTTAATTCTACATTAATCTGTATTTTTAAATATCAACTTGTGATCATCTCATAATAGTCATTCATGTAGTGGTTTTAAATGATGCAAGCTTTTACATAAAATAATATCATCACATAACAATTCACATTTACACAAAATAAACTACTGCACAAGTCTATGCCAAATATTAATTATTTACTCAAGGCCTTTGAATAAACCAGATTTCATTGCGACGGTTTGGAACTGTAGGATTGTTGTAACCAGCTACAACAAATGTCTCCAACAGGTACAGCTCAGGAGTGTCTAGATACTCTGCTAGTTGGTTTATCTCTCGTAAAATTGATTCTTCATTAGTGATGCCATTAAAGGATCTGCAAAGAAAGAAAATTGAGTGATTTCTATTGCTCACTTTGTATGGTTAATCTGCAGTGTTGCTCTTTCTAGTAATAAACTCTGAAAATTAAGCAATTAATGTATACAAATTTAGGGATTAACATTTTTCAAGATCCAATTTATTGTCATGTAATGCAGTGCAACATTACATGGAATTTGTTTTCGTCTGCCTTAAGGCAGAAATTGCCTGAAGTGCCTTTTACAGTCAGAAAAGGAGAAGCACAAGAGAGAGCCCTCAGAATCACCATGTCTATGAATTCATCTCCAGCGCCTCCACAGCCACACCGAATCCAGTCCAAATCATCAACAGCCCGAGCTGCAGATCAAATCTCTGGTACGATCAGGAGCCCTTCTTCGCCCTTGGCACCCTCGCACATCCCAGTTCCGATACCTAGTACCCCTTCATCCAGTCTCCAGCAGTCCGCAGCCCGGTGTGAATTCCTCAACTGCAGTTGCTGGCAGCCCACTGCCTTTGTGGGTTCCTTGCCTCAAATCACCAACAGCAGACCCCCTCACTGGTCCGCTGCTATGGTCACCGTCCAGTGGGTTATCTCTTCTGATTCTCCTTTGCAGACAGTGTGGTCTCCCTGTTTTCTAGTGCCCTGTGTCAGTCTTCTGCTTTGCAGGAGTCTGCAACCCTTTATGGCTGCTGCTCATCATAGGTGCTGCCATCACCTTCATTGGCTCCATTTACAGGCTGTTTAAAGCCTGTGCAGAGCTGATGGCAGTCAGACTGGGCGGTTGGACCCTGTGGGAGCGCTATGTCTTGGCTCCCTGCTCTCCCTGGGTCTGTACCAGTGGCAGTGCTGCTGTTACAGCAGCGCCACCATTTGATGTTGTATAAAAACTTCATTCCCTAATTCTCTTGTATGTCCTATATTTTAACTGTATTGTGTAGTATATTTGGATTTGGACTAGTGTGGGTTGTGTATTGGTTAATGGACAGAAAACTGTTGGAATACAGATGATTTTCTAATTGAATTGCCAGGATTAGAGAGTGTCCAGGGGGATTCTTGAGGTTTGTAGGGGGGATTGTTCACAATCCATTTCAATTATATATTCAAAAGAGAAGTACTAAAGTTGCAGATGCTGTAATCTTGAGCTAACAAAGAATTGCCAGAGGAACAAAGCAGATCAGGCAGCATCCATTAGTGGAAATGATCTACAGGTACTCTCGACTTACGACTATAATTCGGACCAAAAGATCAGTTGTATCTTGGAATGGACGTGTTGAAATTGAGTACTTGCCTTGTAGTCAGCATCCCGGGGTCCATAGGCTGGGGCACATTTTGATTCATGTGCGCATGGGTGGTGGGTTCGCGTTTTGGAGTTTGGTGCGTGCATGAGAGTTAAGCACCCTAACGATATTGAATTTGCGTCCTTAACTCTCGAATGTGCTAACCAAACTCCAAAATGTGAACCTCATGCACAAAGGAATAAAGATGGCCGCACCCAGCTGATGGACCCCGGGACGCCGACTAACAAGGTATTTTGGCACTTACTTGCCCTGTATCCCTATTGTAGATTGTCAAATACAACATAAACCACGTAAATTTTATATTTAAAAAGAAAAAAAAATTGAATATATAATTGAAATGGATTGTGAACAATCCCCCCCACAAACCTCAAGAATCCCCCTGGACACTCTCTAATCCTGGCAATTCAATTAGAAAATCATCTGTATTCCAACAGTTTTCTGTCCATTAACCAATACACAACCCACACTAGTCCAAATCCAAATATACTACACAATACAGTTAAAATATAGGACATACAAGAGAATTAGGGAATGAAGTTTTTATACAACATCAAATGGTCGTTAATGTGGATGGACATAAGTCACATAGGTCGCAAGTTGGGGAGTACCTGTAATTAGTTTTCTTGGAACTTTCCTTGGGCTCTGGGTGTTGCTTTTAATACCCCCCTCCCCGTGTTTTCTCTGTATTTAGCTATTCAACCCTTTTTATTTTTGTGTGGAAAACCCTCTTTTAAATTACCATTCGTAATTTTTCAATTCACTGATTTAAAAAAAAATCAATTATGTCTGAATTTCCTTTTTTCACATAACTCTTTTTTATAACTTTATTTTTCTTGTTTCTTACTCATTTAGATACTCCGAGTTTAATTTAACTTGTGCCTGCCCATCTAGTTCCATCTCTCCTTGGTACCTAACCCTGTGACTACAAAAAATGCCATGCTTGCATCCTTCCACACCTCCTCCCTCACGACCATTTAGAGCCCCCAAAAGGTCTTCCAGGTGAAGCAGCACTTGTGAATCTGCAGGGGTTATTCAGTGTTTCTGATGTGGCATCTTCTACTTCAGTGAAACTGGACATAGACTGGGAGATTATTTCATTAAAGCACCTTCACTCAGTCTGCTGTAATAGCAAGTACCTTCCTGTAACCAACCATTTTAAATCCACCCACCATTCCCACATGTCTGTTGTGTGCTGGTGGAAAAACACCTTGTATTCTGCCTGGACACTCTCCAACCAGATGGCTTCTCCAATTTCTGTTAAACCCCCTCCTTTGAGTGTCTCTCTTTTCCCAATCCCTCTTTTCTATCTTCTCACCCCTTTCCTAGCATATCAGAGCTATCTTCCACCCCTATCACCTCATCTTTTTTCTCTTCTGCCCTCCCACCTTTATCCACTATGACCTCTTGTTCGCCTGTGCTCCTCCCCACCTCTTTCTTCCACTTTTCCCCCTCCCTCCCCCACCTTGATATTCAGACACCTGACTGAATTTTTTTTCCTCACACCTAGAAGAGGGGCTCAACCCAAAACATTGGTTATCCTTTACTTCCAATGGTTGTAGCATGACCTTCTGAGTTTCTTCAGCACTGTTGTATATTACCCTTGACCCCAGCGACTGAAGATTTCCTTGTTTAACTACTTCCATCTATACTTAAGCTTGTTCAATTTTTCTGTGCAGATCCTCCTTTTTTCCCCAGATTAAATTTGTTCTCCATTGATATTTTCTATTTTATCCTTTTTCTAGAAAGGGTTAATATTCTAGTTCAGATAGATGTGTACAAAGAAGTGCATTTAAATGAGTAGGATCTTTGCCTATCTGCTGGACTAATTTGACTGACATGAATGATAATTTTAATGCTTGATCTACAAAATAATTTACTTTTAAGAAAATTATGTAGCTAACTAAAAGTAATTTCATGTCGGGCCTCCGCCTTGAGACCGGCTATCGAGCGGATAGAAAAATGGGAAGTTGCCTTTCAGACAGCAGCCCATTCATGTCCAGAGGCACCTCATAGCGCCCTCTGGATCCAACAGTCATAAATACACGGCAGAGCGATGGCTGTCTTCCCTACCCATAATTCCCCACGCATCTGAAGCCTCTCTATGGATCCCAGAATAGGTCCAGCTGCATGGGAGATTATGGGTAGGGAAGAAGGTCATTGCTCTGCCACATTTTGAGCCGCTGAGAGCAGCCCTGAAGGCTGAAGCAGCCCAGTGTGGTTGACTCAGCCTGCACTGGCCGTCCCCTGATGGCTCCCTCTGCCTTGATGGTTCCCGCTGCCCCGAGAACTCCCCGCCACCCCTGACTTGGAGGGAGAGGGGTGAGTGGGGAAGGGTCATGGGCTGATGGCATCATCAGCCCATCCCTAAACAGCCGCTTAGCGTGGCTGTACATTCAGATTGATCAGCGGAGGGCTGCGCTGCGGAGATTATCCGTCTCAGAGAGGGGTTGGAATATGTGGCTCGGAGACAACCTCTGCACATTCAGAAAGGTAGGTGATGTGCATCTTGGCGGAGTTTCTCTGCCTTTACATCTCAACTTTTGGACTCTCTGAAATGGCCTTAAAAATTTACCAGTTTTCTGTGACGTGTTACCTGCATAAATTATGCTCTGTTTGGAAACATTTATCTCCAAGCATGTATTTCCGATTAGGTCTTTCTATAACAACTGGGAACACTTCACAAAATCATAATGTTGCTGAAAGGCATGGAGATTTGTATCACGAAACAGGCTCTTTGCCCTAACTTTCCCATGCCCCTCAGATTCTTTTTAAATTTCCTCTATCTCGCCTAAAGGCTCTACCTTCAAGTTCTCAGGTCATCTATTGTGGGGAAAGACTGAGCATTTGCTTTACCCATGCCTTGCACGAGGTCACTAGTGGTGTACATCTAAATGAATGCAACAATGGACAGTGCTGGAAATGTATGGATATGAAACTAAGAGTGGGAAGAGACTTTGAATGGTTTTCCTTTTGTAAATTTATATTGAATAAATCTATTTTTGGTTTAAAAAATATTTTTGTCATTCAAAATTGCATTGTTACACCTTTTCAAATCTTGTTCTTTTTGTTAAATATTTGCTTTGATATTTATGTAATATAGATTGTAATGTGGACAGAGCTTTCAAGTATAATATGTTGTCAAGAAACTTGCCTTGTGTAAACGACTTGAGCAGGCCATTCTTCTATGACAATTTCAGCATCAAAAGGGAGTGGAACCTGATCTTGGAATTGCGCAGGAAGGTAGTAAGCAGTGGTTACTTCAGACAGGAGATCTGATCTGTTCTGGTTAGTGTGCACAATGGTGACAATGGGTAATGTCAATCCCAGGTAGAGTCCTGTAAAGATAGGTATGTAATGGGTATCTTATAGGCAATGTATCTCAGCTATGTTTTTTCCTTCTTCCTTTTTATTTAGAATATTTGAGACACTTAAAAAGACTCAAGGCCTTTTTTTAAAAACGAGTACAGCAAAATATCTTCAAAAATGTACTTTAATGGAGATTAATTTTCTCTTTAACTATATAGCCAATTGAAATTAAGTGAACAAAATACCATTGGTAATCCTTGGATTGTTTACTCTCTCTACTTGACCAAATTCACTAAATGATGTAATGTTGAGGCTTTGTAAGGCACTGGTGAGACCTTACTTGAGTATTGTGAGCAGTTTTGGGCTCCACATTTAAGGAAGGATGTGGTGATGGTGAAGAGGATTCAGAGGAAATTCACAAGAATGATTCCGGGCATGAAAGGGTTACCATATGACAGCTCTTGGTCTACACCCTTTGGAATTTAGGAGAATCGAGGAGGGGATCTCAGTGAAGCATTTTGAATGTTGAAAGGCATGGAGAGTAGATGTAGAAAGGTTGTTTCTCATGGTGGGAAAGCCTAGGACAAGAGCACACAACTTCAGGATTGAAAGATGTCTGCATAGGAATTTCTTCAGCCAGACCGTGGTAAATCTGTGGAATTTCTTGCCAAAAGTGGTTGTGGAGGCCAGGTTATTGGATGTATTTAAGGCAGAGATTGATAGTTTCTTGTTTAGCCAGAGCATCAAAAAGGTTATGGGGAGAAGGCTGGGCAGTGAGGCTAAGTGGTGGAAGGGGGAAATGGACCAGGATGTGATTAAATGGCATGGCTGACTCGATGGGCTGAATAGCCCATTTCTGCTCTTGTATCTTATGGTCTTAAATATAATTTTGCATTTTCATTGCAGATTGCCAAAATCAATACATTTTAGGAATTTTTTTTTCTTAATACATAATGTTAAGAAAATTAAAGTGGTACAGATTAGTGAAATAAGCATTCCAAATATGCAAAGGTTATTGAAATTTAATTATCTCTTTTTTATTTGGCTGTAAATTATAATTTCTTAGGATCACCTGATGAGTTTTGCTGACAAATGTATTTCATCAATTTCATAAATCCCATGCAGATGCTCTGTTCATAGCGAGATTCGTACTGAGTTACACAAGCCCATTTGGCTTTTTCATATTGACGCTTTTCAAACAGTGTTTCATCAGCCTGTCAAGGTAAAATGAAAAATGAATTTATTTTTCTGTTAAGTATTTTTTGTTTACTCATATATTGGAAATTGTTAAAATAGTTGGCATTTTGTCTTTTAGTTAAGTTTTCAGCATTGACAAATAATTAAGATTCCCCTCCCCCCAACAAAGAAAATTGTTGTCCGAAGGTTTTTTTGTCTCTCATTTACCAAATATATAGACACCCTGGGTTCTTATTTAATCATTTTAATTTCAAATCATTTTGTAATCATTGAACTATCAGCAAACATAAAATTGTTAATCTTTTTTTAAAGGTTGTAGATAAATTTTATTCATTTTTCTTGGAAATGGTTTTGAATTTGAATTGTAAAACGTATATAGCATTTGTGCAATTATATGCAATTGGAGTTTTGAGTAATTATTTGTTGACAACTAAATGGACCAAGAAATAGACGAAGGAAGAACTAAATGTGTGACTCCTTGGGTAATGTCACTTCACAATATCAAATGAGGTGCTTAGTACTTTTTTTCTTGTTTTTTATTTACTCTGTTTTTGGGATTTCTCAAATAGATGATTGTTTTGAGAGAGAACAGTGTCATTTAATGTTCATTTGCTTGACAATAACACCTTTGATTTGTGTACATATGTACATTTGTCAGGACTGCAGTGCGATTATTGCCTTTGGCTGAAATTTTAGTGTCTTTTTATAAATTTAGACATACAGCATGGTAATAGGCCATTTCGGTCCACGAGTTTGTGCTGCCCAACTTGCATCCAATTAACCTGCACCCCCAGTATGTTTTGGACAGTGGGAGGAAATTGGAATCTCCAGGGAAAACACACACAGACGTGGGGAGGACGTACAAACTCCTTACAGTCAGCACAGGATTTGAACCCAAGTCCTGATTGCTGGCACTGTAAAGGCTTTACGCTAACTGCTACACCAACAATGAATAGATTAAATCTATTGGGATCACAGAATTCACTATAATTATGAATATAAATATTTTTTTTTCTCTTGTGGCACATTGGTTTATTTATCTTACCATTTGTTTTGTATAGATCTAGAAAACAAGAATATTATTACATTTGGTCATTGTACTTGTGTAAAGAACAATAATCTCATTTTGTGTAATCTGGGTAGATCCTTCTTGTGTTGTGAAATTACTTGCTTGCAATGTCCTCTCCCGAATGAATTTTCTTTCAAAAAGGATCAAATGGATGTTAACTATTTAGCAATATTATAATCCACTGCTAACGGAGGGTGCTTTCATGGGCATCTAAATTTGTGCTGCAAAATATTTTGCATTTGCCTTTTTATGGGTAACATTAATTCAGTGCTGGCAATGTGGGTTGAGGTGTTTAAGAAACATAATCACCTAAGAATTAGGCAAGCCATTTGTGTCTGCTCTGCCATTCATCAAGATCACACTCATTTTTTTTTACAAGAATTCTTTTTTTCTGCTCTATCACCCTGCATTCCTTTAATTTCCAGAAGGTTACTGATTTTTATTTTGAATGAACATGATAGCTGAGCTATCATGGATCTAGGGTGGGGTTGGAACATCAAATATTTATCACCCTCTTAGTGAAGGAATTTCTCACATCACAGTCCTAAATGCCTTATTCTGAGATTATTGCCCTCTTGCATCAACCTTGAGTCATGTTAAGTAGATAAAAACTGCAGTTGTGGTTTCTCCAAGACAAAAACATTTTTTAAAAACTCCTGTACTTTAATCCTTTCATAAGAAAGAAAGGCCAACATTAAATTTGTCTTCCTAATTGCCTGCTCCAACTTTTAGTGCCTTTCTCCCCTTTAAATGTAACATTTGGGTACAATTTAAAAAATGCTTTAGTTTTGTGTACCCAACTGGATGATCTCATGTTTTTCCACATAATATTTCATATGCCATGCCTTGAAGCCTCTACAGCTTCCCTGTCCAACGTAGTTTTGGATTATTATCAAATTTGAAAATATATTTTTGTCCCCTGAGACAAGTTGGTGATAATAGAATAGATCACAAACCACAGGAGCCCAAGTATTGAACCCTGTGTAACTCCACGTCATAGTCTGCCAATGTGAAAAAAGACCAATGTATTCCCATTCTTTGCTTTCTGTCATTACCAGTTCTCAGTACATATGAGTATAGATTACATCCAATCCATTATTTTCTAACCAGTTGGAATTGAAAGCCCTCTGAAAAGCCATATATGGTTAAAATCCAGTGGATTCTCCTTATTTGTTCTCCTTGACACATTATCAATTTTATGGAAACATTTTCCTTTTCAAAAAGTACTTTAAAAATGCTGCCCTGGTGTTATTACATCCTTCATCAAAGTTTTCAACATTTTCTATATAATTGACGTCAGGCGAAGAGATAGATAATTCCTTTTTTATTCACTCACACCTTTCTTGGCATGATCACATTTGTTCCCCTGCAATCTGAAGGTAAAATTTGTAGAATTCTGGGAAATGTAGTGCTTTTAATATTTGCCTAATGTGAACTTGATTTACTTCAATATCCTTGCTTCACCCTTGGCTTGTAGTTTTTTTTGTTGTTTTTGTCTCTAAAAATAAGTGATTTTGTTTAATTTTCTTGGCATTTTGATTTTTTTTCCTTGTTTACAAATTCTCCTTTTATAACAGATCTACTGCTATTCGTGGCAGCTTTGTTTTAAAAAGACAACTTAGTAGGTCAAGCAGCTTACACTTTTTGCCTGCAAATACAAGTATGTTGATGTTTTAGTTTGAGACCCTGCATCAGGAGTGAGGAAAGATTTCCTGCATGTAGCAGCGTGAGGGAGAGGTAGGATGAAGACATGGAAGGTGATAGGTGGAACAAGATGAGGGGTAAAGTTGATGTGCAGATAGAAGCAGGTGGGTAGAAAGGGGGATGAGATAAAGTGAACCGAGGGAGAAGAAACTCAGTGGACAGGTATGTGTGGTAGGAGAACACCAGGTTTTGCCAAAATTGAAAGAGAAAAATCAATGTTTATACAAATTGACTTGTAAGCATTTGGGATATTGTTCTTTCAATTTGTGATTGACCTCTCCACGTGGGTGCTCTGCAGTTTTCACTGTACAGTTCATTTCTCCAACCTATCCATTTAATAATTTCTATAATTACTCCTGTCAACCTGTTGGGTGTACTGATCCTTGAAAGAATGCAGGGGATTCTCGGGTTACGCAAGGGTTCAGTTGTTGAAAAATCTCCATAAACTGTGTTTTCTGGAAGTTGGAAACAAATATTTCCTTCTCCCCCCCCAAAAAAAAATACTGAAATGTGAAATCTTTACATCAACAGCCCGAGGGAACTGATTTGCAAAAAGTAGACTAGGGTTGGGTCATGCAAGTTATTACCAGCCAGTATCTTTCTTTCTTTGGCTTGGCTTCGCAGACGAAGATTTATGGAGGGGTAAATGTCCACGTCAGCTGCAGGCTCGTTTGTGGCTGACAAGTCCGATGCGGGACAGGCAGACACGGTTGCAGCGGTTGCAGGGGAAAATTGGTTGGTTGGGGTTGGGTGTTGGGTTTTTCCTCCTTTGCCTTTTGTCAGTGAGGTGGGCTCTGCGGTCTTCTTCAAAGGAGGTTGCTGCCTGCCGAACTGTGAGGCGCCAAGATGCACGGTTGGAGGCGATATCAGCCCACTGGCGGTGGTCAATGTGGCAGGCACCAAGAGATTTCTTTAGGCAGTCCTTGTACCTCTTCTTTGGTGCACCCCTGTCACGGTGGCCAGTGGAGAGTTCGCCATATAAACACGATCTTGGGAAGGAGATGGTCCTCCATTCTGGAGACGTGACCTACCCAGCTCAGTTGGATCTTCAGCAGCGTGGATTCGATGCTGTCGGCCTCTGCCATCTCGAGTATTTCGATGTTAGGGATGAAGTTGCTCCAATGAATGTTGAGGATGGAGCGGAGACAACGCTGGTGGAAGCATTCTAGGAGCCGTAGGTGATGCCAGTAGAGGACCCATGATTCGGAGCCGAACAGGAGTGTGGGTATGACAACGGCTCTGTATACGCTAATCTTTGTGAGGTTTTTCAGTTGGTTGTTTTTCCAGACTCTTTTGTGTAGTCTTCCAAAGGCGCTATTTGCCTTGGCGAGTCTATTGTCTATCTCGTTGTCGATCCTTGCATCCGATGAAATGGTGCAGCCGAGATAGGTAAACTGGTTGACCGTTTTGAGTTTTGTGTGCCCGATGGAGATGTGGGGGGTTGCTGGTAGTCATGGGCTGATGGAGGACCTCAGTTTTCTTCAAGCTGACTTCTAGGCCAAACATGTTGGTAGTTTCCGCAAAACAGGACGTCAAGCGCTGAAGAGCTGGCACTGAATGGGCAACTAAAGCGGCATCGTCTGCAAAGAGTAGTTCACGGACAAGTTGCTCTTGTGTCTTGGTGTGAGCTCCCAATGCAGCCCAGATGGAGATTATTTGTTAATCAGCAGGAAAACTATTGGCAATAAAAAAAAAGTGTGCTTAAAGAAAAAGTTGGCTCCCTTTTTGTAATGTTTGATTTTATCAGAAAGAGAGTTTGGAGAAGGTATTTTTTATATGTGGGTGATCTTAGCATTGTTTCCTGATGATGAGATTCCAGTGTTATAATTAAGAGAATTTGTGTGTTGTATACGTTTTTCTGCAATTCACCTTCTTTTAAATGCTAGTCCCATTGATATGCCGTTTTTAACTTAGTTCCTTACTCAACCACAGAAAATGTGCCCACTCACTCCATGCCTTCATATTTTTTTTGTTTAGATTCAAGACCCTAATTTCAAGCTGCTTTTAATTTTATAATGTAATGGTCGCGCTTTTGAAAATGCCTCATTGATTAAATTTTCAAAATCTAGCTTTGTAAAACTTTATATGGTTTCCCTAATTGGTTACTCAATAATTATAATTCCAGAAAACCATTTCTTGCACATTCCATAAATTTATCTTGAACTTTATTAATTTAACTTGCTTAGTCTTTAAAATTTGTATTAACATTATCTACAAGTCTAATCTGATATGACATGCCTTGCCCAAAATATGTATGATTTGATGGCACATAAATAACTCCCATCAATGTTTTCTGCCAGTTGTTTTTTTTAAACTTCATCCAAACTGATCCTAATTCTACCTAATGATCTGCCAAGGTTGTTTCTCATATGATACCAATCCATGTTTAATAGCACCATTGGCCTTTTTTAAAATTTACTAAATGTTGAATAGACTTGTACATTCGGCTCATAACTCTGATCAGCCTCCAGCCATGCCTATTAGGTTATATATAGTTATTTTGATTTGCGCCCTGAATTGATCCATGGAGTAGCAAATAATGTGCATATTTGGACATTTTGGCTTTTATATGGTTTTCCATGCTTTGACCCACCCTTCGTCACACCCAAATTTGCTTTTGCCTCATTGTTTCCTTTATTCTTGTCTTCTACTTCTGCCTTTCTATTTCTTTAAATATGCATACAGACTGTTTTAATCCAATCTGGAGGGAAAATTCATAAAATGTATAAAAATGGTTTTCAAGTTCATTATATTGAGAAGCCACCTGCAGGGAAAAAAGCTGTTTTCAATTTTTATTTTATTGTGAGAAATTAATTAATAATCACTGTTATTGTGTCTGTAGGGAAGAATGAGCACAGGTGAGATGTGGTGTAAATCAGTCCTATCTTACACCGTTGATATGTGACTTTATATCTTCCACTCTGTTTAAAAACTAGTTGCAACTTTAAAATACTCTGTTTGACCTGCTGAGTTTCTCCAGCATTTTACTTCAATCACTGTGTCTGCAGACTTTTTTGCTCCCCTCTGTACTTTTTATTTTCTTTGGTTCTGATATTTGTTGTTCTCTTTAATTTTTGAAACAAACACACAATTCCTCCCTTCAAGTATTGAATGTGGATTTGAAATTTTAAACTATCCCCACTTAGTACTGTGTCAGTGGAGCATGAGTAATCAGTAGGATTATGCTCTGGCTTGAAGCAAAATTATTTCTTATCCCTTCTTACCTCACCCCTTAAAATGATTCTTCAATGATGTGTTTACTGTTACCTTTGTGTTATGACCCAATGATGTGAATGGGACCGCTTGTCTCTCTTGAGAATGATTGGTGGTCATCTGTTGGATTGGTTCTTCCATTTCTAAGATAAAAGAGTATTCATTTCAACAGTGTTTACTTTGCTAAATGTAATAAACAGGCAAAAATAAAAATATTGTGGAACGTTGATCATTTGTAAGCTGTCTTAAATTACTGACTTTTAAGTGGCTTCTGCAGTTTGTTTCTCATTTGAAGCTAGAATTTTTAAACAATCGCTTGTTGGATTATTTTACAACGTCTTGCATTCACACTGACTATTAAAGTGAGTTGATTTTATTCAGAGGGGCTGTTGTCTCTATTGGGTTTAATGCACAGCAGGCCATGATGATAATACAGAAGGCGAGTTCCCTGCTTTAGTTCAGTCGACAGAAAAACTGATGCACTGTTTTCCAAGTGTTTCCTTTCACTGTATCAGTGGTCCAACCATCTCATCATTGTTCATTGCTGGAGCAAAGACAAGTTATAAGGATTACAGGTTTGTGATCTCCCAACGATCTCCACTGATCAAACCCTTTCATAATTTTAAAGAACTCGGCGTCTGTTGAAGCTTTTTTTTAAAAAAAAGCCATTAGCAACGGGAAACAAGTAGTGGATCCAAAACAACAGTTATTATGCCAACTTTGCAAGACTGCATCTTACAATTGAACCGTTCCTGGTGGGGAAGAAAGGGAGAAGCGCTTGAAAGCAGCGACCGACACAGGGATGTCGGAAAGTTTTCGTCTCTCTTTACCTCTCGGCACATCCACCTGGTGACAGCGGCCGACGTCCCTCCAGAATGTGTAGACATCGCCGTCGTCACGTTCGTTTTCTCCTTCCCCGTCGTCGTGGTGAACAGTGTTCGAATTGAGATCATCGGTCATCGAGTCCAAATCCTCCAGGCTGATGAGAATCCGACCCGACCGCCCGCCTCTATTATCGGCGCTCTGGCCCCGACTCGCCATCTGTCCCAAGTGCGAAGCCTGATCAATCGAAGCGAGCAAAATAGCACCATCAAGTTTTGTTTACCGCCCGTGCATTTTCCTGAAGGTGAAGCTCATCTGGGGGAAGGGGGGGCTCTGTCTATTTGGCAAGCGCTTTCTCCGAGTGGGCTGACCCCAAGCCAGAGCCGCTTGCGGCAAATCGCTTCCCAGAGAGGGGGAGGGTCTAAAACGAGCAATCCGAGTGTCTGCACGAAAGAAAACGTGTCGAAGAGGAGGAGGAACCAAGCCCGCAGGAGATTGTGGTGGGACAGGAGTCGCTACCTTTCTCAGCGGGCACCCAGACGCCCCGATTGGGTCACGCGAAGTGGGGGGGTCCCAATCTTTGGCCGAACGGAAGACGGATTCTCCAGCAGAAAACTGGCGAGAACAGATTGCCAGTCACCTTTCGACCCTCAAGCGTCACGAATCTTTCCCTCTTATGAACGCTGAGAGCCCCCCCCCCCCACCAGTTTTGTGCTTATTTTTAACCTTTAAAGTTTTCATTCAGAAACTTTGATGCAAATCAAGAAACTTTAAATTCCAAATCATGGTACACCTGACCCAACAGCACCATGGACATGCCCTGGTCATAAGAATTGCAGGGTTTCAAGCAACATACCTCTTCAGGACATTCAGGGATGGTTAATGATCTTATTTGTGGCTCAGGGGTAATAAAGAAAAATGTGCACGTGGTGGTTTGACTGACCGCCCTGAGAGTGCCCCAATCCATAAATCTAGACAGACAATGAGTTGATGAAAGACAAATAGCATTTACCAACTGGCAATGGATATTGTTATGACTAACCAAACTAAAGTAAATTGCACTTTTAACTAAACGATATTCTCCGCTGTAATTTTAGATCTTGGAAGCATTCACAAGACGTCTGCTCAAGATTGGAGCCTTGCTTCGTAAAGATACTGCAAATTTGACTAAATATCAAATTATTCTTTCACGTGAACAATTTAGAAAAAATCCTCCAGCAAACATTGTGGTAAATAGCTGCACTTTAAGAATGTTAATATTTAGTTTATCTTGTCATTTTGTATTTGGGTGGTAGCTTTGATGTTGCTGCATGGATTTAGTTTTTCTTTCATGAATCGATGACTTTTGTATTTTTCCCATACTGTACTCTGGCTTAAATATTAATAACAATTTACATTCTTTTGTTTGGTTAATATTGAAGATGAAATAATGTGGATCTTGGAAATCTGAAATTATTCAGCAAATTAGACAACTTCTAAACATTTTCTTGTTTGTGTACTGTGTTTCCCAACACACTTTGGTGCCCATTCCTGTTTTGGGGACAGAGGGATGCTGTGCAATGAATGAAACATTTGTAAACTGTAGAAACCTGGCCACCAACTTATGAACAACAAACCCTTGTAAGCAATGATGTGATAAGGACCAAATAATTTGTTCTTTGTTGATATTATGGACAATTGAATGAATCTTGAGATGGGAAGGCCTTGGTTTAATGTTTCATTTGTAAGACTGCATCATGTACTGAATGGCCTGGAATTTCCCTCACTGAGAAGGTGGGCAGAGAGTGAGAGAGGGCAGCAGGCAGAGCATGAGTGACGAGAGGTCTTGATTCAGTTAGCTGAAGAGTATGCCATCAGTGTCTATTTGGTGAATGTGCAACAGAGGATTCCTTGCAGGCTGAACACTAGAATGTGTATGTGGATTTCAAATTTCTTTCTTAAAGAAATGTCTTTCCCATTGCTGACATTAAAGCTTGTATCCACATCTCCATTGCATTCCATGCATTTCTGCTCTCATTCACTTCCCCCCCTCCCCACCCATCCCAAACCAGACAGAACAAAAATAGAGTTCACTTGGTCCTCACTTTCCACCCCACCAGCCTTTACATTATTTTCCAACTTGAATGGCATATCACCCCATCTATGCCTTCCCTTTCGCACCCCTTTTTGCAGGGATCATTCTTGTTGAGATTCTCTGGATCACCCTTCCTTTCACCTCTGTAGATGTTCCCTGCTGTAACTGCACAATATGCAAAACTTATCCCCTACATCTCCCCCCTCATTCATAAACTGACCTTCCAGATGAGGTGGAGTTTTACATGCATCTCATCCACCCTAATTTGCTGCGATTCTCTGCACTCAGTGAGGTCTCCTCTACATCAGCGAAACCAAGTGCAAATTGGGCAACTGCTTTGCCAAGCTGTGGTTGAGAACAAGAACTCCCATTTGTTAGCCATTTTAAATCTCCTCTCCTTCCCATGCAGAAGTCTGTCTTCGGCATCATCCATTGTCAGGGTGAGGCTAAATGTAAACTTGAGGAACAATGTATCATGTTCTCCTGGATATCCTTGAATTCACAGCTTGAACATGGATTTTTTTCAGTTTTGGTTAACCCCCCATCCTTATCCATTTCTGCTATTTTCAACTCTCCTTTAACCGTTATGATTTCACTTTTATGTAAACTTTTATGTAATCTTCTCTTTCCCCGACCCATCTCCTCCCTTATCTGTCACTACTTTCGGTCCAGTACCCTATTACCTTAATTCCAGCCCCCACCCTAACCCTGCTTTTTATGCATGATATGTCTCTGCCTTTCATCTTGATAAATCACCCCAAGCCAAAACTTTGATTTTTTCTCTTCATGGATGTAATTGAAAGCCAACAGGTGCAACAAGCGATTAGAAAGTAAAGTGATTTGTTCATCTTTATCGTGAGAAGATTTGAGTAAAGCAGTAAATGTATCTTGCTGCAATTTTTGGTCGTTTAGAATCATGTGCAGTTTGTTCTTCTTACCCAAGAATTAGTGAAGTTACCATAGACTTGGTCAACAAAAGTTCATAGGGGCAGTTTTGGGGCTGGAGGGCTTGAGGTATCAGGAGACATTGAATAGAAGAATGAGAGGATATTGAATTTTTAGAGCTTGATAGACTGAATATAGGGAGAATAGTTTTCTTGCCCACATAATTTGGAGCAGAGGTGAAAAAATATAAGAGTAAGATAGATGTAGGCTATTTAAAACTTGGAGAAATTTCTTCATGGTTGGTGTATCTTGGGAATTCTTCACTGTGGAGGAATGCGGAGATGATGAATGAAAATAACACTAGATTAGCCACTCTCTTGATGGTGGAGTATGTTCGAACGACTAAATGCCTCAACTAGTTCTAAGAAAACATGAGCATTCCCTGTGCTCAAAAAGAAGCTGTCATGAAGTCCACAGAGAGCGTATATAAAGAATCTCTTGGGACAGGATTGGTGTTGCTTTAGCAAATAGGATGATTTTCCTTTAAGTAATATTTATAGCAGAAATTTAGCTGGAGTTTATGAATAAAATGAAACCTATTAACTAGTCACTCTTCTGACTCATTTCTCATTACTTTTTTTTGCCAGAGTGCTCAACGAGGTATGGTTGAAGGAGATTATGGTCTTTGTATTAGTCTGTATCATGGCTATGAACTTTTGTTACAAATGGGAATGCGGTCTTTGTATAACTACCTTAAAGGCATATTGGATGGATCCAAAGGTAAGATCATGGTGAGATGAATGATGGATTTGTAAAGCAAAGGAACAATTCAATCTTGTTGTCTGCACATTAAGTTTATTTATTTATTTTCTTTAGCCCTCTAGCACGGTAACAGGCCCTTCTGGCCCATGAGTCCTTGCCGCCCAAATAAACCAAATTAACCTACAACCTCCATACATTTTGGAGGATGGGAGGAAATCGGAAACCCACGCGGACACGGGGAGAATGTACAAACTCCTTACAGACAGTGCCGGAATTGAACTCTTGTCGCTGGTGTTATAATAGTACTGTGCTGACTGCTATGTTGACTGTGCCACCCTAAGGGACGGATATTCATTGCATTTCATATGCAGTAGAACATCTTCCATTTGCATGGGTGACATTTCTGGCTGTGATTTTGAAGTTTTAAGTAGAACCTGCAAAGTTGGAATTGGCTTGTTCCATAGAACATTTACCATTGAATTCAAGGACTGTGCAAACATCTGTTTTTTTTTTTAAATTTACAGATCCATTCACCAAAAACACTTAAAGCAGTACTGTAGACTTTGATTAAATATGTTGCGGCACAGAATATATTGGTAGGCAGCAAGCCACCTTGCTTTGGTCTCATTAAGGTTTTGCACTATGATAGGGGCATTCGACAAAGTAATTGCTTCACTTGGGGAGGGTGCAGGCAAATTTGACCCAGAAAATTACTGGAAAAAACATTGATTGGTTCCTCCTCTGGGTGCATGAAGACTAGAAATGCTTCTGATACAGGTATTCTGATCATTCAGCCTACTGCCATTCAATTAACTAGTAAAATTATTACAATTCTTGAACATGGTTTAATATTTTTAATAAGAAACATTAAAAGCACTTAGATATTTAAGTGTATATGCTGTCTTGGAGTTCCAACCACCCAGATTTTGTATATGGTTTGCAGATTCTGTCTGTGACCACACAGCTTCTCTGGGTCCTCCAGTTTCCCCTCTCATGCCTGAGTAGAAGGGGTATTCGGAAAGTTTTATGGTTGTGAGAAGAAAGAACCAGATTAGTGTAAAATGGGTGCTTGATGGTCAGGGTGGATATAGTGAGTCTAAGGCCCCATTTCCCTATTGTGTGACCATATCTAATATTTGTCTTAATCACACACCAAGCCCAGCCTGGCACAGGTTATTCTTGCAAATTTCCTAGCATATGTGGGGAACTACCACAAACATACACTCGGATACAAGCAAGAAAATCTCCAGATGCTGGGGAATTGAACAAATGTACATCCCTTCTCTGGTCATGGAGAAGTCCAATGTCAGACCACATTTGGCAAATCTACTCAAACCACTCTCTACAAACCTATGCTGAAGTGGAAATCCTGAATTTGCAAATGGCCAGGAAGGGTAATGTGGCTCAGGGAATAGTTTTATGGTGTATAGTTCAGGGAAGAAAATATTGTTATTCTTGGAACACAGCTGACAATGGCTGAGTAATGTGTTTGAATGGATAAAGTTGAGAAATTTGTCTTAATGTTTTGAGGGATTAATTATCTGAATTGTTGAGTGACACATTGCATTGGAAATGCCTAGTCAGCATGGACAAGTTGGGCCAAAGGGCCTGTGATATGCTTATGACTAAATTTGGTTGTGTGGTCAATGGGGACATTATGCAGGCTTCTATAAAACTGCAGTCAAGACTAGAAATGCTTCTGATACAGGTATTCTGATCGTTCAGAATATTACTCTTATTCTTTGGTTCATGTTGGTCAAGCTTTGAAGTTATTAATGTGACGCTAATAATACTATTGCATAACTAACACAATGGAATTAAAGTTGTTTTCTTATTTGCGCAATATTAATAGATCCCTTGAGCAGAGATTGCAGAGTTAGCATATTTTATGGAAAGTTTATAATGTTAGTAAAAATAATATTCTTGAAGCGCTTCGTTTATCTGAAGTAACAAACAAACTCTGATTTTGTACAGGGATGACCAGAGTATGCAATGAACTTTGCAAGAATGCTGTTTTCATGGAGATGTATGACCAATTGCAAGCCATGTTCTCAAATTCTCAAGCAGGTAATTATGGGAATTTTATAAGACAAGAACGAAGAAACTTGTCGACAGTTTTACTAACGTATCATCGAAGGCTGGTTTGAAGCATTTTTATCCCTTTTGTATAATTTTTGAATTGTGTTCACTATTGTGCTGGCATATATGACAAGCTGCCAAAACAAGAAATGAATATGAATGCTACCCAGGGCTCTAAGAGAACTTGCTTTTTTATAAAAAGTGTGTGTGTTGTACCATATCAATACCCAGTTAAATATGAAAATTGAAAAACGGCCCATACTGTAAATGTGGAATAAAATCTGAGGATGTTAAAAAAATTCAGCGGGTCAGACAGTATATGTGGAAAGAGTAACATTTAACATTCAGCTTTGCAACACTTCCTATGGAAAGTGATTCTAACAGGAAAGGTCCCAGATCCAAAACTGCTTCCTTTATCACAGATGTTGACCTATCTGAGGTTTTAACAGGATTTATTGTTTTTATGGGAGTGCACAGGGGACTATAGATTGCAGATACTGGAATCTGAAGCCAAGTGCTGTCTGCTGGAGGAACTTGGAGGAACAAGCAGCAGGATAAAAAGAGTGATTGATGTTTCAGGATGAAGAGTTTTGGCTGGAAATGTCCACCATTCTTCTTCACTCGTTGATGCTGCTATTTCACTCACTGAGTTCTCCAACAGATTGTATTGTTTTCTACTTTTAGGCTTGATTAGACTGATATGCCAACTGAAATGTGATATGTCAATAAATTGCTCTCTTTTATCCTCAAAGTCTGGTTTGTGCATTCAATGAGTTGATTTACAATGAGTTTGAAAGAGTTTGATGATTTGTGATACCTCAATGCACTTTACGGCCAATGCGATAGTTAGCTCGGTGTCTATTGCAATGTAAAGGCCAATTTGCTAATAGCAAGCATCCATTGATGGTGGTGAAATGAAAACAAAATCCCATAGTGTTGAGAAAGGAATAAATAATATCTATGGCACAAAGGGTAGATATTATTTGGAATGGTGCCATGAGTTCATTATGACTGCCAGGCTCATCTGAAAGATGGCAACCCTACTGCAACATGTACAGATTGGCAGTTCATGGGAGATTGGCATTTCATGGGAGATTGCATAATGGCACTTCTCCTCAAAAAAGTCTGTTGATATTCCAGAATGATCAGTGCCTAAAAAATGTTGAGACTAAATTGATTAAAAACTTCAAAGGAGAGATTGATGGATTTTATTAGGCAAATGTACTGATTTATGAGCAGAAATGGGTAAATGGAGTTAAAGAACAGTCCAGCAATGATTTAACTTAGAAATCAAACATCTGTTGAGACTAAAGGGTAGCACAGTTGGTGTAGCGGTTAGTGCAATGCCTTTACAGTGGCAGCGATCGGGCCCGGAGTTCGAATCCCATGCTGTCTGTAAGGAGTTTGTACATTCTCCTGTGTCTTCGTGGGTTTTCCCCAGGGACTCTCACCATTCCTCCCACCATTCGAAACTTACTGGGGGGGGGGGTGGGTGTACGTGAATTGGGCAGCATGGACTTGTAGGCCGAAATGGCCTCTTACTGTGCTATGTCTAATATCTAATTTAAAAAAAAATTAAAATAAATAAATTTAATTGGATTCTACCTTTTCCAGTATCTAGTAATGAATGGTGCAAAGGTGCAAGAAATTGAGATTTGTGATAAAGAAACTAGGGTCAGAAGTAAATCACAAAAATCTGTTGACACTGTGGTTGAAGTAAAAACACAAAATGCTGGAGAAGCTCAACAGGTCAAACAGTGTCCTTCATGTAGCAAAGATAAAGATACAAAACTGACGTTTCGGGCTTGATCCCTTCATCAAAGTATGAGAAAATGCTGGCAGGCTTCAGAACAAAAGATTGGGGGTGGGGGGGGAAGAAGGGGGGTGGCAATGGGAAGAGATGATGGGTGGAGAAAGGAGGGAGGGGATAGCAGCAATGAGGGGATGAGGGGAATGGCTGGGTGGGTGGAAGAACTGTGAAGACAAGAAAGGGGGAGGAGAAAGATAAGGCAAGCAGGTTTAGTGGAAGGCAGTAAAGTCGATGTTCATGCCATCTGGCTGGAGGGCCCAGACCATGCCTCCTCTCACCATGGTCTGGGGCCCCAAACAGGGCTTTTAAGTGAAGGAACACTTGTACTTACAGAGGACTTGTCTACTGCATCCAGTGCATTCTTTGTGGCATTCTCTACTCTGATGAAACAGCTTCCCCCCCCCGCCCCTCCAAATTCTTGTGTTAATTGATTGATACTGCAGTTTTCAGCTCTTGAGCTTTAAGATGATGAGCATTAGCTTAACCTGAAAATGTTAGATGTGTACACAAAATGAGTGGCCAGCAAAGCTACTATATAGATAGATAGATATATAAATAAATGCCTTTTTGTGCTACTAAATTCATTATCCCCTCTCTTGTAAGATGGAAAATCTAATGCACGGATTTTTTAAAAAAATTGATATTACAGAATTGGAAAAAAAAGTGGGCCTTCTGGTTTATTCTATATTTACAGATCCTTGTGATGTACATGGGCAATTTTTCATTCCCTCATAAACATTTTTAGGCAGCCTACCCAAATTATAGTTCCAGATATCACTTCCTTTTACCATACTGCGAGGGGAAGGTTGAAATGCTACTTCAGCACTGAACATTTTGATTTAAAAAGTTGACTGTCCATTTTCCTCATGGTTGCTGCCTGACCAGTTGAACCAGCAGTTTGTTTTTTCTCTCGATTCCAGCATCTGCAGTCTCCTATGTCTATAATTTCCTTTTGATAATTTTGCCACAAAAATAGAAATGTAACTTTTAATTCTTAGAAAGGGATGCTTTCACTCTTGTTACAATCCAGCCTCTAATACACAAGTTGTCTCTCATGGAACAGTGGAGCATATTAGTGGATTTAACATTACATTTCAATATCATTAAAACAATTATTTAATTTGCTCTTTCTCTTCAAATGTTTACAGAAAACATGGTATAGGGCAGTAAAATATCTCATCATTTCCATTTATAAGGAATATCTTTTAATTATTGTTTTGCCTGGCATTGGAGATTTATGATCTGTGACAAACTTGCTTATCCAACCATGTTCTGAAGATTTGGCATCTTGCATATAGTAGCCTCTTGATATATCTGCTATTCCAATATTCATAATTTTAAAAATTATTTATTTTAGGATCTAAAAATGAGAAACAATTAATCTACAGTCACCCCAAGCTGCAAAAGCTTGAAGAAGTTGTAGTGAACCACTTCCAATCCTGGGCAACCTCCAGAGGTAATGTGGGTTTGAGCATTGTTGTGAAGTCAAAAAATAAATTTTATGACTCCCTTTCTCACCCAAGTTTCAAAAAAAATATTTTAAAATGTTTGTAGATCATTTAATTAATGTATGAATGCCATCTTTTGTAGAAATCTTAAGTAATTGCATTCTAGTTGAGTTGTATTGCATAGAATTCTAACTAATGTGAAACATATAAACTGCTATCTGACAATTTGAAATCCTATTGTTTTGACATCTGACTTGCTAGATAATGTTTGCAGTGCTTCCTTTGAGCTCCCTGGTACCTGAGGCTAGGGTTCTGGTTGCTATCCTCCCCTGAGGTACACAAGGGCCCTGGTTTCATCTTTCAATTTAACTGGTTGACAGGAAAGTTTATTATCTCTCTGTAGCATCTTAAAAAAAACTTTAATTAAAAGGATATGGAGGTATTAATTGAAATAGTATTCCTGTAGCTTGTTTCTTTTAAAAAAAATCTGATGCTATGCTGGCATTTTCCTGGGCATTCTAAGATTCTGTATGTTTTCATCACAAATCTTCTTGGTGGTGATGCTCACATGGATACAGTGGTAGAGGCTGATGCAATAGGAACATACAAAAGACGTGGGCACATGGATGTTAAAAAAAAGAGGATTATGAGCTGTGAAGGAGGAAAAGATTAGATTGCTTGTGGAGTAGGTTTATATAGGTCGGCACAACATCATGGGCTAAAGGACCTGTGCTTGTACTGTTGTGTAACAGCATTATGGGTTGGGTAGGAAGTTATTTTGTGATCCAAATTGGGATGTGACGTATTTTGATTAACAGTGGAAATCGAACAAGCTTCTTTGACTAAGATTGAATACTATGGCTTGCTCCATCAAAATAACTTGAGTATTCCCTTAAACTTTAAAAAAAAAAAAATTTTTAAAATTTAAATACATAAATTGAAATGAAATGTACAAGTTGTCCAAATCTCCAAACAATCCCACCCCCTCCCCCAAACAAAACCCGGAAATAAAGAAAGAAAAAAAAGAATTCCCTTAAACTGTTGACCCTTGTATTTGGGAAGAGGCTTTCAATTGTCAGGTGTTCAAATGTCATCTTTGAATTCAGATCTGTTTTAAAAACAATAAGTGAATAAGTAAAGATGTATATTATTAGCACCACTGGCTTTACAGATTTGATAACAATTTGTTAAAATCCATATTTTAACACCTTGCATGGTAAAATATTTCTGTATTCTCCTTATGATAGAGACTCCATTGGCTGAGATGGCCTCCTTCTCACTGAGCAATCGCATTTCTCGAGTAATTTTGTTCTCTTCATGTTCCCATCCTTTCCTTCCCACCTCCAGATCCTGAACTTTACTACATGCTATCTTCTTTTGGCTTGGCTTCGCGGACGAAGATTTATGGAGGGGGTAAAAAGTCCACGTCAGCTGCAGGCTCGTTTGTGGCTGACAAGTCCGATGCGGGACAGGCAGACACGATTGCAGCGGTTGCAAGGGAAAATTTGTTGGTTGGGGTTGGGTGTTGGGTTTTTCCTCCTTTGCTATAGTAGCAAATTAAATAACTGGACTTTCTTGTTTCTCTTTCTCCTATTTTAGGGGTTCCATGCAATGATCATGGTGATTCTTTGTTCTGCTGCAGACAAAAGTTAAAATGTATCATGTTACATTTTAAATGTATTATTACATGACAATAAAAGGAATCTGAACGGACGAATATATCTTTGGGACGAGGGAGGGAACCAACACACTGGGGAAAATCTATGTTATCATAGCAACAGAGACCAGAATTGAACTTGGGGTGCTAGAGCTGTGAGCCATCCAGTGCAAAAATCATTCCTTATTTAGTTGTGACTAACATGGAGCATTGATCACAGAAACTAAGGTACATTTTAATTTCTTCCTGCAGAGGTGGTGAATCATCGGAATTGTATAACTTGGAGAACTATAGAGGTTATATCATTGGAGACATTTAAGGAGGAGAATTATATTTTGAAAAATTGGGTCATGTAATATAACGGAGAACTGGAGCATGACCAGGCATTTGGCGCCTTGATTCTTCATGCAAGACTGGCTGATCTAATCTTGGCTTCATTTCCAATTTGTAATATATTTCCTGTTTCCCATGTGGTCCAAAAAAAAAGCTTCTTGGCAGCCTCACTTTGCTCTCTGGGTGGAGCATGCAAAATTTCAACCTTTTGAAAGAAAAAACTCCTAATTTCAGTCATAAATAAACCACCACCTATTCTGAAACTATGCTCCTTATTTCCAGATTTCCCCACAAGTGGAAACATATTTTCAATATTTTTTTTTTTTGGCTTCTTTCTTCCAGGTCCAAATTCTTCTGGTGGAAAAGCTGATGGCACAAATTCTCGTGTTATGATCTTTTCCTCATACCGAGACAGTGTTCAAGAGATTGCTGAGATGCTCAACAAACATCAGCCTCTTGTAAAAGTCATGACATTTATTGGGCATGCTTCAGGAAAGAATTCCAAGGGGTTTACACAGAAGGAGCAGCTTGAGGTAACTATGCAATTCAGAAAGGCTTCCAAGAACATTATAATAGTTGTGTATATAATTACTAAAGCAAACTATAGCAAATAGAATCAAAATTTTCACATCGCAGGACATTGGTCTTTGACAGAATTTTGTCAAGTATTTACATCATTGGTCTAATTTCAGATCCTCTTTTTATTCCTCATAGCCCTGTAAATAAGCTTTTCTCAAATGCCTACCTAATTTCCTCTCAAAGACACAGATTCTCTTTCCACTATCTAAACAGGCAGCAAATTCCTTATCACAATGGTATTGAGTTAAAAAAAAAACTCCACCCCCCCCCCCCCACATCTACCTCACTTCCTCCTCGTACTCCATTTTTCTCAAAAAAATGACCTTGTTAATTATTGTCCATTAATTGTCCTTGAACATCTTTATATTAACTCCTCTCAACCACTTTTTTCTCTAAGAAAACCCACTCCAACTTCTCCAGCTAAACCTTGGTGCTGAAATCCCTCTTTTTCATGAAATTATTCTGTATCTTCAAGGACATCCACATAATTTCTGAAGTGTTGTGACCACATTTGGATTCATTACTCGAGTATTAAGCACAGTTTTAATTTAACTTCACTATTCTTGAAGCTGATGCCACCTATTTATGAAGTTCAGAAATGGAATATGCTTTACCAACCAATTCTCTCAAGGTACAATACATCTTTGCTATCTCCCCTTTTTCATGGTGAAACTGGATGAACAATTTTGACCTGAAACGCACGTTTTTATTTTCCCCCCTTCTGATCTTGCTTGACCTTCTGAGTTCCTTGTGCAGGTTGTTTTTGCTCCAAATTCCAGCACCGGTTGCCTCATGTGTCTCTCCTATCTATGTCATGCAGTTTGAAACTAACAACTTCAAAGTTCTACTGCGCTTTCAAGCTTTGTGCCTCTGAAGGTATGAAAATTTTATCCTGCACATCAAAATACAACTATATTTTCCCTTCTGCCAATCTTTTATTTAAAAAGCTATTTACTATTAGCTTTCTGCTTTCAAATCCGTTTCAATTCCATGCTGCCACTAACCCTTTCATTGCATAGTATTGGAAAGGCACTATTGTAATAAGATGTAACTTCAGTTAAACTCTGCAAAAACTGGGACAGTTTTCAATTGAATCCAGTTTAGCATTTTGATCTCTGATGTCAAAATCCACGTAATTAGGAATTTCTTGTAAGTGACCATGAAAAGTTTGAGTCATAGAATGGTTGCAAAACAGAAGGAAGCCATCTGGCCATTAGCATATGTGTTGGCTGTCTACCAGAGCAATCTGCTAGTTCCCTACCCTAATGCTATCTCCTTAGCCTTCCACACCATGTGTATCCAGCTCTCTCCTGAAGCTTGTGATGGAATCTCCCTACCGTTGCCTACATGCAATGTATTCTTGATTCCATGTAAGAGAAAAAAAATCTTTGTATCACTCTTACATTTTCTTCCCCTTTATTCCTTAAATGTGGCCTCTTGTTATCAATGGGAACAGACTTTCACTAAACTCTGTCTAAGGCTCTCATTATTTTATATAATTCTTTAAGATCTCCCCTTAGCCTTTTTTAAAGAAAACAGTGCAGCCTCTGCAGTCTGTTCTTGCAACACATCCCATGAACCATTTTCATAAATCTGATTTAAATCTGCCATAAGCTAATTTTAAATTCAATCTACCAAGTCTCTCTAGACTTCATGTGCCTTAATCTTCTGGATTAACCAACCATGAGGGACCTTGTTATATCATGTACTGTTCTATTCCTTTTTAGTCATCTTCATCGTCTCTAGAATACCCTCAAGTGCGTAGACTGGATTTCCCCAGTACAAAGCTTTTGCTGACTGTTTCTAATAAGTCTATGCTTTCTCAGATGCAAGTATATCTGATAGCATCTAAACTCTGATGCGATCTCTGGCCTAAAGTTTCCAGTTTTGTTCCTGTTGCCCTTAACAGAAACAGTATTTGCTTTTCCCTAGTCAACTGCAGCTTCTTCTAGAACCATAAAACCATAGTACATTACAGCACAGAAACAGGCCTCTTCGGCCTTTCCAGTCAGCGCTGAACCATTTTTTTTTTGGCCTAGTCCCACTGACCTGCACCCAGTTCATAGCCCTCCATACTTCTCCCAGCCATGTACCTGTCCAAATTCCTCTTAAATGTTAAAATTGAGCCCGCATTCACCACTTCTGGAAGTTCGTTCCAACCCCCACTGTGTGAATAGATTCCTCCTTATTTCCGCTAAACTTTTCCCCTTTCTCTCTTGTTTGAGAACATGTACTCTGGTTTGTATCTCACCTACCCTCAGTGGAAAAAGCATATCTATATTTACTCTGTCTATCTTTCTCATAATTCTAAATACCTCTTTCAAAACTTCCCTCATTCTTCTATGTGCTGACCTGTTTAACCTTTCCCTGTAATTCAGTTCCTGAAGTTTGAGGAACATCCTAGTATGTTTTCTCTGCACTCTTTCTATTTTACTGATAACTTTCCTGTAGTTAGGTGTCCAAAACTGCACACAATACTCCAAACTTGGCCTCATCAATGTCTTATACAACTTTATTGTAACATCCCAAGTACTTTGATTTATGAAAGCCAATATGCCAAAAGCTCTTTTTACAACCCTATATACCTGTGAGTTACTTTTAGGGAATTGTGTATATATATTCCCAAGTCCCTCTGTTCTATCATACTCCTCAGTGCCCTACCATTTACCATGTATCTCCTTTCTTGGTTTGTCCTTTCAAAATGCAGGACCTCACACTTTTCTGCCTTAAATTCTATCTGCCATTTTTCAGCCCATTTTTCCAGCTGGTCCAAATCCCTCTGCGAGTTTTGAAAGCCATCTTCGCTGTCCACAGCATCTATAATCTTAGTGTCATCTGCAAAGTTGCTGATCCAATTTACGATATTATCATCCAGATAATTGATATAGATGACAAGCAACAGTGATCCCAGCACTGATCCCTGAAGCACACCACTAGTCACAGGCTTCCAGTCTGAGAAGCAATCATCCATCACTCCTCTCTGGCTTCTCCTGTCCAGCTATTGTTGAATCCAGTTCACTACTTCACCATGAATATCTAATGTCTGAACCTTCCTCTCTAACCTCCCATGTGGGAACTTATCTAAGGCCTTACTAAAGTCCATGTAGACAATATCCACAGCCTTTTCTTCATTAACTTTCTTGAAATAAAAACTAGAAGATTGGTTAAACATGACCTCCCATGCACAAAGCCATGCTGAATATACTTAATCAGTCCATGGCTATCCAAATAATTGTGTATTTGATCTCTTAGAAGACCTTCCAATAATTTACCTACCACTGACATCTGGCTCACCAGCCTATAATTTCCAGGGTTACTTTTTTAACAACGGAACAATGTGAGCTCCCCTTCAATCCTCCAGTACCACACTTGTGGCTAAGAATATTTTAAATATTTCTGCCAGAGCTCCTGCAATTTCTACACTACCCCCAAGGTCTGAGGGAATATCTTGTCAGGCCCTGGGGATTTACCTACCCTTGTTTGCTTTAAGACAGCAAGCACTTCCTCCTCTTTAATCTGTATAGGTTCCATGACCTTACTGCTTGTATTCTGTATTTTCCATGACTCTGTCTCCTTTTTCTGATGAAGAAAAACCATTCAAGACCTCTCCCATCTATTTTTGGCTCTAAACAAAGCCAACCACTCTGATCTTCAAGGGGACTAATTTTGTTCCTTACTATCCTTTTGCTCTTAATGTACCTGTAGAAGCCCTCAGGATTTTCCTTCACATTGTTGGCCAAAGCAGCCTCGTGTCTTTTAGGCTTCCTGATTTCTTTCTTGAGGATATTCTTGCATTTTTAAAAACTCCTCAAGTACCTCATTTGCTCCATGTGGCCTATACCTGTTATACAGCTCTCTTCTTCCTCTGAACCCTCGAAAACAAAGGTTCTCTATGCCTGCTAATCTTGCCAGGTACATACAAACTCTGTACTCTCAAAATATCACCTTTGAAGGTCCTCCACTTAATTCGTACATCTTTGCTCGAAAACAATTTAGCCCAATCCACACATTCTAGATCCTTTCTCATTTCCTCAAAATTGACCTTTCTCCAATTTAGAATCTTTGCTCGAAAACAATTTATCTCAATCCACACATTCTAGATCCTTTCTCATTTCCTCAAAATTGACCTTTCTCGAATTTAGAATCTCAACTTGAGGCCCTGACCTAACCTCCTTCATAATTAACCTGAAAATAATGGCATTATGATCACTGGACCCAAAATGTTCCCCTACACATACTTCTGTCATCTATCCTGTCTCGTTCCCTAGTAGGAGATCCAGTATTGCACTCTCTAGCTGGTACCTCTATTGATTTAGAAAACTTTCCTGAACACATTTGACAAATTCCAAACCACCCAGCTCTTTTACAGTATGGCAGTCCCAAATGATAGGTGGTAAGTTAAAATCTACTATAATAACCTTGTTTCCTGCAGCTGTCTGTTATCTCTGTATAGATTTGCTTCTCCAATTCTCGCTGACTATTAGGTGGTCTATAATACAACCCCAAGAATGTGGTCATCCCTTCTCGTTCCTCAGCTCCACCCATGTAGCCTCAGTAGACAGTCGTGATGTTTTTCCTGATGAACAATGCTACTTCCCCTGTTCTATCTTGAAAAAAGCAACAGAAGCCCACAACATTGAGCTGCCAGTCCTGCAACCAAGTTTCACTAATGGCCACAGGTCATCTATATCAATTATCTGGATGATAATATCGTAAATTCACTAATTCCACATGCCAATCCACACTCTAAGCTCGTCTCCCTTTCCTACAACACTCCTTGCATTGAAGTAGATGCACCTGAGAACATTTCCACCAGGTACAACCTGTTGACTTCTAATGATGCATACAATTTTCTCATCATCCTTTCCCTCCGTCACTTCTCTATCTGCTCTGGCATTCTGGTTCCCTTCACTCTGCAAATCTAGTTTAAACCCACTGGAGCAACACTAGCAAACCTTCCCTCAAGGATATTAGTCCCCTTCCAGTTCAGATGCAAGCCGTCCCGTCAGAACATTTCCCACTTTCTCTGGAAGAGAGCCCAATGATCCTGAAGCCTGAAGCCCTTCCTCCTACACTATGTCTTTAGCCAGGTGCTAAGCTGCATTATCCTCCTATTTCTAACCCCACTAACTTGTGGCATGGGTAGAAATCCTGAGATCACTCCCCTGGAGGTCCTGTCCTTCAACCTAGTGCCTAACTCCCTGAAGTTTCTTTGCAGGATCTCCTCGCCCTTCCTACCCACATCATTGATCCCTACATGGACCACGACATCTGGCTACTCACCCTCCCTCCTGAGAATGCTATGAATTTGATCTGAGATATCTTGGACCCTGGCACCAGGGAAGCAACATACCATCTGGGATAGAACATAGGACCTATAATGTGCTGTAGGGTTCTTCGAGCCTTGATGTTGTGCCAACCCATATATTCCTTTGGGGAAAAAAGTACTAAACCCATTCTACCCATAACCCTCTATTTTTCTTTAATGGCAAAAGCCATTTAAACACAAAATTACATCGTTCTGGTTTAACACTGAAGAAACTCAAATGTACAGTGCCTTCCATGATGTTTTATAGATAAGGTCCCGAAACAAGCAGGAACCAAAGATAGCTGCAGTAGAGGCCTGGCAGAGTATCACCAGAGAAGATGCTCAGCACCTGGTGATGTCTATGAATCACAGATTTCAAGCAGTCATTGTATGCAATAACAAAGTACTAAACATGACTATTTTAATATACATACCATTGCTCTGTACCTGAAATAGGAGAACTATGGATAAAAGGTGCTGTAATTTCTACATGTTAATATTAAAAAGTATACAAATATCCTTTTATAAACTCCCTCATATTCTTGCCTTCTTCATCTTCCTTAAGGCCCACTATCTTTATGTTATTTCTTCTGTTATGGTTTTCCATTGTATCTATTTTTTGAGCTAGTAGTTCTTGTGTCTCTTTAGTTTTTTTATTAGATTTCTCCAATTTCTTTTTTAAGTCTTCTACCTCCATTTCTGCTGCTACTGCCCGCTCTTCCATCTTGTCCATTTTCTTTCCCATTTCTGTTAAGGTCATCTCCATTTTATTTATTTTCTCTTCTGTGTTGTTTATTCTTTTTCTTAAATCCTTAAATTCCTGTGTTTGCCATTCTTTAAATGATTCCATGTATCCTCTAATAAGAGCAAGTATATCCTTTACCTTGCCTCTCTTTTCTTCTTCTATTTCACCATACTCTTCCTCTTCTTCTTCCTCTGGGTTGGCCATCTGTTGTTTCTTTGTTGCCCTTTCCTCCTCTTCTTTCTTGTTTCTGTTGTCTTCTGTGGTCTCTTCTTGCTGCAGGTGTTCTGCAGCTGTCGTTGCCGGCTGTGGAGATCGACTCCCCAGCTGGTCCCCCCTCCCGTCGGTGTGTTTTTTTTCATTCGCATCGCGCATGCGCGAAACTTCGCGCATGCGCGGTTGCGCACTTTTACTCGGCTCTGCGAGCCATTTTTGTAGTCCATTATTTACCGACCTGAGGGAGCGGGTTTCTCTCTCCGCAGCGGGCCTCTTCGGACAGGTAAGGCCTTCACCTTTTTCCTCCTTTGTCTTCTCTTCCTCTCTTCTTACCGTTGCTTTCGACTTTTCTTTTTTTGTCGCCATCTTCTTTCCACCTTTATACTCACTTTTCTGTAACTTTTATTTCTGTGCCTTTGTGTTTTCTCTTGTTTTTCCCGACTTTTCTGGAGAGGGCTGGAGTTCACCGTCCGGCCACTACTCCATCGCGTGACTCCTCCCAAATATCCTTTAATACAATCTGAAACATGCATTTTAATCACATGCAAATTGTTTGATAAATTTAAAACTGGAGAACAGAGGCAAAGAATGGAAAAAAATTTCTATCTCAAACATTGTGGAGGACACTGAATAAAGAAAACCAGAGCTTTAATAATTTTTTTATTTCAACTTTTACTTGTTAGGTAATGAAGTGCTTTCGTGAAGGTGGTTATAATGTATTGGTATCTACATGTGTGGGTGAAGAAGGTTTGGACATTGGGGAAGTTGACCTCATTATTTGCTTTGATGCTCAAAAGAGTCCTATTCGTATGATACAAAGAATGGGTCGAACAGGCCGGAAGCGAGAAGGTAAAATTGTGGTCCTCCTTGCTGAAGGGCGAGAAGAGCGGGTGAGTCTACTGTCATGTGTATGGTGGCAACTTCTTAAGATTGAGGATGACTTACTTTAACTCTGGCTTTGTGGCTTTTGAGGCCAGTATGGGAACAGCAGACTTTTTAAACAGTTGGTGTAGGTGATGGCTGATGAGGTGGGTGGATTGATGATTTGGGAGAATATCTCATTTTACTGCGTAGGATCCCTCTGTGTTTCTGATGCATGATCTTGGTTCTCAATACCAATTTGAATGTCCTTCTTTCATTTTGAGTGGTTTTGGGCCAAAGATTGCGCTAGCCTTGCATTTCTTCAAAGAAACACTATAAATGTTTTCCTGCTTTGGACTAAATTGTCTGTTCCTGGAATCTCCTGTTGGGACACAAGAATGATTTGGACTCCCTAACTTGGGTAAGCATTAATAATGGGAACATTTTTAAAGGAGAGAATTCCTTCTAGTGAATTTGGAGATTTTACAGAGAAAACAATGGCTTGGGTCTTAAAGCATAAAGGAGGGAAGGGGCCATTGCTTCCTGGTAGACCATGAATTTTGTGTTGGATATGAGGCCTCCATAGTTAAATACATTTTTCTTTAATCCAAAAGCTGAGCTAGTCCATTGAAAGCGGTGATGAGTGCCTTCACTGGTAAATGAGATGTGATCTAATTTTTTTTTTGCGGTTTAGTGAGCAGAATGGTGCAGCAAGGATGAGTTGGTAGAATACCTTTATCTTGTGGATGTTCAGCTTTTCCCCTTGTATGCTTCAGTAAATTCATTGTATGAATGGTGAAATGTGTCCAATTGGAGCAATTATGTTCTTTGCACTGAACACAAACAACATTTGGAAGCAGGTTGCATTTTTATCAATCAGATTTGCACTGAAATTCCATTAAATTCTTGAAATTCATCCAGCTTTAATCAGTGGAGATTTAATTGTCCCATGGTTGGGGGGGGGGGGGGTCTCAGAACATTTAAGGCAGGGATGGCAAAAAGGGAATTTCACAAAGACAGGATCTAAACTGTATGGTGAACCTTGTAATTAAATAAATAAAACTATCTTAACAGTATAGGAATATTTTCTTTGCATAGCCAGAATTTATTTTTGGATAAGAATGAAAGGAGAACTGTTGAAATCCAGGTGCAAAATGACCATTTTAATTTTTGTGAGGATAAAGCTAGTCATTGTTTTATTTTTGGTTTTGCTTTTTGTGTTTTTCTTTTGATAGATTGAATCGTTCTAAATTAATATGGACCCATGTTGCAGTAAATTTGTTGTGTTGAATTTCTAATTGACTTGTATGGGCTGCTGTAAAGCTTGTCAAATTATTTAATTATTGGAGGGAGGGTGGAAATTGATCCAGAGTGGGATATAATGATCACGACATTGAAATTTTTGTGGAGAGAGCTCCAGCTTTGAACAGAAAATAAAATGATTTTGGATGGAGTAGCAGTTAAAAGTATTTTTGTGGGAAAATGTATCGAGGATCAAATAGTAAATACTTAATTATTTGAAAAGCTGTTTTGAATTAATGAACATTTAAACCTAATTGCAGACCTACAATCAAAGTCAATGTTCCAAACGGAGCATTTTCAAAACCATTCTTGGAAATGGTAACAAGTCCTTCCACCTTTACGCTAATAGTCCACGCATGGTCCCCAGTGATCTGAATCCTGCTGTGCACAAGATGTACATAACCACCGGAGAGTATGAACCAAATAATGTATCAAGGAAAGCCACAAAAAAAGGAAGAAAGTCAGGTATTGCACTTTCAGAAACGTTAATATACATCAGATTTCCAGGTGTGACGGTTGGGTGGAATTTTTATGGAGTTTGTAAATGGATTAACAAATTCATACTGAGAACAATGCATCTGTTTTATTTATTGTTTGTAAAGTTGGAAATTATGAAGCAATAGATCTTTGAATTTTATGAAAGACTTTCCATTTTGTACAAATCGCAAGTCAGCAGCATGTTGAGAGTGACTCCCCTATAACACCTGCGACCTGATAGCATCCAGAAAGATGCATGCCTAATTGGCACCCCACCTACCACCCAAATATCCATTCCCTTCATCACTATTGTACCTCAGCCAGTGTTTCACCTACAAAGTGAAGTTACTCACCTAGGCTACTCTGACAGTACCTCCAAATCTTCCAACTTCATTCAACAAGATGAACAGAGAGGGAATGGGAAAAGCCTGCATGTTTCTCTCCAAGATCCACACTATCCTGGCCCAGAAAAATACCACTATTTTATTTTTACTACTGGTTCAAGCCTTTTCTCAAGGTTTAAAAAAAAAATACAGAGAAGACTTGGTTTAATGGGTTCAGTGCTGTGAATTCTAAGCAGAGAAGAAACTAGAATTACTAGGATCTTCCCAAAATGTTTAAACCATTCCTAGTCCTACTTCTACCCATTCATGTGTATCCACACACTAACTGTCTAAAAGAAAGGTTTACATCCAACTGACTTTGATCTTCAGTCACCTTGGTCTCATTTCACAATGGATCGAGATGACTACAAAGATAGTTGGTGTGCTTCATGGGTGTATTGCATGTTAAAATAAATCAGTTTGATATTTTCCTTGATGACATGAATGATGTATGGTGAGCAAGAGATCATCTGCTTCCAAAATAAAAGTCAGCACGTATTCTTTTGTCTGGAGGAGGAAAAGAAAAGAGGGACACCATCTTTGAGAGGCAGGCTTTACAATCAAGCATGAGCTTGTCTAGTGTCTCAACAAATCTGTCCCTGAAAATCAGTGAATCCCTGAAGACCTCCAGCTCGTAATGTTGATGGTGCTCGATGCTCTGCAATAATAATATAATTCAGTGTTAACCGTATATATTAGACTCTGGGTTTCTGGTCATGGACATCACTTTGTTCTAAATGTTTGCACTTGTCAACTGAAATGTGCTTTGGCCTTGTTGCACACAATTGAACATTGTGCATTCATCGGTAATGTCCCTGTTGTTAACTTTGTGAAAGGAAGGTGTTTGCACCTTAGAAACTATTATGAGGAATTTCTGCAACAATGTCCTTGGGATTTGATTTGAACTCCATTATTGATAGCGACTTCCTTTGTGTGAGGTATTATTAGGGCTCCTTGAATGCTGCTTTGGTATCAAGGGCAATCATTCATTTCCCCTCTAGATTTTGTTTCTTTGGTCCACGCTGTGATGAGGTCTGAAGATTATGTGCTTCACCTTTTCAACGTGAATTTCATTTGTATTCCTTCTCTGAATATCAGCGAATATGTCACTGTCTGAAAGCATCAAGTCAATAAGCATGTAGAATGTATTTGTGCTATTTCTTTCTCAAGGTCACCTTGCAGCTCAGCTCTTTTTATTAGGGAACAAACAACTTGAATGTTTTCACATCAGTCAAAAATGTGAATTCACAAGTGAGCATTTTATTGAAATACCCAATCATTCTTTTTACCATAAATAAGATTTTTGAGAAAAAAAATTGTCATTTTTTGCAGATATTCAAGGCATAGGTAAAATAATGATTTCTTCTTGTTAGAATATCCTAAGGTTTTTAAGGTGGCATTTATCTCTTCCAAACTACTGTTGGAAGTATTCAATGGCATTAGCAGAGAGGGAAAATAACTGGTTCTCCACAGAGACCGGCCTTGTTCTATTTTGAGCAGAACTAAACTCAAAGGTGCCCTGAAGTGGGGTGGCGGGGAGAAAAACAAAGCCACTTGTGGTATGCAGACAATAATTTTCTGGAAGAGTGTAGTTCAGAGTGGCATTCATTTGCAGGCATATGATTGCACAAATAGCAGAAAGATTAGTTGATTTGTTTTTGATCATGTCTGTTAAGGCAGGAGATTTTGTGTGATTGGGAGAACTCTCTTTGTGGGAAAATTCCATTTTGACATTAGCTCCCATGTTAACCAAATTTGTTTCCTCAGGCTACATTTAATGTTTTGAAGTATGTGGCAAAATCAAGTTTTAGGAATTAGATATGAACCCTGTTTTATGAGAAGATGCTAATATTTGCACCAAATATCAATTCTAACTTTTTTTGATTGCTTGTCTCTTGGTTTTGTGATCTTTTGGTGATTGAAAGATGTTTAAAATGCTCAGCCAATCAGAGACCATCTGTAGAGAGAAATAGATTAGGTTTAATGCCTGCCTTAAACCTAATGAACGTGAACGAAATTCTAAATTCCCATTCAAGAAACAGGTCCATTAGGCGATTTTTCTTAATTCCTTTCTCCTGTTACTGCCCTCGTTGAAATTTTTACTGATACAAAAGTGATTTTCCTTGGTTGACCATCAAGTCTTAGCACTAAATGTCTTTATTTTAAAAAAAAATAATTTTATTGAATTTATTTTTGTCTGAAGGGAGTACATTGAACAGAAATTAATATCTGAAATCATTTAGAATGTATCCTGATTTTTGTCTTTTAAACTGTTTAAAATAACTTGCTTCTGTATCAGTACATTTTTTTTTGCAGTGAATAAGCAGTCAAAGCTTAAGGAAGATGGTTTATTGACTGCAGAAGAATTAGAATTTTGGGATAGAAAATTTCGATTGAGAGATGATTTGGGAATGCCAAGATTGATGTTGCTTCCATTTGAAATTGTAAAAGATGAACCAAAAAATATGGTAATGTGAATCCAATTTTTTGTTTCTTTCAATCATGTAACACAAACAAGAAATGTCTTTGAAGTCACATCCTCCTTCATAAGCAAGTGTCTCTTAGTCCATGTTTTTTAATGTTTTCCTTTGAAAGGCGCACTTGCTTCTTCTATTGTTTGCATGCATGAACAATGTTTCTTTGTGAATCGATATTCTCTTTATAATTAAGTGGCTTGAACAACAAATAATTCCAGAAGTTTTATCATATTATTACAAAGAAAAATTATCATTTTCAATTAATTCTCAATACCACTGGCTATGAGCCCTTTTCCCCTCTTCTGGTTCTTGTGCTTGTTGTTTTTGAGCCAGTCAGTTACATAGCATCTAATTAAGAGAGGAAAGAATTATACATGTTATGACCTAGACCAGCAACAATATAAATTCACAAGACAATGGTATTTTCAAAACAATAACTTTTATTAATAACTATTAATAATAATATAACATTACTTAACTCTCAACTTAATCCCACTATGCGCAAATGTAAAGATGTATGCATGTGGCAGATCCAAAACCATTACAGTTTAGGCACAATTCTGAAGAGGTGATTCAAATTTAAAGTTCAGTCTTAGAAATCTTTTGTATTGAAACTCAATTTTTAAACTGTTGTTCAAACGTTCTCAAACATAAATTCTTGTAGAGTTTGCTTTCAGAGCAATATTTTTTTCATATGAATGATTTTTTTTTTCAATTCCCCTCTCTTGCAAGGAAGTTGCAGAACTTGTGATTTCCATGATGATTTCACAAACCCAGGCAAGGGTTAAATGAAGTGATCATTACAAATGGACATGAAGAACTGCCCTTTTTTGACAAAGAGACAGTTGCAGTGGCCCTTTTTTTTGTTTTGAAGCCACTGTTCCTTCCCTGTCAAAAGGGAGAACACACATTACATTTCACACTGAAAGTTTTTGCATCTCTGACTTAGATGAAGAATGGTTCAATAATAAAGATGCCGTATCATAATCACATGATATGACATAACTGGTGGCTCTTAAATTTCACTTTCTTCAGAAAGATGAGCCAACAAGCAAATGGTTTTCTGTTTGGCCAGATTACTTTCTGAGCAACATCATTGTTCCAGGTTTCAAGGGATAACAATGATCAAACTGCTTAATGTTCTGAAGTAGCAATCAAGCTCTCTTTGAGCAAACAAACTTACAATTAAACAATGATACAAGCTTATTTACAGCTGGGCATTGTCTCTCAAAATGGTGTTCTCTGTGTGTAAGTGTCTTTGTATATGTGTTTCCCTGTTTCCAACCCACCCTGTTACCTTACTAAGAAATATAATATATTTCATACCCTAAAGATTAATAATAAAATGATTCTGTAACAATAGAATTAATTATTTGATCTCTAATTATGATCATGTCAACGATTTTGCTTTCATCCATGCTTCATGTCTTGGATTTATATTTCTATATTGCATTGAATTTGTATTATCTACTTGCACAATGCCCCTGACTTTCTGGATACATGGGAACTCCTAATGGCAGCTTGTGCTTCCTAAGATGTATTGTAATGGAATAAGTTAATAAATGTATGTTTAAAAATGGAGAATAAGATTGGGTAGTTTAGGTTGCTTTTCACAAGCAAACATCACATTACAGAGACAAAAAGAGAGAAAAAGATAAAAGCTACAGCAGTCATTGAAAGGCTGGCAAAGTGAAAAGCCTTTTAAAGACCCCATTTCAAGATCGCTTTTGAGTTCCAATTCAGCCTATTTGAAATCTCTGTAGTGGCTGGTTGTTGGATTTCTCCTGAAATGGGGGAAAAAGAAGAACACTTTGCAGTAATCCAAAGAATGCACGTTTCTTCGGAAAGACGCTTCAATTGCTGATTGAAGGAAATCAGTTTGCTTGTCCTACAAATATATCTCTGCACCCACCAAAGACCTTCCTTCCTGGTAACAACTCAAGTTAAGGCACCAGAACCTGTTGAATGTAATGACTGTTTGACTCTGTGCATAGTCCTGAATACCAGTAAACTTGGAGAAGTGAACAGTAAATGATTGAACAGTGAAAAGGAACCATCTTGAATGTGCACACACATGCTTAGAATTAGAAGAGGGTTAAGTAACTTAATAGTAATAAGTTAAATATTGATCTTATTATTTTGTATTAAGTATCCATTGTCTTGGTGAATTTCTGTTGCTTTTGGTTTTTAAGTCCTGAGGGCTCATAACACTATGGCAAGTGTCACTGGCATTAAGCAGTTCAGTATATATTGATGGAAAATTGGTAGCAAGTAATGTTTTAATTCTTTTGAGTAACAGTGGCAATATTAGTCAATATTTGAAGTTTAATACTTTTTAAAAAAAAAAGACAATTTATATAACATGGTTTGAAAAATGGGTGTTTCTTTATAGGCTTTTCATTAAGGAAATTTCTCTCTACAATAAACCTCTGTATTTAAACCATGATGATGGATTATCCTCTTCAATTTTTCCACATGGCTGACTGCATATCTTCTAACACTGACCAGTCACATATTTGTCCCACTTTCAGCAATTTGATCATAGCCAGAAAATCCCACAATAAATCTGAATTCTGCCAAGTATGGACTCTTGATTTCCTTTCACATCTTTGTGCTATAATTTGGTGACATTATCCACATGTAACTTGATAGTATCCAGTTCTAACATTTGGACTCTGCCATTATGATCTTGTTTATATTTGTCTTTGCAAATTCTATTTCTTGGCCAATCACTTTCTTTCCTTATCCCTGGATAGTCTGATCTGTTGTCAGATTCCAATCTGAGCTTCCAATTTCACATCCTTCATCACAGCCCACCCGCTGCCAAACCCTCATTGTTTATCAAATCCATACGCAGCTGTTCAAATGGTAGAACTGTGTTCATGAACAGCCCCTTTGATCCATCATGTTCATGCTAACTATTAAGTACTTATCTTTACTAATCCCATTTACCAACAAATATTCATCCACAGCACTGTTCATATCATATTCCACACTGACATTTCAAAATGTGGATGAGAATTTAAATTTTGGTGGAGACACAGTCTTGTCTGGGTAACCTCCTATTGCTCTTGTTGGAACCAAGGGGTTAAGTAATCATGGAAAATATGCCTATGTACTATTCATTATGTATTCATTAATCCATTATATGTAACAATTTACTATTTACTTCAATTATACTGTTTAGGGGAAATATTAATGCAATTAAGTAACAGCCACAGTATGTAGAAAAGTTGGCTGATTATAGCATGTGTAGAATTTGCTGACTCCAAATACAAAGAGAGAAAATACTTTCTTCCCCAAGGTTACACTACAACAGAATGTTCTGGCCTTGGGGATCTACACCATAGATAATTGCAGAGCAGGAAATTGCTTGAGATAAATCTTAGGCAAGGAGCTTATCAAAGAAAGCCAACTTTTGTTCAGTGTAACAATGTTGATCTACATAAACAGAAGAGACTGGACAGTAGGAGTCAGTCTTGGGGACTCAACATCCATTGGAGTGCTTTCATCCCTAACGTCGAAGTACTCGAGATGGCAGAGGTCGACAGCATTGAGTCCACGCTGCTGAAGATCCAGCTGCGCTGGATGGGTCACGTCTCCAGAATGGAGGACCATCGCCTTCCCAAGATAGTGTTATATGGCGAGCTCTCCACTGGCCACCGTGACAGAGGTGCACCAAAGAAAAGGTACAAGGACTGCCTAAAGAAATCTCTTGGTGCCTGCCACAATGACCACCGCCAGTGGGCTGATAACGCCTCAAACCGTGCATCTTGGCGCCTCACAGTTTGGCGGGCAGCAACCTCCTTTGAAGAAGACCGCAGAGCCCACCTCACTGACAAAAGGCAAAGGAGGAAAAACCCAACACCCAACCCCAACCAACCAATTTTCCCCTACAGCCGCTGCAACCGTGTCTGCCTGTCCCGCATCGGACTTGTCAGCCACAAACGAGCCTGCAGCTGACGTGGACTTTTACCCCCTCCATAAATCTTCGTCCGCGAAGCCAAGCCAAAGAAGAAGACATAAACAGAAGAGACTGGACAGTAGGAGTCAGTCTTGGGGAATAGCTCACTGAGCAGGTGACCTATGAACTAACGACTGAACCAGAGCTCTGTTAAGCTTTATTCTTGTACTATGTAATAAACTGATTGTGAAACCGAATACCTTCTCCTATCACTTCATTCAACGAGCACACTGAACTCAGACGACACATAGACCAAATTGAGGGGAGGGTAAAGCCAGAGTCCGACACTCTGCAACTTGACTCTGCTTCTTTAATTCTGGTTTGTTCACTGTTTCCCTTGTGATTTTGAGTGACTTAAAATTCATGCTGCAAAATTTATTCTCTCAAATCTACTTACGGCCCAATGACATTCCTAAAATATTTCATTTTGATTCAATTTATTTCTATATTTGTGTATCTCCTCGTTTGGCTTTGTATTTGCATAGGCTTGTTAAGTGCTGTGAGAGATTTTTCTGCTAAGTATTTGCTGTAGTGGTTAATGAAAAAATTACAGGACGATTTAGAGCATTGGAAAGAGCTACCACTAACACTGATAGGAAGGATAAACTGTATTAAAATGAACATTTTTCCAAGGATACTATACTTATTTCAGGCATTGCCAATACAACTGACAGAAAAATTCTTCAAAGAGTTAAAGAAAATAATAAGGAGATTTTTATGGAGAGGGGGGAAACCGAGGATAGCACTAGATAAATTAACAGAATGGTATAAACAAGGAGGCTTACAATTGCCAAACTTCAAAAATTATTATAGAGCCGCACAATTAAGGTACCTATCAGATTTTTATCAAACAAGGGAAAAACCAGACTGGACGAGACTAGAATTAGATAAAATAGGGGAAAAGATACCTGAACACATATTATATAAATGGGACGAAAAATTGGTACAACATAGAACTTCTCCAGTATTACACCATCTCCTCAATATATGGAAGAAGATTCATGTAGAAAGAAATAAGATAAATTACCAAATACCAAAACTAATATTGACGCAAAATAAGCTACTCCCTTTTACAATAGACAACCTTGCCTTTAGAAAATGGGAAAAAAAAGGGATTAAAAGAATAGAAAATTGTTTTTCAGGAAGTAGATTCTTATCCTTTGAACAAATGAGAGATAAGTACAATATAACTGGAGATACAGTGCTGGCATATTACCAACTGAGATCCTACTTGAAAGATAAATTAGGAAGCAACTTGAGTTTACCAGAGGGAAGTAACCTTGAATATGTGATTACAGATACAATGTTAATCAAAAGATTTATAAAAAATATGTATATTAAACTGCAAGAAAAGGAAAATGAGGAAACAAATGGTAAAACTAAACAAAAATGGGAACAAGATTTAAATATAAAGATAAAAAAGGAAACATGGGAGAAGTTATGCTCTGGAACGATGAGAAATACAATAAATACGAGGCTGCGTATGATACAATATAATTGGTTACACAGACTATACATTACACCGCAAAAGTTAAATAAATGGGACCCAACAGTATCTGATAGATGTTTTCGATGTAAAAAAGAAAGGGGAACAACAATTCATGCAATCTGGACATGTGAGAGAGTAGAAAAATTTTGGGATGATCTCAATCAGATATTAAATAAAATAACAGAAAACAATATACCAAAGAATCCAGAGATCTTTCTCCTAAGTAACATAAAAAATAAAGAATTTGGAATTGACTTGGAAGATGCACAAAAAAGATTTGTCAAGATAGCCCTTGCCGTAGCAAAAAAATGTATTATGTCAACCTGGAAATTGGAAGATAATTTGAAAATACAACAATGGTATATAGAAATGAATAAATGTATTCCATTAGAAAAAATAACATATAGTTTAAGAAATAATATTGAAATATTCGAACAAGTATGGGAGCCTTACATTAAATACAATAGCGAAAACCTACCGGGAACAAACATTACCTAAGTTGATGGAAGGAGAAGAAAAGAAAAGAATGGACTCAGTAGAATTTCTGGTGTATTTTTGTTGAATGACAACATTGTCTAACTGAATTAATGCAACCTAGATTGTATACCTAAAATGGATGAGAGGGGGGGGGGTGGGGGGGTGGCTTGGGAGGAGGGAGGGGGGAGGGAGAAAAAGTCACTGTAAATGTGTGGAAAAGAAAAAGTGTATATCATGGCTATTGTGATTTATGGTGTGGAAAAAAAAAAAAAAAAAAGTATTTGCTGTAGTGGTAGTGCACAATTCCTGGAAAAAACAGAAAATTTGCACATTTTGAAGTAGTTTACTATTTTCCTCAGAAAAGATGTGAAAACTTCATAACAATAACATAGCATTGGAATTCTACAGAAACCTATAACTTGTACAGTTGTTTAGTTTTATCTGTTTTGTTTAGGAACAGGAAAACGGTACAATCCGTGAACTTTCTCTGTCAGAGTGGAGTCTTTGGCAAAATCATTCACTTTCAACCCATTTCGTTGGCCATTCTGATCGTTGCCAGCACTTCATAAGTATTATGGACATGATAGATTTGATGAAGCAAGAAGAGGTCAGTGAAGTCTAATGAATGTTGTTTGAAGTATATGAACAGAAATTGTGAGTTAACAACCCGTAATAAAACTAAAATACAGGGATAAATGCAGATGTGAATTGATATCCAGTAATATTCTATTAAATTGAGAATAAATTGTCATCCTATCCTCCTGAGTTTCTTCCAGATTACATCACGACTGGTCTACTAGGAATGCATCTTGGTTGATTGAAAGAATCCCATGTTTTTACTTTTATTCCATAAAGAAATAAAATAATGAAACTAAACAGACAAAATATGATACAGTCAAATAATTGCTGTAGGAACTCTACAGGTGATACAGCATCCATGGGTAGAAATGGTGAGTCAACATTTTGGGTCTGAACCCTATATCAAGACTAAGATAAAATAACATGTATAAAGGGGAAAGAAGCTGGGGAGTGCCTAGAGATGATAAAATATAGGATCGGGATAGGAATCATTAGGAAAGGGGGGGTGAAGAAAAGTTGCAACAAAAAGTAAGTACAGTAGTAGGTAAAGAAGGAATGGAAATAAATGGGGGTGTTAACTAAATTTAAAAAAAATCAATGTTGCTGCCATTAGGTTTAAGGCAGTCCAGGAGGAATATGACATTTTGCTCCTCAAGTTTGTTTTGCCTCACCTTGAGGAAGCCAAAGGCAGATGTGTTTGTAAGAATAGTTGAGGGAGTTAAAACAGTTGGCTACAGAAAGCTCAAGTTTGGATCCACAAGCTGCTTGGCAAAGCGGTCACACAATTGAACTTGTTCGGTCTCATTGATGTAGAAGTGGGTACCCTGAATGCAGGTTAGATGATGAGCATGTGAAGCTCTGCCTTTCCTGGAAGGTCTGTGTGGCCCTGGATGAAGGTGAGGAGGGAGATGTCAAGTCTGCAGTTACAGGGTGTTGAAGGTTGGGTTGGAGGGAAGAGCAGGCTAGGAAGTCTCTGAGACTCATTTTGATAAGGGGTTCAGACTCAAAATGTTGACTGACCATTTCTACGCAAGAATGTTGTCTGACATGCTCAAGGTTCCAGGTTCTGCAGCTTTTGTCTTTCTTGAATAAAAAATCTGATTTTTGCATGTACAAAAAAATGACCAGTCAAAACAACAAATAAAGTAACAGATTAATTATATCTTGGTGCATGAGTATAGTGAAAGCTGGTTTGAAAAAAGTTTAATATTTCAGCTTTATCCATCTTTGAATCTAATGTAGATGGATATTAAACATTTTGATTTCAATGCTGTTTTAAGAAGTCAATTGTATGTATTTATAAACAATTAATCTAATTTTGCAAATAAAGTAATAAAATAGGCAGTATGTTAGATTTCTGGGACTGAATTTAGCCTAGTCTGACTGAATAATGTCACCTTTTTTAATTTGATTAAAAGAATATACTTTTAGGTTCCATGGGTACAGGTAATGACTTAATATCAACATCAAATGAAAAAATGCACATTAAAACCTTTGGTATCTGTTACCAATAGAGATTGGTGGATGCTGGATAAGTAAATTTTCCAGTTGCTTAATATTGCATGATTGGCAAATTAACGGTGAGGCCCACCAATTTTAAACCTGTACTTTTTAAAAACTTTATTTTCTGGAATTTTTTTTCCCCCCAGTTGCTTGAGGCTGCTGGTTGAATGAATTCCGGATAACAGGGGGTTTTACTATATTATAATGTCAATTGTGTCCTACATCCATTCTTGCCTCTTTGTATCACTGATCCATTCCTTAGCAAAAACTAGTGTGATGAATAAAATATGGGCTTGAATGAAGAGATACCTTTCTGAAATGTGCACTGTAGCAAAGGTGATTCAGACGATCAGTTGCTGCAAATTATGTGGGTACCTAAATTGACCATATTGCCTTTCCCTTCTGTTCCCCTGTGAGAACAGCCATCTCCGAAAGACTTTCTTCTGAAGTTGTGAATTATTTTTGGTGAAGAAAGCAAATATTGACAGGGACATTTATTAAAATGATTGCAAGTTAAATTTATGACATAATTAAACTAAGATTTCAGGGTTTGTTTTCAAACTATTTTGGAAGAAGCACTATTTTGGAATGTTTAGTTTTTAAGAATAACACAAAAGATTTAAAAATTGATTGTCAATTTTGGTAAGTTTGGTAAGGTGTGAAGCAGGATATTGCTTTTAATTAAAATTCATGAAATTAAAACATGGCTGGTTGAGCTGAATGTTTTCAGGTGTGAAATCCAAATTTAATGACTGTGACATAAAAATGTCTCCTGAACCTTGGTACACCTTTAGTTACCAGGGTAAATGGAAAAACATACACAACAGAATTACATCTGCAAATGATTGTATTATTTGTTGTCTTTTTACAGCTTTATAACATTTGCATCATTTATTACAAACAGAGGGTAATGTGCTTTCAAATCTGATGGCAAGGAAATTGATGCATGTGATGTGGTTAGTTCAGTATCAATCAATAATGCATGTTGAATACAGATCAAAGGAGGGAAATAGAGGCAGTTATTCATTTCTTAGGCAAATTAGGTACAAAAGAGTCTTTGGAATGGCCAAAATATTAATTTGAACTGGAAGATTGGTCAGCATGCCTTTCCTACATACTTGGTCTCATCAATTCCTACCACTTGTTATCCTTTCCTAGATGGAACATGATGTGGGAATGGATTTTTATTTTGTATCGCTTAATTCTTCAGGTTTTGTTCCTTGCCTAGAATACCCTACCATGGTAAAAATCTATGCACATCTTCTTGGTCCAGGCCTTTCAGCATTCAAAATGCCTCTGAGGTTCCCCTTCTGTATTACAATGAGTACAGTCCAAGAGCTGACAAATGTTCCAAATGTACTAACCCTTCCATTCATGGTATCATTTAGTAAACCTTCTCTGAACCCTCTCCAATTCCAGCACATCTTTTCTCAAATAAAGCCTCCGACTGACAGAGTACTCCAAGTGAGGTCTCACCAGTGCCTTAAAGAGTCTCACCATTATATCCCTGCACTGTGAAGTAGGTAAGCAGTGTAAATAAAAATAAACTCTTCTTATTGATGGAAGGGTTAAGCATTAGGGAATATAGAATGACGATTGCCCAAAAAAAATGACATCTAAGGAAAGACTGCTTTACATGAGTGATTGGGACCTAGAATGCACTGCCAATGGTTGTACTGAAGGGATCAAAAAAATCTGCAAATGTAATAGAAAGAAAATAATTTGTAGAGCAATGAAGAGGGGTCAGTGGAGTGATACTAGTTGCATTACTCTTGCAAGGAGCAGAAATGGATTTGAATGGTCTCTTTCTTCTTTGCAACCTTTTTCTTTAATCTGTTAATCTTCTGCCTAAAAAAAATGTTTGTATTTTTGTTTGAATCTGTGATTGTTTGTCTCTTTTTATTTCAATACTATAGCTATGTCAGTTTTCTCATAACCTTGAGGTTTAAAGTGAAACATGAAAGTCTGCAGATGCTGTGATTGTAGTAAAAACACAAGAATGCTGGAGGAACTCAGCAGGTCTTGCAATGTCCATTGGAGGTAAAGATGTTTAACCAAAGTTTTGGGCCTGAGCTCTTCAAGTTCCAATTTAGTTCAAGTTCATCATCTGATTGTACCAGTACAACCCAATGAAACTGGGTTCTCTGGTCCACTGTGCAGAGCAGTGCAAAACACACGTACAGACATAACACACATGCAGACAAATGATTCAGAACATATGTAAAAATATTAAACTAAATCTTCCCAATAAATAGTAGAGACAGAGAGTTTTTTCCACAGTCATTCATAGCTCTCACTCCTTGTGGAAAGAAGCTGTTCGTCAGTCTGGTGGTCCTGGCTCTGACAGTTCTGTATCTTTTTCCCGACAGGTGTAGATGGAAGATGCTGTGTGCATGGGTGGTAGGGGTCCTCCCTGATTTTGTGAGCCATGTATGGGTGGAGGGGTGATCCTCTCCGCCAGTTTTGTAGTCCTGCGGATTGACCTCTGATCTGATGTTCTATAGCAACTGTACCAAACTGTGATGCAGCCAGCCAGGATGTTTTCAATCGAGCTCCTGTAGAAAGTTGACAGAATGGTGGTTGATAGTCTTGCCCACCTCAGCCTTGTAAGGAAGTGGAGTCGCTGTTGCACCTTCCTGACAATTGAGGAGATGTTACTTCTGAAGTGAACTCTTTAATATCGAGCTATCAATGTGTACTGGAGGGTGGTCGTCCCTGGTTCTCCTGAAGTCCACAATCATCTCTCCTTTGTCTTGTCCACGTTGAGATTTAAGTTATTCTCGCACCATTTCATGATATTTTCCACCTCCTCTATTTTTCATCTAATTGTGGCTGATGAGGCCAACTACTGTCATGTCAACTGCAAACTTAATGACTGTTGGAACTGGATCTGGCATTGCAGTTATAGGTCAGTAGCATGAACAAGAGTGGATTGAGCGCACAGCCCAGAGATGTGCCAGTGCTCAATGTGATGGTGCTCAACGTTTTGCAGCCAACCCAGACTTTCTGTTAGAAAGTCCAGAATCCAGTTACAGAGAGTTGAGTCCCAGCAAGGACAGTTTCTCCACCAGCTTCTGGGGTATGATTGTATTAAACACTGAGCTGGTCGATGAACAGTAGCCTGCCATATGTGGTGCCGTTCTCGAGGTAGTTGGGAGTTGAGGGACAAGGCAATAGCATCATCAGTGGAAGGGTTCTGTCTGTAGTAGAATTTAAATGGCTCTAATGTCTCTGGGGGATGTGTTTTGATGCTCAGCAGATACTCAAAAGCATTTCATTATGGTGGAGGTCATTGAGGCCTGTTACTGTTGTCCTTTTTGTTAGTGGGATAATAGTGACTGTCTTGAAGCCCATGGTGATGATGATGGACTACTGCAATGACGTATTGAAAATCTCTGCATGGACCTCAGTTGGTCTGCGCAGTCCTTCAGAACGATCAGGCCGGTCATCTGGCCCCGCTGCCTGTGTGGGTTCACCCTGGATATCATTGTCCACAGCTTGGCCCTGGCTATGCAAGGTTCCTATTCTTCAGGGGGCACAAGGTTCTTGTGATTTGTAATTGTTTTGATACCTTGTTACATCTGCCTGGTGTTGCCAGTGTTGCACAGCTGCCTGTGGATCCTCTGTGCTTTGCCTTCCTTTCTTCTTACTACCATAGTTTCTAGTTAGCCCTGATTGTGTCGCATTTAATCTCCTTGATGTACTTGCTAATTTAACCAGTCACTGAGCTCTTGTACTTGTTGATGTTCATGTACCTGTTGTAAGTGCCCATGTTCCTGAAACAGCCCTAATCCGTGGCCTCAAAGTAGTCCTACAGAACTGCTGTGGCCCTTTGTTCCCGCTCCCCATAGCCACATTTGGATCTCCCTTCGTACTAACCATTCATTTCTCCAGTGGACTATATGCCATAAATCTTCGTCCGCGAAGCCAAGCCAAAGAAAAGATATGCCAGGGTGAGCAGGACAGATATGTGGTATGAGCAAAATTCAGATAGGCACCTGAATGAATGGCAGGGGGAGGAGCACAGGCTAGTTATGCTATAAATTAAGCCAACTGGAATCATAGAAATGACAAATTGAAAGAAAAATAAAATGTAGTGCAGTTGCCTTATTTTGAAGCCTTCCTCATAGAAAGAGGCCCTTCAACTTTCCATGTCTATGCTGATCAGCAAGTATTCGCCTTTACTAATCCCATTCATTAATCCTTGGTCCATAGACTTTATTGTTTTGGTAATTCAACTGCTCACAGATAATTCTTACCATCCATATTATGTAACCTGAGCAACCAATTTGTATGATCTTGTAATATGAAGATTATGTTAAGTATTTAATATTTCCTTTAAAATTGTCCATTTTTATTTACAGAGTAACTGTGGCTATTCATTGGAAATTATGCCTTATTTAAATAAAGATGACATTTTTGAACCAATCTTAACCCCAAAGTCTAAATTTACATCAACTTCCATTGTAACTAATGGAGAAAAATGTAAAGTGGATCAGTTCTTGAAGCCAATACATGAGAGGAAAAAATCCAAAAATACTAATGTAAATCAAAATAATATGTGGAAATTAATGGATAAAGATGATGAATACTTAAACTCAAGTAAAATGAAGAGGACTAAAGACCATTACAGTTTCATTACTGGAGAAGGAACAAATTCCAAAGAAGCAAAGGAGTCGGTGGAATGTGTCCCTAGGAATTGTAGAAGTAAAGAAGCTCCCTCTAGGGGTGCTGCATCAAAAAGAGAAGAACAAATTCATCAGTCGGAGGGAGAGACTGAAGTGGATACAAGTAACAATGTACAACAGTTGTCTTGTTTTGATTTGGATACAAGGAATATATTGGAGGATCACATAAAAATCAATTTGAATGAAGATTCCTGTGGAAACGAATCAACAAAAACCAAATCCAAAATTGCTGGCACAAGGAAAATAGAAAATGGAGACTGTCTTCAGGCTGAACCAATAAATGATTATGTCATGGGGGATATAATGACAGATGGCAATCTTTTTAATTGCAATGAATTGAACAGTGTTGATCCTGGTCACAACAGTCAATTAAATGCAACAACAGTTTGCGAAATAAATCTATCCAACCTTTTTTATCTCCCAGAATCTTCCCTAGTTCAGGACCACAAGATGCACCAAAGATCTTCAAATTCAGGACGAGGAGAAAATAGATATTATTCGCTAGACATTGAACATCCCAATTGTAATTCAATAAAGCGGATTCCCACCAGTATTGAAACTGTTCTGGAAAATGTGACATCATTTCTTAATACATCTCCTCCACTAGATAAATTTCTGTTTTTGGAAGAAGTTAACTTTGAAGAAAAGGGGAGCCCATCAGGTATTTCAAAAATACAACCAGTCAATGTTTTAAATCCCAACAAAAATGATTCATTACCAAACAATATTAAATCAGCAGTTTGCATAGAGAATGCGACCTCTGAAGACTTGAGTAATCATGGTAATCCAGGATCTAGCCCTTCCTGGGATGATTTATTTGATAGGAATATTGATTATAAAGGTCAATTAAATACAAGTGAAGAAGAAATATTTAATCCTTCAAAACATTGTCATAACAAGAAGGAAGAAAGCAAAATCAATATGAAGGATGAACTATTTGTGCATGAAAATAGCTTGCCCTTGTTTGAAGATACTCTTTTGCATGCTGGCCTTTCATCTCTTTGTGTTCCCAACAATAAAATGGGTGCAATTAGAAAGAATATCCCTGGACTTGAACAGCAGTCCACTTTGTTGAATGAATCAATACAAAATGTCTCCAATAAAAGTTCAGAAAATGGAGAAATTGAACACAATGTTACACAAGAGTTACTTCTGCATAAAACATTTCAAAGCCAAACAATTTTTAAAAATACATGTGTGGATCAGTATAGATCTATTGCCAATGATGTTAGTAGTAACATCTCTAATCGTTCAGATAAATTATTTTCAGTAAACTTTGATCTAGGCTTTTCATTGGAAGATATAGTTAAAGACAGCGATGCCTCAATAACTAATACTAGCTGCAACAAAAATACTGAATCTTCAAGGCATTTTGCAGGCAAATCTGAAAATGTAGAAGGAACAAAGATGGATCAAGATTTTACTGCTTCAGAATTATTTGTTGAAGAAACAGAATTAAAAAGAGAGTGTTCAACACCAATATCTTTGAAACATGCATTTTTACGGCCAAACCAAATGGCTTGCAATGAAGAACAGCATTTGACAACACAGGATTGGTCTTCTCCAATTTGCCAACTTGATCGTGGGTTTTTATTTACTTCCTCTCCAGCCTTTGCATCTATTACACCAGAAAAAAAATATTCTTCTTCCAAATTCTGCGATACTGTTTCCAGCAAGCCACTGCTTAAAAACAATGCAGTGATTTCTAAAAATGCTGCACTCGAGAGCGATTCTGGGACCCCTGTTAAATGTGATGCCAGTGGAATGCATGGTAAAAAGTCACTCATGGAAAACAAATCCAATATTTTCTGCAAAAATCTTATGTCACCTATTAATGGTAAGATGTTCATTTTAAAATTTGACAATACTTTCTGAATTTTTAAAAAATTACTAGTTTTTGATTAAAAGTACAAATAAAATCACTAATCAAGTCAGCCATTTCACTGCCCGTTAAGCTTTTACAGGGAATGCTTTTATTTTTAAAACCAGTGTCAGGTTAGATTTCAACTCTTGATACAATTTGTATTTCTGCTATAAATATAAAATAGATACCAGTGAAAATTGCTTTTATTAATGTAACCACAGTTGTGCAAGTGCACCCTTTATGATTAAGATTTGGCCATAATGTGTTTGATTGAAGAGGAGGAAATATTGTCGGATTGCCAACTTGAAGCACCATCTCAAATTTATGTGTTATTACCAACAAATGTTGCTTATCATAATGCAATTACATAAAAATATGTGTCACCTGCAATAGGTGGGAAAAGATGGCAAGCAAGCGGTGGAGTAACTTGGTCTTGCCAAGTTTTGCAATGGACGTTGTCATCTCGTTAAGTCTAGCTCCATAAATTATCTACTTCAAAAGCTCTCTTACTCTGGGTTCGGCTTTGCTTTCCTTGATTTGTATTAATTTTAGGATGGTCATTCAGGGATTACTTAAGGTGGTAAATGAGTAGGGGGGAAAAAAAGGTTGTGAACCACTGGGCTATACCCTTCAGTTCATCTTTCCACTTTTGAGAAAGTGAGTAACACAAGAGAGTTATCTGGAAATTCATCCCAAGACATTTGTCACAGTGGTTGGCTAATTTTGCATTTGATGAAACCTACCAAGTCACTTCCTATATATAACTTTGAGCAGAAAGAAAATGGATTCCAAGGGAATTAAGCACTTGGGATAATCATCAAAATGGAGATGAAATAGTACTCAATTAATTCATCCAATAGTCACTGCTGTTATGGTTCCGGATTGCTTTGATCAGTGTTATTAGTCCATTAAAACATTATTTTCATACAATAAATGCTATCAAGCAGCAATGAGTGTTTTTTTGAACTTTATGTAAATACTTTTAAGACATTTTTAAGAATAATCATTTGTTATTTTGCATTTGGGGAATTTGCTTCTTCCCAGGTCAATGCAACAGTGAGAGTGAAGATGAGGTTATAAGAAGACCTAATAAAAAAATAAAACTCTGCGTTCTTGAGTCTCCAAAGGTAGGTTGATTTGTGTACTAACTAGCACCAAATGACATCATTGCGTGTTTTTTTCCATTTAACAAAGAACGTACAGAAAGCTACCTTAAATTTGTAGTTCTGAGATATTGATGTATTAAAAGTGTAGGCTATTGAGCCACTTGAATCCATTAACCTAAATTATGGTTAACTGTATCCTATGTTCCGTACTCCATCTAATTGACCAATTTGAAGCCTAGCAACTTCAACTTTATTGTGAAGGGGTTTAAGAATAGGGAGATTTTGTTGCAGTTGTGCATGGTGGTAGTGAGACCATACCTGGAATATTGCACATAGATTTGGTCCCCTCATTTAAAGTAAGATGTAGCAGTATTAGAGACAATACAAAGGAGATTCACCAGATTTAGATAATTCCTGAGATGAAAGGTGTCCTATCAAGTGAAGTCAGAAGCTTGGAACTGGTCTTTGGAATTTAAGGGGAATTAGTAACTTTATTCAAACACACAAAATATAAAATTTACAGGCCCTTTTGGCCCATGAGCCTGAAAATACACCATTTAACCATGTATGTTTTTGAAAGGTGGGAGGAAACCTCTGCAGACAGGGAACATTGCTACAAAATAATGGGCTGGTTATTTAAAACTTGGGTTTATACAGATTTATTTCTCGTTCATTGTAAATATCTGGAATTATCTGCCCTAAAGATGGTGCAGATCAGATTTGAAGATGTGTTTAAAGTGGGGGCAGGTAAATATTTGAAAGATCAGGGGACTGAGGGTTATGGGGAACTTGCACAAAGAAGGTGCTGAGACCAGTATAGATCAATCATGATCTACATGGTGAATTGCAGGGAAGGCTTCAGGGACCTGCTGGCCAACTCCTGCTCATATTTTCTTGTGTTCTTTGAGTAAAATTAATATTTAATGTAATTTTTTTAAGTTCCTATTTTCTACTAGGCCGGGGGTGGGGGGGGGGGTGGTTGGTTGGTGGGCATGGGCTATTCCTGATATTATTTCTGAATGTTGTGAGATTTTTATTATGCACTCTTTTTCTAGATTTGGTCAGTGCAAAAAAAATCAAACTTGCTTATTTTTATTACTTTACAGGCTTTTATGCCCTTCTAAATTCATGTTCATGCAACTTAGTCATAACAGAACCCATTGGAAAAACCCAGTTGGGTGAATCTACATCATTAATGTTTCAAGGAATACCATGTCATGTCTGAGATCTGCTTAAAATAGATCATAGCACTCTCAATGACACCTGACAAAAGTGCTGCATAAATGAAGTATAATTTCTTCTTGAGAAAGAAATGTGAGCTGAAGTTGATATTCTTTGTTCAAGTGATGATACTGTAAAGGTTAACAATTGGGAGTATTAGAGGTTTGAAAGTGTATTTTGGTTCATATTGGATACTGAAAGATTAAATTAAAAAAAATGAAGTACAAAAGCTCTGAGCATAGAGGCAGAGTTCAATCAGACTGCAATAAATTGATGTTCTTGGGACTCCGATGTTCACTTTTGCTGTTACTAGGAGAAGGATTTAATATATAACAATTGCAGCACAGTAACAGGCTATTTTGGTCCTTCTATTCTGCACCGAACTAGGTACTCTCCTCTAGTCCCACCTACCTGCACCTTGCCCTTAACCCTCCATTCCCCTCCCATCCATATACCTATCCAATTTTTCCTTAAATGACAAAATTGACCCTGCCGCTACTATTCTCCCAGAAGCTCATTCCACACAGCCACCACTCTCTGAGTGAAGAAGTTCCCCCTCATGTTACTTCTAAAATTTTGCCCCTCAACTCTTAACTCATGACCTCTTGTTTCAATCTCTCTTACTCACAATGGAAAAAGCCTATCCACATCAACTCTATCTATACCTCTCATAATCTTAAATACCTCTATCAAATCCCCACCTCAACCTTCTATGCTCCAAAGAATAAAGACCTAATTTTCTCAATCTTTCTTTGTCATCTAGATTCTGAAACCCAGGTAACATATTCGTAAATCTTCTTTGCACTTCCTCTATCTTGTTTTTTTTTAATTTTTTTATTTTTCACACCATAAATCACATTAGCCATGATATACACTATTTCTTTTTCACACATATACAGTGACTTTTTCTCCCCCCCCCTCCTCCCAAGCCACCCCCCACCCCCCCCTCATCCATTTTAGGTATACAATCTAGGTTGCATTAAGCCAGTCAGACAATGTTGTCATTCAACAAAAATACACCAGAAATTCTACTGAGTCCCTTCTTTTCTTTCCTTCTCCTTCCATCAACTTAGGTAATGTTTGTCCCCGGTAGGTTTTCGCTATTGTATTTAATGTAAGGCTCCTATACTTGTTCGAATATTTCAATATTATTTCTTAACCTATATGTTATTTTTTCTAATGGAATACATTTATTCATTTAAATTTAGTAGTTTCTTCCTTTTAATTTGGTTATGTATTCCATTAATATTTAAAGTCATATAGTTCAGCGTAGCCCTTTTATATTTTGTTTATCTTCTCTTTCCGTTTTTCCATCATTACCTTTCCTCCTTTTCCATTTCTGTTTTCTTATTTTCAACTCTTTATAAGACAACATTCCTACAACATCCAACATTTTCCTTATTCTCCTATTTCTATCTTATTTATCCCCAATCTCCCCTTCCCCTCCTGAGTTGTCCTTTATCCCTTGTCGGACAACCACATCTCCCCTCTTCATTTGGATTTGCGAATCCACTCGCAAGCGTCAACTGATTTTGCAGTGACCGCTATTTCCCCTCACCCCGCCCCCCCAGAAAAGATTTCACTTTTCATATGTCACAAAGGTCACTCTTTTAATTCCCTCCTTATTCTCTCTATTCCATTACCTTCCCTTATTAATTCTTGTCTATACTATCTATATTTTCCTCTAAGTACAGATACATTCACGTATGCACATTGTCTCTATTCACTCTTATACCTCTTTACCCGCATACATATCAATCGTGATCATTTTTACTCTCATTACCCGTCTTCATCCCTCAGTCTATTTTTGTCTTTACCCACATACATATCAATCGTGATCATTTTAACTCTCATTACCCGTCTTCCTCCCTCAGTCTATTTTTGTAATTGTTCTGCAAATTTTCGTGCTTCTTCTGGATCCGCGAATAGTCTGTTTTGTTGTCCTGGAATAAATATTTTCAATACTGCTGGATGCTTTAGTATAAATTTATACCCTTTCTTCCATAAAATCGCCTTTGCTGTATTGAACTCCTTTCTCTTCTTTAGGAGTTCAAAACTTATATCTGGATAAATGAAGATTTTTTGCCCTTTGTACTCCAGTGGCTTGTTGCCCTCTCTTACTTTTTCCATTGTCTTCTCCAGTACCTTTTCTCTTGTAGTATATCTTAGGAATTTTACTACAATAGATCTTGGTTTTTGTTGTGGTTGTGGTTTAGAGGCCAATACTCTATGTGCCCTTTCTATTTCCATTTCTTGCTGTAGTTCTGGACATCCTAGGGTCTTAGGGATCCACTCTTTTATAAACTCCCTCATATTCTTGCCTTCTTCATCTTCCTTAAGGCCCACTATCTTTATGTTATTTCTTCTGTTATAATTTTCCATTGTATCTATTTTTTGAGCTAGTAGTTCTTGTGTCTCTTTAGTTTTTTTATTAGATTCCTCCAATTTCTTTTTTAAGTCTTCTACCTCCATTTCTGCTGCTACTGCCCGCTCTTCCATCTTGTCCATTTTCTTTCCCATTTCTGTTAAGGTCATCTCCATTTTATTCATTTTCTCTTCTGTGTTGTTTATTCTTTTTCTTAAATCCTTAAATTCCTGTGTTTGCCATTCTTTAAATGACTCCATGTATCCTTTAATAAGAGAAAGTATATCCTTTATCTTGCCTTTCTTTTCTTCTTCTATTTCACTGTACTCTTCCTCTTCCTCTTCTTCTTCCTCTGGGTTGGCCATCTGTTGTTTCTTTGGTGCCCTTTCCTTCTCTTCTTTCTTGTTTCTATTGTCTTCTGTGGTCTCTTCTTGCTGCAGGTGTTCTGCAGCTGTCATTGCCGGCTGTGGAGATCGACTCCCCAGCTGGTCCCCCTCCCGTCGGTGTGTTTTTTTTCATTCGCATCGCGCATGCGCGGTTGCGCACTTTTACTCGGCTCAGCGAGCCATTTTTGTAGTCCATTATTTACCGACCTGAGGGAGCGGGTTTCTCTCTCCGCAGCGGGCCTCTTCGGACAGGTAAGGCCTTCACCTTTTTCCTCCTTTGTCTTCTCTTCCTCTCTTCTTACCGTTGCTTTCGACTTTTCTTTTTTTGTCGCCATCTTCTTTCCACCTTTATACTCACTTTTCTGTAACTTTTATTTCTGTGCCTTTGTGTTTTCCTTTGTTTTTCCCGACTTTTCTGGAGAGGGCTGGAGTTCACCGTCCGGCCACTACTCCATCACGTGACTCCTCCCACTTCCTCTATCTTGTTGATATCCTTCCTATAATTTGGTGACCAGAACAACACACAGTACTCTAAATTTGGCCTCATCAATGCATTGTACAGTCTCAACATCACTTCCAAATTCCCAAATTCAATACATTGATTTATAAAGCCTTCTTCATCACCCTATCCACGAGATTCACTTGATAATGCCTGCAATATTTAGAGATATGACCACAGATTGTTTTTCTTTAATGATTACTGGAGACAATCGAACACAAAAACTCCCATGAGGAGGAATTCCTTCACCCAGAGAATGGCGAATCTAGAATTTGTTGCCATGGATGGTTCTGGAGGCCGTTATTGGGTATATTTGAGGCAGAGGTAGATAGAGTCTTGATGAGGACCATAATTAAAGATTATGAGGCAAAGGCAAGAGATTGGAGTTGAGAAGAATAGTAAATCAGCCGTGAAGAAATGGCGGTGCAGACTCAATGGGTCAATACCACACCTACGACTAATGGACAGCCAAAAGAAAAAGTAAAAAGTGCCTAAGCAAGAAAGAAGCTGCAGCACTCATAATTGAGAAAAGTGGAAGGCATTTTTATTTATTTTTCTCCTGAGCAATATTTTTAGTAATTATTAGAAAATAAACATATTGTTTAATGTTGCAGGTGACCGGTGCCAGTGATATGGACTCTCCTATTTTGGCTGTTCGTAAACAAAGAAAAGTGCTTAATGTATGTAAATAAACATTTCCAATGGAACATAATATTAATGGGTTTTGGAAGATGAGGATAAGTGTCAGGAGTTGCATTTTGGTTGATGATATCAAGGCAGAAGTGCCACAGTGAATGATAGGACCATGGAGAGTTTTGTAGAACAGGGAGGCTGGAGGTACAGGTAGATAGTTCCCTGAAAATGGCAACACAGGTAAATGGGATGGTGAAAGAGGAGTTTGCCATACTTGTCTTCATCAGTCAGTGTACTGAGTACAGGAGTTGGGACTTCATGATACAGAGTGCAAGAGGTTGGTGAGATCACACGGAGTATTGTGCCCAGTTCTGGTTCCTGAACAAAAGGTAAAATGTCATCATGAAGAAGGGAGTCATGAGTATGTTACCGGGACAGCCACGTGGATGAAAGAAAAACAAAGGGTTATGAGGAAGGAAGGGTTTAAAACTTTTTTAGGTAGGAATATATGGGTCAGCACAATGTTGAGAGCCAAAGAGGCTGTACCGTGGTGTAATGTTTTATGATTGGAGCGCATGAGTTATAAGGTGAAACTGCATAGTCTGAGACCTTTTTCTTTGGAGCTGTGGGGTGATTTTATTGAGGTTTATGAAATTATGATGAGTGGAGATAAGGACACTGTCTTTTTCTCAGGGTAGGAGTCAAAATCTAGAAAGCATGCATACAGTTCCCTCCATAATGTTTGGGACAGACACTTTTTTTTTCCCTGTTATTTCCCCCTGTGCTCCAGTTTTAAGTTTGTATATCAAACAATTCACATGTAATTAAAGTGCACATTCCGTATTTTATTCAGGGTTATTTACATGCATTTTGGTTTGACTATCCATAAATCACAGCACTTTTTATACATGGTCCCCTCATTTCAGTGCACTATAACATTTGGGACATAAATTGCTTCATTGATGCAGGGAAAAGGGAACTAGGCTAAACTGCAAGATGCAAACCATGGCAAAGGTGGTAATGTTTTGGATCTTAGGCAGTTCCTTTACACCTCCACACTTTTCTCTTGCCATCACTCTGATGCAGGTAAATTTTGGTCTCATTTGTTCACAAGACCTTTTTCTAGAATTCTGCAGGCTCTTTAAAATTCTTCTTAGCAAACTGTAATCTGGCCATCCTTTCTGTGGTTAACTAATGGTTTGCATCTTGCAGTGTAGCCTCTGTATTTCTTTTCATCATCTTCTGCACACAGTCGTCATTGACGCATCCACATCTGCCTCCTGAAGAATGTTTCTGATCTGTCGGACATGTGTTTGGGGATTTTTCTTCATTATGATGAGAATTCTTTTGTCATCAGCAGTGGGGGGTCTTCCTTGGAAAAACATCCCTTTATACTCACAAACACCTGTGAAGCCAAATGTCCCTTATGGGGACTGAGGGATCTATGTTTAAAAAATGCTGTAATTTATGCATGGTCAAACCATATTGTATACAACTAACTTAATAAAAGCTGGAATGTGCACATTAATTACATGTGAATTGTTTGATTATGAAATTAAAACTGTGGAGAACAGGGGCAAATAAAGGAAAAAGGTGTGTCTTTGTCCCAAACTTTATGGAGGGCACTGTAGATTTAAGGTGAGAGATTTAAAAGGAATCTTGGGGGGGATGATCTTTTTTTTTCTTCGTTCAGAATACGCTGGATGTACGGAACAAACTGCCAGAGGAAGCTGTAGAAGTAGGTAAAGTTACACAATTTAAGACCTTTTGCATGGACTTGGATAGGAAAGATATAGCAGGGATATGGGCCAAATGCAAGCAAACAGGATGAGCTCAAGTAAACATCTTGGTCAGCATTAACAAGACAGATGAAGGGCCTATTCCATGATGTAAGCTCTATGACTAAAAGGTTTAAAGCCAATTTATAGAGTGGATCCCATTTGGCACATAATCCTCTAAACTGTTCCTATCCAAGTACCTAACTAAATTTATTTTAAATGTGCCTCTACAGCTTCCTTTGGCAGGTTATTTCATATATCCACCTCCCTCTCTGCGGAAAATCTTACACCTTTTAAATCTTGTAATTCACTTTAAACTTATCTCCCCTAATTTTGGACTCACCTACCCTTGGAAAGAGTCTGACCATACACCTTATCTATGCCAGTCAAGACTGTATGTACCTCTTTAAGGTCACTGCCCAGTCTCCTATGATCCAAGGGGGGGGGAAAAAAATCAGTCTATTCATTCTCTCCCTGTAACTCAACCTCTCCAATCCCAGCAACATTTTTATGAATCCTTTCTGCATCCTTTCCAATTTAATGACATCCTTTACCTGGACAACCAGAACTGCCCACAATACTCCATTTGTGATCTCACTGATGTCTTGTATAGCTGTAACATCATGATTCAACTCTATGCCCTGAGTGATGGAACCAAATGTACCAAATGCTGCCTTCACTACTCTGTCTACCTGTGTCACCACTTCAGTAGCACATGTACCAATACCTTGAGGTATCTCTGATCTACAACACTGTTCATAGCCATACTGTATCATTTCCAACCTTGTTTAATGTAACAAAGTGCAACATCTCACACTTAACTTGAGTCAAATTCCTTGATCCAATTCATCTATATCCTGTTGTAATCCTAGATTACAGTTCATTATATCAGCGATTTTGGTGCCATCTATGAACTTGCTAGCCTTGTTCACATTATTCTCCAAATCATTAATATGACAACAGCCATGAATTCTGTGACATAGCATGCATCACTGGCTTTCATCCAAAAACAGCCCTTCTCTATCACCCTCTGACTCTTTCCACCCAGCTGATTTTGAATCCAATTGGCTGTCTCACCCTGGATCCCTTACGATCTAACCTTTTGAATATGCCACCCTGGAGGACCTTGTCAACGGTCTTGCTAATGACCATGTAGACACTATCCATTGCCCTACCTATGTCAATTCTTTTCACCACATAGATTATTACAACACAGGCCATTCAGCCCATGATGTTGTGCTGACCTATATAAACCTACTTAACAAACTAAAACTTTCCTGCCCTATCTCACACCCACAATCCTCTATTTTTCTTGTATCCATGTGTCTGTATAAATGTCCCTATTGTACCAGAAGTACCCCTGGAGTTTCCCCTAAACCTTCCTCCCCATGCCTTGTACAAATGTCCTCTGGTGTTTGCTACTTTCACCCTGGGAAAAATATGCTGGCTATCCATCTTATCTACGCCTCTCATAACTTTGTAAACATCTAAGTCACCTCTCATCATTCCAAAGAAAAAAGCCTGTTAATCTTGCCTCAAGACAAAAAAAAACATATTTGTGAGACATTATTACCCATGTACAAAGCTATTCTGATCATCCTTCATCAGTTCTTGCTTATCCCTCAGAATCTCCTTCAGTTATTGAAACAAGTTTGCTTGAGGTTCCCTAGCATGACCTTACAGCCCTCCTTCAATGCAAGTACATCATTAGCCATCCTCTAATCTTATGTTTGTTCACCGTTATTTGTAAATTACTCAATTTTGTAAATGGTGGCTGACTTTATGTACATCTTTGTCAAAAGCTTTTGTGAAAAATTGACACTTAAGACATTTTCATTCACAAGAGCAAGATAATGTTTTTGCAAATTAATGTACCTTTTAACATAAAACCTTTTGAAAGTTTTTGGAATTGTTGAAAGTGTTCTAATGGTATGAAACTCCATTAAACCTCTAGGTGAGATGTACAGGTTGGGTTCTATTGATATAATAAACAGGTAAGACTTTGGGTGAATGAGATGGAACTGAAGCTTGATTTATGGATGATTTACCTTCTCAGTTAGGTTTTACAGATAGTGAAGATGATGACTTTAGAGGAACTTCGAATAGGAATAAGAAAGATACCAAGTTGTCCAGAAATCTTCGTCGTCCCTGGAGAAAGGTAGAACCATCACAGTTGCAAATTCAGTTACCTGCATGAAACCGTAAATGAGCTCTTGGTATATGGTGCAAGCATATCTGTTGCAAGGAGATATTAAAATATAGGACAAAAATTAGTCCCTGTATAAAGTAAAAATTCCTTCTTAAAAAAATCTATAACATTTCTAATCTTGACCACTTTTTGAATTGGATTCTATTTGTGTAAATGATTTGTCTCCATGGAAACATAGCCTTGAGCAGAAGACATTCCTGTTCTGTAGTTATTTCAAAATAATTGTTTGTTCAAAGAATTAATTCTCTATAAATGTGGATTTTAGTCACAAGATTTAAGTTTGAGAAAGGGCTTTCTTTACGGCAGGAGCATTTGACTTTGAGCTCTAGTTGATTATCAATCTTCTGAGTTTTGTGAACAGCAAGCTCATTAAGAATGACTGAGTTTTATTTTACATATTGTTACGAGTCCAGAGGACCCCAAAACCCTGCAGCAATAGATATGCACCCACACAAAGGGCTACTTAAACAGAAGTTGCTTTTAATTATTCTTGAACATGAAAACCGAATCAAACTTTAACTTATCTCTATTGACTTAACTTACTTAACCCCCCTCTAATTCTAAGCGTACGTGTGTGTAATGTGTACATAAGTTTAGAAAAGTTCTTTGGTTCACAGTCCAATCTCACTGGTTGCAGGCAATTCTTGAACTGTATACAGATGTTAGCATTAAGAAAGTTCACCAGACTTTGGTGCTTAACAGGTAAATGGTTACCACTCGGGAGGGTTCTTGTTGGTGTTCAGGGAGTTTTCTCATTCCAGGACAGCCACTCCAGTGCCTTGCTGATGAAACTTGAACCCTTTTAGGGTTCTCCAGAAGATCACCTCTTTCTTTCAGGTCACCACAGGGTTCCTTTCTGTTTCTGCTATTCCAAACACCAGACAGCCAGGCCTCTCCTTTGACCAGGCCGTCTTCCAAAGCTTGCCAGCTTGTCCCTCTTGAACCGAAGTCTGTGTCTTTCCTCTTTCTCACTCCCTCCCACTCTGAGAGCAAAGCTGTTCTGCCTCTCCCTGCAAAGATCACATGCTCTTTCAGACAGCAAACTGTTTTTCAGACAAAGCTGCCAGGCATGTTGCTATATTGCTGCTTTTTTCAAATAGCAGTCCATCATGAGTCTGTGAGCACTCTGCAAAACTCCTGTGTTTTAAAGTGTTTGTGTGTGACCTGCTCTAACAAATCTTTCCCAATTTATCTCCCAAACACCTCTATATACTCTGTCACAATATAAAAATAGTAGGGCAAACAATATTTCACATTGAAAAGTAATTTTCATCATTCTTTAATTTTGACATTGCAAAATATTATATAAAAATTAAGTTGGACAACATTGCAGAAAACTCAGTAGCAAAAGAGGTGGAAAATTTTGAGTAACATGGGCCTAAAATGAATTGTTTTTTAAAAATAGCCTGATCAAGCCACTGCTAAACGCTTACGAAGGCACCTCAATACAACATTCCCTTACTGCTATGCTGAGCTCTAAGGCTAGTTTCAAGGCTTTAAAAATATGTTTTTGTGACAAATGTTCTTTGAAAAGAGTGTACCACTGATTAGTAGGAGTGTAATATCTCAAATTTATTTTTAAAAAATCTACTTTCGCATGATCATGAATTATCACCAATAGAATCTCTTTTATTACACTGCATATCCTGGATTTTGAAAGGACAAAAGTGTGATTTTAAAAAAAAAAAATATAGTTGTTAATTCTTGTGCTTTCCTTGATAGCATCATGCTCGACAGTTTCTCGACGAAGAGGCTGAACTTTCCTCAGAAGGAGCAGAAAATGTATCTTCTGATGAAGATGATTCTGATCACATTATTGATACTTCTTTGAAACATTTTATCAATGATGAGTCCCAGCTTTCAGAAGTTTCAAGTGGTAACTTTCTGGAATAATTAAAATAGGAAATCAAAACTTAATTCTCTAATATTTACAGAGAACTTCGTCTGCCCATGTTATTTGATATTGTGTTTTTTAAAGATGTATAATTTATTCTGAATCATTAGAAAGCTGAGGCAAAGACATTAGAAAGATCTGAGGATGAGGTTCTGGTGGGAATTCTACACAGAACCAACAATTTATATTCATCTATCTGTTTAGGACAAAATTAGGTTTGTTGTCACTGCAGATTTAGTGATCTCCATTTGTTAAACCTGAGTTGGGGAGAACTTCAGATCCAGTGATCATGGATCCATTAGCTTTAGTTTAATTATGGAAAGGGATAGGTCGGGTCCAAAATCGAAGGTCTTTGAGTGGGGGAAGGCCAGATTTGAAGAAATGAAAAGGGACTTGCAGAGAGTTGTGTGGGCTGATCTTTGTGCTGGAAAGGATGTAGAGGAAAATTGGAGCGTATTTAAAGGTGAGATTTTGAGAGTACAGGATCTTTATGTTCCAGTCCTGCCAAAAGGCAAGACCTAAAGTTCAAGGGAGCCATGGTTTTCTAGAAAAATTAGGAAGTTGGTTTGGGATAAGAGGGAAGCCTGTGGTAAATATGAGAAACAAAAGATTGATGAGATGTATGATCATTATTTAGATTGGAGAAAGAACCTTAAGAGGGAAATTAGAAAGGCAAAAAGAAGGTATGAGGTGTCCATAGCTAATAAGGTGAAAGTGAATCCTAAGGGTTTTTACAGATACATGAATAGTAAAAGGAGGGTTAAGGAACCGTATGTGATGGGGGAGATATTGAACAATTTTTTCTTGTCTGTATTCATGAGGGAAAGGGACATTGGACTATGTGAGATAAGTGAGGCAAATGGCTTAGTTATGGAAAGGATAGGATTAGTAAAGAGATGGTTTTGGAGCTTCTAGAGTCAATAAAGGTGGATAAATCTCCTGATCCTGATAGGATTTTTCCCAGGAAGTTAAGGGAGGTCAGGGAGCAAATAGCAGGGGCTCTGAAAGTGGTTTTTCAACGATCACTGGAGGAAGGTGTGGTGCCGTGGGATTGGAGGGTTGCAAATGTAGTTCCATTGTTTAAAAAAGGCACAAGGTGCAGACCAAGTAATTATCGGACAGTAAGTTTGACTTTGGTAGTGGGGAAAGTTATGGAGGGTATTCTTAGAGATAGTATGTACAAATATCTGGATAGGCAGGGGTACCCAGCATGGGTTTGTGAAGGGAAAGTCATCTTTGACGAATCTTGTTGGGTTTTTTGAAGAGGTGACAAAAAAAGTGGATGAAGGTAGTAGGGTGGTTGACTTGATCTATTTGGATTTTAGTAAGGCTTTTGTTAAGGTTAGTAAGGAAGATTCAGTCACTAGGGATTAATAGAGAGATAATGAGATGGGTTCAGAGGTGTCTGGAAGATAGACAGCAGAGAGTCATGGTGGACAACTGTCTTTCAGGATGGAAGCCTGTGACGAGCGGTATGCCTCAGGGATCGGTGCTGGGTCCCCTGTTGTTTATTATTTATATTAATGATTTGGAGGAGGGGGTGGTTAACTGGGTAAGCAAATATGCAGACGATACAAAAATAGGGGGAGTGGTGGACAGTGAGGAAGGTTTTCTTGGATTACAGAAGGATTTGGTTTGTTTGGAAAGATGACAGATGGAATTTAATGCGGACAAGTGCGAGGTGCTACATTTTGGAAAAAATAACCAAAATAGGACATATGCAGTTAAGGGGAGGGCATTGAGGAATGCAAAGGAATAGAGGGATCTTGGAGTTATGATAGAGTTCCTTTTTTTTTTTTTTTTTTTTTTTTTTTAAATTTTTTATTTTTCACACCATAAATCACAATAGCCATGATATACACTTTTTCTTTTCCACACATTTACAGTGACTTAGAGTTCCTTGAAGGTGGATTCCCATGTAGTCAGGGTGGTTAAAGGCATATGGTATGCTGGCCTTCATAAATCATAGTATAGAATATAGGAGCTGGGAAGTGATGCTGCGACTGTTTAAGGCATTGGTGAGGCCAGGTTTGGAGTATTGTGTTCAGTTTTGGTCTCCAAATGATAGGAAGGATATAGATAAGGTGGAGAGGGTGCAGAGAAGGTTTACAAGGATGTTGCCTGGCTTACAACATCTATGGTACAGAGAAAGATTAAGGAGACTGGGACTTTATTCATTGGAACGTAGACAGTTGAGAGGGGATTTGATATAGGTATTTAAAATTATGAAGGGAATAGATAGACTAGACATAAACAGACTCTTTCCCCTGAGGGCAGGGGAGGTTGGAACAAGATGGCATAAGTTAAGGGTAAGGGGGCAAAACTTTAGGAGAAATGTTAGAGGATGCTTCTTCACTCAGAGAGTGGTGGCAGAATGAAATCATGTTCCAGAGGAGATAGTTGCGGCAGGGTCCTTTCTGTCATTTAAGAGAAGGTTGGAGCAGAGAGTGGACAGAGAGTGGGGGGGAACTAGTGGAGTTGTTCAAGTGAACCGGCGCGGACTCGAAAGGCCAATATGGCCTGTTTCCGTGCTATAAACTGTTATATGTTTATGTATGATTATGTTAACAAGACAGAGTCTGACAATTTCTTTGCAAAATATAAGCAGAACCAAATTGGATTACTGTGTTTCAGCATTGCGTTAAGAACACAGTTTTTTAAGGGTTTACCAGCAGAACCACTGGAACATGTTCCTTTCTTTGTATTTCTAGCCACAGAAAATGTATTTCTGAGAATGCAATTTTATTAATTTTATTTCAAAGTTGATTTTACAGAAAGACATTTTCATTTAAATTCTGGTATACCTGAAAATCTGCTGATGCTGGGGTCTAGTGTGCAAGTGCTGAAGAAACTGGTCACGCAGCATACATAGGAAGTAAAAGGCATTGATGTTTCGGGCTAGAGTCGTTATTCAGGATTACTGAAAATCCAGCAGAAGCCTTGATAAAAAGAGCAAGAGCTAATAGATGGGTACAGGTTTTAGAATAGAAGAGAAAGAAACCAGGAAGTGATAGGGAGACAGGGTGGAGGGCGAACAAGGATGGCTTTCCGATGGGAATAGGAAGGGGGTGGGAAGATAGAGGAAGAGAGACTGGGGGAAAGGTCAGCAGAAATTGGATAAGTTGATGTTGATACTTATGGGAGACTGCTGATATGGAATACAAGATTTTGTTCCTCAAACTTACGGGTGGTCTCAATTTGGCAATACATGAGGCCATAGACAGACGTGTCAGTGTGGCAATGATATGAGGAATTAAAGTGCCACTGGAAAGTCCTTGCTGGTGTAACAGACAAGATACTTAGCAGAACTGGGATGCAGACTTGGAGATCACTTTATTGAACACCTTTGCTGGACCTCTGCAACAGCAAGGACCTCCCAGTGGCCAACCACTTTAAGGTCTGTCAATGGCCTCGTGTACTGCCAAATTGAGGCCACCTTTTAATTGGAGGAACAACTTGTATTCTGTCTTGGCAATCTCCAACCAAATGGCTTCAATGTCAACTTTTCCAATTTATATTTAACCCCCTCTCCTCCTCTCTCTTTCCCTATCCCTTTCTCCAGATCTCCACTCCCTTCCCTTCCTTTTATTGGAGAGCTATCCTTCTTAGCCGTCTCTCCCTATCACTTCTCAGCTTCCTTCCATCCTCTCATCTGTATCTATCTATTGTCATTTGCCTGTGCTCCTCCTCCCCCACCTTTCTATTCGGGTGTCTGTCTGATTTTTCAACATTTCTGTAGAAGGGCTCAGGCCGGAAACGGTAATTGCCTTTTACTTCCTGTGGATGCTGCATTCCCTGCTGAGCTTTTTTCCAGCACGTTTGTATTCTGCATTTAAGTTTCATAGAGCTAGCTCTCCTATTTCATTTTTATTATATATTAAATTATTATTTGTTGGAGAATTCTGCAGCCTACTTCAATTTAGATTAAAATAAATACTGGATATTCTAGTTGGAAAGTCTATTACTTTTGAAAAATAAGCTAATACACTAAATTTTGTCTCTAGACTGAGTTGGTAGGAATAGAGTTCCTTAAATGCTTTTGTAATTTGGTTTTGTCATTCTTGATATTTTGGATCTTGTGCATCAATTTAAATTTTAATAGGTTTGTGCTTCTCAAATTTAATGAACTATATGTCATATTTTCTTCAGATGTTGATATGCAAGAAATTTACCTGAAATCTGTACGCAGCCCAAATATCTATAAGAAGAAAATGGTCTATAACAAAAATAATATGGCTATCTTTTCACAGGTAGTGTCTATTTTTTTTTTTTCAATAGATCTATTCTCTTAGCTAGTTGCAGAGAAAGGTTGCTAGTTTGAGAATTTTGTATACCAAATTTCCTGAACTTCGGCTTCAGAAAGAACTGCAAAATGTCATCAATTCTCATTTTCTATGGGCTACTTTGACTAATAGCCAGATTGGTGTCCATTTTGAATTCCTACAATTGGATTGTAGGTCTTGGTTTAGTCATCCTTTTATTTCTTGGCCTACCTATCTTGTTCATTTTCTTCCTTCATTCCCCTTACCAAAATTGAGAGAGCAGATAATGATGGGAAATATGCAAAGTTTAGCTCTCCAAGGTGATCTTCAGAGGACAGCTAACATAACCTTAGGTTGCTAATGTGGATTGGCAGAGTGTCCTCACCTCCTTTTCCACTGGCATCTTGTCTGAGGAATTAACTCGGAATTTTCTGGGACAGAATTCTCATGTAGATAGGGTAGTTAAGAAGGCTTTTGGTATGCTGGCCTTTACCAATCATAACATAGAATATAGGAGGTGATGTTGAGACATGGGTGAGGCCAAGTTTGGAATATTGTGTGCAGTTCTGGTCTCCAAATTATAGGAAGGATATCAATATGGTTGAGAGGGTGCAGAGATTTACTAAAATGTTGCCTGGATTGCAGTATCTAGAATACGGAGAAAGATTGAGTAGACTGGAGCTTTATTCATTGGAGCATAGAAGGTTGAGGGGAGATTTGATAGAGGTGTATAAGATTATGAGGTGAATAGGCTCTTCCCCTTGAGGGTAGGAGAGATTGGATCAAGGGGTCATAAGTTAAGGGTTTGGGGGAAAAACTTTAGAAGTAACATAAGAGGAAGCTTTTTCACGCAGAGAGTGGTGGATGAGTGGAATTACTTTCCGGAAGAGGTGGTTGCAGCAGGGTCAATTTTACCATTTGAGATTGGATGAATACATGGATGTGAGGGGGTTGGAGGGTTATGGGCAGGGAGCAGGTAGAGGGAACTAGAGGAGTTCACTTAAATCGGTGAGAATTAGAAGGGTCGATGTGTCCTGTTTCCCTATAGTGATTGTTATATGGTGGAAAAGGAAGACTGTTCAAACGCAGGCGTTACCCCTACTCATATCCTTGGCATTTGGTGACGCTGATGTGCAGATAAAACCAGTGGAAAGGGGACTGCAGAAAGTCTCGTTTCCAGGTGAAGGTAGAACACCGAAACCCCGGGGATGAGTGTGTTTAGTGGAAAAACAATTGGTGTCTCAGTTAAGGATGGCCCAGTGGAAACACCACATGGGGCTTCCTCTCCCTGGACACTGCACAGCCAATTAACTGGGATGGCAGTGGAAAAGGGGCTTTTGTTTGCACATGGCTTTGGACATCTGTACAGAAACAGAAATAAATAATGGCTGTTCGATGTAGAACTGACATTTTTTGTGAACTTACTGCTAAATTTTACATAATTTGGAATAGTAACTGTACTCATATAATTGCACCTATTAACCAACATCATAGACTGCTATTCCATGCTTCTCATGTGTCCTGTTTTACCAGTGGGCCATATTGTGGCATGTTGAGGGTGGGAGTGAAATATAATGACTGACTGCATCAGTTTTACATGTTTTCACAAGAATTTACCGTATTTGATGCCATGGGCATATAAGACCTCTCCTCCCTTCCCCCCCATCTCAGCAGGGAACATTTAAATTTTTTTTTCTTTTAGCTAAGTGGATTTGTTGGTTTAATTATAATTATCCTGTATAATATCCATTTTGTTTAGATTCATTAAGATATAATGTGATTTGTTATAAATAGTATTTAATTGATATGTATAATCATTTTAACAGATAATCACATTTAATTATAAGGGATGGAATTTAAAATGTGGCATACTGTGTATTTTAATTTTATGTTATGCATATGTCATAATAATGTTGTTGGATTCAAAATCTTAAAATGATGTACTTGGTGTTTTTGACATTTGTACTTGTTTTCCATTGTTATTTTTATTTTTGTTAATAGTGATGGGTGTCACATTCTAAGCCCAATAATGATAAATTTTACTTCTGAACAGTTGTAATAACGCGCTTCTTGTGTTGATAGATTCCTGAACAGGATGAATCCTACTTGGAAGATAGTTTTTGCGTTCGGGATGATGATGTGGTTAATTTTGATCTCATTGGAGAAAACCAGCAGTACCTAACTCTGCACAGAACAAGATCAAAAATCACAGAAAAGGAAAAAGGCAAAGTTGTCGTGCCCAGAAAGAAAAGAAGTCGTGTTGTTTTAGTGGATGATTCCAGTGAAGAAGAACTGGATAAAAATGCCAAAAGTCAATTTGTGATACAAAACAGCAAAAGTAAACACACTAAAGAAGATGAAAAGAATTTATCTACCACAAAACCAATCTTGGGTAGCTCTTTTAAAAAAGTAGCAGAAATTGATGTGAAAAAACCCTCAAATCTTTACTCCTTAGACAGAAGCTGTGACATCAGGTTGAATCTGCAGGCTTGTGTGTCTGAAGCTCTGGACTTTCATGTGGAGCAAATGTGTTCAAGAAGGCACACTTCAGCTCTTACTCCACAAGTGAAATATAATGCACTGCAAGACAAGTCTGAGACAAAGTCTCAAACTGCTAAGCCTCACTGTAATGACCCTGTTGTAAGTATTGTTCATTTTTATACAACATGGAGTTTATATAGAGCGTGGAAACAGGCCCTTTGACCCAACTTGCCCACATTGACCAAAATGTCTCACCATCTCATCACACCTGCCTGCATTGGCCCATATCCCTTTAAACTCGTGTATCTGTCCATTATTAAACATTGCAGCAGTACTTGCCTCAACTATCTATTGAAGCCCATTCCATATACCCACCACCCTCTGTGTGTAACTAATTACAAAAAAAAGTGACTCCTTAGATTCCTGTTAAATCTCCCTGTCCCACTACTGCCCCCCAACCTTTTCAACTGAAAGTTATGTTCTCAGGTTACTAATTCTCCTGTTCTGGGCAAAAGACTCAGTGTGTTCACCTAATCTATTCCTCTTGTGATTTTTTATACCTCTACATTCACCCCTCATCCTTCTGCCTGGCTTCTAATAATTGACCATTTCATCCTGATTAGCGTTTTTATGTTTTGACTGGTTTGCAGTTGCCGGGATTAGCTTTAGTCTTTTTTTTATAAAACATGTCTAACTCCTGCATTTCTCCCAGCCCTCCAGCACCAAAACTGTATAGTTGAAAAATCATACTTCAGCAATATCTGCATTAAAATCATCAACCTTGTTAACCAAGCACTTTTCTGGACACTCTTCCCTTTTCATCTGTTGCCAAGTCATACTACTATTTGTTGCTCATGTGTCTCTTCCTCTTCTAATCTTAAGTTCTCATTTTCTTGTAACTTAACAACCCAATTCATATTCTCCTACCAGATTTGCTTAAACCCTTTCTAAATAATACCAGCATTACATTAAGCTGTGTCTTTGGATCCAGAGTGATCCAGCATTTACAAAGATGTTGATAGCAATAATGGAATACAAAATCATTTCTTATTAAAGATGGAGCAAGCATTAGCAAACTACACAACCTCCACAATCTCAAGTGAACCTAAGTGCAAAGACCATCTGATTGGCAATCCATACCCAGTGCACCCTGGAATAGCTCCATTGAAAGTTCTCGTGGATACTCGAGAAATCTCCTCTGGGCCAAATCTACTTTCTTCTCTACGATTTCAACATAATATAAAGGCTGAAATTTGTTCTCTCAATGGATGTGATTATATTGTGAGCAACAGAATGGCAGTAGAAAGAAAATTCTTATTGGAGTTTGCAAACAGTGTAAACCGAAGCAAGTTTGTTGAACGCATTCAGCATCTTCAGGCCACGTTTGAACGCGTGTGTGTCATTGTGGAAAAGGACAGAACAAAACCGGGTGAGTGAATTGACTGATACTTCACAAAATCTTTCTTTTCTTTAAGACCCTGAAATAACATTCAGCCACAAATCACATCAAGTGTAATTTAATTTACATTAAGCATGGACATTATTGTAATTCTCATAATATTTTGTACCAGTATACCCTGGAGAAATGTTCACACATCTTCAGACTATTTTGATAAAAATGCTTAAAATTATGTGTTGTTCATGTGCTCCACACTCCAGTGAATGGAACATTAAAATACAGGCAAGATCGGGTTCCGTTCCTGAGAACTGTCTGTCAATTGATTCTAAGTTCTTTCACCACTGCATTTACTAACTTACACTTGTTATAATTCTTTCAATTAAATTAACAATTATGGTAATACCTGGGAATGGGTGAGGGATACTACGATTAGAAGTCACAGGGATGGTTGCAGGGACGTTTGCTGTTTGTGCAATACATTAAAGATTTAGATGTACAAGTACCAAATTTGCAGAAGTGAAACTAGGTTGTTTTGTTGAGGGCTGCATTATAATGTTGATCTATTAGTAATTAACAAGTGGAATTTAATCTTGATGTATGTGAGATAATACACTTGGAGGGGTGGTGTCCAATTAGTGTAGGACATGCACTGTTAATGGAATACAACATGGTCCCTCTTTTCCCCCATTGCAAACAAAGATCCTTCAAAGAGGCAACGTAGAGAGGTGAAGAAGACATGTTTGCTTCATTAGCAGAGAGGTTTGGGCATAGCTATAGCAGTGGCTCTCAACCATTTTTCCTCCTCCGATGCCACTAAGTAATTCTTTACTAAGGTGGTATGTGAGTGAAGGGGGGGGGGGGTGGTGAAGGTTGAGAACCACTAAGCTATGTCAACACAATTGGAACACTGTTTATAGTTCTGGTTCTCACACTAAAACTGTGAGAGGATGCAGAGAATGTTCATCAGGATGTTGGCTAGTGTACTGTATTTCTTTGTGAGGAGATACTGGCTAGATGGAGTTAAATTTTCTTGGAGCAGAGGAGGCCAAAGTGGATTCTGGTAGAAGTAAACTTAATTTAGGAGCATAGAGTGATGAGAAGTAAATTCTCCCATGGCAGAGTTGTCTTTCACCAGAAGGCAAAAGTTTTACGAAATAAAATTAGAGGGGAGATGAGCAAAATTTCCCCTCTCTTTCTACACCCCTTCTCTCCACCTCCCCCCCCCCCAATCTGGAGAACCAGATGGGCTACAGGCCAATACAATTAATATAGATAAGTTTGTAACAGTTGGCATAGGCTGAAGGGCTTATTTTATGACATTCGTAGCAGACGGTGTCCACCTAAAGATTTTTGAATGTATTGTACAAAGTGCCAGTTTTGTTTAATGCAAAAACAAAAAGTGAATTCCAAGATCAGTATAGATAAGTGTCCTGACAAAAAAGTTGTTCCATTTCTCATTTGAGGCAAGAGCAATTTGTGCTGATCTCTGCATTTCAATGAATTACAGGAGATACATCTAGGGCTTTCCAGAGGACCAAATACTATGATGGCTTGCTGTCAGCTCTGACCACAGCTGGAATTAAAATCTTGTTCAGCTCCAATCAGGAGGAAACAGCTGGTCTGCTTGCTGAACTTGCACGAGTGGAAGCGAGAAAGAATGCGGCTATTACTGTACCTTCAAATGTTAGCGGTCTCCGGCAACATATCTTGCAGTTCTACCTCAGCATTCCTGATGTCAGTTATATTACAGCTTTAAATCTCTGTTACCAGTTCAGCTCTGTAAAAGAGGCTGCTAACAGGTAAGGTGATTTCCTGACATTCATAGGTTATAAATGATGATTGGTGGCAGAATGTCAATTTACCCCATATTCAATTAATTGCAACCACATTAAACCAGGGTTATTTGTAGATATTTTTAAGTTGCTTGTTAGCTCATTACTTGCAGTTCCTTGATTTACAGGTACAGTATTATGATCATAAATTATCAACATCCATGCCTCATTGTTAGAGCTGTTGACTTGACTCTGGTTTTCAAAATATTCATAATACAACATTCACAAAGTTTATTCTCATATTGCAAAAAAAGTAATAATTGTTCCAAGGCTGACGCTAACTAATTGAAATTCATTGTAGGTAGTGTTTTTAATGTTTAAATAGGCCTGGAAGACTAATGTAAAGATGTCAGAGTACATTTTCAAGTAAATATTGTAACTCTTTGCCATTATTCACATCTGGTTGAATAGATTTCATCCAAATTTAGTTACAGCAGTAATAATGAGAAAGACCTGAGGCTGATTGTAATTTATTTTTCCTTTCAGTTCAGTGACTGAAATCGCAGCTCGAGCAAAGGTTGGAAACCACCGAGCTGAAAAGATTTACCGTTACCTACACTATTCATTTGATCTGCACATGCTGCCCAACCAACCAGGGAAGACCAAGTGGAAACAAAGTTTATCAACTTGAGTATTTTTAGTTGGCAACTCAATCTTTATATGCACTTTGTGTACAGATTAATGTAAAATTTATGTAAATAAAGTTTTTGCAACAATATTTTCCTCCGCATAATCAAAAGCTTTCTTGTAAATGTCATTCTCAAAACAGGAAGAGACTATAATCTTTAATTTGGGCAATATGACAGTTGCTAATTAAACCTAAGACAGATCCAAAAAATTAATTTAATTCCATTCTGCGTCTTGGATTTAGTAATCTGTAATTAAAATATTTATCAATTAACAATATGTGAGGCTAACAAATATTAGAATTCTGTGTAACATTTTCATCATTTAAAAATGGTGCAAACTACAGCATTAATGAATCAATTATCCACATTACTCAAAGTTACTGGAGGGGGAAGAAATTCAGCATATGATTTTGCACTCAAGTTGTTCAGATCAGAGATTTTTTTTTAAGCAAGAAGCATCTTCAATAGCTCTGGATAGTTTGGTGTGCCCCATCCTGTTACAGGATCCCAAGACACTGAAGCACAGAATCCTTTTCCTTCAGTTTTTTCATCCAGACAACCATAATGGCATCCAATAGTTACCTATATATAAAATGCAACAACATAACATTAAGACTAACCAGCTTGTGTACATACTCGTTTAGGCACCTTGGCAGCAACAAAGCCTTCATATGAAAATGTTCTCTGAGGGGAAGGAAAGAAAAAGTGAAGTGCTGGGGAATTCATCAATGAGCATAGAATAATTGAATGGAATTATGCATGCAGCAAACCTTCCAGAATGACCACACAGATGTCACCCCAATTTCCATTTACTCAAAAACCCATGTCATAATGTAAAAACTGAAAACATCTGTTGGGCACAAGTTACTAACAAAACTGGATAGAATATTGTCCAATGATCCAGCAACGATTCAATTAAAAATATGAAACCATAGAAAATTACGGCACAGAAGCACACCTGCACCTGGACCCTAGCCCTCCATATTTCCTCCCATCCATGTACCTGTACAAATTTCTCTGAATTGTTGAAATCAAATCTGCCTTCATCACCTCTGCTGGCAGCTTGTTCTTGTCACACCCAACCTGATCTATCCCACCCATAAATTTGGCACATCGCTGTCAAATCTCCCTGTATGCTCCAGTGAATATTTTAACTCAGCTCTTCAAGTCCAGGCAACACCCTTGTAAATTTTCTTGCACTCTTTAAATCTTACTGACATCTTTCCTGTTGGTATTTAACCAAAACTGGACACAATACTAAAGCCACTTTTAAGGCATTATATACCAAACATACCCATGTAATAGTTCCCCCTCACCACCCTTTAAGGGCCCAAAAATCGCATATTTTCCATATATCCGTTTATAAGATGACCCCCCCCCTTAATTTTTTTGCCACATCTGCCCATCTGAGCTCCCAACTGCAATCCTTACCCTGTTTCCCACCCATCCAAGCCCCAAATGCAGACTTGTCACCCTGCCCCGGCCATCTGAGCTGAAGTTGCCTTGAAGGACAGGTACTTACTGGGGTCAAAAATAGTATCTGTGTAAAAGTCGATCCCCCTCCACATTTGACCCGAAAAATTGGTCCCCAAAACTCAACTATAAATGAGTATATATGGCACTTGTATTCCCAGATCCTTCTGGGAATACAAATCCTGGTTTGTCCTTTTAAAGTGCAACACCTTGCACTTCTCTGCGTTAAATTCCACCTGTTATTTTGCAGACCATTTTTCCAGCTGGTCTAGATTGCGCTGCAAACTTTGAAAATCTTCCTCACTATATGCTACACCCTCAATCTTAGTGACGTGCAAATTTGCCATATGATCATTCAGATCATTGATGGAGATGACAAACAACAATGCATCAGCACCGATCCTTGAGGCAGACCAGTGGTCACAAGGCCCCAGTCAGAGAGGTAATCGGTTACTACCATTCGTTGGATTCTCCTGATAAACCAATGTCTAAACCAATTTACCATCTCATTCCAATCACTAAATGACAAACTTCTTAACCAAATTTGCAAGAGGGACCTTGTGAAAGACCTTACTAAAGTCCATGAAAACCACATTCCACTGCCTTCCTTTAACTTTCCTGGTAATCTTCTCGAAAATATTTAAGAATGGACAGACGTAATCCACCATGCACATTGGCTATCCCTCATCAGTCCCTGTCTATTCAAATACTTGTATATCATAACATAACAATTACAGCATGGAAACAGGCCATTAGGCCCTTCTAGTCCGCACCGAACCAAACACCCCTTTCATAACATAACAATTCCAGTCTTTTGAGATACTTTCCAGTAACCATTAAAGATGTCCGTCTCGGAGACCTTATTAAAACAGAACATTAGTAATCTGCCAATGCCTCACCTGTGGTTAAGCATGTTTTAAATACCTCTTGGGGCCACTCTTTCCCTTGAGACAGCAAACCCTTCCTCTGTACTCTGCATTGGGTGCATGATCTCATTGATGTTTTGAAGAGGTGACAAAAGAAAATGATGGTAGATGTGGAGTAGATAAGATTTTAGTAAGGCATTTGACAAGGTCTCCCTTGGTAGACTCATTCAGAAAGTCACGAGCACGGGATACACGGAACCTTGGCTGTGTGCATTCAGAATTGGCCTGCATGCAGAAAGCAGAGACTAGTAGTAGATGGAATGTATTCTGCCTAGAGGTCAGTGACTAGTGGAGTTCTACAGGGAACTGTTCTGGGACCTGTGCACTGTGATTTTTATAAATGACTTGGATGAAGAAGAAGGATGGGTCAGTAAATTTGTTGATGACTTGAAGGTTGGAGGTGTTGTGGATAGTGTAGAAGGTTGTCATAGGTTACAACAGATTATAGATAAGATGCAGAGTTGGATGGAGAAGTTTCAATCTGGATAAATGTGAAGAGATGTATTTTGGAAAGTCAAACTTGAAATGGTAGGATTCTTAACAGTGTGGAAGAAGAGAGAAACCTTGGGGTCTAAATCAGGTCGATAGGGTAGTTAAGAAGGCTTATGGTCTGTTGACCTTTACTCAGGGATTGAGTTCAAGAGCCATGAGGTAAATGCTGCTGCTCTATAAAACTCTGATTAGACGACACTTGGATTATCATGTTCAGTTCTGGTCACATGATTACAGGAAGGATGTGAAAGCTTTAGAAAGGGTGCAGAGGAGATTACCAGGATTGGAAAATGTGTCTTATGAGAGGCACAGATAGGGTGGACAGACAGCACCTCTTTTCCTGGATGACAGTAGCATAATACCAAAGGACATCTATTTAAGTTGAGAGGAAAAAAAGCTTTAGGGGTGATGTCAGAGATAAGTATTTTTTTAAAAATACACAGAGTAGTGGTTCCTGGATTGCACTGTCAAGGGTGGGGTAGAGGCTGGTACAACAGGGTCATTTCAAAGACTTAGACAGGTATATAGATGTAAGAAAAATAGAGGGTTATGGGTGTGAGGTAGGGAAGCTTTATTGTTCATTAAGTTTATATTGGTTGGTGCAGCATCATGGGTCGAAGGGCCTGTACTGTATTATAATGTTTTATGCTCTATATTTGTATTTATACATGATAGAAAGAATCTGGTAGTTTCTGTAAGGATAAAATGCAATAAAGACTTTATGCTTACTGCTCTTAATGGGCCTATTTTGCTTGTGCATAGGGATTTCAACTTAGGATAATGGCATGCACTTGAGTCTACTTTATTTTTCCCTTCAATCTTGCTCCCCTTTGACGCCCTTTCTCTATTCTCCTTATGTCTTTTGTTCGTTCACATGGTTACAGGCTACCTTGAATTCAAGAAAAAAATTGTGATCAACAGCAAAGGGACAGGATGTGTTGGCCTTGGAGGAATGCATTGAGTACTTATAGGTGGACTCTAGGCTTGCATTGTACTTAAATACACAAGATTGTTGAGTTTATTCATTCACAGGATATGAATGTTCTGGCAATTATGGCATTACTGTCAATTCCAAAAACTCCTAAACTGAGAAGGCTGGATTAAGACTGGGGTTACAATCTTGAAGAACATGGCTACTAATGAACCAGGTGGTTTTATAATTGGAAAGTTTTATAGCTGCAATTATAGAACAATTTATAAAATTGTTCTGGATTTTATTATAAATAATTTAAAGGGTCAGATTTAAGATATATTGTTACAAGTACACTCAGCATTACAAGCAATTAATAAACTGTACACCATGTAAATAGATAACAAATTGACTGCAATACAGAAAATCAATAAAGTAAACAAGACTCCTTAAATGAGTCTCTGATTGAGTTTGTTGTTGAAGAGTCTGATGGTGGAGGGGGAGCAATTGTTCCTGAACTACCTCTTTCAGACGATTTGCTCAGATACACTGACCACTTTCCCATGTCTCCTGTACCTTGTCATTCCTCATTATTCCTGCAAAACTTACTTTTGCAGTGAAAGACACTTTCTCATTTTAACTTTACACCTATATCAAGGTCATTAATATATTCATTTTAAAAATCAGTGGTATTAACACTGTCATTGTCTAGCCTGCAAAAATAATTTCTGTCTCCGTCATTTTCTTAATCCTTGTCCCTGATCTTATTCCATGGGACTCAATTTTAGTCAAACACTATGTGGCTTTTAACGCTCGCTCAAATGTCTCTATTAATCATTGTCATAGAGTCGTCCAGCACAGAAATGGGCCCTCGGGCCCCTCATGTTCCTGCTGACCTTTTTGCCCATTTACACTAATCCCAATTGTCAGCCTTAGGGCCATATCTCTCAATGCCTCTTACACATATTGTATTGGATTCCACCACCTTTGGCTGTGCATTCAAGATAGCCACAATTTTATCTAAAGAAAAACTTGTCCCACAAATCCCCTTTCTCTCTTAAATCTATTCCATCTTGCTTTTAATGGGGAAAAAATACTTTGATTTTCTATGATGAATGTTTCAAAAAGCTTAGTCACGACTGTGGTTAAAGTGATCTGTTCCAATATTTAACACGGTCTTAAGACCATTATGTTATGTTGCAAGAATGCAAACCTGATTAAAGGTTTTCATTCCAGGTTTGGCAAGGAATATGGCACAGCAAAAGATTTTAGAGGGAAAAGGGATGTGGAATGTAGGTAGGAGCTGAAAGTTAATGAAGGGCTCAAGCCCGAAACGTTGGTTATGTATCTATATATTTATATTTAGATGAGAGGGGATCTTATAGAAACACATAAAATTCTGAAAGGCATAGATAAGATAGAGGTAGGTAAGTTGTTTCCATTGGTGAGGGAGACCAGAACTAGGGGACAGAGATGAGGAGAAACTGCTTTTCCCAGAGGGTGGTGAATCTCCCCTTGAAGCAGTGGAGGCTACCTCAGTAAATATATTTAAGCCAAAGTTGGATAGATTTTTACATAGTAAAGGAATTAAGGGAAATGGGAAAAGGCAGGTAGATGGAAATGAGCCTATCAGAACAGCTTTGATCTCACTGAATGGCAGAGCAGACTCAACAGGTGAGATGGGGTACTCTGTCCCGATTTCTTATGTTCTTATCTTTGCTGTTTGACCTGCTGAGTTTCTGCAGCATTGGGCTTTTACTTCAATCACTCTGTTTGCAGACTTTTGTGTTTTATAATTTCATAGTTTAAAATATTGCAAATGCTGGAAATCTGAAATAAAACAGAAAATGCCAAGAGATGGTTGAAGACCCTACCACAAATGCTGTCTGATCTGATGAATGTTTCCAGCATTCTTTTTTAATAAAGTGGTGGTTTTGAAAGAGAAGTGGACAATATTTGACAAAGGACCCATTTACATTGCTGGCCACCACCTGAGCCAGGATGTGAAGTGATGGGCATGAAAATAATGGTTACTGGAAAAACATTTTCAGCCGTTAGTAGGGTTACTGATGATAAAGTTTAAAGTTTCCAAATGAGCTGGAGTTCCTTAACTAAGGCCCTAAGAGAAGGATTTGACGACTCATAATAAGAAAGCAGTTAATACTGGTCCTACACTGCCGATTACCACCACCTTTCTGGATTATTTAAGTGATGACATGCATTCTCCCAGCACTATCCACCATGTACCCAGTGACAGGTACAGGGATAGGAAAGGTTTAGAGATATATGGACCCTACACAAGCAAATAGGACAACCTTGGGGCAAAATGGTTTCCACGCTGACCCTATCTGTGGAGCAGTGCTAACAGCAGAAAACATGGCATTCCATTTTAATGTAACCAGAGGGAATGAAACAGGTTTAAGTCGGCTGCCCATTTTATTCATTTAACTTCAATCTTGGATACTGGTTGCTCCCCTCCTTTGAGTTCCCTGCAACTGTTATTTTATTCATGGAATGCCTCAAATTATTATTTTTTTATTCCTGCATCTGACCATCTGAAAATTACAAAAGGATCTATTAATGTACCTTTAGTCTAATTCCCAAAAAATCTATGACTAATTCAATGCAGGGTTAAATCTCCCTCTCTACCTTTGCCAAAGCTATTTCACAACCAATTCAGATGCTGCCACCTCCTGTGCAATCAGCAGCCTGAGACAGAGAAGTTGCTTTTCAGGCATATTATTCAATATTGATCACCTCAAGAGGAAATCCAGATTATCACAGTACTAGGCCAGTTTAATGAATAGACACGGACAGTGACGTTTGCTTTGCTAACACCACATGACATCAATAGTTGGGCAATTACAGCATAAAACTACGCATTTTCCAGTGTAACACACGAAAGCGCTGGAGAAACTCAGCATCCATAGGAAGCAAAAATATATAACCAACATTTCGGGCCTGAGCCCTTTGTCAAGGTTGAGCAAAACTGAACTGGGTTATACAAAAGGCCTGTATAATAACTAAAAGCATGGGTTAAGGTGCAGAGTTGCCAAATCTGCCATGTCAGTACTTGATCTGGAGCTTATTCTGTACTTAACACTGATTCAGCAACAAGAAACATCTGACAGATTAGAAATTCATCAAAAACCGAAAACTAACAAAATCAATCAATGAAAAACTGCATCACTTTTGACTCAATAGTCCTGTTTAACTCACATCAAAGAACGCTCCAGATGTGCCATTCTTCTGTATTTTGTAAAGCAAGGGGTTGACGAAACCAAGAGCTGGAAGGCCTTTTTGGAACCTGCGATCATTAATGAGTGACAGGATCCCACCAAAGACTGGTGTTGAGGCCTGTCAAGAAAAGTAAAACCATACATTGTAATAAAGTGGATAACATAAATCACAATTATTTGGGCTTCCAATACTTTTATGATTGCAGTCAGCTTGCAGAGCATGAGAATGAAGATACTGTACTAACACACAAATGTTCTACATCAGTCATTCTCAACTTTTTCCACTCACCTCCCACCTTAAGTGATCCCTTACTAACCACAGAGCACCTATGGATGGTATGTGAGTTTAGAACCACCATTCTACATCATTGATGATTCAACATGTTGGCATTGATGAGAACTGGCCATGTCCTGTTTAAACAAAAGTGCTGAACAGGACTGGACTTGTGATTTTTCTCTTAAAGAGGTTTAAGAACTGTGTAAATGGATTCCACTCACTGATGTTCCAGAAACCCAAGGAATGGGGATTAGATTGGCCACCACCCAATAGTTATCAGACAGTGCTGCTACATCAGGGTAGGCACGGCCAGCCGCATTGTAGTACGAGCCTGGAGGAAGTGATTTCATCCTTTTGAGATAGGACTTCACAGCAGCAGCCTGTAAAATTAAAGTAGAAATTAGACGATCACCATAACCATATCAAATCAAGAGAAAACTTTATTTCTTCACCCATTATCTTATAAAAAGGACATATATGCCCAGATCTTTGCCTTCATTTCATATTTTTAAATTTAAAACTAATGCTGTCATATTTCGATCTATGTTTGCCTCATTATTCCTTTGACCAAAAGCATGCACAAATTATCAGGATTGCCCCTTTTACTTCTGAGTGTACACTTTCAAATAGGGTCCAATAATATGCACATTCAGATTTTAAAAGAGCGAAAAGAGTGTATACAGCAGGGGCGGCCAAACGCTTTTGGTAGTGGGCCACATACAGAAAAATGTAAGGAGTCACAGGCCGAACAATATTAAGCCCAACAGTTTTCAACCAGTTACACTGCAAGAAAAACAACATTCTTAGACCAGAAAATAACTATTCAACACTACTGAACAGTTTAACTATTGACGTTACTGTGGTTTATTGATGTGCTCACATATTACTGCAGATGTTTCGGTATCTGCTGCTCTTTAAATAAATACAATAAAACTCTCATTCAAAAAGCAGTGCAAAATGGAAAGATCAAGAAAGGGACAAGGCAATCCCCAACATTCCTCCACAACTCTCGGTGAATACAGTTCATGGCCCAAGTGTCCACCTTAATGATCATGTAGACAGGTTATTAAAGTTAACATTCCTTGCAAATCAAACAAACACACTTGACTTCAGCACTTTTTGCTATTTTCCATCTTTTTGGTCCCTCCATGTTTAATCAATTGAGGTAAATGTTTTCATTGCTGAGTAACATTTCAATGGTCAGCCTAGTAGTTATTCAAAATGGCAGTGACATCTAGTGTTGAAACTAAGAAGTGCAATGTATATATTGTCTTATGTTCTAATGGGACATGTCCCATTTTGTTTTTAAAATTCATACTGGGCCACTTAAAAATGGGAAGCATGCCGCAGTTGACCCAGGAGTTTGACCATGTCTGGTTTACAGGAAGGCTAAGGCACTAAATGTCTTGGATATTTTTCACCTTGTCGGTAGAATCACAAATGGCAATGAGGAAGGGTACAGGAGGTGTAACGTCAACAGCCTTGCGCTCACTGTCAGCAAGGAGATGAATATGAACTTCAGAAGGAAGTCAGGGGAACATGACCTAGTCCTCATTGAGGGCTCAGAAGTGGAGAGGGTCAAGAACTTCAACACCTCTGAGGATCTGTCCTGGAGCCTCCATGTTGATGCAATCACAAAGAAGGCTCGACTGTGGCTATACTTTGTGAGGTGTTTGAGGAGATTCAGTAGGTCACTGAAGACTTGTAAACTTTTACAGGTGTACCGTGGAGAGCATTTTGGCTGGTTGCATCACTGCCTGTTATGGAGGTGCCAAGTCTTAGGACAAGAAAAAACTTCAGAGGGTTGTTAACTTGGCCTGCGACGTCACAGGCACCAGACTTCAGTCCATTGAGGACATCTGCATGAGGTTGTGTCTTAAAAAAGCAGCTTCCATCCTCAAAGACCCCCAACACCCAGGCCATGCCCTCTTCGCTGCTACCATCAGGGAAAAGGTACAGGAGTCTAAAGACGAGCACTCAATGGCACAAGGATGGGTTCTTTCCACTGCCATCAGATTGCTCAATAATTCTTCGTGTCCTATTATTTTTATATAGTAATGTTGTGAGATGGTTATAATATGAATGTTTGCTCTATGCTACTGCAAAACATTGAATTTCATGACTTGTTCATGACAATAAATTCTGATTCTGACATGCCACCTTATAAAAACTTATAAACTGAAACACAAGTGTACTGTACCAAAAGGGAAATATTGTCTTCTAAATCCCCATGCACTGTTTTTTTCACATTTCTTTCTTGCCATTTGCTGAACTGGAGCAAGAATAATAGTAGGAATGACTCATTCATGTTTTAAAGCTGCCTGATCCAATTTCTAGTCAACAATTTTGGAGCATTATTCTTCCTTCTACATTCACTCTTTCCTCCTCCCCTCAATTTAGCAATATTTTCTATCCAAAAACTTGAGTATCAGGAGATAATGCTTTTCAAACGATTCTATCATTTCAACATTACTAAAGTCAAACCATTTTAACAAGTCCATTCTTTAGGTTCAACTGCACTTCATCAAATAGAAAATTTTACAGATTAGAACTAAATAAAGTAATAGTAAGAATATTCTGATTTAATGTACATTAGTAATCTGGCAAACTTTATTCTCATATCATGACGTGAAAATGAGGTGTATAAGACATCTATCTTATTGAAACATGGTCAACTTATTCTATCTCAGGTGAAACCTTTATCCACATTGTTGTAAGCAAACAACTGATTTAGAAGACGTTTTTTGTTTTAAAAAGACTGGCTGGTTTACTTAACTGATAGTTAGGCATTTTGAACACATTACTGAATCCACCACCACTGATGGAGTCTGTGACCTCAGAAGTAATTTGAAATGGATTCTTGAAAGAGGTTCCTCCCACAGTGGTAACATAGGGACTGAAAGAAAGTTATACATTCAATTACGCCAGAGCATCATATTCAATGGTTCTGTTCATTCCAATACCAATTGACACTTGTTCCAAAATTACAATTTTATTCATTTCTTTTGTAATAATTAATGTCTTAAGTGTCGTGTACTGGACACAATTTCTGGAAATTTTGAAATTTACATACATTTGCATAAAACATCACAGGGGCTATATTCGAATTACAGATATCTGAAAAAAAAACATGTGAATATCCAAAGTGGGCTTCTCACATATCCCTTTGACAAAAAGAGAGCTCCCAGATTTTCATTTTCATGCGTGCCTTCTCATCACTTTTGTTCAAAACTACTGATGGCTAAACTTAATGTGAAGTAGGGGGTCCCTGTCTATTACAGCAAATGTTATGAAAACTGGAGGGGTAGAACAGGTAAACAATTACTGAGCAACTGAACCATTAGGCAATTAATGTGCACATATTAATCCTCTGTGGGATGGCAAGAATCCCCAGTAAGTCTAGCCTATCATCATCCTTTGTGTGGAAGCCAAATGATTTGTATTCAAGAAAGTGAACTGCAATGGAGAAGCCAGTTCGTTGCAGCCTAATTTTAACCTGGACACAAACCAGTTGCAGTTACTCTGCAAAGTTTGCAGATGCTGGGGTTGTAGTGCAATACACAAAAGTGCTGGAGAAACTCAGCAGGCCAAGCAGTGTCTATAGAAAGTAAAGGGTGCAATAAATGTTTTTGGCCCTTCGTTAAGGTTTGTTTTTGGGCTCTCACTAACCATGTTGAGTCATTTTGTTTTCCCATTCACTTCAGAGTGATTTGAGACACAGGCTGATGTTTTTCTAGACTCCTGAATACAGCACAGTACACGTTAGTTCCTTCTATCAGGTCTCTGCCAATCTTCAGAGGCAAAATTTATGAGTTATGGTGAAGGATGGGATCTTTTCTAATCTTAATTCCCTCTGATGTTATGAAAATCATAACTATCTGAGATTTCTCACCTTGTCACCACAAAACACTAGAACTGGCGGACATCAATGTGGATCCCAATCACCACAAAACACTAGAACTGGCGGACATCAATGTGGATCACCTTGTCACCACAAAACACTAGAACTGGCGGACATCAATGTGGATCCCAATCCTTTAAAGCTCTGAAGTGACTTGCTGCTATCTCCAAGTTATCACTAATAGTAATCCAACATTTTATAACTTCAAAACTTGTCTTGCAACAAATATATGAATTAGGTTAGCAGAATCTCAAAAATTCTGCTTTATCCAGATTGCAAATGAGTTCCTGAGCAAGAATGGACTGTGATGTTATATAAATGCAGGTGGTTTTAGCAGATTCACTTTTAATTCGATAAATAGAAACAATGAAAAAGTACATTAGCTAGCATAATTAAATATTTGATCATGGAAAGCAAATGGTTACCAAATACTGATTAAAAGTCAGTATTTCAGTCATTACCTTGATGCAGGAAAACTTGGCCTGAAGGTATTTACACCTTTTCTAATTTCTCTGCAGCCTGCACCAGCATCACCTATTGCACACAGAAAGCAAGTGTTAAAGTGATAGATGAAATTGTTTAACTGACTCTCACCTGTTAAAAAAACTTAAAAGAACAATCTGAGCAGTTATCTCCCATCTCAATGTTCAACAGTTCCATTGACAGGTAGGATTTAAATCTGGGCATGCTTGGTTCGACAACACCATCAGGAAGCAATAGTCCCACTTGGCTTCTGGAATAAACTCCTCTCCTGTCCCTGCCCAGGAGAAAGGATAGGAGCAGAATGCCCTGAACCATTTGGACATAGATAACCCACCCCACCATCACAATCAACCCTTTATTGAAACAACATCAGAGTGAAGGTTTAGAAAATAAAAGCCCTGAAATTTGTTTTCTAAAACACACTTCAATTTTTCTATAAATATAAAATGAGCACCAATCTGCAATACATAATGGTAGCAAAATACCTACAATTTAATTTCTACCAATGGACTTTTGGGGTTGCTTTATTTTTAATATAATAACAGGTTACAAAAAATCTGATAATCAATACTTCAGGTATTTGCTCTCTCTCCTCAGTTTTCCAAAAAGAAATCCTTTGGTCAGTACACTGGTAATGAATGCAAAGTAAGTTGATTAAGCGTTATTTGTGAGATCTTTACATGAATCTTACACAAAAAATTAAGAAACTTGTTTGAAAAAGTTAATTTTCAGGTCACTGAGATTTAACACAAAACAAATCTTAAGATACTCTGAATGAAAGAAGTGTGTGAAAAGAAGGAAGATGCTCTTTACGGACGGTGAATTTCAGCATCTGCAGTATTGTATTTTTGTTGACAACCTGCTTCAGCACAGAATAGACCATTTGATGATATGTTAGGTTGTGGTGAAATGAAAGTAAAAATCCACTATTTTTGTTATTTAAATCTCAAAATTATTCCTAAACAATCTAAATTGAATGTTTGAAATGTCCTCCCATGCAAATACAATGATACAAACACATTACAATTCACAAAAGCTACTGTGGTTGCCGTGTTCATTGAAGCTGTGACTCTCAGATCCAGTAGATCAGCCATTTTTAATGGGGGCCCTATGCCTACCCCACCACCACGACTCAACGCCCCCCCCGCCCCCAAGCCCACAGGACCACAGCACATTCAAGTAAAAGCCTGGTTTTCTTTGCACCTCACATAACAATTTTAAAAAAAGTAGTTGAGAGAAGTATGGAAGAAATCAAAACTTCACAGGGAAAGGGGCCCTTAAATTTTGAGTAGAGTCCTAAAGGGGCCATAGCCCAAAAAAGTTGAGAATGGCTGCAATTGGTCATCAAATTCTGATCAAAATATTTACCAGAAGCAAAGAGTATGGAGAGACCACGGACACCAGCCTTCATAAACTCATTGTTGATTCTCTTCAAGTATGCCACAGACAGGCTATCTTCATCGTCTCCATAGCTGATGGTGTGGACCCATGGAATAGATGACATATTACTCAATAAAGTAATCCAGTCCAGAAAGGGTTCCTGGGACTCATGCCTTCCTGTACAGTATAAATCATCAGGCATTGAATATTAGCTTGGGATATTACAGACAGTCGTGTGTAGGCCCCAGCTTCTCACACCTTTTTTCATTCACAGCCACCCCTCACCCACCAACCTCCCATAATACATATCAATGATTTGGAGGAATGACGTAAATATATTTCTACATTGCCCAACCATACAAGACAGGGTGGGACTGAGAATTATGAGGAAGGTGCAAGGAGGCTTCAAAGCATTTGGAGCACCCCAAAAGTTAAATAAATGGGATCCAACATTATCAGATAGAGGTTTTTGCTTTAAGAAGGAAACAGGAACAACAGTACATACAATTTGGGCATGTGAGAAAGTGGAAAAGTTTTGGGAAGATCTAAATCAGGTATTAAATAAAATCACAAAAAACAACATACCAAAAAATCCAGAGATTTTTCTTCTAAATAATATAAGAAGTAAAGAATTAGGCCTCAAACTGGATGAAGCGCAAAAAAGATTTATTATGATAGCCTTAGCTGTAGCAAAAAAATGTATCATGTCAACTTGGAAATCAGAAGAGAGCCTGAGAGTACAGCAATGGTACATGGAAATGAATAAATGTATTCCTTTGGAAAAAATAACATATAATTTAAAAAATAAAGTCAAGTGATTTGAACAAATTTGGGAACCGTACATAGAACACAAAGGAGAGGGCTTGCCTTGGACCACCACCCCCTAAAATGATAAATTGAGAAGAATGTGTGATGACATAATGGTTTTATTGTATTGTATAGGTTGAACGTTTAATGGGTTTGGAGGGGGGTGGGAAGGAGGGAGGGAAGGTAGGGGGATAAAAAAGGAGAGAAAATGCCACTGTGTATATTTAAGAGGGAAATGTTTGTATGTTTTTTGATTGATATAGTTCATAGAGTGAAAAATAAAAAAACTTAAAAAAAGGCATTTGGAGCAGATGAGTAAAAGGGCAAATATACAACTGATTCCATATTATGTGGATAACACTTTGCTGAAAATAAACAAAGTGCATTGTTTAAATGGTGAGAGCTTTGGAGACATTAATGTACAAAAGGGATCCAGGTGTTCAATCTCCGAATGCAGAATATCATACTATAATTATACAGGATGCGGTGCATCGTGTGAAGTTTAGTCACCTTCCCCAAGAAAGGATGTACTTGCCACAGAAGGAGTGGAACAAATGATCACCAGACTGAATCCTGGAATTTGGGAGTGAGACGAAAAGAGATTGTGTTGACAATCTGTGTTAGAAGAACAGAAGTATTCATCCCACAAAATACCGAGAGGTCTATACCGTGAGGATACTGGGAGCCGAGAATGAGGGGTCATCGCCTTAATGTTTCGATATTCAGCTCCGAAATGAGGAGAAATACCCTCAATCGCATGATGGTGAACCTGTGAAATTTTTTACTACAAAAGGCAGTGAAGACCAAATTGATGATTTCCCTCCCTACCCCCCCTGGAAATAGATACATTTCTGGATTCATGAATGTTCCACATTCTATACTAACACCATAAAATAAGGAGTCCTTTTATTGATTATTTTTTTGCTCATTAAATCTGTTTGTCTTGATCATTGGATGTATTTCTTTATGTGTATGGTTTTTCCTTCAGTTAGTGATGTTTTATAGATTCAGCAGAGCTATTCTACCTTTAATTTTATGCCAAAACATCCCAGGTTTTTGTGGTAGGGGATTAGCATTCTTGGTTTCCTTTTTGTCATTCTAACAACATTGTACGGGGAAAGGGGCATATCATAACTGTTTTATTTTTGGAAATGTACTTATATTCTTCATATTTGGTAACCATGTGTTCTCTACACAATGTGTTGTTCTATAAAACTCAATAAAAAGATTGAAAGAGAAAAGTCCTGAGGGAGGATGGGGGTGAGAGAGAGCTGGATTATGGTAATCAGAATGAGAATATCCTGATGAAAACAGGGTATGCAGTGGGGAAATTCTAGGCAGTTGTTAGACTAGGTTATTAACCCGGCACAACACTGTGGGGCAAAGGGCCTGTAATGTGCTGCAGATTTCTATGTATTACTGTGTAGAATGGAATCATTCAGATAATCTGAAAACTTGTGAAGCATATCAATTAGGGGTGGGTGGCATAGTTAATGCAATGCAATTTCAGCTCCAGAGACCGGGATTCAAATCCTGCACTGTCTGTAAGGATTTTGTATGTTCTCTCCACATCTGTGTCGATTTTCTCCAGGCGCTCCGGCTTCCCTCACCATCCAAAGCGTAGGGTGTTGTAGGTTAATTTTGGTATAATTGGAGAGCTCAAATGGCCAGAATTGGCTTCTATTGTGCTGTGAATACAATTTAAAATTTAAATTGTTTAGATTAAGTTAGAAAAAATTTAAGGTAAACAAAGTATCGCCAAGAATAGATGACTTGTGGATAATGTACAGCATTGGTTAACAAACTATCTTCAAGGTGATCAAAAAGAGTGCAAGGGAGATGTAAACAATTGAACTGGATCCCCATAATCTATTTTTGGACACGAAATTTTAAAACCTGCAAATGTGAGGAGAATGACTACTTGTCATGTGTGTGTGATTCAATCATTTATCATGTGGTCCTAGAAGCTGTTCAATTTGTGGTTCAGGTCATGGGGTGATAATTATGCTCAGCTGCAGTTTTCAAATGAAAATACTGTCGATTACTTCCCATTAAAACTCAGCTGATGTGCAATCAGAGGGACTTCCTCTTTGCAGAAGAGAGAAAAGGCTAAATCACTGTATCTCAGTTGGAGCCTTTAACCTCTGCATGCAAATCATATTCATGACATTTTCACAGTGGGATGCATCCAAAAAAGAAAGAAAACCAGACTAATCCATGTACATTGGGGAAAGACGTACAGGATCCTGGAAATTGCAACAATTTCAGAATCTACATTAAGGCAGCATAAAATTGTTGTTTCCAAGTGCGCCTCTGTGGTGGGCCACTCCACAAAAGATCGCTGAGCATCACCACAGAAACTTCCTCTTCACTGAGGTGAACTGAAAGTAGGCAGTCGAGCACTTCAGTGAAGAGAGAGTCATGAGAGTGTACGTGACATAATCGTAGAATTTGTCAGGAATTACAATTTCCAGAAATTTGTGGTAGCTTTCATTATCTTGAAAATTTTATTTAAAAAATGTCTATAATTGGGTTGTTTATTGTCATATGTACCTTGATACAGTGAAAACCTTGTTTTGCCTGCTATCTAGGCAAATCAATTCATACTATAATAGCAAGGATCTAAGACCAAGAAGATTTGCAGCACTAAAATATGCTCTTTGGAAAATCACTACCAGATTCAGATTGTTGTAAAATAATTATTTCCATTCAATTACATTCAGATCTCACCCGCTAATTACATGGTAGATAAAAGTTAACTTTAATTGATTAAAGCTGTATGACTAACTACTAGCTAATGTCACAGACGAGGCTAAGAAGCCTGCTTATGTCTCAGTATCTCTGAATGTTTTGCTTTCAATGAATCTCAAACTGCACTTGAGAGATATTTGAATAAACAGTGAGTCCTTATAAGTACGTACTTCAGGAAAACCACACTTTGGTCTGATTAGATTGTCACAACTGAAATTCAATGAAAATCTACCTCCATTACTGAAGACCCAGGTAGATATGTTTGCACCAGAACTCATGATATACTCCACATCCAGACTGGCTTCCAAACCGGCCATTATACATCCTTGGTGTCCGACAATATTATCTATTTTAGTGCGGTGGACAAAGCTGCCACCAAATAATCGCATGAACGCTGCAAGGTCCAGTTGGTGAAAGTATTGCTCCAGAAACTGTAAGGATAAAATAGTGAAAATCCAATCAAACAGCAGAAATATTCAACAGGTCTAGTCAAATGTACAAGCTCCTTAAAGACAGCGGAAGTGACCAGGATTCAAATATGGCACTGACTGTAAGGACTTTGTACATTCTCCCCATGTCTGTGTGGGTTTCCTCCCACCCTTCAAAATGTATGGGGTGGTTGGTCAATTGGGTGAACTTGGGTGGCATGGGCCTGTGGGCCTGCTGTATGACTAAAATTACATTTACATTTCACCATCAAATTCACAATAAATAAAGTGCACCAGGTCCAAACAAGCAAATATGTGAACTTGGTAGCGGAGGAAAAAAATACCCATTGCAATGATATTCCCTCGGTCCTTGAGGGAGACTGGTGTAGAAATTTCAGGCATCCTGGCAGAAATATTTAAAATGTCCGTAGCCACGGATGTGGTGCCGGAGGATTGGAGAGTAGCTCGCGTGGTTTCGTTGTTTAAAAAAAGACTCTAAAAGTAACCCAATAAATTACAGGCCAGTGAGCCGGACATCAGTAGTAGGTAAATTATTGGAGGGTATTCTGAGAGATCAGATATTCAAGTATTTTGACAGCCAAGATAGTCAGCATGGTTTTGTGCATGGTAGGTTGTGTTTAACCAATCTTTTATAAAGTTTTTTGAGGAAGTTACCAAAAAAGTAGATGAAGTAAAGGCTGTGGATGTTTTTGTCTACATGGACTTCAGTAAGGCCTTTGACAAAATCCCACATGGGAGGTTAGTTCAGAAGGTTCAGACACTAATTATCCATGCAGAAGTTGTAAATTGGATTTAAAATTGGCTGAGTGGGAGAAGACAGAGAGTGGTAGTGGATTATTGCTTCTCAGACTGGAGGCCTGTGACTAGTGGTGTGCCTCAGGGATTGATTGTTGTTTGTTGACTATATCAATGATCTGGATGATAATGTGGTAAATTGGATCAGCAAGTTTGCTGATGACACTAAGATTGAAGGCATTGGCGACAGAGAGGAAGGCTTTCAAAGCTTGCAGAGGGATCTGGACCAAATTGAAAAAATTGGGACAGAAAATGGCAGATGGAATTTAATGTAGAGAAATGTGAGGTGTTGGCTTTTGGAAGGACAAACCAAGGTAGGACATACACAATAAATGGTAGGGCACTGAGGAGTGCGGAGGAACAAAGGGATCTGGGAATACAAATACTGTACACAACTCCCTGAAAGTGGTGTCACAGGTAGACAGGGTTGTAAAGAAAGCTTTTGGCATCTTGGCCCTCATAAATCAAAACAATGAGTGCAGGCGTTGGGATGTTGCGGTGAGGTTGTACAAGACATTGGTGTCAAGGTTAAAACCTTTTGCTTTTGATCTGTAGTTAATTTTGTGCCTATCTCTTTAAGAAAAAGCATTGTTTGTAGTGTTACCATAGTGACTATGACATCATATGTCATAATATCTGAGCGGACCAAGAGCGTGCATCTCAATCTTCGAAGAATTATGAAGGGGATGTAAACTCGAGATGCTTTTCTTTGAATTCATCTTAATTCGTCTTTTGTTTTAATTTTGTCTATTTTTTCTTACATCTGTTTAAAGTTGAATATCGTTATATATTATATATTACGCTTTGTTCATTCATCCTTATGAAAAATCTCATTGCGAAGTTATGCAAAATGTTTATCCATTTTATCAACAAATTAAAGCTAAAAGCTGCATCTACAAAGTTTGGTTTATTGGATTAATAAGATAATAATTCAGAATATTGTCACTCATGTCTCTTTGAAGATGACATGTTTTGAAATTGGGAAATACTAGAACTTAGAAAGTGTCATCTATAATTAGTGAGGCCAAATTTGGGATAGTGTTTACAGTTCTGGTGTCCTAACTATAGGAAGAATATTAGTAAGTTTGAAAGCGTGCAGAGAAGATTTACTCGGATGTTGCTGAGTTTTCAGGCAAAAGATTAGGGTAAAGATTAGGACTTCATTCCTTGGAGCTTTGATGAATGAGGGGAGATTTGATAGAGGTTTACAAAATTATGAGGGGTAGAGACAGAATAAATGTGAGTAGGCTCTTTCCACTTAGATTAGGAGATATAAATATGAGAGGACATGGCCTTAGGTTTAGGGGGAACTTCTTCACTCAGCGAGTGGTGGGAGTGTGAAACGAGCTACCACCTGATGTGGTAAATACAGGCTCAAGTTTTAAGAATAAATTGGACAGATACATGGATGGGAGAGGACTCTGGAGGGTTATGGACTGGGTGCAGGTCAATGAAATTAGTGGAATAATATTTCAGCACAGACTAGAAGGGCCAAATGGCCTGTTTCCCGAGCTGCAGTGTTCTAAGATGATCCCTGGTACAATTTATTAGTATAGGCACGCCACACCAAGTTATTAGTACAGTCATGGGCATGCCACACCAAGTTATTAGTACAGTCATTGGCACGCCACACCAAGTTGTTAGTACAGACAAAGGCACACTACACCAAGGTAACTGGAAACAGCAGTAAAACTCCAATAATCCACTATTCAACTACCTGTATTTAGAAATCTCGATGGTTCAGCAAATGACTCGGTGGGTAATATTTGCTGTGCTCCCTTCCAAGCAAACGGCTCCTATTTCCTGCCCCTCCCCTTCAGTTCACTGGCCTCTTTTCCATGCTCTTTCAAACAGACTGGAACTCATTTGAACCTTTAAAATCTTACTGGATTCACTGGAAAATTTATTATAATACTGTGCTGTGCTGCAGTCTGGCACCAAAGTCCTGGCATGCCGGATTGTCGGGAGTTTTACTGTTTGGTTCCAGATGTTTTCTAACCATGCCCTGCTCTTCGTCAGGATTTTCCAGCCCTGCTCTTCGTCAGGATTTTCCAGCCCCGCTCTTCGTCAGGATTTTTCAGCCCCACTCACATATTCTTACTTCAACATCCACATTCTAAACTTCAGAAAAATCACCAGTTGTAGAGCATGGAAACAGGTCCTTCAGCACACTGAATCCACAACAACCATTAAGGACACCTTTACATTAATCTTCCCAAATTACCACCAATTCCCCCAAATTCTCCCCTTCAATGACATATTAGGGGCAATTGACAGTGGACTAGAAGTGTTATATGGCGAGCTCTCCACTGGCCACCGAGACAGAGGTGCACCAAAGAAGAGGTACAAGGACTGCCTACAGAAATCTCTTGGTGCCCGCCACATTGACCATCGCCAGTGGGCTGATATCGCCTCCAACCGTGCATCTTGGCGCCTCACAGTTCAGCAAACAGCAACCTCCTTTGAAGAAGACTGCAGAGCCCACCTCATTGACAAGACAAAGGAGGAAAAACCCAACACCCAACCCCAACCAACCAATTTTCCCTTTCAACCGTGTCTGCCTGTCCCGCATCGGACTTGTCAGCCACAAACGAGCCTGCAGCTGATGTGGACATTACCCCTCCATAAATCTTCGTCCGCGAAGCCAAGCCAAAGAAGAAGAAGAGAAATCCTAACCAGCACATTATCGGGATGTGGGAGGAAACTGGAGACTCCTATTGAAGAACTGCACCCAGTCAGACATCCAGATCCACTGGAACACCGTCAACTCGGTGAACGACCCACTTTTGTCTGCCTGAAACCTGTTGTGCTTTCAGCACACGAAGATGTTGGTGCGGGAATGCTGCCGAATTTCATTTATCAGGTGGCAGGACTACATACTGAGGGATGTATGAGGCTTGGCGCAGCCAATGCGAGGGTGCTAGTGGGAAAGACCACAGTCTGGAGTCTTTTCCGTAATGGAGCACTGAGGGCTGAGACTAAGGGGAAGCTCCTCAAACAACAGAGGAGGGGTTAACAATAGTGGTGGCAATGGTGTGAAAACAAATGAATGTAACAATGTACAGTGATAGAAATATATGGATATGACACTGAGTGGGAGGAGACTTTAAACAGCTTTTCTGTTGTAAATAATATTAGGAATAAAGTGCGTTTTGTGTTTTTTTAAAAAAAAGCATGTAGTAGGTATGCTGTAACATATCTCCTGCCACATCTTTAGTCTCTCTCCCTCTCCCTGCATGTTTTTTTGCTCTCTAATTGGTGTCTACCTCTCTGTGTTTGTATATTGCAAGTTGTAGCAAGGAAGCTGATGTTTTGAAGCCCAGGAGTGGTCAGTTTCCTTGCAAGACAAAGTATTTGAATTGCTACTTTGATTTACAAAGGATTTGGAATGTAACCTACCAATGGTTCAGTCAATGCCTTACCTGAGCCACAGCTTGGCTGTTATTCTCATGAGAGCCAACATCACTAGCAGTGAGGTTGTAGCGCTTTCTCAGAACTTTGGGTGTTACGCCCAAGTGAAAGTTTGCTTTTATTTGCGGGCCAGATTTCCATGTCTTGCTCATCACAGCCATCTTGGCAGGGAATCGATGCACTCCTCCAACTGCAATACACATTTTTTAATAATAACACCCTCTGAAAAGCAAAGATTTGTCACCTCCAATGTTTTAAAGGGGATATGGATATATAAATGCAAAGTATTGCTGTTGCCACAGTTCTGTTGGGCAGGGGGAGGGGGGTGGAGGAGAAGACAATAAAATAACCTGGAGAAAGTGGGTAGAAAATTGAGACGTAACAAAATGGCGACTTTCTGTCTGCCTTAAGACAAAAGTTGAAGAATTTCAAGCATGTTACATTTTAAATGTAGTATTATGTAACAATAATGGATCCTTTACTCATATCACAGCAAGATAAACTTAAGTTGAGGCCAACCAAATCAACATTGGTAGATTATTGAAGAATTGCTTTTTAGCAATTGTACCACATTTGAACAACTATTTCTTAAATTTAAACTACCCAAACATTATTTCTTTAAGATACCTATAAATTATGAGTTTTTTAAACTCTGTAGTGTTGAGATTTCCTTGTTAAAAATATGATAAAGGAGATCTATAATTTTAAAAAGCTGATATCAGCTATGTATGATTTATTATTAAAGTCTAGGGATAATTCCCTGGGTAAAATAAAAAAATCATGGGAGCAAGATTTTCAACTTTCATCTTTGGATACTACATGGGATTCTATCTTAAAATTGGTAAATTCATGTTCTTTGTGTGCTCGATATTCCCTTTTACAATTTAAGGTAGTACATCGAGCTTACTTTCCTAAAGTTCAATTGGCTAAATTTTACTCTAAAATTTCCTCGAAATGTGACAAGTGTAACTGCAGAAGGTACTTTGTTTCATGGGTTTTGGTCTTGTTCCTTTCTTTCCATTTTTTGGAAGATATCTTTTGTACCTTATCCTTAGTTCTCTTTTTTTTGGGAAAATTTTATTTAATAATTTCAAAATACAATAAAATATAACAAATATATATGAATAAAACTATAAACTACAACCCCTCCCCCCTTACTAACAAAAAAAACCCAACCCACCCTCCCCCCCGGAGTTTTAAAAAAAGGGTATTAAATATTGTCTAATTGGTGTGCCAACTCTACAGCATTTCCTTAAGTTCTATAGACATATATTTTAAATATAAAACCCACATATCAACAAAAAAGAATAATTATTTCATAAATTATAACTTATTCTTTCTAAATATAAACATGACTGTAATTTATTAGGCCATCTTTGCAAACTCAATTGTATATAATTTTTCCATGCAACAGCTATACATTTTCTCGCTACTGCTAATCCTAATCTTAAAAAAGCTGAATACAGTTTAATCATTCGCGACTCTACAAATGGCACATTAATATAACCTAATAAACACATCATTGGATTCAATTGCAAATCTATTTTGAACAAATCTCTCAAAAACTTTATAACTTCCACCAAAAAATGTTTAACTTTCTTACATGACCAAACTGAATGTATAAAAGTACCTTTTTGCTCTCCGCATCTAAAACACAAATCTGTTAAACTAAATCCATATTTCTTCAATTTCTCATGGGTTAAATATAATTGATGCAAAAAATTATAATTAACCATATTATACCTGATATTAATTCACTTTATAACACTATCCACACATATTTTTGACCATTCTTCCCATGTCAAAACAATATCTAAATCATTTTCCCATTTCTCTTTAACCTTATTCATATCTACCTTTTCCATCTTCTCCTGTAGCAACCTATACATAACTGAAATAAAAATTTTTAAAACTTTATCTGCAAAAATAACTCAAATTTCATTTGACCTGGTAAAATTAATTCTTTTTCAAAAAATTATGAAGCTGATAATAAGCAAAGAATTTGACTCAATACCATATCTCTCCTGTAACCTTCCACTTGAACAGAATCTTCCTGCTGCAAAACAATCCAATATATTAACTAATCTTCTTTTAAATAAGGATTATGTAAAGAAAAAGGAATCAATTTATTCCGATATAATGGTGATTTTATAGATATTATCCCTTTAGAACCTATAAATAAATTTTGATTATACCAAATATTCATTATATATCGTAAAACAGGTAACTTAAATGTTTGTAACAATAAAGGGTTCCATTTATAAATAAAATAGTAATATTATTTTCAGAAATCCGATCCCTCTCGATCTCTGCCCATCTAAGGGGTTGTTCAATATCAAATAACCTATTAATAAACTTTAACTGCGCTGCCTCATAATAATTCTGAAAACAAGGTAACTGTTGACCACCTAACTCATAGCGCCAAGTTAATTTTTGAATAGAAACTCTTGACAATTTACCTTTCCATAAAAATAACCTAATTACTTTATTTATTTCCTTAAATTTTTTTTGATATTACGCACAGTATTGATTAAAAAAGATATTGCATTCAAGGATAAATATTCATCATTATTCAATTCACTATTCCAATTAAAATCAGTGGTAAATCTTTCCCCTTATTTAAATCAATTTTAATCTTATTAAATAAAGTTATTAATTTAAATTATATAAATCCTGATATTCTTTATTTACAACTACTCCTAAATATTTAATTTTACTTGACCATCTAAATTTAGTAATTGGTCTACAATCTGTATAATCTTCCTCAGCTATTGATAAAATCTCACTCTTTTCCCAATTAACTTTATATCCTGATAACTTACCATATTGATTCAACCAAACTTGTAATGACTTAAATGAATTTTTTGGATTTGTGAAATATATCAAAACATCATCTGCAAACAAACTAATTTTCTCTCACTGTAATTCCTTTAATTCTAACAGCTTGAGCCAAAAGTTCTATTACCAAAGCAAACAAAGCAGGAGAAAGAGAACAACCCTGTCTTGTAGAATGAGATAAATTAAAAGATTTTGAAATCTGACCATTCTTCATTAGCCTTGCTATAGGTCCAGCATACAAAGCTTTAACCCAACCTCTAAATAACGGACCAAAATTAAATTTTTCTAATACTTTAAAGAAAAAATTCCACTCAACTTGGTCAAATGCTTTCTCAGCATCCAAAGATAGTACCATTGGTTGATTACATTGCTGTTTTGCAACATTAATTAATGAAATTAATTTAACTATATTTATTGTCCACTGAATATTTGCCTCTAACAAAACCTACTTGATCAATATGTACCAATTTTTGCAAATAGTTTCCTAATCTATTAGCTAAAATGTTCGCCACCATTTTATAATCAACATTTAATATCGGTCTATATGAAGCCACTTTTAAGGGGTCCCTATCCTTTTTTAATATAACCATAATCAGTGCTCTTGAAAAAGATTCTGGAAATACACCAGTTTCAGTTGCTTGTTTCAATACATCTTTGTATAATGGAAATAACAAGTCATTAAATTCTTTATAAAACTCTACTGTAAATTCATCCTCTCCAGGAAATTTCCCATTAGGCTTTGACTGCAGGGCCTCCTTCAACTCTAAATCAGTAAATGAAGTATCTAAATCTTTAACATCCATCTTATTCAATAATGGCAAATTCAAACTTTGATAAAAAAGAATCAATTTGATTAATTTCTTGATCACCCTCTGATGTATATAAATCTTTATGAAATTTTAAAAAATTCCTAATTAATATCCTCTTGTTTCTAACTAATCTCTCCACTCTTTCTAATAGCATTAATTGTTCTCGATACTTGCTCAGTTTTAAGTTGCCACGCCAGAACCTTTTGCGCTCTTTCACCCAACTCATAATAACATTGCTTAGACTGCAAAATCTTTTTTTCATATTTATGTTTGTAAATTATTATAACATAATTTAAATTTAGATAATTGTATCTTATCATCCTCAGTACATTTTGTCTGCAATTTTTTCTTCAAACTTTCGATATCCTTTTCAAAATTTGAACTTTCTAATAAATATTGCCGTTTAATCCTTGCTGTATAACTAATAATTTGACAGCTCAAATATGCTTTTAAAGCATCCCATAAAATAAATTTACTCTGTACTGAACCTTCATTCATTTGTAAATAAAAAGTAATTTGGTCACTTACATATTTAACAAAATCTGGTTTCTTTAATAACATCTCATTAAATCTCCAATGATAAGCTGTTTCAGATACTTCAATAACTAAACATTTAACTAACAACAAAGAATTATCTGACAATAATCTACTTTTATATTCTGCATAATTAAATATCTCTTGCAACTGCGCAGAAATCAAAAATAAGTCTATTCTAGAAAAAGAATTATGCTGAGCTGAGTAAAAAAAATCTTTCTCATTTGGATTTAGCTTCCTCCATATTTCCACTAAATTCAAATCTTTCATCATCTCAAGGAACCTTTTTGCCATTTTTGTTCTTTTCACAGTTTTTGGAGATTTATCCATCAAAGGATCCAAATAACAATTAAAATCTCCTCCTACCAAAACATTTTCATTTGATTGATTCTAATTTAAAAATACATCTGAAATAAATGCTTCATTAACTTCATTTGGTGCATATACATTCATTAATGTCCAACATTCAGAAAAAAAAAATCTTACATTTAACTATGAAGACTTATCCTGCATTGGCAGAAAAAGAATCCAAACTGAAAAACACTTTTTTATTTACCAATATCGCAACCCCTCTAGCTTTTGAATTAAAAGAAGAAGAAATTACATGTTCTACCCAATCCCTTTTCAATTTCAAATGTTCTTTTTCTGTCAAGCGAGTTTCTTGCAAAAATGCAATATCTACTTTTAACTTCTTATATTTAATCTAAAACACGTTTCCGTTTTATTGGATGGTTTAACCCCTTAACATCAAAAGTTGCAAAATTTAAACTATTCATTATAACTTACCAAATGGCACCCAATCTTAATACAATTGGCTCCTTCTAAAACTTACCTGAAACACCCCATCAAAAAAGCCAAAAAAAAATCCCCCCTAAAAAGCCCCCTAATCCCCCACCCCAAAAAAAACTGCCCTAGATCTTTAGTTCTCAATGTGAATCTGATACCTAATCCTATAATTGCCCTTTCTGGATCAACTAAGACAACTGATTTGAATGTAACTATGTTTCAATCCCATGTAGTATCTTTTGCCTCCCTTATTGCTAGACATTCAATAATGATGATGGGAAAATGCTGATGCCCCGATTAACACTCAATGGCTATACGATATGATGGCATAACTAACATAGAAAAAAAAAATGAGATGTTCTTCTACTGTACTGGATTTAAATTTTCTATATTTATGGGGTCATTTTATTAATTATTTTCATAATTTATAAGATCACTTGGATCTTGTTTTGTGAGTTTGTGGTTTATTTTAATGGTAGTCAAATTGTGACTTCCAGGCCAAACATTTTGGCAGTTTCCACAAAACAGGATGTCAAGTGCTGAACAGCTGGCTCTGAATGGGCAACTAAAGCGGCATCGTCTGCAAAGAGTAGTTCACGGACAAGTTGCTCTTGTGTCTTCGTGTGAGCTTGCAGGCGCCTCAGATTGAAGAGACTGCCATCCGTGCGGTACTGGATGTAAACAGTGTCCTCATTGTTGAGGTCTTTCATGGCTTGGTTCAGCATCATGCTGAAAAAGATTGAAAAGAGGGTTGGTGCGAGAACGCAGCCTTGCTTCACGCCATTGTTAATGGAGAAGGGTTCAGAGAGCTCATTGCTGTATCTGACCCGACCTTGTTGGTTTTCGTGCAGTTGGATAACCATGTTGAGGAACTTTGGGGGGCATCCGAGGTGCTCTAGTATTTGCCAAAGCCCTTTCCTGCTCACGGTGTCGAAGGCTTTGGTGAGGTCAACAAAGGTGATGTAGAGTCCTTTGTTTTGTTCTCTGCACTTTTCTTGGAGCCTGAAGAAGACTGAGGTCCTCCATCAGCCAGCTCCCCACCATGACTACCAGCCCCCCCACATCTCCATCTGGCACACTAAACTCAAAACGGTCAACCAGTTTACCTATCTCGGCTGCACCATTTCATCAGATGCAAGGATTGACAACGAGATAGACAACAGACTCGCCAAGGCAAATAGTGCCTTTGGAAGACTACACAAAAGAGTCTGGAAAAACAACCAACTGAAAAACCTCACAATGATAAGCGTATACAGAGCCGTTGTCATACCCACACTCCTGTTCGGCTCCGAATCATGGGTCCTCTACCGGCATCACCTACGGCTCCTAGAACGCTTCCACCAGCGTTGTCTCCGCTCCATCCTCAACATTCATTGGAGCGACTTCATCCCTAACATCGAAGTACTCGAGATGGCAGAGGCCGACAGCATCGAATCCACGCTGTTGAAGATCCAACTGCGCTGGGTAGGTCACGTCTCCAAAATGGAGGACCATTGACTTCCCAATATCTTGTTATATGGCGAGCTCTCCACTGGCCATCGTGTCAGAGGTGCACCAAAGAAGAGGTACAAGGACTGCCTTTTATAAAATTTTTTTTATTTTTCACACCATAAACCACATTAACCAAGATACATACATTTTCCTTTTCAAATATATACAGTGTCGTTTTCTCCCCCCCAATACCTCTTCCCATCCCACCCTCCCTACCTCCCCTCCCATTCATTTAAAGTACAGAATCTAAGACACATTAAACCAGTCAAACAATGTTGTCACTCAATAAAAATAAACAAGAAATTCCACTGAGTCAATTCTTTTCATTTCCTTCTCCTTCCGTTATTTTAGGTGGTAGATGTCCCCGGTAGGTTTTCTCTATTGTGTTTCATGTATGGCTCCCATATTTGTTCAAATATTTCAATATTATTTCTTAAATTATATGTTATTTTTTCTAATGGAATACATTTATTCATTTCTATATACCATTGTTGTATTCTCAAGTTATCTTCTAATTTCCAGGCTGACATAATATATTTTTTTGCTACGGCTAGAGCTATCATAACAAATCTTTATTGTGCACCATCCAAATCAAGTTCAAATTCTTTGTTTTTTATGTTACTTAGGAGGAAGATCTCTGGGTTTTTTGGTATATTGTTTTCTGTAATTTTATTTAATATCTGGTTTAGATCTTCCCAAAATTTTTTCACTTTCTCACATGTCCAGATTGCATGAATTGTTGTTCCCATTTCTTTTTTACAACGAAAACATATGTCAGATGTTGGGTCTCATTTATTTAACTTTTGAGGTGTAATGTATAGCCTGTGTATCCAGTTATATTGTATCATACATAACCACGTGTTTATTGTATTTCTCATAGTTCCAGAGCATAACTTCTCCCATATTTCCTTCTTTATCTTTGTTTAAATCTTGATCCCATTTTTGTTTAGTTTTACCATTTGTTTCCTCATTCTCCTTTTCTTGCAGTTTAATATACATATTTGTTATAAATCTTTTGATTATCATTGTATCTGTAATCATATATTCAAAATTACTTCCCTCTGGTAACCTCAGACTGCTTCCCAATTTGTCCTTCAAGTAGGATCTCAGTTGGTAGTATGCCAACACTGTATCGTGAGTTATATTATATTTATCCTTCATTTGTTCAAAGGATAATAATTTATTTCCTGAAAAGCAATTTTCTATTCTGTTGATCCCTTTTTTCTCCCATTCTCTAAAGGAAAGGTTATCTATTGTAAAAGGGATTAACTGATTTTGCGTCAGTATTAGTTTTGGTAATTGGTAATTTGTTTTATTCCTTTCTACATGAATCTTCTTCCAAATATTAAGCAGATGATGTAATACTGGAGAATTCCTACGTTGTACCAATTTTTCATCCCATTTATATAATATATGTTCAGGTATCTTCTCCCCTATTTTATCTAGTTCTAATCTAGTCCAATCTGGCTTTTCCCTTGTTTGATAAAAATCTGATAGGTATCTTAATTGCGCGGCTCTATAATAATTTTTAAAGTTTGGCAGTTGTAAATCTCCTTGTTTATACCATTCTGTTAATTTATCTAGTGCTATCCTCGGTTTCCCCCCTTTCCATAAAAATTTCCTTATTATTTTCTTTAACTCCTTGAAGAATTTCTCTGTCAAGTGTATTGGCAATGCCTGAAATAGGTATTGTATCCTTGGGAAAATGTTCATTTTAATACAGTTTATCCTTCCTATTAGTGTTAGTGGTAAATCTTTCCAATGCTCTAAGTCGTCCTGTAATTTTTTCATTGGTGGATAATAATTGAGTTTATATAGATGGCCGAGGTTTTTATTTATTTGTACCATCTGAATGGTGATTCTTTCTTAAATTTTGAGAAATCCGCATTATTGATTGGCATTGCTTCACTTTTATTTGCGTTAATCTTGTATCCCGACACTTCTCCATATTCCTTCAATTTCTTATGTAATTCTTTTATTGATAATTCTGGTTCGTTAAGTATACTATAACGTCATCTGCAAATAAACTGATTTTATATTCCTTGTCTTTTATTTTTATACCTTTTATTTTATTTTCTGTTCTTATCAATTCTGCTAGTGGTTCTATGGCTAACGCGAACAATAAGGGTGATAGTAGGCATCCCTGTCTTGTTAATCTTCTTAAGTTAAATTGCTTTGATATATATCCATTTACTGTCACTTTCGCCAATGGCCCCTTATATAATGCTTTAATCCAATTAATATACTTCTCTGGTAAACTGAATTTTTGTAATATTTTGAATAAATAATTCCATTCTACTCTGTCAAAGGCCTTCTCTGCGTCTAAAGCAACTGCTACTGTTGGCGCTTTACTCCCTTCTACTGCATGAATTAAGTTAATAAATTTACAAATATTGTCTATTGTTCGTCTTTTTTTAATAAATCCAGTTTGGTTTAGATTTGCTATTTTAGGTACATAGTCGGCTAATCTGTTTGCTAATAGTTTAGCTATTATCTTATAATCTGTGTTAAGTAAAGATATTGGTCTATATGACGCTGGTGCGAGTGGATCTTTCCCTGTCTTTGGTATTACTGTAATTATTGCTGTTTTGCATGAATCTGGTAAGCTTTGTGTTTTGTCAATCTGGTTGATTACTTCCAGGAGGGGAGGAATTAATAAATCTTTAAATGTTTTATAGAATTCTATTGGGAATCCATCCTCTCCTGGTGTTTTATTATTTGGTAGTTTTTTTATTATCTCTTGTATTTCTACTATTTCAAATGGTTCTGTTAATTTATTTTGTTCCTCTATTTGTAATTTTGGTAGTTCAATTTTAGTTAAAAATTCATCTATTTTGTCTTCTTTCCCTTAGTTTTCAGTTTGGTATAATTGTTCATAGAATTCTCTGAAGTTTTCATTAATCTCCGTTGGATTATATGTGATTTGTTTGTCTTTTTTCCTTGATGCCAATACCATTCTCTTAGCTTGTTCTGTCTTAAGCTGCCATGCTAGAATTTTGTGCGTTTTTTCTCCTAGTTCATAATATTTCTGTTTTGTCTTTATTATGTTCTTCTCCACCTTATATGTTTGTAGTGTTTCATATTTTATTTTTTTATCTGCCAATTCTCTTCTTTTAGTTGTATCTTCCTTCACTGCTAATTCTTTTTCTATATTTACTATTTCCCTTTCCAACTGCTCTGTTTCCTGATTGTATCCTTCTTCATCTTGGTTACATAACTTATTATTTGCCCTCTGATGAACGCTTCCATTGCATCCCATAATATAAACTTATCTTTCACTGATTCCGTATTTATTTCAAAGTACATTTTGATTTGTCTTTCAATGAATTCTCTAAAATCCTGTCTTTTAAGTAGCATGGGGTTTAATCTCCATCTATACATTCTTGGAGGGATGTCCTCTAACTCTATTGTCAATATCAAGGGTGAATGGTCCGATAATATTCTAGCTTTATATTCTGTTTTTCTTACTCTGTCTTGCATACGAGCTGAGAACAGGAATAGGTCTATTCTTGAGTATGTTTTATGTCTACCCGAGTAATATGAATATTCCTTTTCATTTGGGTGTTGTTTCCTCCATATATCCAAAAGTTGCATTTCTTCCATCGATTTAATTATAAATTTGGTTACTTTGTTCTTTCTGTTAATTTTTTCCCCAGTTTTATCCATATTTGAATCCAAATTAAGGTTGAAATCCCCTCCTATTAATATGTTCCCTTGCGTGTCTGCTATCTTCAAAAAAATATCTTGCATAAATTTTTGATCTTCTTCGTTAGGTGAATATACATTGAGTAAATTCCAAAACTCCGAATATATCTGACATTTTATCATTACATATCTCCCTGCTGGATTTATTATTTTCTCTTCTATTTTAATTGGTACATTTTTACTGATTAATATAGCTACTCCTCTAACTTTTGAATTATATGACGCTGCTGTTACATGTCCTACCCAATCTCTCTTTAATTTTTTAATTTCTTATGCTCCATTTCAGTTAAATGTGTTTCTTGCACGAATGCTATATCAATTTTTTATTTTTTCAGTAAATTTAGCAGTTTCTTCCTTTTGATTTGGTTATGTATTCCGTTAATATTTAAAGTCATATAGTTCAACGTAGCCATTTCATACTTTGTTTATCTTCCCTTTCCGTTTCCTCATCATCACCTTTCCTTCTTATCCATTTCTGCTTTCTTGTTTTGAACACTTTATAAGACAACATTTCTAAAACATCAAACATTTCCCTTATTCTCCTATCTAAAATTTCTTTAACCCCATTCTCCCCTCCCCCTCCTGAGTTGCCCTTTATCCCTTGTCGGGCAACCACATCTCCCCTCTCCATTTGGATTTGCGAATTCACACGCAAGCGTCAACTGATTTTGCAGTGACCGTAACTCCTCCCCACCCAGCCCCCCCCCCCGGAAAAGATTTCAATTTTCATATATAACAAAGGTCACTCTTTTAATTCCCTCCTTACTTCCTCTGTTCCCTTATTAATTCTTATCTATACTCTATATATTTTCCTCTAAATACGGATACATTCATGTACACACATATATACATACACATCTATATATATATATCTATATATATAGATATATATATATACGCATATACACACATACATATAGTTCGTGGTCATTTTTACTTTCGTTACATGTCTTCATCTCTCTGCCTGTTTTGTAGTTGTTCTGGAAATTTTCGTGATTCCTCCGGATCCGAGAATAGTCTGTTTTGCTGCCCTGCTGCCCTGGAATAACTATTTTAAGTACCGTTGGGTACTTTAACATAAATTTATATCCTTTTTTCCATAGGATCGTTTTTGCTGTATTAAACTCCTTTCTCTTCTTCAGGAGTTCAAAACTTATGTCTGGATAGAAAAAAATTTTTTGACCTTTGTATTCCAGTGGCTTTTCTTCATTGCTTTCTCCAATATATTTTCTCTTGTTGTATATCTTAAGAATTTTACTAAAATGGATCTTGGTTTTTGCTGCGGCTGTGGTTTCGGTGCTAATGTTCTATGTGCCCTTTCTATTTCCATTTCTTCCTGTAATTCTGGTCTTCCTAGGACCTTGGGGATCCAATCTTTTATAAATTCTCTCATATTCTTGCCTTCTTCATCTTCCTTAAGGCCCACTATCTTTATATTATTTCTTCTATTCTTCTTCTTCTTTGGCTTGGCTTCGCGGACAAAGATTTATGGAGGGGGTAAAAGTCCACGTCAGCTGCAGGCTCGTTTGTGGCTGACAAGTCCGATGCGGGACAGGCAGACATGGTTGCAGCAGTTGCAGGGGAAAATTGGTTGGTTGGGGTTGGGTGTTGGGTTTTTCCTCCTTTGCCTTTTGTCAGTGAGGTGGGCTCTGCGGTCTTCTTCAAAGGAGGGTGCAGCCCGCCAAACTATGAGGCGCCAAGATGCACGGTTTGAGGCGATATCAGCCCACTGGCGGTGGTCAATGTGGCAGGCACCAAGAGATTTCTTTAGGCAGTCCTTGTACCTTTTCTTTGGTGCACCTCTGTCACGGTGGCCAGTGGAGAGCTCGCCATATAACTCGATCTTGGGAAGGTGATGGTCCTCCATTCTGGAGACGTGACCCATCCAGCGCAGCTGGATCTTCAGCAGCGTGGACTCGATGCTGTCGACCTCTGCCATCTCGAGTACTTCGACGTTAGGGATGAAAGCGCTCCAATGGATGTTGAGGATGGAGCGGAGACAACGCTGGTGGAAGCGTTCTAGGAGCCGTAGGTGATGTTATAGTTTTCCATTATATCTATCTTCTGAGCTAACAGCTCTTGTACCTCTAACTTTTTTATTAGATTCTTCTAATTTCTCTTTTAAGTCCTCTACTTCCATTTCTACGATTGTTTCTCGTTATTCCACATTGTCCACTCTTTTTCCTATATCTGACATGACCATCTCCATTTTATTCATTTTTTCTTCTGCACTTTTAATTCTTCTTTTTATTTCATTAAATTCTTGTAATTGCTATTCTTTTACTGATTCCATATATTCTTTAAAAAAAAATATATCCTTCCCCTCTTCTTCCATTTCTCTATGTTCTTCTTCTTTTTCTTCCTCTGGGTTGGCCATCTGTTGTTTCCTTGTTTTCTTTTTACTCTCTTCTTGTTCTCGTTGTTTTCTGTGTTCTCTTCCTGTTGCTGTGTTGCAGCTGTCATCCTCAGCTGTGGAGATCGACTCCTCAGCTGTTCCCCCCTCCCGTCAGTGTGTTTTTGTTCATGCGCATCGCGCGAGGAGTCGCGCAAGCGTGGTTGCGCACTTTTACTCAGCTCCGCGAGCCATTTTTGTAGTCCCGAGCTCGGGACTTCCACCGACCTTAGGGAGCGGGCTTCTCTCTCCGCGGCGGGCCTCCTCGGACAGGTAAGGCCTTCACCTTCTTCTTCCAATGTATTTCTTCTTCTCTTCTTCCTGTTGCTTTCGACTTTTCTCTCTCCGCTGCCATTTTCTTCCCACCTTTACTTTTACTTTGTTTTAATTTTTATTCTTGTACCTTTGTGTTTTGTGTATTTTTTAAAAACTTTTCTGGAGAGGGCTGGAGTTCCCTGACTGGCCACTACTCCATCACGTGACTCCTCCCCTACAAGGACTGCCTAAAGAAATCTCTTGGTGCCTGCCACATTGACCACCGCCAGTGGGCTGATATCGCCTAAACCGTGCATCTTGGCGCCTCACAGTTCGGCGGGCAGCAACCTCCTTTGAAGAAGACCACAGAGCCCACCTCACTGACAAAAGATAAAGGAGGAAAAACCCAACACCCAACCCCAACCAACAAATTTTCCCCTGCAACCGTGTCTGCCTGTCCCGCACCGGACTTGTCAGCCACAAACGAGCCTGCAGCTGACGTGGACATTTACCCCTCCATAAATATTCGTCCGCAAAGCCAAGCCAAAGAAAGAAAAAGAAAAGTCAAATTATATGTACTTACCAGATAACCAGGAGGGAAGGAGGTAGAATTTGTACTATTGTATAATATTTACTTTTAAAAAAATATTTTTCAATTAGCCATTTGTTAGAATTGTTTAAATGTTTTACTACTTTTTTCCATTTGACTGTTATGGATATTGAATTTATATAATAGTTTTATTTTTCTTATAAAACAATGTTTTCTGTATATGTTGTTATATATTACCTCTGGTTAATGGCTTCTATTTACATACTATTTCTGTAAAAACCCAATAAAAATATTGAAAAAGAAGCAATTGAACCATTAATGTTTGAAGCCTACTGCATGGACATGGAAGAATACAAAATTAAGTAAGGAGCTTAATTTGGAGTTGGAAATACGAACCCAAGTTACAATATTCCTTTTTTGATGGGCAGATTAATGTGAAAACAAAACATTTCAAAAGTGTGCATGAGCAGACAACAGGATTTGATTATATGCGAGGAGTGATTAAAAAAAAAACAAAGATGCGCTTTTTAGATTTTTCTTTACCAATATTTTCAATAGGCCTTTGGGTATTTTTTGAGTTAAAATGGAAAAAAATGGAAGCTCCATCCACCCTTCAAATACAAAGAAAAACAATGATTGACTGTCATTCTTGACAACGATCCTTCACAGACATTAGCTAATCCTTGATCAAATCGCTCTTCTCATTAACGAACCAAAATGTGACATGTTCAATTAAGACAATTACTGAAAGAATGACATATCAAAATCTAACATGAATGGTCAACACTGCTCACGAGGATATAGTCATAATTGCTCACCAAAGTCAATGTGCTCAGAAACTCCTTCAGGGACTTCGTATTTAGCCAAAGATCGTATCACGGTCTGATGGCCATTTGTGTAACGAGTAAACTTTGATCCAGTCAAAAGTTTTTCAGCGGTACTGAAATGAAGGATAAATAAACACAAGTTTGTCATGCAGCACTAATTAACAGTCCTTGAATTATGAAGACAAATGTTACCACCACCAAGAGTTAATAATAGGAAAATTGATCATACCTTTAGGTTGTTCACAACACGCGAGCTCATAAAACTACCCCCCCCCCCCAACCCAACTACCCCCTGGCATAGATGCAACCTAACATTCAGTAAGTGAACATTACTTTTTACGTCTAGAAGAGCCCACTATGCCCTTGATCATCTTTAATTTTTACTTTAGCTTGGGAACATTTTTATATTGTCCTATTGGTATTCAAAATATTGAGTTATATTGATTTTCAATCTTTTTAAAACACTAAATTGTAAACAAATACAGTAAAAAAAACCCTCTTTTACCCAGAATTCAACCAACCACCAAAAACAAATAAATAAAAAGAATTAAAATAAGTAAAAGTAAATTAAAATATAAATAAAAGTTTAAAAAGTAAATGTTCTCTGAAGTAAAACATAAACCTTTGGTGAAGATGGGAGCAAATATTTAGCCAGTGGAGGACCTTGGTCCTGCTTTGCTTTGCAGCTGTTTGAATAAAGTTGTGTTTGAATAAAATGGTGTCGCCCAGAATGAAGAGTTGATGTCAGTTGCCGTTGGGGGTGACTCTCTAAAAGTATGTTCCTCTCCTTGCTTATTAAGAGTCTTTATCTTTATTAGAACATTATTAACTATATTAGTAAAGCTTTATCTGTAAACTTGGTGGTGGGGGGGTGGGGTTAATTATGACAATGGCACAGTTAGCGTAGCAGCCAGTGCCTGTTTGAATTTAAATTTTGTAAGTTATGGGAATTACCTGATTAAAGTGAACTTTACATAATTAAGAACAATTGTTTTCAAATGACTTTACATTGCAATGTCTTTTAAACAGTTTATTCTTAATGCTGGTGTATTAGTTAGGCATTGTAAAAGAGTCTCAAGCCATCGGAACCCTCACTTATCCAGCATCTACCAATCCATGTAGGTGCTGGATATTGGGATTTTACTGTAATAACAACACACGTCCTCTGAAAAATCATATTAACATTCAAATTACTGCTGCTTACCAGGTCACCGGTGTCGATCAGCACATCTCACAAGTGGGATTGCTTCCATCTGCACCCATGTTTTGCAAGCCAGTGTGGCACTTTCAACGCACACTAAATTCTGCACAGTTGACTTTTATTGTGAGCTAGGAATTTTATTAGTTTAAAAAACTCTTGCCTTTAGGATAATTACTGGTATTTTAGTTAAAATGAAAAAAAAAACTCTACCTGGAATTTAATGATCAATTAGTTGAATGCCTGATCATCTGTAATCCAACTGCTCTTTTCATCGCGGCTATTCTCTATTAGCCAATGTAACTATCTTCAGATCTTTATCCCAACCTAAATTCCCACCTGCAGCTTCTATTCATCACGTCCTCCTCAAGGATCATCCTCCCAACTCTTGATTTTACATTTTATGATTCTCACTCTGAAACACTTGATCTGGCCGTATGAACACCCTTCAATTCTATTAAAGTCTATTATCTGCCCATTATCCCTTTAAATGTTTCTTACCAACATAATTAACATTCCCTTTTAACATCAAGAATGGATGTGGTACAGGAGGCAGCCATGCTGCCCAAAGGCTGTGTCAGCTTTTTGAAATAGCATTTCTGTTTTGCTCTTCCTTTGGCTTTCAGCAAGTGTTTCTCTAAATCCATTTTTAAAATCACATTGCTTCAATCTGCAACCAAACAAAGAGGAGCTGAATGCACTCAGCCGTCCTTTCTCTCTATGGATGCTGACTGACCTACTGAGTCCTTCCTGCTCTGAGATCGTGCAGCACAGAAACAGACCTTCATCCCACCAGGCCCACACCTACCCATCCATAATTCATCCATCTTCCAGCAAATGATCCTATGTCAAGGTAATTCAAGCACTTGTTAAGACACTTCTTCAATGCTATTGGGAACTCTGCTTCCTCTGGCAGGGCATTTCAAGTACTTAATACACTTGGTTAAAAAAAAAGAGGGTGAGCTAATGTAACTTCTTGGGAGTCACTGTCTCAGAAGAGCTTTCCTGGATACAACACACTAAAGGCATCGTGAAGAAAGCTCGTCAGCCCCTCTACTTCCTCAGGAATTTGTGGAGGTTTGGTATGACATCAGAAACCATGGCAAATTTCTGCAAATGAATGGAGGAAAGTGTGCTGACCGGCTCCATCTCGGTCTTACCCCTGAGCATAAAGCCCTGCAAAAAGTAGTAGACACAGCCAGGACATCACAGGCAAAACCCTCCCCACCGTAGAGAATATCTATGGGGAACGCTGCCGACAGAGAGCAGCAGCAATCATCAAGGATGCACACCACTCAGCACACGTTCTGTTCTCGCTGTTGCCATCAGGAAAGGGGAATAGGTGCCACAGGAGTTGTACCTGTGCTGCTATCCCTCCACCTTCAGACTCCTCAACACCAAACTCAATCAGGGACTCATTTAAGGACTCTTACTTTTGGACTTTATTTTTTTTTTCTCCTCTCTGTATTTCCCAGTTTGTTTACTTGTTTATCTGTGCAGATTGGGTACAGTCTATTTTTGCATTACCAATAAGTAGTAATTCTGCTTGGCATGAAGGAAAAAGGAATCTCAGGGTTGTGTGTGATGTCAAGCATGTACTCTGACAATAAATCTGGAATCTGAACCCCCACCCCTCCAAGACTGCCATTTACAAAAGGAGCTGATCAGGTGGAATAAAGTTGAACATTGTAACAATGGAGAGTGGAGCTCATTGAAATGTAAACGGTTTCACCATGCTGGATTTACACAAAGTCCTACATTCTCAAAGACATTGCCCCTAGCTCTCAATCGAAGGCAGAACCCTTAACACTCATCAGGGATCCCTCCAAAGAAAGGAAATGAATATTCCACTGTCCAATTGTTTTGTTACCTGGAAGACATGAAGCAGCTCAAGAAATCCAAGGTCTGGACTGTGGAGCAGTTATGTACGCCAAAGTTTCCCAGCCACATCCAAACAGTTTGCAGAGTCTTGTCTGAAGGTCGAATCATTCTGGATAACTGGTCCAGGGACAGGTATTTACCTGAAAACAAGGCAATAGATCTATAGAACATTACAGCACAGAAACAGGCCCCTTCAGCACAGCACTTATAGTCTGGGCCCAACCAATTTTTTTTTTTGTTGCTTAGTCCCACTGACTAAGTCCCAGTCCATAGCCCTCCCTACCTTTCTCATCTATGTACCTGTCCAAATTCTTCTTAAATGTTAAAACTGAGCTTGCATTCACCACTTCAGCTGGAAGCTCATTCTACACTGCCACCATACTCTGTGTAAATAAGTTACCGCTCATGTTCCCCCTAAATGTTTCCCTTTTAACTCTTGACCATGTCCTCTGGATTATATCTCACCTACCTCAGTGGAAAAAGCCTATCTACATTTACTCTGTCTATTCCCCTCATAATTTTAAATGGCTCTATCAAATCTCCCCTCATTCTTCTATGCTCCATGGAATGAAGTCCTAACCTGTTTAACCTTTTCCTGTCACTCAGTTCCTGAAGTCAAGGCAACATCCTGGTAAATCTTCTCTGCACTCTTTCTATCTTATTAATATCTTTCCTGTAGTTAGGTGATCAAAACTACACACAATACTCCAAATACTCAATGTCTTATACATCTTTAACATAACATCCCTATACTCAATACTTTGATTTATGAAGGCCAATATGCCAAAAGCTCTCTTTACATCCATATACACCTGTGACGTCACTTTCAGGAAACTGTGTATCTGTATTCCCAGATCCCTCTGTTTGACTGCACTCCTCAGCGCCCTACCATTTACCATGTATGTCCTTGCTTGGTTTGCCTTCCAAAATGCCACACCTCACATTTGCCTGCATTATATTCCATCTGGCATTTTTCAGCCCATTTTTTCAGCTGGTCCAGATCCCTCTGCAAGCTTTGAAAATCTTTTTTGCTGTCCACAACACCTCCAATCCTAGAGTCATCTGCAAACATACCACATTATCATCCAGATCATTGATATAGATGTCAAACAACAATGGTCACAGCACCAATCTCTGAGGCACACCACTAGTCACAGTCCGAGAAGAAATCATCTACCACTACTCCCTGGCTTCTCCCGTCCAGCTATTGTTGAATCTAGTTCACTATTTCACCATGAATACCTAGTGTCTAACCTTCCTGATTAACTTCCCATGCAGGATCTTATCAAAGGCTTTACTAGACAACATCCACAGCCTTTCCAACATCAACTTTCTTGGTAATCTTGAAAAACTCTATAAGATTGGTTAAACATGACCTATCACATATTGACTATCCTGACATGTTGACTATCCCGAAGTAGCCCATGGTTATCTAAATAATTGTATATTCAATCTCTTACCTACTACTGACATCAGGCTTACTGGCCTATAATTTCCAGAATTACTTTTGAAGCCTTTTTTTTTAAAAAGCAATGGAACAATGTGAGCTACCCTCCAATTCTCTGTCTCTACACTCGTGGCTAAGGACATTTTAAATATTTCTGCCAGAGCCCCTGCAATTTCTACAATAGCCTCCCTCAGGGTACGAGGAAATATTTTGTCAGGCCCTGGGGATTTATCCACCCTTATTTGCTTCAAGACACCAAGCACTTGCTCCTCTTTAATCTATATAGGTTAATGACCTCACTGTTTGTTTTCCTTACTCCCCATGACTGCTCTTTTCTTGACTGAATACGGATGAAAAAAACCCACTATTTAAGACCTCTCCTATCTCTTCTGGCTCCACACAAAGCTGACCACTCTGATCTTCAAGGAGACCATTTTTATCTCTTATTATCCTTTTGCTCTTAATATACCTGGAGAAACCCTCAGGCTTTTCCTTCACATCATCTACCAGAGCAACCTCGTGTTCTTTTAGCCTTCCTGAGGGTTTTTCTTGCATTTTTTATACACTTCAAGTACCTCATTTGCTCCACGTTGCCTACACCTCTCTCTTCTTCCGAACCAGATCCCCAATATCCCTTGAAAACCAAGGTTCCCCATACCTTCTAACCTTGGCTTTGATCCTGACAGAAACATACAAACTCTGTACTCTCAAAATTTCACCTTTGAAGGTCCTCACTTACCTCGCACATCCTTGCCTGAAAACAATTCATCGCAATCCATGCATTCTAGATCCTTTCTCATTTCCTTTCTCCAATTTAGAATCTCAACCTGAGCCCCAGACCTATCCTTCTCCATATAACCTGAAACTAATGACATTATGATAACACAACCGAAAACGTTCCCCTATACATACTTCTGTCACCTGTCCTATCTCATTCCCTAATAGGAGATCCAATATTGCACTTTCTCTAGTTGGGACCTCTATTTATTGATTTAGAAAACTTTCCTGAACACATTTGTAAAACTCCAAGCCATCCAGCTCTTTTACAGTATGGGAGTCCCAGTCAATATGTGGAAAGTTAAAATCTCCAACTATCATAACCTTATCTCTGCTCTGATATTTTCTCTGATGTGCAATGCCACTCCTCCCTCCCCCCCCCTCCCGTTCTTTCATGCCACAGAAACCCAGAATATTGAGCTGCCAGTCCTGCCCCTCCTTGCAACAAGTTTCACTAATGGCCACAATGTCATAATTCCACGTGCCAAACCATGCTCTAAGCTCAGCTGCTTTTCCTACAATACACCTTGCATTGAAATAGATGCACCATAGAATATTTCCACAATATTCAACCCGTTGACCTCTAATAGTGCCTGCAATTTCAACATCATCGGTTCTGTCCTCCATTCCTCTATCTGCTCAATGACTTCATTTAAAAAATAATTTCTCAAAATCACCCAAGGAAATAATAAATCCCTCTATCCTTAATCCAGCAGGAAGGTCTTAGTTTACGGTAAAAGTTAAGCCACAAAACTTCCAGTGGCTACGGCTGGAAATTCCTTGCAGCCATTCTCACTTCACTACCTTTAATGCGCTAAAATTTTACTCAAATCCCGTTTACAGCAGTAGAAGATGGCAACAATGCTGCCCCCTGAAAGAATAGAGCCTGTTGGGTGAAATTAGGACTCAAGTAACGTTACAAGCAAAACTCTTCCCACCATTGAGAAGATCTACATGGAACGCCACCACCAGAGAGTTGCTGCAATCATCAAGGATTCACACCACCCATTCTGTTCTGTCTGCTGCCATCAGGAAGGAGGTAGAAAGACTCAAAGCAACAGTTGCTACCCCTCAACCAGATTGCTGAACAGCAGAGCTTCCTTTAGGGACTCGTACTTAGTTCATTATTTATCAATTACTGAATATTTGCCCAGTCTATTTGTTTACAGCTTTGCCTTTCTTTGAGTAGAGTATACAGTCACTGGCAATTAGAAATTTTGCCTTGCCTAGAGAAAGGACCTCAGGGTTGTATGTGATACCATGCATGTACTCTGGACAATAAATTCGAACTTAACCATTTACTGAATAAAGTTATCCAATCTCTCAGCAATACTGATGCATAAAGCATCAAATAAATATACATCACCATACTGGGAAGAATCTGGGTTTGATAATTGGTCCAGCTTTTTGTTCAGCTTGTAAACATTCTGTTGTTTCAGTGCAAATGTGAGCAGGATTTGGTCTGTGGCTGAAACTCGTCCTGCATATTTCCACCCTTCCGGAAGACTGTAAAAAAAGCAGCAAACATATTGGAAAACTTATAATACTCTTAACTGGAGGAGTTTCCCGGGTTTTAGTTATTCACGCTGGGGAAAAAAAAGTGACAGAAATCTTGCGACAAGAGATGGAGTAATCTCAAAGTGGTTGTAAATAGGTTCAAGTGGGAAACTGACGCCAGAATTTAAAAAAACACGGAAATGCTGGAGGAACTCAGCCTCCATAGGAGGTGACGATATATTACCAATATTTTGGGCCTGAGCCCTCCTTCAAGTTTCCTTCATACTTTGAAGAGCTCAGCCCAAAATTCTCCCACCAACCCTCTGCAGCAGCGTGGTTTTCAAATGCCAGGGACATTAAAAAATGCAATCAGTTAAAATGAATGATTTAAAAAAAAAACAAAGCTTTCAGTTAGTTTTTAAGAAGCAGGCAGCCAGCCCCTTCAAATGAAGGGCAATGTGCTGAGGACCCAGGTATTTCCAAAGCCAAGCGTCAGCGACCCTTTGACAGGTCGATCTGGGGCTGAGCATCGGGACAACGGCTTTATACCTTTGACTCCTATGGACTGCAGGACTGCTGAGTTCTTCTAGCATTTGTGTGCTTTCATTGCAGATGCAGCCTCTGCAGATTTTACGTTTCACTCAAGCAACGCCTGAATTCCAATCCTCACCATATTTGCTTTGCTGTTCATCTGTGCAGTCGCTTGCCACCTGGGAACACTCTTCATACTTGTACATAATTTTGGCAATTCTATTGTTATGGTTTCCATTGCTTATGGCCTTTCAGATGTCACAGATGCATATTTATACCTACTGCTGCAAGGTCTCACCGTCCAAACTAACCATGATCCCTGGCACATTCTGTAGAGTCCAACATATCCTATACTCTTGAGACATTAAGCTACTGGTTTTGCAAGTGGGCTCATTTTCCTCAGGTGCTCATCACCCTTCATTTTCACTGCTGAGATCAATATCACCTCCTAAATAAAATACACTAGATTCTTCTGTGATTATAAATCATTTTCCAGACTCCTCTATCCATTGCTCCAAAGCCCCACTGTACCCCCCCAAATTTGCACCATTCTGGTGCTCCCCATCTCAACCTCTCCAAGAGGTTTCTGTCACTGAATCAAAACAGTGATATCCTTTTTAATTGTGTCCTTATTACAATGGGCTTCCCCATTGTACTGTAGCTTCTAATAAGACAACACCCATCATTTTTCTCCTCTCTGCTCTCCAGTTCAATAGAACATTCAAACTATCCAATAGTAACTGGTCTTCCAACTTATCCTTCAACTCCATTTTGACTTCAACTGTGTAACAAACTACATTTCTCTAGCTATCTCCAAGCTCAGAAGGAGTCTGATATCATCCAGTGAAATACTGACAAAAATAAAACCATCTTTTCCTCTACTACGTACATTTGCCGTCAGTGGCACTTATTCTTCTGCAACAGTGTCCTCAGGACCCAGCACTGCATTTTTCCACTCACAATCTTCTGGCATCCAATCAGTAACATCCTCTGCCCGTGTCTCAACTCATTTAGTTCTATACCAAGATGATCTCTCAATTTGACTATTCCAAAGAGCCTAAAGCCAGTCCCCAATCCTCTGCATCCAGTGAACTTCAACCTGAATAAAACACTGCTGCCTTTTACTAACGTTCACAATCAGATGTTCCACTGTGTCACAATGGCACATGGTCCTCCTGCACCCATCATGTACAAATCCCTGAAGAAATTTACCTCAACCCATTTCTCCAGCTTCCTCTAATTCTGCCGCTCAAACCTTCATCATCTCTCTCCCAACACACCACTTCCTTTTATAAGCATTTTAAACCACTGTACTGAGGCTTTGCATTCAATAATTCTACATCTAAATCTCTCTGCTCCTCTCCCCATCCCCATTTTTGTCAACTCTTTAAAATCATCTCTTACTATTATTGTGTGCACGTATTCCATTACTTAAGTATTCTCTTTTACTTTTAGTCTACAGTAGAATGGTTTGCGCTCCCCCCCCCCCCCCCACATTAAAGCAAGTGGGTGTGATGAAAGTTAGTAGTATCAGTAAACAGTTGACTTCACCATGTGACCAGTCCCCTGATGTGTGCACATTACTGCAACAATGAAACCCCACCTTGGCACTGAAACCTCATTCAACAAGAGTGTTAATTTTCTGTACCTTCCAAGCCTTAGAACAAACCACACCTGGAGATCCCAGGTGGTTGTAGTAAAGTCAGGAGAAAACTGCACATGGTAGTGGATTACAGCCAGACAATCAACAAATTTACACAACTAGATGCCTACCCCCTGCCACGCATAGCAGACATGGTCAACAACATTGTGCAGTATAAGGTGTTCTCCACCATAGACCTGAAGGCAGCATACCACCAACTGCCCGTTAAAAACATCGATTGCATTTACACGACATTTGAGGCAGACAGCAGGCTGTATCAATTTCTGCGACTCCCCTTTGATGTCCCTGTTTCAGAGAGAAATGGACCAAATAGTAGATGAGTTCCAACTGAAAGTTTTCCCCTTCTTAGACAATGTGATAGTCTGTGGCCGCACTCAGGAGGATCAAGACATAAATTTAAAACGCTTCTTCCAGGCAGCTGAGGAAAGGAACCTAACATACAACAGGGACAAATGTGTCTCTAGCACCAGGAAGTTGCCAATCCTGGGCTACATAGTGCAGAATGGGGAAATCAGCCCAGACCTAGCCGTATGCACCCTCTCCTAGACCTCCCAGTGCCACACACGCTGAAAGCACTAAAAAGATGTTTGGGACTGTTCACTTACTACGCCCAATGGGTCCCCAACTACGCCGATAGGGCCTGCCCAGTTATAAAAGCCTCAGTTTTCCCACTGTGCCCAGCAGCCACCAGAGCATTCAGGGACATTAGGGACCATATTGCTAAAGCTACCATGCGGTCCATAGATGAGTCGATCCTGTTTCAAGTAGAAACTGGTCCATCCGATGTGGCTCTGGCGGCCACCCTAAACCAAGACGGATGACCGGTGGCCTTTTTCTCGCGAACCCAACAGGGGTCAGAGGTAAGACACTCAGCAGTAGAGAAAGAGACCCTCGCCATTGTGGAAGCAGTAAGGCACTAGCGACATTATCTGACAACACTTCACCCTCGTCATGGAGCAATGGTCTGTGGCTTTTATGTTCGATAACCAAAACAGGGGGAGAATTAAGAACGACAAAATCCTGCGCTGGTGGATAGAATTGCCTACATTTAACTATGACATTCTGTACTGCCCCCGGGAGACTCAACGAGCCCCTAGATGCGTGTATCATTCTTAACCCCACGTCCGAGTTGCAGAGCTTGCACAATGAGCTGAGCCACCCTGGGGGTGGGTGGGGGGGGGAGGATCGCTAGACTGTTTCACTTCGTTAAAACCCAAAACCTCCCATTTCTGGTTGAGGAAGTGAGGTCAGTGAACAAGAGCCGCCCCATCTGTGCGGAATGCAAACCGCAATTTTACCGGCCACCAGACAAAGTCACCCTGATAAAAGCTACCAAATCTTTTGAGCGCCCCAGCCTCAATTTTAAAGGCCCGCTCCCGTCCAATAATAGAAATATCTATTTCCTAAACGTAATAGATGAATATTCCCATTTCCCCTTCGCAATCCGTGTTCTGATGTATCAGCAGCCACTGTTATAAAATGCCTCCAACCCATATTGCACTGACAATAACCACACCAGCAGTGCAAGTAGAAGACAGCTTTAATAAACTATTATGTACACTAAGAGGTCTTGTCTCTCTGCAAGACCTCTTAGTGTACATATTAGTTTATTAAATTGTACTGACAAACAACCACACCAGCAGTGCGAGTAGAAGACAGCTTTAATAAACTATTATGTACACTAAGAGGTCTTGTCTCTCTGCAAGACCTCTTAGTGTACATATTAGTTTATTAAATTGTACTGACTGTAGCTCTGGACTGCTTTATATACAAGGGCGACCCCTGGTGACCCCGTGGTGTCATTACAGATCACCACACAGCCAACAAATCCCTAGCATGACACAGTCCAACGAATAATTTGATGGAACAATTGCCGTCAAGGCTGAAGCGCTGAGGAAGTCAGGTCGCACCCGTGGAAACCAGGAAAGACTCTGTCAGGCGAAGTTTTAGTGAAGGGTCTCGGATCTTTCCACAGATGCTGCCTGACCGTCAGGTTGTAACTTTGCACGAACTGTTTGCCGCTCCCATCCTATCCGGACTTACCCCACATATTGATCTGGTTCGAGGAAGGCGCCGCGGATGGAAGAGACCAGGGAACAAGAAACGCCCATCAGTAAGAGCAAGCACCTGGAGCCGGAGGAAGACAGTATTAATGAGCACGTCGGGGCGATCGTCCCGCAATCACGAGGCTGCGCCTGGCAGGTCGTCACTCACCCCGGTGCCATTGCCGGAGGGGGGGGGCTCCTTCGCCGAGCCCAGAACCGCGGACCCAAATCCCGCGGCAAATACTTCCGGGAACAGCCTGGACACATGCGTGGTTGCAACGATCGCCGGGCACTCGCTGACACGACGAACTCTGCCGCAAATGGCCAACAATGGGCCCGCTGGCGAACCGGAGAGAAAAGAGCGAGCGGTGACTCGCCGTCGGCCCGATGCTCAGCCCAGATGGACCTGCCAAAGGGGCTTTGGGTCCTCATCTGAAGGGGCTTGGCTGCGACTTCTTAACTGAAAGCTTGGGTTTATTTTTTTTTAAATCCTTCATTTTCAATGATTGCATTAAAAAAAATGTTCCTGACATTTGGAAACGGTGCTGCTGCAGAGGGTTGGGAAACGAGCACCACTAGTTCGCTCAGCACAACCTCCCATCGGAGGCAACCTCCCATCGGAGGCAACCTCCCATCGGAACCATCCTCCCATCGGAACCATCCTCCCATCGGATCCAACCGCCCATCGGAACCATCCTCCCATCGGATCCAACCTCCCATCGGATGCAACCTCCCATCGGATCCAACCGCCCATCGGATGCAACCTCCCATCGGATCCAACCTCCCATCGGAACCATCATCCCATCGGATCCATCCTCTCATCGGATGCAACCTCCCATCGGATGCAACCTCCCATCGGATGCAATCGCCCATCGGATCCAACCGCCCATCGGATCCAACCGCCCATCGGATCCAACCTCCCATCGGATCCAACCTCCCATCGGATCCAACCTCCCTTTTGCATCAGGAAGTTCCCAAAAATAGTTGTTCAAAGCTTGGTTATTGACTCAATACTATTCCCCTTCCCAGGTTCCAAGGGACCTGCGTTCACTTTAACCATGCCTTCCTGCTTGATCGAATGATATTAAAAAAAAACTTTGCAGTACCTTATATTTTGCACGAGTTCAATCAAGAAAGCCATCATGGAGAAGTCCTCAAGACTGACTGGACCAACCTGATTCACCTAATCGATGTGCCAGTTAAAAGTACCCCCCCCCCCCCCCCCTGTTCCATTCTGACATGCCTCCACAGGTTTGTTGCCTGTGTCATTGTAATATTATTTGACGGCCTATAGACAACTCCCACCAATGATTTTTCTTCCTTTTCTATTCCTAGTATCTAGACAGATGAATTCAACATTTTGCTCCTTAGATCCTATATCACCCTGCTGTCATGCTTAGTTAAGAGCATTACGACACCTCCCTTCTTCTCGATCCTTTGGGATATCTGATACCAGAGGATATTTAATTTCCAATCATCTCCACCAGGCCACCACCTTTCTATAATGGCTATTTCATCATACCCCATTGTACTCTTTCAAATATTACGGACATTCAGATAAAGTGCCCTTATATTCATTGTTCTTTTAGAGTCTAGTAATCTTTTGCATTTGACTTTTCTGCACTCCTTTTTTCTAACTTTTGTTTCCTTCAGTGCTTGCTTGTCTTTCTGCCTGGATTCCAACCCTCCTGTCCTATTTATTTAAACCACCTGCTGCAGCAAGAGCAAGCAATCCCTATCCACAAGGACCCTCACCACCCAATCCATGCCTTCTTCACACTGCTACCAATAAGGAGGTATAGGAGCCCGATGACAAAAATACAGCGGCACAAGGACAGCATTATCCCTTCTGCCATAATATTTCTGAATGGGCTTTGAATATCTGATTACAGACACAATGATAATTAAAAGATTTATAACAAACATGTACATCAAGCTGCAAGAGAAAGATGAAATAAGCAGTAAACCCAAACAAAAGTGGGAAAAAGATCTAAACATAAAGATAAAAAATGAAATATGGAAAAAGCTATGCTCCGGAACTATGAGAAGTACAATAAACATGAGGTTACGCATGATACAATATCATTGGTTACACAGGCCCAAAAGTTCAATAAATGGGACCCAACAGTATCAGACAGATGTTTTCATTGTAAGAAGGAAACGGGAACAACAGTACATGCAATTTGGGCATGTGAGAAAGTGGAAAAGATTTGGGAAGATCTAAATCAGGTATTAAATAAAATCACAAAAATCAACATACCAAAAAATCCAGAGATCTTTCTTCTAAGTAATGTAAGAAGTAAAGAATTAGGCCTCAAACTGGATGAAGCACAAAACAGATTTATTATGATAGCCTTAGCATTAGCCTCATCAATGGTCATAACTAAGGAACGCAAAAAAATGTATAATGTCAACCTGGAAATCAGAAGAGAGCCTGAGAATACAGCAATGGTACATGGAAATGAATAAATGTATTCCATTGGAAAAAATAACATAATTTAAAAAATAAAGTCATATTATTCATACAAATTTGGGAACCGTACATAGAACACAACAGAGAGGGACCTCCACCCCCTAAAATGAGAAAATGATAGAATGAGAAGACAAAATGAACTGACCCAGTGTGTAAAAGTAGATGACACAATTTTCTTGTTTATTTTTATTGTGTGATGACATTGTTTAATGGGTTTATTGTATTTTATATGTTGAACGTTTAGTGGGTAGGGAGGGGGTGGGAAGGAGGGAGGAAAGGGAGGGGGAAAAAGGGGAGAAAATGACTGTATATTCAAGAGGGAAATGTTTGTGTGTATTTTGGTTAATATGGTTCATAGTGTGAAAAATAAAAAACTTTAAAAAAAGATTTCTGAATGGGCAATGAACCACAGACACTATCTCACTTTCTCCTATTTTTTGAGTGCTTATTTTTAAATGCAATTTTATAGCAATATTTTTATTGTAATGCTGCACAAAACAATGAACTCCGTGATATAGTCATGACAAGGTTGCCCCAAAACATCACTGATTCCTGTCACCTTGCACTTCCCTCATCCCTGTCCCTCAGATCTACTGATCTTCCAACCCTCAATCATCTCCTCTCTTGATATTCCAATACTACCTCAGCACCTATGAAAATAATGATCCAAAGACCTCAATGCTTCACCCCAGATCCAAACCTTCCTTTCAGACACATCATCCTGCTTCTCCCCATTCGATACACCAGAATCTCTAGCCATTGTTTACCTACTGAGGTCATTACTACAGGCATGTTTCCATCTTTGTTCATTGAACTTCAATGTACCTGGTAGTGTGTTCAGAACAGGGTTGACAGGTTCAAGGAGAATCAAGGCTGAATACATCTTATGAACAAACTGTGGTCTTTATTTACACACAAGGAAATTCACAAAATGGGTACATACTCACAGACTAACCCATATAGCACAGAGTATACCGAGAAACGAGAGTTTAACTTGTTCAATGCCCACCATTCAATCACAGCATACTGTTACAAACCCAGAGGACCCCAAAACCCAGCAGCAATAGAAATTCATTAAAACAAATGGTTACTTAAACAAAAGTAGTTTTTAATTTTCTTTAAACATTAAAACAGAGTTAAACTTTAATTTATTATTTTATTAACTTAACCCCCCTTCTAATTCTAAGCGCGCATGTATGTAATGTGCACAAGTTCAGAAATTATTTGATTCACAGCCCAATCTCATTTCTCACTCCTCCAAATTCACTGGAATCAGGCAATTCTTATACTGCGAACAGAATTTAACATGTATGAAATTTCACCAAGCTTTGGTGCTTAAAGGTAATTGGTTACCATTCAGAAAGGTTCTTGTTTGTCTCAGAGAGAGATTTGTTGCTTGTTGGACACACACAAACTAATTCCCTCTGATCAAGCACTTCAGTGTTTTGCTGAAGAAATATGCCCCATCAGGGCTTTCCAAATGATAACATCTTCTGCATGTCACCAGCTACTTTTGTTTCCCTTATTTCAGTTGAAACACTCTAGCCAGCCATTTCCTCTTGTATGGACCACAAGGGTTTTCAACAGGCTGAACTCAGAACTCACAACCCAACTTCAAAATGGGGTTTCAACAAGCTGTCAGCTTGCCATGACTGGATTAACTAGTTCTCTCTCTCTCTCTCTCTCTCAGAGAAAGCCTGTTTGGTCTCCCCCTCTTTCTGCTTGCAAAACCACATGACCTTCTTAGAACAGCAAACTGCAACCAGAAAGATTGTGGCACCAGATCCAAACTTCTGAGTCTATTCATCTGTTGCTTTCAAAACAATAATCAATTACTCCACAGCAGGTCCAATTAACTCCTACTTGTGAAGTCTCTTTAAAGTTTTTGCAAGGCACTCGGAGCCTGGTCTGTCTGGCTTGAGCAAAGCTCTGGCATTTTAAATGAGATCTGTTTTGTGAAGTGTTGGTTTGTGATCTACTACCCCCACAATCTATTCCTTCAAAAACATCTGTCACAATACAGAGAAATGAGGGTTTAACTTCTTCAGCACCCACCTCCCACAAGCACAGTATACCACATAATTAAATGAGTACATATACATGAACCTGATCTCCAGAGTCACCGCTGCTCGGGATCCAGAATGGGCCCACTACAGCTGACCCTCTGGAGCTGCCTGTGGCTTGCAGCCTGGAGTTCATCAATGGTCATAACCAAGGAATGCATACAGAGCAATAATACACAAATAATGACACATCAGGTGTAAATGAATCACTGCTAAACATGATCAATTCCCAATTGGAATGCGAGGGTTAAACACACGGTCCCCACCACTTTTCTATCTATAGCAGGCACAGCACACTAATAAACAGTAAGTTAATTACACGTAACAAGTATACATATAAACCTGGTTTCGAGCATCAACCATGGTTTGAGTTCTGGGATAGGGCCATTGCAGTTGGCCTTCCAGAGCTGCCTGCATGAAGCTCAGCAATGGTCAGAAGGCAACAGCAAACAAAGGGAGAAAGGGACAGAGACTGCCCATGCTCAGCTTTTTTGAATACAGGACCCATCCCTGTGACATGTAAGGACCAATTTATGTCAGACGTACCTGTGGACAGATCTAACCATTGATTGGAATCTGGAGGACCAATCACATCAGCTTCCAGGGCCAATCATGCATCAGCCTTACAAGTGGGAAGATCTAACCCTTGATTGGCAGGTAACTTCTGAATAGCCCCCAGCTGGAGAGGTCACATAACTTCTGCAGTTCACTTTCCCACCAGACTCCAGAGAGACCACATTACCCTCCATAATCCACACTCCCACCAGGTTCTAGACAGAGAAGTCACATGATCCCCCACTGTCCACACTGCACCTAGTCATTCAACATTTAATCATCCAGTCAGTTCCACCTGGCACAATGCTGACAGTTTCCTCACCAAAATTGCTTGCCTCTGTACATTCATTCAGGATAACAAAGGAGTATTTGATTTGTACTTATTGGAATTTAGGAGAACGAAGGGGGATCTAATTGAAGCATTTAGATTGTTGAAAGGCATGGACAGAGAAGACTTAGAAAGGTGGGAATGTCTAGGTCCGTGGTGGGCAACTTTTTACCATGCGTGGGCCGGATGGTGTGCCAGCGGTTGAATGGCGGGCTGCACCAATGCTACCATAAATGAAATAAATACATAACATTATGTAATTTAAGTTTTTGATTGGCTCTGCTTGAAGAATGTAATGTCTGACATGTGAACATACCTGATGATAATTTATATTAAAAAATCCACAGAAAAAGTTCAAGCAATGAGATCAGCTGTATTCCTTACAAAAACCTACGATGGTACATTTCAGGTCAGGGAAGGCATCTTCAAATCTAGAAATGCACCAACAATAATGAGTTAAAATGACACAAAAAAATCATAAAAGTCAAAAAGGAGAAAAATCGGTCACAATAAAAACAAAATAACTAACCCCAAAACAGACAGCAGCTCAATCAGTGGGAAACTTAATTTTGTTTGTTGTTTGAAAGTATTTTGATATTGGGTGACATAGTTGTTGATGCCAAAATCAAGTAGAGGAATTTCTTCAGCCAGAAGTTGGTATATCTGAGGAATTTGTTGCCACAGGTGGTTGTGGAGGCCAAATCATTAGGTGTATTTAAGGGAGAGGGTGACAGGTTCTTGATTAGCCAGGGCATCAAAGGTTATGGGGAGAAGGCTGGACAGTGGGAAAATTGATCAGCTCATGACTAAATGGCAAAACACTCCAAGGTGTTTTGAATTATGAATATGTAAGGTAAATCTCATTTCCGAGTGAACAAAATTTGTTTTGTACTAAATGAGTTTTACTTGCAGCTGGAGTCAGATGAAAGAATATCGGAGCGTCTCACACAGACATCTGGCTTTGCGTCTTTATGAACGGTTCGGGGAGCGAGAAGTGGCGGCTCAGGAGCGGGGAGAGGATGGCAGCAGCTCAGGGGTGGGAGAGACTTCAGTGAACATTCTGCATAAACGCAGTAATTTCGCTGCCCAGTTCATGGCCCCAAAGGAATGGGTGGCATTTATATAGCCACAAAGTATTTCCTTTGCTGAGAGATGTTTAATCCTTGCACTCCTGATGACAAAGGCTGACAGCTTAATGCAGTGAACAGTGTATGTTGGAGCAGCTGAGGGTGATTGGGCAAACACATTAGGTTGGAGGCCGTAGGTTGCCCTCCCCTGGTCTAAGTTCTAGAGGGCACATCTTCAGGATTGAAGGGCATTCACTTAGAAAAGAGATGTAGAAGAATTTCTTCAGCCAGAAGTTGGTATACCTGAGGAATTTGTTGCCACAGGTGGTTGTGGAGGCCAAGTCATTGGGTGTATTTAAGGGAGAGGGTGACAGGTTCTTGATTAGCCAGGGCATCAAAGGTTATGGGGCGAAGGCTGGACAGTGGGAAAATTGATCAGCTCATGACTAAATGGCAGATTCAATAGGCTAAATATCCTATTTCTGTTACTATGGCCAATGGAAATGGATGTATGCATAATTTGGCTTCATAAATTTAGGTCTTCTGGCTATCCATCCTGTAGGACGATGATGGTTCTTTTCAATCAGTTTGTGGGGCTTGATACGAGGATACCCCACTCCTCAGAAAGGAACAGCGTGTGCGTGAATGGATTTAGGTGAGTAGGGATTGCACAGGTCTAGACCTACCCTCTCAATATCCCCTCCTGGATCCAGTGGCATGGTGAGGTCCAAGACTAATGGGGCGGGGGGAAAGAGTTCTGTTGCAGTGAATGGCCAGACTAAGCTTCGATGCAAGGGATGCCCTTTCTGTGCTTCATGGCATGTTTGCTCGATGGCCGTTGACCCTACGAGAGGGTTTGCCTGCCCTTTGACAGGTCTTGTTTTTCATCCTGCAGGGTGTCTAACCACCCTCTGCACCAGGCAAGCCTGGTGGGAGATCCAGCTTAGCCGCTGACCATCTGACAGATAGTACTGGGTTACACGGTACAAGTAAAACTCAGACGAGTGACCTGACTATAAATTTAGATGTCTTATTTTATAAAAAAATGTACAAAGAAAGTAATTGACATCAGGGCCACGACTGTTAATATTCTAATAACATTAGACTTAATTTTATGGCATAATTGGTTCAAAATGCATCTATTTGTAGAAATTATGCTATATTGTATTTTTAGCAAGGAAATAGTCAAAATGATTTTAATCACACTCAAGGGAATGCTTTAGGGTGATTATTGTAATGGCAGATTATTGCTTACTATTTGAAGTCTTCCCATGACATTAAAATGGAGGAAGAGGAATACATGCTTCTATTAATCCTGCATACTGTGAAGATATATAATTAAGATTTTGACAGCACCTTGTGGATGTGGCATACACGATGTGGAATGCAATTTCCAGAGGATTTTAAAAAGCAAAACAGTAAATTATTTCAATAAACAATTATTTAAATTCAATTTGAATAAAAAACAAGGTGATATTTTTATTAATATTCTTCCTTTCAATTGGGTTCTTCCATTAAGTTTTTGTCTCAAATCATGAATAAAAAATATAAAATCGCTGAGCTATGTTTATCTTGCATGATGAATAAAAAGAAAATCAAACGAGAAGATTTATAAACAATAATGATTGCCAAAGTGTATTCCATTAGGGCTAGAGTGTGATGGTATACTCTACAATCAACTACAAGGCACATTCTTTCCCCACATTCTCATCAAGTCACTGGAGAATTATTGGGAGTTCAGGGCCTGGATAATTCTCCTCTTCATACTCAAGAATCATTAACAGATTAATATATCCAAAGGACATAGGTGACTGAATTGCATTATCATTAAAGCAAGTTCCTTCTCTTTAAATAGAATAAGTTAAGCTCCAAAACTGAAGTAGTTCATCGCATGTATTACGACAATCAGTCTACAAATTCTCATTGAATAATGAGGCAAGCAAAAGCGATCAAGATAAAGCAGAAACTAGGTGCAAGATTAGGAACTGTTATATTGGCCAAGATGGGATACTTAACATAACTTCAACTAATTACACTTAAAATTTGCTGGATAAATTTTTATACATTTGCACTATTTAAAATCACCAACAAAACCATCTACAAAGCATATTGCAGTATCCAAATATAACTACAGTTCAGAGTCTTTAACATACTAGATACTCTGAATGTGGGCATTTAATTTTATTACAAATTAAAACCTATTCAGAGTTTGAAAAATAATAATCTTCATCCTCATTTTCATCATCTGAGTGAAGGTTTTTTCTATCCTGGAATAGCTGAGCTATCTGCGACTTTTGTGGGCCTGAAAAATACAAAGTCTTCGGTTACAGAGTGGCAAAAAAAAAGGAATTGGCCTGTGAGCATTTTCCTTATTTGCAGTTCAAGTAATACCCTGGGTGACCTTTTTGCCCTAAAACTGATGACATTGTCTTTTCATACTGTTAGGGGATAAGCTTATGAGCTTCTAAGCCAAAATCAAACATTTGAGTCAGAAAGGCCAGACTTTAAAGCTTGGAAGAGCATTTAGAGCAGAAGACTGTGGGCCAGTGCCATTGCTGTGAGCACAGTGACATTAAATAATGTAATTCTGATGAAGGATCAGTGACTTGAAACATTAAAGCAAACAATGAGATGCTGGAACTCAGCAGATCATGCAGGACCCATGGGTAGAAATGGTTGGTAACTTTGTTTTTTTAACCTGTGCTGCTTGACACTTTGAGTATTGCTGGCAATTTATGGGTTTGAATGTTGCATCTGTGCTTTGGTATGGTCAGTGGAAAACATGCACAAAGCATGGAAATAATGTGGCATTTGAACATCATCAACAGCCCTTAAATTGAAGTTAAATGTGCTTCAGCATGTGAGGTCTCCATTCTGTCAGTACTGCTGCAGGAGAATCTGGGGTGACCATCCTCTTCCGTGTGAATACCTTCTTTACCCTGCTATAATTACTGATTGCCTCATTTCTCTCCCTTCCCTCCAAGCAACATCAACATCATCTGCTTGAGACCTCTACCACCTCCATTATCCAATCATCCAACTGACCAACCCAAGAAGTTTATGTGTGTCATCTCCCCTCACCACCAGCCAAAAAATAAAATGTTGGTCACCTCCTTGGGATTAACAGTGTTTGCCATCGGTCTTCATCTGCTAACCTTCCCTACAATCTCTTCTGTTGAAATGTAAAATGTTGTACCCGATCATGGTTAATCCTTTCTCAATGCCATATTCTTGCTCCCTTCCCATATCCTTTCTATTCTTTTGTGTCTATAAATCTATCTGCTTAGACAAGTCAAAAACTTGGCCTTGATAGCTCCCGGTGGTAGAGGTTTACAAATTCTCATTATCTCAGTAATTTCTCTTCATCTTACTTCCTGTCCTGAAAATACTTGCTTCTGATTTTCACCACAATCTTCCCCCTTCCAGCAGTAACAGGATTACAATGAGAATCCACGTGTGTGGTGCCAGAACATCTATTTTGCTCTCTACATCAGCAAGGAGTTGACTCTGGGCTTTAGAAAGGCTGTCTTTGGTGATGGGATGGCAGTGGAGAGGGTTAGTAGCTTCCACAGATCAGAGGCAAATGTGAAGGAGGTGCACAAAAGCCTCTACTTTAAAAGAGTCTGAGAAGATTCGGCAGGATGTCACATATTTTACCAAACTTCTAGAGGTGTACTGTGGAAAGTTTACTCACTGGTTGCATCACAGCATGGTTTGGAAACTTGAATGCCAAGGAATGCTGAAGGCTGCAGAAAGTGGCATTCCATCGCATGCACAGTTCTCTTAGCCAGTGAAGGCATCTACATGAGGCACTCCCTCAAAAAAAGCACCAGCTTCATAAAGGATCCCATCACCCTGGACATACTTTCTTCTTGCAGCTACCTTCAGACAGACGATACAGAAGCTGGACCTCAAGGTTTGAGAATAGTTTTTTTTCCCCAACAACTATCAGGCTCTTGAACTTTCCCAACCATCCTAACCATAACAGTACTTGAAGACCACCAAGGTTTATACAACTGACACTGCACAATTTTTTTGCAGTATAACCAATTGTGAATACTTATGGTTTTATTTTCTTACTTTTTAAAATAATGTTTTGTGTGTTTATGTACCAGGGAAGCTAAAGTAAGACTTTCATTGTATCTGTTCATTGTACTTATTGCATATCATAATAAATCATATTCTACTCTACATAGTCAGTCTCCTGAGATACTCACAGTAGAATATTAAAGGCATTTTCAACGTCAGTGTGAGCTGAGATCTGCCACTGGTCATTGTTTAGTGTTGTTGGCGCAGAATGCTGTGTTGAAATATTGACTTATTGAACAGATTCTCAGTCAGATTAAGTCCACTTGAAACCAAGGAGGGAAGTTCCTCTTTTGGGATATTTCTTGTGCAATTAAACTAGTTTGGTTGTTCTCATTGGAAGCAGTGTTCAGCCATTTAAACTAAAGTGTTGGACCACACCACAAATCTGAAACACTAATTTGGAACTTAATGACAGATTCAGCATTCAGAATCTATAATTTATTTAGCTGCTGAACTCCAGCCTTGCAGTACCTCCAGCAATTGCTGGGAATTCACCACTTGGTTCCTGCATCAAATCAGACCAACTGCAAAATCTGAGAGTCCATTGATTTCATTTGGACTTTAGAGGAGAAATTTAAGAAGCATAAAGAAAGCAAGTTAAAGAATGATCTTGTCTCTGCTAAACATATTTAAATTATATGTTTGTTTCTGTTATCGAACTATTTACTTATAATTATTAAATACAAAAATATTTGCTTAGAGGACACAGATAGCCTTGTGGTGAGCAACACGCTGATACAGCGCCAGTGATTGGGACCAGAGTTCGAATCCTGCGCTGTCTGTAAGGAGTTTGTACATTCTCCCTAAGTGGGTTTCCTCCAGAGGCTCCAGTTTCCTCTCACCCTTATAAACATACTGTGGGGTTGTAGGTTAATTGGGTGTAAATGGGCGGCCAAAAGCCAAAATGGTCTCTTACTGTGCTTTATGTAAAAAAAAAATCAAATCTCCCTGTCCATTCCTAGGTGTTCAATACCTTCTGTGCTCCCTTCACTGTTATAGGAGGTGCCCAGTTGCTGCTAGCACCCTGGAGGTAGAGTGCCAGTAGGACTGGTCCTGCATATCCCGAAGAGAGCTATCATGAGGCAGCAGTTCTGATGGGAAGCCAGGATTTAGCCCAATGCTTTATACTTCCAAAATATTGAAATGTACTCTATAAACCCAACAGTTGAACAAATCAGAAATTCACAAATATCAATGACTATTGGCACTGAATTTCATAAGCCAAATTTGCTCAATATTTAGCAAAGAAAATAATGGCAAAAAACCACCAATTTCAAACATAAATTTCTACATCCAATTCCTTTAAAAATCTTCCTCCTTCACATGAGGTGATTTTTAAATTTATGTTTTACAATGAAAAATCCATGTTCAAAGATTTGGATTACAAGTCTCCTCCTACCCACTGGTCATGCCACTGCCTTTTCTTATTTCTGCCATTTGCCAAATCTACCTCAATGTGTCTTTTAATACTTCTTGTTTCAAATTCTAGGTTTTACTGTCCTTTCATCTCTCAGTCCTTTTGCATCCCTATTATCTCTTCTCATTCTAATGTTAACTAAACATTTATTTTTTTTGGCTTTTGCCAACATGCACTTCATTGCTCTAATTTCCTAATCTACTCCTCAGTTTTAATTTTTCAATCCACTTGCAAATCATGTGCTGTGCTATTACTTTTAAAAGTTTTTTGTGTTTCTCAAGTTTTTCAATGGATTTTTAACTTCAATTGAATAAATGTCTTGTATGTACCATACTGGTCCCAGAAACACATCAAACCTCACATTTAAATATTTTATAAACGGCATTATGTTGTGATAATTTATGCTTTCTACAAATTAATCTACTTTCAGATGGCATTTTCAAGCAAAAATGTAAAATATTCAGTAGGATAAACAGCATCCATGCGGAAAGAAGGCAAGTTGAATTTTCTCCACCCTTCCTGATTTAAAAACCTCTAAAAGTTCCTTTTAACCTCTTAATGACCAGGGAGGAATCTCAGCTATCCAGTCTCTCCTTATAACTTAAGCCTACCAGTCCAGTAATTCTTGTGAATCTGCTCTGCCCTCTTTCCTGCTTAACAATATCTTTCCAATAGCTGGGTGTTCAAATCTGCACATAATACCCCATTTGAGGTCTCACCAATCTCTTGTACATTTGTAACCTGACATCCCTGCTTCTGCACTCTGCCTTGACCAATGAAGGCAAGCATGCCAAATGCCTTCTCCACCACATGTAACTGTGTTACCACTTTAATGAAACCACATAGCTATACATCCAAGTCTCTTTGTGCTACAACTCACCTCAGGGCCATATAATCCACGGTGCAAATCTTGCCCCAATGGCAACACTCACACTTGGGCCGCTATCCATCTGCCATCTCTTGGATCAATTTCCATGTAGATCATGTCACAACCCTCTCCACTGTCCACTAAATCATCAATATTGTTGTCATCCACTAATTATGGATGCACAAAATCCACGGGATGGTGACAACAGCAGCAGACCAGGGAGAGGTTCTGAGGCTGGAAGACCCAAGTATAAGGCACGCTGCTGGCGACTCGAGATGAGGACCCCACAGAGGCTGTGAGCTGCTGGATACTGGCTGGAAGCTGGTAGAAGGGGTATCAGGTATCGGAACAGGGATGCCGAAGGCACTGATCATGTTGGAGGTTTGGATCTGGAGCTCAGGTTGTCAATCATTTGGCCTGGACTCTATGTGGCTGCGGAGGGTGTTGGAGCACATGGTGACTCTGAGGGGACTCTCTTTTGCTTCCCTTTCTCTGACTGTAGGAGGCGCTTCAGGCAATTTCTGCCGATGAGAAATCTGTCTGCCTTATAGCAGGCAAAAGCAATTCATTGTTTTATTACATGACAATAAATTGAGTCTTGATCTTGAAATTACTAACCATATTAATTGCATTATAATCAAAGTGTTAATATAGATGATAAACAACAGTGAATCAAGCACTGATTCGTGAAACACTCCACTGGTCACAGGCTTCCAATCAAACGAACAATCCTCCACTACTGCCCACTGTCTCCTACCATCAAGGCAATTCTGCATCCAATTGGCCAGCTCACCCTGGGTCCCTGGATCTGACCTTCCACACTGGAATTCTAAGCAAATTTAATTGGCATAAAAATACAGGTACACTTCTGTAATTCATAATTATAAATAATTTTGTCAATATGAGAATATAGTGGAAGATATTTGAATGACAAATTCTCCTTGGTTTTAAATTTTCTAAGTTTACTAAATTCAGCATGCATTGTGACTGAAACCAAGTCATGTAGGTACTTCAAACTTATTTTTTGTGGATATTGGTTGGTGCATTGGGTAACATTGCAGAATTGGGAGGAAAGGCAATACCCACCTAGAGGAAGATACATAGCTTTGATGATTCAATCAATGGTCAGGAGAGGCACAGCTCTTTCACTCAAAATAGAACTCAATTCCCTAAATTTGCTGTTGCATTCTGACGTGGGTTGCATGCAGAGAAAATGTGGTTCAAGTGATAATGACGAACATGTACAACAGAGGCACCGACTTTAGTTTAGGTCCGCAGTCCTCTGACTTGACAATGGCCTTTCAAACCCAAAAAGTTTGGACACAGTGACAAATCGATTATGTGACAGAATATTTCGAGATCCAGACTACAAGTTCCAAAATCCAAGTTAAGAACACATATTACAGCCTCAAATTTACTTTTCATAAGCCTGGAATGCAAAAGCTATTACTAATAGTAATTATTATTAGCTGCCATATTTTCCTAAAAAAACATCTGGAATTTTAGTTGGCGGTCTTACTTAAAAATAGTATCTTATTAATTCTGGTCAAATTACAATTTCATATCCATGTGTTTACATTTCACTCTTAATTGGCCTCTGAAGTAGTTGAAACAGCTACTTTATTCAGGAAGCAAATATTTACCTTGCCATCATTTTCCATGTTCCGTGAACAAATCAAAGCAACCTCCTGGTCCAAAGGCAAAACTCAGCTTTACATTTAGTTTACTCACAAGTGGGTGGAAAACTAAAATTAATGACTCTTTATCTATAGATTCTTACCTTCTGTTAAACATGATGATTTAATTCTGGATGGTGTAATTGAATCTGTTTGTTTCTGAAATAAGAATGATCAGAAATCAAGTTCTCAACCTCTTGGAACAAGCATCTTAATAATTGACAAGAATATTTTAGTCACTTGTTTCTTACTGATTTCTTCTTGACTTTGGACCAATTCTTCATCTTCGACTTTTTTTGTAATTGAAAGACATATTTGTCATTACTTGCGCTGTAACAAATAATAAAGGTTAAAATCCTTGTAGAAATCATACTTTTAAAACAAACTTTTGTAGGCACTCCAGTGATACTGGAGCCTCATATTTCAAAATAGTCAAGAAAGAATTTACAGATTAGATTCAGATTTATTGTCATAGTCATAAATGACATCTCATACAACTCTGAGATTCTTTTTTCTGTGTGCGAGGCAGAATGACCACTTATTAGTAGTGCAAAAAAAACCTGAACACAGCAGATACATGTAAACAAACTGACTGTGCAATGCAGAGAGAATTTTTAAAAAATCAATAAAGTACAAGTGAGAGTCTTTAAATGAGTCTCTGATTGAATTTGTTGTTGAGGAGAATGATAGCGAAGGAGTAGCAGGTGTTCCTGAACATGAGGCACCTATACCTCTTTCCTGATGGCAGCAGTGAGAACGGAGCATATGCTGGGTAGTGTGGATCCTTGACAATTGCTGCTGCTCTCCGATGGCAGCATTCCCTGCAGATGCTGTCGAAAGTGTGGAGGATTTTGCCGATGATGTCCTGGGCTGCGTCCACTGCATTTTCGGGTTTTATGCTCAGTGGTATTGGTGTCCCCATACCAGAATGCGATGCACACTTTTCACCAGTTTTAGAAATTTGCCAGGGTTCCTGTTGTCATATTAAACCTCCGCAAACTCCAGAGGAAGTAGAGGTGATGATGTGCTTTCTTCACAATGCCATTAGTGTGTCTGTGCTCCCCTGCAGGGTCCATCCGTCCAGTCTGACTGCTGTTGGCTCTGTACATGCTTTAAAAAACATCTTACAAGAGCCAACAGTGGTTATTTTAAAATATCAAAATAAAATTTATACCTTTAAATGATAATTTCTCACTAAAATATTGTGATTTGTTTTTAATAGCAGTAAGTGCCAGATTTAGGTTTGCTGGTGGTGGTGGTGAGGTGGGTGTAGCCTTATTCAAAGGGTATCGTTTAAAACCAACATTTAATGTGGAAAGAAGTAAAACCTCAAAGTCTGCAGATACCGTGGTTGAAGTAAAAACACAATTTTGGGAAAACTCAGCAGGTCAAACAGTGTGCTTTATATAGCAGCAAAGTTGAAGATACAAAACTGATGTTTCAGGCTTGAGCCTTTCATCAAGGTATTCACCAAGGTGGAAATTTGGGGGTTGTCCTATACAATGGCATATACACTACCTCCCACCATTTGAAGCCATACATTTTTTTTCTTTTTTCCTCAGGATAACTTGCACATTCCTGTAATTAATGTGGTGAATAGACTCCAAAACAAATCAATCTTATGGGTACAGGGGCCAAAACCGCACACAGTAAGGAAGACAAAGTGTGTATAACATCATCAAGACTTGATTTTTGTTCTCCAGCTCCTTTCCAACAAATAATGGCTGTACCTACATGTTTACTGTGTCTCTCATGAACCACCAGATGCAACATTTATTAACCTCACCCCTTGCTAAAACTAGCAGTCCCCATCCTCTTCTCAGTTCACGATACTGCTTAGCTTTGAAAAGTAGATGTCAAAAGTGGCCATTTAGTACTGATCACTGTGGCAAACTACTTAGAACTCTGCCAATTTGAAAACAGCTCTTTTATACCTAGCATATATTTCAGCATATGAGTCGTAAAACCCTCAAAAATAACTCAAAAAATGGGGGTCGTCATTGGCTGGATATACCTTTGAGACTTTAAATTCACGTCAAAAAATTGGACGCCAATTTGACATACAAGTCGACCCTAGAAGTGCCAATTTAGCGTATTAGTCAACCTTGGAGACACCTACCCGCCGCCAGCGTCGGCGCTTCTGCTCCAGAGAATGAAGTAACCGCTTCTGTCACATAGGTCTGAGGTTCCTGCTCCCACTGGGAGAATTATGTTACCACTCCTGCCCAGTAGGCCTTATGATTGGTGGTGATGGGGGAGGGGGGGGTTAAAATTTTTGAGTTGTTGCTGGGAGGCCAGGACAATCCAAAAATAGGGTTGATTTATAAGCCATATATACCATAAAACCATTACAATGAGGCTGAAAGGGGATCGACCTATCTGCCAGTCAACATACGCCAAAATATTATTTTTCTGTCCAGGGTAATAGCCACATAATCTATTGTAGGGTATATTATTATATGCCTTTTTAAACCCAGATATATAATCTGCACTTATTCCCTTGATTCATCCTGTTAATTGCATTCTGAAAAATCTGTCCAATACAATTGTCAAATTTGTTTTCCTTCATTTAACTAGCCTGAGTAATCAAATAATGAATTTCTACTATTAAGAGGCATCCCTGTAATTAAACAGCTTAATGAGATTCAGAATTTATTTTCACATGAAAATATTAAGATCATTGTATGAGGATAGCATACATTAGAAATCAACAGGGGGAGGGAGAGTGTGGGTGGATGGGGCCTTGGGAGGGGAAAGGTGGCTCAGGTATGGGGTGGTCTTAGAGGTGTGGGAGCAGCGGGGCTGAGTGGGAATGGGGGAGAATTAAGAGTGCGCAATGAGGGAGAGAGAAAGAGGAGGGAGAATGCAAAAATAAAATGAGCAGGGTGCATCCATTTCATTTAACAGGCGGTAAGGGAAGAGACTTGCATCAAGCTTTGAGAAAACATTTGCAGCAGTTTCTTGTCTCTAGCAACTGGTGCGATGCAGGTCTGAACCACACAGATTTATATTTAGCAGCTGTTCTGCCTTTCCCAGTTGGCCCAGCAGCGGCCCTCTTTGACATCTTCTCTGTATTAATTACCTGTCAATTGTTTCTAACAGTCTTGGACTGATGTGATTCCACTGTGGTGTTTCTGCTGAAGGAAAAACGATTGAAGATGGAGTAGTTGGAGTTGTACAAAGTTTGAAAAAATCATCACTTTCCTCTTGATCAATAGAAAAGTTCGGAAGCTATAATATAATTATGAAAAGAAAGGACAGTTTAGAAACTTTAAATTTGCAATTCTCTAATTTATGCATGCTAGAGCTTAACTGATTTATATTTTGTAATTTATCCCTATACATAGAAAACACTTATGACAAATTAGTTTATTTGTACCTATTATATTGAATCATCAGGGGTATATAGGTGGCTAAGTAAGCAAAAGGCCTTTGAAGTGGCAAGTTGAGAATTCCATTACCATTCTTACTATTAAATATAAAAATTATAGTGCTTCTGTTTGTAAATGCAGTGTAAATACAAAAAAAATTACTGTCCTACATTAAAAAAAAATATTTTTATTGATTTTCATAAAGAACGAAAAGGGTACAATTCAATAAGATTGCATAGACAGTAACAAACTAAAAAGAAATTCTGTATATCACTAACATTCATAAATTGTAAATCGTATTCATAATTCATATTCTAAATAATATATATTTTTTAAATAAGAAAATAGTAAGGAGAAAAACTCAAATCCTTTACCTAACCATGTTGCCATATGCTATATACAATGAGTATTAAAAGAAAAACAAAGATTTAAAAAAATACAAGGAACATGGAAAAGATACAAATCGGACAATTTAATTACATTGGAGTAAAATTATAAAGCAAGATAGTGAGTCATAAATGACCCCCATAACTTCTGGAATCTTGTATCTGAATTATTAACTGAATAACGAATCCTTTCCATATTCAAACAGGACATGATGTCACGCAACCACTGAGTAGGTGGGCAGCATCCTTCCATTTAAGTAAAACCTCATGCCTCGCCAAAAGAGAAGCAAAAGAGATGGTGCGACTCTGAACCAAAGATAAAGAAGAATCATTCCCTCATGTTGTACTGAGAGGTCCACTAAAGGATTCTGTGTTAAATCTATATTGAAAATTTTTTGACTCATTAGTATTTTTTTTCAGCTAAAAACTCCATATAACCACTTACAGCACAGAACAGGCCAGTTCGGCCCTACTAGTCCATGCCGTAGCAAATCCCCACCCTCCTAGTCCCACTGACTAGCACCCGGTCCATACCCCTCTAGTCCCCTCCTATCCATGTAACGATCCAGTCTTTCCTTAAATGTAACCAATGAACCCGCCTCGACCACGTCTGCCGGAAGCTCATTCCACATCCCCACCACCCTCTGCGTAAAGAAATTTCCCCTCATGTTCCCCTTATAATTTTCCCCCTTCAATCTTAAACCATGTCCTCTAGTTTGAATCTCCCCCTTTCTTAATTGAAAAAGCCTATCCACATTTACTCTATCTGTCCCTTTGAAAATCTTAAATACCTCTATCAAGTCCCCTCTCAATCTTCTACGCTCCAGAGAAAAAAGCCCCAGTCTGCACAACCTTTCCCTGTAACTCAGACCCTGAAATCCTGTCAACATTCTCGTGAACCTTCTCTGCACTCTCTCTATTTTGTTTATATCTTTCCTATAATTTGGTGACCAAAACTGTACACACTACTCCAAATTTGGCCTCACCAATGTCTTGTACAATTTCATCATAACCTCCCTACTCTTGAATTCAATACTCCGATTTATGAAGGCCAACATTCCAAATGCCTTCTTCACCACACCATCTACCTGAGTATCAGCCTTGAGGGTACTATTTACCATAACTCCTAAATCCCTTTGTTGCTCTGCACTCCTCAATTGTCTACCATTCAATGTATATGACCTATTTAAATTTGCCTTTCCAAAATGCAGCACCTCACATTTCTCTGTATTAAATTCCATCTGCCATTTCTCAGCCCACACCTCCAGCCTTCCTAAATCACCTTTTAATCTACGGTAATTTACCTCACTGTCCTCAACACCACCAATCTTTGTGTCATCCGCAAACTTGCTTATCCAATTCTCTACCCCTACATCCAGATCGTTAATATATATAACAAATAATAGTGGACCCAGGACCGAACCCTGAGGAACTCCACTAGTCACCGGCCTCCAATTGGACAAACAATTTTCTACCACTACTCTCTGACACCTCCCATCCAACCACTGCTGAATCCATTACACTACCTCCTTATTTATACCTAATGCCTCCACCTTTTTTCCTAACCTCCTGTGGGGAACTTTGTCAAAAGCTTTACTAAAGTCCAAATAGACAACATCCACAGCTTTCCCTTCATCAACCTTTTTTGTAACCCCCTCAAAGAACTCAATCAGGTTTGTCAAGCATGATCTACCCCTGAAAAAACCATGCTGATTACTTCCTATCAATCCTTGTACCTCCAAAAATTTGTAAATAGCATCCCTCAGAACACTTTCCATCAACTTGCCCACCACAGACGTCAGACTTACAGGCCTATAATTCCCAGGTTTGCATTTGGACCCTTTCTTAAACAGAGGAACCACATGCGCCACCCTCCAATCCTTTGGTACCACCTCCGTGGCCAGTGACATCCTAAATATCTCTGTTAATGGCCCCACTAACTGTCCACTAGCCTCCCTAAGTGTCCTAGGGAATATTTTGTCCAGTCTGGGAGATTTATCCACCTTTATCTTTTTTAACACAGCCATCACTACCTCCTCTGTTATCCTTATATGCTTCATGACCTCCCCACTATTTTTCTTTACTTCAACTGGTTCAACATTTTTTTCCCTAGTGAATACCGAGGCAAAGAAATCATTTAAAATTTCCCCCATTTCCTCAGACTTCTCACTCAGCCTACCCTCGCTATCTACAAGGGGTCCAATTTTATCTCTCACTAATCTTTTACTTGTAATGTACTTATAGAAACCCTTTGGATTTATTTCTACTCTGTCAGCCAAAGCCTCTTCATGCCTTTTTTTGGCCTTTCTAATTTCTTTCTTAAGATTCCTTCTACACTCCTTGTAGTCCTCCTTCAACTTCTCAGCTCCCTGCTCTTTATACCTCTTGTACACCTCCCTTTTTCTCCTAACCAAATTTCCAATATTCCTCGAAAACCAAGCCTCCCTATAACTTCCAGCCTTTCCTTTGATCCACACTGGGACATAACTACTCTGTACCCTCAAAATTTCTTTTTTGAATATCCTCCATTTTTCATTAACATCCTTACCTGAAAATATCCTGTCCCACTCAATACTCCCCAAATCCCTTATTATTCCTATGAAATTTGCTCTTTTCCAATACAGAACCTCAACTTTAGGCCTCTCCTTGCTCTTCCTTAAAACTACCCTAAAACTAACAGAATTATGGTCACTTGGTTCTCCAACATTAATGTCCGCTACCTGACCTAGCTCGTTCCCTAACAGGAGATCCAGTATTACACCATCCCGAGTCGGTTCTTCTACTAACTGATTTAGAAAACAATCCTGAACACATTTAACAAACTCCAGCCCATCCAGCACTCTAACCGTATGGGTATCCCAATCAATGTGTGGGAAGTTAAAATCTCCCATGATCACTACCCTATGATTTTCACACATATAAGTTATCTCCCTACAAATTTGTTCCTCTAATTCCCTTGGCCCATTTGGTGGTCTGTAATACACCCCTATTAGCACCCTCTTGCCTCCTCCACCCCTCAATTCCACCCAAACAGCCTCACTGGTCGATCCCTCCATACCATCCTGCCACCTCACGGTTGTAATGTCCTCCCTAACAAGCAGAGCAACTCCTCCTCCTTTTTTTACCCCCTGATCTATCACATCTAAAACAAATGTATCCCGGAACATTAAGTTGCCAGTCCTGCCCCTCCTGTAGCCAGGTCTCACTAATTGCCACAATATCGTGACCCCAAGTATCTATCCATGCTCTCAGCTCATCTACCTTGTTCACTATGCTTCTTGCATTAAAATATATGCATCTCAGAGAATGACCCTCACATATATTCTCTTTTTTACCTTCTACCCTAATCTCCATCCTACCTTTCTTATCTTTTTTATTCCTAGCTAGGTGACCATACTCCCTGGACACTGCTCTCACCCTCTGTTCCCCACCCCCCTGCCAAACTAGTTTAAACCTACCCCCACAGCTCTAGCAAATCTACTTGCCAGCACATTGGTCCCCCTCCAGTTCAAGTGGAGTCCGTCCCTCTGGTACAGGTCCGACCTTCCCCAGAAGAGATCCCAATGATCCAGAAATCTTATCCCTTGCCCCCTGCACCATCTCTTTAGCCACGCATTCATCCTCCACATCCTCCTATTTCTACCCACATCCAGTACCGCACGGATGGCAGTCTCTTCAATCTGAGGCGCCTGCAAGCTCACACCAAGACACAAGAGAAACTTGTCCGTGAACTACTCTGCAGACAATGCTGCTTTAGTTGCCCATTCAGAGCCAGCTCTTCAGCGCTTGACGTCCTGCTTTGCGGAAACTGCCAAAGTGTTTGGCCTGGAAGTCAGCCTGAAGAAAACTGAGGTCCTCCATCAGCCAGCTCCCCACCATGACTACCAGCCCCCCCACATCTCCATCGGGCACACAAAACTCAAAACGGTCAACCAGTTTACCTATCTCGGCTGCACCATTTCATCAGATGCAAGGATCGACAATGAGATAGACAACAGACTCGCCAAGGCAAATAGCGCCTTTGGAAGACTACACAAAAGAGTCTGGAAAAACAACCAACTGAAAAACCTCACAAAGATAAGCGTATACAGAGCCGTTGTCATACCCACACTCCTGTTCGGCTCCGAATCATGGGTCCTCTACCGGCACCACCTACGGCTCCTAGAACGCTTCCACCAGCGTTGTCTCCGCTCCATCCTCAACATCCATTGGAGCGCTCACACCCCTAACGTCGAGGTACTCGAGATGGCAGAGGTCGACAGCATCGAGTCCACGCTGCTGAAGATCCAGCTGCGCTGGATGGGTCACGTCTCCAGAATGGAGGACCATCGCCTTCCCAAGATCGTGTTATATGGTGAGCTCTCCACTGGCCACCGTGACAGAGGTGCACCAAAGAAAAGGTACAAGGACTGCCTAAAGAAATCTCTTGGTGCCTGCCACATTGTCCACCGCCAGTGGGCTGATAACGCCTCAAACCGTGCATCTTGGCGCCTCACAGTTTGGCGGGCAGCAACCTCCTTTGAAGAAGACCGCAGAGCCCACCTCACTGACAAAAGGCAAAGGAGGAAAAACCCAACACCCAACCCCAACCATCCAATTTTCCCCTGCAACCGTGTCTGCCTGTCCCGCATCGGACTTGTCAGCCACAAACGAGCCTGCAGCTGACGTGGACTTTTTACCCCCTCCATAAATCTTCGTCCGCGAAGCCAAGCCAAAGAAAGAAGAGCTCGTGGCACGGGCAGCAATCCAGAGATTACTACTTTGGAGGTCCTGTTTTTTAATTTCCTACCTAATTCTACATAATCCTGTTTCAGGACCTCATCCCCACTTCTAACTAAGTCATTGGTCCCCACATGGACCACTTTCTACAACTTCTGAAATTTATTTTGTATTTAAACATCAAAAAGGCTACTGCCATAAACAAGACAAGTCACTCAGCTGCATTTGGAAGAAGAAAGGCTTTGATTGTAGTGTAACTATTCTATCTGATCGTCTGTATATTTGCAAAAATGAGGTGCTGGTGACCAAAGACTGTATAAATGGGAGTGCCTAGGGAAAAGATCATCTGGCTTCTGATTCCAAATGTAGAAACAAAGTAGGTGGCACCAATTCCACCTCAATGGACACAAGATACTTTCTGATTAAGAATATAAAACAGGGTGTGTTTTTATATGAATATTCTTGGTAGATTTCTGCACTGACCTTTTCCTATAAAAAGTGCTAAAGCCATGGTTAACAGAGATGATTTGCTGACAATGTTCTGGCTGTTTTGTGTTGTTCATTTCCTACTTCCTTATTATATGTTAAAGGAGGCTATTACAGCTCTTGGATTCTATGTTGGTTCAAAACCCATTCATTTTCCCTGCAATGCATTCTCCTCATTTTCCCATCAATGCTTCCGAGACTCCACCACTTCGCTACACACTAGGGGCAATATACAGTAGATAAGTAACCTTTCAGCCTGCTTGTCTCTGGAATCCAGAGCACCTGGAGGGAATCAGAGTACTCCAGTTTCCTCTTACATCCCAAAAAATAGTGACAACAGGAGAATTCCACATTCGGCATAGGACGTCTGGACTGAGCCAATGTTGCTAGAACTATGAGGCAACAGCTGGAGGAGTTAAATCACTGTTCCTCCTTAAAGTAGCAATTAGTGGTTTGTACTTGCCCATCTCAAATCTTGGATGGTTGAACTATGGCTTAATTTGTGTAAAAGATTGTTGTCTCTCCCTTACCACTATAGCATTACCAGTCTTTGGCTTAGCTTTGCGGACGAAGATTTATGGAGGGGGTAAATGTCCACGTCAGCTGCAGGCTCGTTTGTGGCTGACAAGTCCGATGCGGGACAGGCAGACACGGTTGCAGCGGTTGCAAGGGGAATATTGGTTGGTTGGGGTTGGGTTTTTCCTCCTTTGTCTTTAGTCAGAAATGTCATGATGCACATAATACAGGCATGTGTAGATTATAAATTTGTTTATCAATCACTGCATATATATAGATATATATATATAGATATATATATAGATATATATATAGATATATATATAGATATATATATAGATATATATATAGATATATATATAGATATATATATAGATATATATATAGATATATATATAGATATATATATAGATATATATATAGATATATATATAGATATATATATAGATATATATATAGATATATATATAGATATATATATAGATATATATATAGATATATATATAGATATATATATAGATATATATATAGATATATATATAGATATATATATAGATATATATATAGATATATATAGATATATATATAGATATATATATAGATATATATATAGATATATATATAGATATATATATAGATATATATATAGATATATATATAGATATATATATATATCTATAGATATCTATATATATCTATATATCTATATATATATATATCTATATATATAGAAACAATACCGCATATATATATCTATATATATATATATTAAACATCACAACATTTGACTTATTATCCAAACCCAATAGAAATAGCACTAGACATAATTCAGACTTCAGAAGAAGTTGGTTAGAATACTAAGTGCCCCAAACCTTTATTCGTTTATGTTGTAATTCTGCATCATTGAAAAGGTCATCGTGATCATCCTTTGGCATTTGTTCCAAGAATGCTCTTACTTGCTGCTTTCTTTTCAATGTTCCAATTGATGCAGTGATTTTGCTGGGTTCCTCTGCACAGCATAAAATTTATTAAAATAAATGTGTGCACATTAATAAAGGTTATCTTACATAATCATAAAACTTCTAAGCATATGTATTCAAAACTTCACTCACTGTTTGGCAATCTCATTAAACTAAAATAGCTCAAAAGAGAAGCATGAATAGAAAATCTATATTTTTAAAAATCAAATCTGCACATACTGGTCTTGCTCATAATTTTAATTTATTGCTTTCTCCAATGCACAAAAGGCTTTAAAAGAAAACACAAAAAAAAGGCAATGTTAGTTTTAATCTAGAAGTACTGATAATATTTTCTGTAAATGAGTCTTTACCAGGTACAGTTAATTATTCTTCCCAAACTTTCACCACAAGGATTAAAACAAAAAAAGTAAATATCTACCCAGGAGTAACAAATGTGGTTTTTAAGTTAATTGGCACATGAAACAAAAATGATAAATAAAATGGTGTAAAGTGCAAGGGGGGAGGGGTGGAGAGAATAAAAAAGTAGGGATGGGACAGGGAGAAGAGTTGGGGGAAGGGTGAGGTGGAGGAGGGGTGAGGGTAGAGAGAATAGATCCTTCAGTGATTTTAAAAACAACAGGGAACATTGATTACAGGTTTCATTTCTCTATGGTCCTGGCCTGTGCTTTGTTAACTGAAATGATAATATACAGACTGTGAGCACACCTCACTGACAAAAGGCAAAGGAGGAAAAACCCAACACCCAACCCCAACCAACCAATTTTCCCCTGCAGCCGCTGCAACCGTGTCTGCCTGTCCCGCATCGGACTTGTCAGCCACAAACGAGCCTGCAGCTGACGTGGACTTTTACCCCCTCCATAAATCTTCGTCCGCGAAGCCAAGCCAAAGAAAAGGAATATACAGACTGGGTCATTGCGAACAAGAGAGTACTGGAACAATGAGAACTCGAAGTGATAAAGACAGGCATCAGAGTTTTTGCAACAATTAAGATTGCAGCAAGGATAAGGCAATTAATTCAGTATTACTTCAGGTGGATAGAAGTAATTAATGCATGGTAAAATCATGTTCTCAATAACTCATGGATAAACAAGATGTAAACATTTGTTGGAATATAGGGGTTAATTAATCATAGAAAATATGTAGAATATATGCTTATGTACTATTCATTTTGTATACATGAATCCAGTACTATGTAACAATTTAATATTTACCTCACGGTGAAGGGAAAGAGTAATGCAAGTAAGGGGCAGCCACAGTATGTAGCAAAGTTGGCTGATTACAGTAGGTTTAGAATTGCCTGCTCCCCAAATACAAAAGAGAGGATATGTATGAAACAATTTAGTAGGAAGGTTAAGGCAAAAGGAGGTGTTGATTAGCACAGGAGCCGATGGCCAGACAAGAACAAAGAGAATCCTGACAGAGACTGTCAGAAACAAAGAGAATGGAATAACTCAGTAAGAAGGCAGAAGGAGGTGTTGAGTAGAACAGAAGAACATGGCCAAATGAGAACAAAGAAATAATTAGAAATATCTGGGGTATGAATTGATTTTGATCAAAACAACAGGATATTCTGGCCTTGAGGATTAAGATGGGAGCTCTACACCCCAGATATCTGCAGAGCAGGAAATTACTTGTGATAAATTTTATGCAAGAAATCTAGCAAAGAAAGCCAACTTTTGTTCTGTATGATAATGAGATCTAGCAAGGAAGCCAACTTTTGTTCTGTATGATAAGGTTGAGCTATATAAACTGTAGAGACTGGACAGTAGAGGTCAGTCTTGGGGAATAGCTCGCTGTGCAGGTGACCTATGAACTAACGACTGACCCAGAGCTCTGTTAAGTTTTATTCTTGTGCTGTATAATCTTCGTCCGCGAAGCCAAGCCAAAGAAAAGAAAATAATAAACTGATTGTGGAACCGAATACCTTCTCCTATCACTTCATTCAACGAACACGCTGGACTCAGACAACACATAGACTAAATTCTTTGGCTTGGCTTCGCGGACGAAGATTTATGGAGGGGGTAAAAAGTCCACGTCAGCTGCAGGCTCGTTTGTGGCTGACAAGTCCGATGCGGGACAGGCAGACACGATTGCAGCGGTTGCAAGGGAAAATTGGTTGGTTGGGGTTGGGTGTTGGGTTTTTCCTCCTTTGCCTTTTGTCAGTGAGGTGGGCTCTGCGGTCTTCTTCAAAGGAGGTTGCTGCCCGCCAAACTGTGAGGCGCCAAGATGCACGGTTTGAGGCGTTATCAGCCCACTGGCGGTGGTCAATGTGGCAGGCACCAAGAGATTTCTTTAGGCAGTCCTTGTACCTTTTCTTTGGTGCACCTCTGTCACGGTGGCCAGTGGAGAGCTCGCCATATAACACGATCTTGGGAAGGCGATGGTCCTCCATTCTGGAGACATGACCCATCCAGCGCAGCTGGATCTTCAGCAGCGTGGACTCGATGCTGTCGACCTCTGCCATCTCGAGTACTTCGACGTTAGGGGTGTAAGCGCTCCAATGGATGTTGAGGATGGAGCGGAGACAACGCTGGTGGAAGCGTTCTAGGAGCCGTAGGTGGTGCCGGTAGAGGACCCATGATTCGGAGCCGAACAGGAGTGTGGGTATGACAACGGCTCTGTATTCGCTTATCTTTGTGAGGTTTTTCAGTTGGTTGTTTTTCCAGACTCTTTTGTGTAGTCTTCCAAAGGCGCTATTTGCCTTGGCGAGTCTGTTGTCTATCTCATTGTCGATCCTTGCATCTGATGAAATGGTGCAGCCGAGATAGGTAAACTGGTTGACCGTTTTGAGTTTTGTGTGCCCGATGGAGATGTGGGGGGGCTGGTAGTCATGGTGGGGAGCTGGCTGATGGAGGACCTCAGTTTTCTTCAGGCTGACTTCCAGGCCAAACATTTTGGCAGTTTCCGCAAAGCAGGACGTCAAGCGCTGAAGAGCTGGCTCTGAATGGGCAACTAAAGCGGCATCATCTGCAAAGAGTAGTTCACGGACAAGTTTCTCTTGTGTCTTGGTGTGAGCTTGCAGGCGCCTCAGATTGAAGAGACTGCCATCCGTGCGGTACCGGATGTAAACAGCGTCTTCATTGTTGGGGTCTTTCATGGCTTGGTTCAGCATCATGCTGAAGAAGATTGAAAAGAGGGTTGGTGCGAGAACACAGCCTTGCTTCACGCCATTGTTAATGGAGAAGGGTTCAGAGAGCTCATTGCTGTATCTGACCCGACCTTGTTGGTTTTCGTGCAGTTGGATAATAATACCTAGCGTCGCCGAGAATATTCTCCCAGAATCACAGTGCGGCTTTCGCGCAAACAGAGGAACCACTGACATGGTCTTTGCCCTCGGACAGCTCCAAGAAAAGTGCAGAGAACAAAACAAAGGACTCTACATCACCTTTGTTGACCTCACCAAAGCCTTCGACACCGTGAGCAGGAAAGGGCTTTGGCAAATACTAGAGCGCATCGGATGTCCCCCAAAGATAGACTAAATTAAGGGTAAGGTAAAGCCAGAGTCCAACACATTCTGGTTCAGTTAGAAAAGAATGAGTTGGTGGGTGAAGAAAAAGGCATTGTTTTTTTCCTAAATGTTCACAATGTTCATCCAAGGGAAGCTTTTCATCAATTGCAGCCCAGCTTTCACCATCATCCCCTCAGTATTGGTTAGCAAGCTTCAAAACCTGAGCCCCTGAATCTCCTTCTGCAACTGGAACCTTGACATTTTCCATCGAAAGACCACACTCAGTGCTGATCAGTAACAGCATCTCCTCACTGACAATCGCAGGGGCACCTCAAGGATGTGTGCTAAGCCCACTACACACTCTCCACCCATGGCTGTGTGGTTGGGCACAATTCAAATGACACCTACAAATTTTCCAATCCAGCATAATCACAGATAGCAAAGAGAAAGCATGCAGGAATGAGATAAATCAGCTATTTGAATGTTGTCACAACTTTGCACTCAATGTCAGTAAAATTAATGAGGTGATTGTGGACTTCAGAAAGGGGAAATCAGAAGAACACAAACCAGTCCTCATTAGAGAGTCAGCAATGAAGAGGGCAAGAAACTTCAAATTCCCGGTGGCATCATCTTTGAAGACCTATCCTGGGGCCATAAGATGTAATCATGAAGGCACACCAGCAGCTATATTTCATTAGGTGTTTTAGGAGATTTGTTATGTTACCAAATACTTTTTAAACAGGTGTACCATGGAGAGCATTCTGACTGATTGCATCACTGTCTGGTATGGAGGTGCCAATGCACAGGACCAAAAACGCCAGCCTGAGTATTAGTCTTCACTCCACATAGGACTTCTTTAGGAACCAGTGCTCTTTTAAACTGTAGCATCTGAGTAGCCCTCCTGGGATCGAGGTGTGATTACCAGGGCAAAAGTGCTTAAACTGCAGGCGGATCAAGCCATTAAATTGCCAACCTAGTGATTTAAGTGGGATTCCACCCTGCGATGATGTGATAAGTGATGCGTCATGCAATCATGGGAACTTCCTTCCACTAGCTGTCAGTCGCCCTCCCATTAGTCACCACAACCCCAGTCACCTACCCCATCAATCAACACCAACCCCGCCAATCAAAAGCAAACCCCCGCAACTTCCCACTGCCACGAACGTTGAGTTGTCACTATGAACCGGAGTGGCATTCACAGTAGCGTCAGTTTACAGCCCACCATGGCAGCGACCCCCCTTTTATCCCCACCCACTACAATGACCCCTCTCTCTCCCCCTCGGCCCCCCATTCGGGGCGGCGGCCCCCCGCGTCCGGGGCGGCGGCCCCCCGCGTCCGGGTCGGCGGCCCCCCGCGTCCGGGGCGGCGGCCCCCCCTTCCCTCCCCACCCACTACACCGCACCCCCTCCCTCCCCGCCATTCGGGGCAGCGTCCCCTTTCTCCCCCCCATTTGGGGCAGCAGCCCTTCTCCCCCCCATTTGGGGCAGCGGCCCCTCTCCCCCCTCAATAGGGGCAGCGGCCCTTCTCTTTCCCCCCATAGGGGCAGCGGCCCTTCTCTTCCCCCCCCCCATAGGGGCAGCGGCCCTTCTCTCCCCCCCCATAGGGGCAGCGGCCCTTCTCTTCCCCCCACCTCAGTCCCGCAACCAGCGACCCTTCTCTTCACCCCACCAGCGGGGCCCCCCCACCAGCGGGCCCCCCCCACCAGCGGGCCCCCCCCACCAGCGGCCCCCCCCCACCAGCGGGCCCCCCCCACCAGCGGGCCCCCCCCACCAGCGGGGCCCCCCCACCAGCGGGGCCCGCCCCTAGCAGCCCCTCTCCCTCGATCGTGGCAGGGACTCTCCCTCGATCGTGGCAGGGATCCTCCCTCTCCTCTCGTTCCCCCCCCCAATCATGGCAGCAACCCTCTCCCCCCCCTCCCAATCATGATAGCGACCCTCCATCTCCTCTCCCCCACCAATCACGGCAACGACTCTCTCTCCCTCTTCTCCCCTCCTCCACGACAGCAATCCCTCCCCTCCCCAATCACGGCAGTGACCCTCTCTCTTCTCTCCCCCCCACCCCACCCATCCAGGCCCTATGGCAGCAATCCCTCTCAACCCCCCCCCCCGATCATGGCAGCGACCCCCCCCTCTCCTCTTTCACCATGGCAACAACCCCCCACAAGACAGTGACCCCTCTCCCACCCCGTCCCTGCAGCAGCGATCCCCCAGGCCCTGTGGCTGCAACCCCTCTCCTCACCACCCCGATCGCGGCAGTCACTTCAACCACGGGTTTCCCTGTAATGCCAGCGGGCAAGCGCTGATGTCACCGGAGTAACCGGGTTTGCCATTTTCCTGTTCAAGTCGCTGATGGATGTTACCTAGGTAAGTTTAACTGGATTCCCTGACTACCTCTGATTTGGACCCTGCTGACCAGGTTGGACCCTGCTGACCAGGTTGGACCCTTTCTAACTTTTGAGTGAGTGGGGTGCTAACCAGGCAGATTGCCTGGTTAATCCCATTTTTCATGGCAGCTTGAAAGGGCCTAGTGTCTCAGGAAAGAAGCTTGTATCATCAAGGACCTTCACTACCTAGACCATGCTCATTCTCATTGCTACCATCAGGAAAGAGGCATATACTCAACATTACAAAAATAGCACTTTAAATGCAAGGACAAGATAACTGGTTCTAATTAGTTTCACTATTTACATGCTGACCTCTAGCAAGAATACACGAGTACCTCACTTAATAATTAGAATGAATTTCCAGCAATGAAAGCCCCAGTAAAGGCATTGCTAAAAAGGGGCCATTTAAGATGTGTTAGCACTGGTGTGAACCCCTCCCCTCCCTTTTGCTACATGTTGGGAAATTAATGAGGACTTAGCATTCCTGTACCAATCAGATTGTAAAACTATTAGAGACGTTACATGGCTCAGTTTGAATTTAACTATGAAGGCAATGTGCAACATCCATCTTTGAGGGCTGGTGTCAGTAAACAGCATGCTGTGTTTGGGGCTGAATCCTGGCCAGCATAATGGCTGTTTCACGTTGACATATTGCAGAAATCCTTCAGGCTCTCTCCTGATGAAAGGAGTGACAGCAATTTTCATTACATTTTACATTTGTAAAGTCAGAAAAAAAAGTTATTGTTGAAGTGGTTCCAAAATAAGCCCGTGTGTGGAGAGCTTTACTGAATAGTCACTCTATGTCATTTTACTATGCGTGACACAAGGTAGACTGTGGGTGTGATCAAAGCAGTTACCAAGGAAGTTATTACAAGAGCCACCACAGCTGCTGCTGAAGAAGTGAATGTCACCACTGACCACCACGATTCAGCAAACCCCAGGTCTGACACCAAAATGAGAAATCCCACACAGTAATTCCAAGTTGAAGATACAGTGGAATGAATTTTATAATTCAGTTTTCAAATTATTAGCTAATTATTTACAAAAATCATTCATCTTGTCATTTCCATCATGTAACTTTTTTTGCACTAGGATAACTGACTATTTATGGTCTTTTTTTGATATTTATTGTCTATTTTTAACTAAATTAAGTATATTTCAGTTTTTCTGTTCTTTTTGAAATTGTTTTTTTTAAAACAAAGTGGTTGCTAAAACAAGAACTTTGCTGCATGCATATTGTGTATGACAATAAACTCATTTAATTATGTCGTGAAATACAAGACAAGTTAACATTGGAAGGTATTACTATTTTATAAAGTTTGTATGCTAACCTTGCTTGTTCTTATTACTGGAATATTTCTTCTTCTGCTTCACTTCAGATTTTTTGCACAATTTATGCTGATGCTCAGAAAGGTACTTTTGTTGGCACTCCTCAGCAGACCGTGTTCCAACAGATGCTGCCACATCTTCCCAGAAACCATGTTTATACTTTGGCAATGCTGTAATGGTTCTGTTATGAGACAGATCATGGCAAATTAAAATCAAACAAAGGCATGATTTCTGAAAAAAATTTGGGGAGGCCACTTTAACGCGCACGCCACCGCGCACGCGCACACCACCGCACACGCGCAGACACGCTGGTTGGAGTCTGGAATGAGCTACTAGGAAAAGTGGTGGATCTAGATACAGAAGTCGCATTTAAAAGGCTTATAGAGGCACATGAATATGAAGGAGATGGAGGGATATCTATCAAGTATGTGCAGCAAGGTTTTACTTTGATTTGGGCATAGTGTTCAGCAGACACTATGAAGATGAATGCTCCAAATATATCAAAGGAGAAAAGACTTCATTAAACACCCACCTTCAAGACAAAATAATATGCATCTTTTTGATGACCAACAGTAGTCTGAATTTGGAGACATCCATGCTAGAGTATCAATTTTTCCAAGATATCTCCTAAACATAGATTGATCTATCAGGAAAATTCAAAACAAGGGTGTGGAGATAGGAAAGCAATGTGTGAAAGTTGCTCCTTTGAATAATAAAGGCAATAATACAGGAGGTTTCTCAACTGTAATGAGTTTAACTATTAAAATTATAAATTATACACTTGAATGGTAAGAGGAAACTGGAGCCCCCGGGGAAAACCCATGAAGGCACAAGAAGAACATACAAACTCCTTACAGACAGCATGGGATTTGAACCTTGATCTCGATTACTGGTGCTGTAATAGCGTTGCACTCATCACGCTGCCTGTGATCTTGCTGGGAAAAGCCGTGCAGTCAGACAAATAAGAGGGTTTGGATCTGGACATTTTCTTCTTCACTGAGAAAACCTGATCAATGAATTCTTCTAAAGGTATTTATTCTGATTTGCACCATTAGACAATCTATCAGGACTCGGTGAGAAAGTGCAAGGTTGGGACTTCTTATTTCAACATTCTGAATCAATCATGAATTTAAAGGCAATTAGATAATGTAATAGGCAGCCTATGTTCTGTGTGCCTAGTGTGACTATCCAGCATCCCTTGGCTCTAATTCAGTGAGATGTCCAGTTCATGATTTGTGCTAAATCGTGGGACTTCAGAGATACTAGAAATTATGATCAATTGCTTAGAGATTTCCAGAGATGAAAGACATACCCTGTATCTCCTGTGTGCCCAGTGATAAAGAATTAGTTCACAGCATAGTGTGTGTGTGTGTGTGTGTGTGTGTGTGTGTGTGTGTGTGTGTGTGTGTGGATTTTCAACCACCTTTAACTGGCCACTTTAAGTCTGTTTGGTACCATTGGTAGTTGTACTGGGTGGTAGAATCCTGCAGAGAATTGCTGCGTCTCTCTTCCCCGCTCTCCCTGGGTTCACACCAGCAGCAGAACTGCCTTTGCAGCACTCTGGCAGCAGGGTCATTTATTTATTTGGAGCAGCAAGATTAGTGTAATGGTTAGCACAACGCTATTTCATCACCCCAGGGACCTGGGTTCGGATCCGGCACTTTTTATAAGGAGTTTGTGTTCCCAACTCTCACCCCCAACCTGTGTTCATGGGCTTCCTCCAGATGCTCTGGTTTCCTCCCACATTCCAAAGACGCAAGGAGTTTGTTGGTTAATTGGTCACATGGGTACACTTGAGTGACGCACGCTCATGTTCCATCTCTAAATTAAAAATTAAAATAAGGTTATGGGATAAGATAGGATGATAGGCTAGTTGATTATATGGCTAATGGGGTGCTGTATGATGGAGGACTTCTGAATCACTGGTAGTATTTCTGGAATGGTGGGACTTGCACAAGATGGACAGGTTGCAACTGAATCAGGATAGATCCGATATCCTTCTTAATGCTGTTGGGGAGGGTTTAAAACAGAGGGCTAGACAATGGAATGGAAATACTGTTGTGGGAGAGCAGCAGTTGAATATTGAACAGAACTGCACTAAGTTACTCCAGTACACAGAGCAAATATGGAGGAATGGAAGGCCAAGTGGTATCTATAATGCTTTGGACCAAGTCATTTTTTTCCCCTTTATTTGCCAGTGCTCCACAGTTTTAAATATAATCAAACAATTCACATGTGATTAAAGTGGAGATTCCAGATTTTATTAAAGGGTATTTGTGTACATGTTGGTTTGACAATTTAGAAATTACAGCACTTTTTATACATTGTCCACTCATTTCAGGGCTCCATATTTAGGAGATAGCATGTATATTAAAATAATCATGTTTAATACTTTGTTACATAGCCCTTGCGCGCAATAATGCCTCTACTGCAGCCATCTTCAGCTCGTTTGTTTCAGGGGCTTGCCCTCTCAAGTTTTCTCTTCAGCATATGGAAGTCATGCACAATTAGATTTAGATCAGGTGATTTACTTGGCCATTCAAATATTTTCCAGTTTTTAAAGCTTTGAAAAATTCCTTTGTTGCTTTAGTTTGGGATCATTGTCATGCTGTTGGGTGAAGTTCAATGAGTTTGGAGGCATTTGCTCGAACTTGAGCAAATAAAGTGTTTATTTACACTTCAGAATTCATTTTGCTACTACCATCTGCAGTTACATCATCAACATAAGTGCACCAGTACCTGTGGCAGCCAGACATGCCCAGGCCATAACATCTCCACCACTACGTTTCACAGATATGGTGGTACGTTTTATATCTTGGGCAGTTCCTCTACACCTCCACACTCCATTCTTGCCGTCACTCTGACACAGGTTAATTTTGGCCTCATCTGTCCACGAGATCTTTTTTTCCAGAATTCTGCAGGCTCTTTTAAATATTTCTGCGGCTAGCTAGTGGTTTGCATCTTGCAATTTAGCCTCTGTAATTCTGTTCTTGCAGTCTTGGGCAGACAGTATGCAGTGCCATATCCACAACTGCCTCCTGAAGAATATGCCAAACAGGCATTTAGGGATTGTTTCTTCATTATGATGAGAATTTGTCTGTCATCAGGAGTGGAGGTCTTCCTTGGCCTAGCAATCCCTTTGTGATTACTGAGCTCACCTGTACAGTCTTTCTTCTTAATGATGTTCCAAACTGTTGATTTGTTAATACTGAGGCTTTGGCAATGTCTCATACTGTTTTATTCTTGTTTTTCAGCCTCATAACAGCTTTTTTGACTTTCAAAACTCTGGTCGTCATGTTGAAAAATGGCATTTAGACTCCAAAGGTGATCAAAAGCTTAGAAGCAAGCCTAGCTCTCTTATACCTTCACTAATGAAGCAATTAAACATATCCGAGCAATCACAAACACCTGTGAAACCAAATGTCCCAAAAATAGTGGTGCCCTGAAATGGGGTAATTATGTACAAAAGTACTATAATTTCTACATGGTCAAAATGTTTACAAGTAACCTGAATAAAATCTGGAATGTGAACTTTAATCACACGTGTATTGTTTGATTACAAATCTAAAAGTGTGGAGCACAGGAGAAAATAAAGGGAAAAATGTGTTTTTGTCCAAAACATTAGAGGGTACTGAAACTAGGGAAGTGAAAGAGTATTATTAGCACATGGGAATATGATGATGTTGCTATCAGAGGGTTGAAAGACAAGACTGGCAGTTCAACACTGCAAAACATGGAATTTTTGTACAAATACAGAAACAATTGCAATAAGTGAACTCATTCTTAAATTTTCTGAACTGTGGCATTCGTACTTTAACATTACACATTCTATTACTCAATTAGGAGGAATGAACCCATGCTCCAAGTTCTACAAGAGTTTATAAACAGAAATATTTCTGTTCTTAACCAGTTATTTTTCAAAATACATTTTAACATTGCCTTGTTCTGGGCCACTCTGATATTGTACAGAGGATGACATTTCTGAAGAATCAGGCCAGATTTGCAATTCCTTGCTGGAAGTTTAAAAATCAGATTGTTTTTCTAACTAAACCTGACTTCCAACCTGTCCCTCATTGATCTCTGGCCCCGACATTGTAACTTATTCCTGAATATCATCAATTTAGGCATCATTTAATTTGCATTATCGCACCTGGTCTGCAGATATTGAAAATCCATCTATACCAAATAATACTGATATCACCGAGGTAACAGCCCACACTATTTGATAGAGGCAGTATACAGAATTGCAATGCTTAATCAACTGAAGGATTTGCTGAACATTTCCAGCATCTGCAGCTGTTTCGATTTATATCAAGTAACTAACAAGAAATGGAAAATATATCCAATACAGGCTTTGGGCTCAAGAGTAATAAACTTCTCACCTGTGAAGACTCTGAAGTTCTTTCTTGGTCCAGTGTTCTGCTTCAGTATCATCATCAGAATGTAAATATGTACATTTTCTTTGTTGTTCTTTCTGACTATACCTGAAAAATGTTTCTGAGCCTGTGTCTGTTGCTCTTGTATTTTTAGTTGATGCCTTTTTAGAAGTTCTTGCCAAATGCTTTGGTTTTCCTTTGGTTATCATTTCTCTCTCATCCATCGCAGATGTTTCACAAACTGATAGGATTTTATTAAGTGGATCTTTATGCTTTCTCTTTGAAGATCGGTGAGATTTTAACACAGTACTTTTCAAGTTGTCATCATTTAGTTCCGTTCCATTCATTCGATAATGCTGAGATGCTCTAACTTTGGTATTTAAGCTACGCTTCTCGGTGATGATTTCTCTAGTTTTCATATGGGGTGAAACAGGTTTCACTGATGCAGTCCTTTCAGACAAAGCATCATTCATCATTGAATGAGAGTGGTTAGGTTGAACAAATAATTCTTCAGATTGGGCCTCTGTAGCACTAATTCTTTGTGTATTTGCTGGTTCAATGTTTTGCTTCTTAACTGATTCCAGATTTTTTTCCCTCAATTTTCTTTTGACGTTAATCTTGATTTTTTCATTGGATTTAAAAATGACATCTTCTGATGAATTCACTGAGTCAGTTGTTTTAATTGATTTTGGAGAAGAATATATTTGTGTGTATCCAATTTTAGTATGACTTACAGAAACACATTTTTCATTTGCATCCTCTATATTTGACGAATCGGTCATTTTGTCTGGAGTTGGATTTTTTGGTTCATTTTTTCTGTTTTGGATGTTGTGTAATGACTTGTTTGATTTTACTGTTGTACTTCTTAATAGGTAAGTATCATTAAGTTTTGCTTTTGAGGATTTATGGTCAAAAGATTCAAAAATGTCACTTTCACTTGTATCCTCCATTTCAGGCGAATTAATTGCATTTACAGTGGTTACATAGTTGGCTTCCTTTGCATTTTTCTTTAGATTGTAATCAACACCTCTTATTGTTTGGTTCCTTAATGTACAAGAATAATGAATTGGGGTCAAAACAACAACTGGTTTTAAATGACCATGCTCCATATTGTTCATTACAACTTCGGTATTCAAAGTACTTCCACATGTTTTTAAAGTGGCCGGTCTTGGGAAATGTTTCTGTGACTTTTTTCTTAGGTTATATTTCACTGCATGGTTTTCAGACTTCTCATTTGCATTTTTTGCTTTGTTGGTACTTCTTTCCATCTTCAAAACATGATCTATTGCAAAACATAATTAAAATATACCAGTAGACCTGGTATTCAAGTAAAATGAACACCTACTGTAAACTATGCTATCTTTTGGCATTCAATGAGATGATAAAATTAAATGAAAGCTTTGCAACTCCTGTATCACCAAAAAGCCTCTAGGTTTTGCGGAGTAATTTTGAAATATGTGGAATTGAAGTTCTCTAGTACAATAATAAAATCAACAACCTTAGTCTTTTTTACCAGCTGCATAAAGCACTGGTGAGACTGCACTTGGATATTGTGCAGGAACTACAGGAAGAACACGATGAAGCTGTTCTGCAGAAAATATTCACAAAGATGTTGCCAGGACTAGAGGGCTTGACTTATAAGGACTGGATAGGCTGTAACTGGTTTCCTCACAATGAAAGAGGCTGAAAGTGATCCTGTAGAGATTTATAAAATGAAGGGCATAGATAAAATGGATTGTCACATTTTTTCCCCCCCATGGTAGGGGAGTCAAAAACTAGAGGGCATAGGTTTAAGGTGAAAGGGGAAAGATTTAAAGAGGTATTTTCTCACAGAGCTGTGGGGAGATGGAACAACCTTCCAGAGAAAGTGATAGAAGTGGGTACAATTACAACGTTGAAAAGACATTTAGACATGCACATGGATAGGAAAGGTTTACAGAGTCAAATGTAGACAAAGAATTGCTGGAATACAGAATCCACGAGTAGAAATGGTCAGTCAATGATTCAGCACTGAACCCTTTATCAAGACTAAAGTGAAATATATAAAGGGAGAATGAAGCTGGGGAAGGGATCCCAAAGGTAATAGAGTGGAGAAGATATCTGGGCAGCACAGTTAGCGCAACACCATTACAGCACCAGCGATTGGGACCCGGGTTCAGATCCCACTCTGTCTGTAAGGATTTGGCACGTTCTCCCCGTGTCTGCATGGGTTTTCTCCTACCTTTCAATATGTACCAGAGGTTGTAGGTTAATTGGGTGCAATTGGGCAAGGGCCCGTGGGGCAAAACGGCCTGTTAACGTGCTGCATGTTTAAAAAAAATGTAAAACATGTGAGGTGGAGAGACAGGTAAAGAGAGAAACCATTAGGAAGGGGGGTGGAAAGAAAAGATACAGGTAAAAATGTATGAGTAGATAAAGAAGAGATGGGAACAGTGGGATTAGATGGGGGTAGGGGGTTACCTAAAATTAGAAAAATCAGTGTTCATGCTATTATGTGTTGTGGCCGCATCATGACAATAGAGGCCAAGAACAGACATGTCCCTGTAAGAATTTTTTTTTGAGGGGGGGAAGGAGTTAAAATGTTGGTAACATGAAGCTCAAGTTTAGACCCACAAATAGAGTACAGGTATTTGGCGAAGTAGTCACACAATCTTCATACGGCCTCACTGATGTAGAGGAGGTCACACTGGATGCACCTTGAAAGAGTCCCTGGATGTGCCATTGCAGGTAGCAGATACACAATGTATATGGTCATGAACTCTTAATTATAATTTGAAAAATGTACTCACAAAACAGCACACTCAATCTAAGAGTCTATCCCTCATTCTCAACAAATCACCAAGTTCAAGCCAACATCCTCTCTGGATCTGGCACAAGCCCTTTAAGAACTTCTGCATGTTTCAAAGAGATTTCGTCTCATTTCTAAACTCTAAAGAATATAACCCCAATCTACACAATCCCTTTCAGCAGATCCTCTGTCTCTGGAACCAATTCTAGTAAATGTTCACTGTGCTCTCTCACTGCAAAGTACACCCTTTCTTAGGTAAGGAGACAAAAATTGTGCAGAATACTTCCAATGCAGTTAGACCAAGGACCTATACAATTACAATAAAACACATTTACTCTTGTAATCAAATCCTCTCTGAATGGTAACATATTGTTTGCCCTTCTATTTGCAAAAACTCCTGTATGTTGGCCTTTAGGGTTCAGGGTTGTATGTGATGTTATGCATGTACTCTGACAATAAATCTGAAATCTTTAGCAATTTGCTTACCAGCATACCTAGGTCCTTTGAACATTGAAACTGTCCAAGATCTCATTTTATTACAGTGCAACCTTAAGTGGATAACCTCACATTATATGCCAACTAATATATTTTTGCTCATTTGCTCGGATCATCCATATTCCTTTACAAATTCTTTACATATTCCCTTGTACACACAATCATACCTTCCTCTCTCCCTAGTTTAGCATTGACAACACTTGTCGCTGATGCACAGATCCATCAAATGAGAAGAACTGGATATGTTTAAAAAAAAGCTACTTTATCATGGCAAGTCGCAATTTTAGTCTCAAAGACTAATTATTTCTTACTTTTATAGTGATGGAAGTGAAAATTAAGCTCATTTGTTCAACTTATCTCCCACTGAAAAGCACAGCACAAACCTCCTCCTTTCCCATCTCCCCATTCATGAATTATTTCTCTCAAATGTGACAATGTGATACCTCACTCCAATACCACAAATTAATCTGTCTTACTGACCTTTTCAGAAACAGACTATTTAACCTCCATCTGTAAATTAATCTCTTTATCAGACATGTTAATCTGCATTAGTAATGATGAATGATCAGACAAAAGTCTCTTTATACTCCACCTGAACTACTCTGCTTTGAAGCTGTGCTGAAAGTAGGAAAAAAAATTATTCTACAGTATGAATTATTCCTATTTGAATAAAAGGAATAATTCTTGTCTGTAGGATGTATCCTTCACCATATATCTATTAAGTTCATATTTTTCATTAAAGTCAAAGTTGTCTTAGCTGCTCTGCTTCTAGTTACGCCTCTCGTAAACTTATCTAGTAATGGGTCTAGACAAAAATCAATATCCCCTCCTACCAATATGTTTTCATAAGCATTTGCTAATTCAGAAAGGTTTCCTGAATAAACCTCATCATGTACATTAGGAGCATATATATTTAAGAGTCCATAGTTCAGAGAATATTTGACAATGGTCCATTACAAACCTGCCTGCTAGGTCTGTCTCAATATGTTGAATATCTATTGGAAGATTTTTATTAATTAATATTTATACCCCCCCACCTTGATTTTCTATTTCATAGGAACATAGGAAGTAGGAACAGGAGTAGGCCAAAAATGGCCCATCGAGCCTGCTCCGCCATTCAATACGATCATGGCTGATCTAATTTATGACCTAACTCCACCTACCTGCCTTCTCCCCATATCCCCTAATTCCTCTATCATGTAAAAATTTATCTAACCGAATTTTAAATATGTTTAATGAGGCAGCCTCAACCACTTCCCTGGTTAGAGAATTCCAAACATTCACTACTCTCTGGGAAAAACTATTTTTCCTCATCTCTGTCCTAAATCTACTCCCCCGAATCTTGAGACTGTGTCCTCTCGATTTAGTTTCCCCGGCCAGCTCAAAAAACCTTCCTACATCTATCCTATCCATACCCTTCATAATCCTATATGTTTCTATAAGATCTCCTTTCATTCTTCTGAACTCGAGCGAATACAATCCTAGATGATTTAATCTTTCATCATAAGTCAACCCCTTCATCCCAGGGATCAACCTAGTAAACCTCCTCAGTATATCCTTCCTCAAATATGGAGACCAGAACTGGACACAGTAATCCAGGTGCGGTCTTATACAGTTGCAACATTACCTCCCTACTCCTGAATTAAATTCCTCTAGCGATGAAGGCCAATATTCCATTTGCCTTCTTAATGACCTGCTGCACCTGCAACCTAACTTTTTGCGATTCATGCACAAGCACTCCCAAGTCCCTCTGCACAACAGCATGCTGTAGTTTTTCACCCTTTAAATAATATTCAGCTCTTTTATTTTTCTTGCCAAAGTGGATAACCTCACACTTACTAACATTGTACTCCATCTGCCAGACCTTTGCCCACTCATCCAGCTTAACTCTATCCCTCTGCAGACTCTCCACATCCTCATTACAATTTGCTCTTCCACTCAATTTGGTGTCATCCGCAAACTTGGCTACATCATATTTTGTCCCCTCCTCCAAGTCATCAATGTAAATGATGAACAGTTGTGGACCTAACACTGACCCCTGCGGCACCCCACTTACCACTCTCTGCCAACCTGAAAAACTCCCACTTTTCCCGACTCTCTGCCTCCTGTCAGACAACCAATTTTCAATCCAGGCCAACATACTTCCCCGGACTCCACTTTCCTGTAACTTACTGATAAGTCTCTTGTGCGGCACCTTATCAAACGCTTTCTGGAAATCCAAATAGACAACATCAACCTGTTCCCCTCTATCCACCGCACCCATTATATCCTCAAAGAATCCTAACAAGTTTGTCAAACAAGATCTTCCCTTTCTAAAACCATGCTGCATCTGCCTGATTGAACCCTTACATTCTAAAAGTTTCACTATTTCATCTTTAATGATGGCTTCAAGCAATTTTCCAACTACAGACGTCAAGCTAATTGGCCGATAATTTCCAGTCTTCTGCCTACATCCCTTCTTAAAAAGTGGCGTGACATTTGCGGTCTTCCAGTCTGCCGGGACCTGCCCAGAATCCAAGGAATTTTGGTATATGACCACCAATGCATCAACTATAACTTCTGCCATTTCCTTCAGAACCCTTGGATGCATATCATCAGGACCAGGTGATTTGTCTAGCTTTAGTCCCATTAGTTTCTCCATCACTACTTCCTTTGTAACAACTATTTTATCAAGGCCCTCCCCAACATTCGCATCCTTAACTCCGCACTTGGGCATGCTGGACGTGTCTTCCACTGTGAAGACTGACACAAAATATTTGTTTAATGCCTCGGCCATTTCCTCATTTTTTGCTACCAGTTTTCCTTTCTCATCCTCCAAGGGTCCTATGTTAACTCTGGCCACCCTCTTCCGTTTTATATATTTATAAAATTTTTTGCTTTCTCTTTTTATATTTTGTGCCAATTTACTTTCATAATCCTTTTTCCCATTTCTTATTACCCACTTTGTAACCCCTTATTGTCTCTTAAGGTTATCCCAATCTTCCAGTTTCCCTCTGCTCTTTGCAGCTTTGTACACCTGCACCTTCAATTTTATACTCTCCTTTATTTCCTTTGTTAACCACGGTTGATTTTTCCCTCCCTTGCTGCCCTTTTTCCTGACCGGAATATATTTTTGTTGAGCATTATAAAATATTTCTTTGAAAATCTTCCACTGTTCCTCAACTGTTTCATCAATTAGCCTGTGCTCCCAGTCCACTCTGCCCAATTCCTCCCTCATCCTATGGTAGTCACCCCTGTTTAAGCATAATATATTAGTTTTAGATCTAACTATTTCCCCTTCCATCTGAATGAGAAATTCAATCATACTATGATCGCTATTTCCCAGATGGTCTCTGACTATTACATCATTTACTCTACCTATCTCATTGCACAACACTATATCCAGGAGAGAATTTTCTCTTGTGGGTTCCTTAACATGCTGCTCAAGATAGCTATCGCGGATGCATTCTATGAAGTCCTCTTCCAGACTCCCACGACCAACCAACTTGATTTTCCCAATCTATGTGGAAGTTAAAATCCCCCATGACTACTGCCGTATCATTATTACATGCCTCACTTATTAACTCTCTATTTATTTCCTGTGCCACTAAACTATTGTTATTTGGTGGGCGATAGATAACACCCACCAATAATTCCTTTCCCTTTGTTATTCTTTATCTCTACCCAAATGGACTCAACATTATGCTCTTTAGATCTTATATCATTCCTCACTACTGCCTGGAGCTCATCTTTGATTAAGAGTGCAACTCCACCTCCCTTACCATTCTGTCTATCTCTTTGCACCACCTGATACCCTTGAAAGTTTAATTCCCATTTAGGGTCACCTTGTAGCCATGTTTCCGTAATGGCTACCAAATCATAGGCATGGGTACCGATTTGCGCCTCAAGTTCACTAACCTTATTTCTAATACTGCGGGCATTCAGATAAAGTGCCCTTATGCTCTTTGTCCTTTTAATATCTAGTGACTTCTGTAACCTTTTCTTTTGATTTTTCTGCCCACTATTTTTCTTTGTAATTTTCTTAACACTATCATTGACCCGAAAACTCACTGCACCATCTGATTTTTTACTTTCTCCTCCCAACATTACTTTTCCTATTTTACTTTTCCTGCCCATTAATTTATCTTCCCTACCCTTTTCCCTATCACTCTGGTTCCCATACCCCTGCCAAATTAGTTTAAACCTTGCCCCACTGCTGTACCAAATATACTTGCCAAAATGTTGACACCTTTTGGATTTCGGTGCAACCCGTCCCTCTTGTAAAGATCATGCCTTCCCCAAAAGAGATCCCAATGATCCAAGAAGCCAAATCCTTGCCTTGTACACCAGCACCTCAGCCACACGTTCATTTTCCTTATCCTTACATTCTTTTCATCACTTGGATTTGGAACAGGTAGTAATCCCGAGATCACCACCCTAGCGTTCCTCTCTTTCAGCTTTCGTCCCAGCTCACTGTAATCCCTTTTCATTACCTCCTCACTTTTCTTGTCAATGTCGTTTGTACCCACATGTACCAAGACATCAGGCTGCTCTCCCTCTCCTCTCAGAATATTTTGGACCCGATTTGTGATATCTCGTACCCTTGCACCAGGGAGGCAGCACACCATGTGGGTATACTTATCTGGCTCACAGAATCTCCTGTCTGTACCCCTGACAATGGAGTCCCCAATAACTACTGCATTTCTCCTTTTCCTTTTCTTTTGCACCACTCTGCCAGGCTCATTGCCATTGACCTGGTGCCCGTGGCCACCTTCTGACCGGTCATCTCCCTCAACAGAATCCAACACAACATAACTGTTGCTGAGTGGGATACTCACTGGTGTGCTTCCGTTTTTCTCGCTTTTTTCTTTCCCCCCCTGACGGTTTCCCACTTACCTGACACGGGTTCTGGAGTTTTTAATCACCCTGAAAGTTGAGTCGATTAACTCCTCACTCTCCCTTACAAGCCGCAGGTCATCAATCTGCAACTCCATATCCCTAATTCGCTCCCTTAGTAACTGCATCTCGGTACACCTGGTGCACCTGATGCTCCTTTATCTACTAAATGTGTTTCTTGTAAAAAAAGCTATATCTACTCCCATTATTTAAAATATATGTGCAAGTATTTTCTTCCGTTTCATCATCCCATTAATCCTATTGATGTTAAAATTTGGAAATTGTAATTGCTTTACTCATTGCAATATATTCTTATCACTCTACTTCCATCACCTTTTCCCATGTGACTCCACTACTTAGCTTCATAGCTCATCATCCTTCGTGTCCCCCTACAACCCACCTGACAATCCAAGAATAGAAAGAAACACAGAAGTGCAATAAAATAAGACACACTACTAAATATACTATACAAATCAAGGATCCTCTACTTTAAGCCAAAAATGACACAAAACCTCTGACAAAGATTTGCAAGGTTCCCCCCACCCCCCCATTGTGGAGCCAAATAATAGAAAATCTAAAATGGAAGTGTCAAAATCTGTGAGAAATAAAAAATATCAATGAGCAGGCATTACAGAAACATTTACATAAAAGTTATAGTTTCCTACTTTTTTCTTTCCTTCCATCTGATCCTTGAGCAGGCATTTTTGATTTTCGTTGTTTTGAGGTGAAAGGACCTTTAAATTGGTCATCAATTTTCTGTATTTTTATTGGTATAAAAATAAACAAAATAAATGTACTTCAATGTCATAATTATTTATTGTCTATTTATCTGATCTTTAAATATTATACTCACCGTCGATTTCTGAAGGTTGGAAGTCATATAATCTGTTCCACCATCAACGACGGTAACATTCAAACTATTGTCAGTAACTATTCTCTGTCCCCGCCAATACTCCATTGGTGGTTTAATACAACGACCACTACGGGTGATATTTAGGTAACTGTTCATTAATTTTTCTTGAGAAATGTTAACATCTATTTTTAAAAAAATGAAAACCAAGTTTCAAAAGGAATGCACATTAACAGTTTTATAACAATGTACATGAAGAAATAAAAAATTTAACCTTGACATTGCTGTTCTTTTTCAATATTTTTATTAACATTGTTTTCATATCCAGAGTACATATTTTGAAAGTCAAGAAGATACATTACACTTAAAACAAATGATATTGTATTGATATTTTATTATTAAAAAAATGAAAATCTACACCCACCACCAAAAAAGGTGGTGTTTGGCCAAAAGAATTCTCATCAAAATGATAAATGATCTCCTTTATCTACAGTTTGTGGTGACACACATCGCGACGCAGATGAACTGGCTCCATGCTTGTCACAGCAGTGGCAGCGGAGCGCCGCCGGGTTTTGCTTCCCTTGTGGGCAGAGAGGCCATGTACGCACACTTGGCTGCATGATCACTTCACTGCCAACACAGAGGCGGGACTTGACGGCCACCTTATAAGGCGCAGCGCAGGCTTTTTCAAATAAACCATTGGAAACAAAACTGACCCCAGTGTGTAGTCTCTGATCTCGTTTTCCCCTCGTAGCTACTGCTACAGTTGATGACACCGACGTGCCCAAACGATTCTGGACTCTACATCATGGACACTGCAGCAGTCAACGCAGTGGCTATGAAATTACCGCCCTTCTGGAAGCTTCGCCCATACACTTGGTTTGGGCAAGCAGAAGCACAATTCTACCTCTGACAAGACAATGTTCTACCACGCCGTCAGCACCCTCGACCAAGAGACCGCAGACAGAGTGGACAACCTGATACACGACCACCCGGAGGAAGGTAAATACCCAACTCTCAAGAAGCTCCTCTTAAGTATTTTCGGCCTGTCCAGATGCCAGAATGCTGCCAAGCTCATGCACCTAGACAGCCTAAGAGACAGAGCACCATCCGCCCATGGATGAAATGCTCGTGCTGGCAAAAGGCCACAAGCCGTGCCTCATGTTTGAACTTGCTTTCCTGGAGCAGATGCCAGACGACATAAAGCTGCTGTTAGCAGATGAGGATTTCTTGGACCCAGAGCAGATGTTCTGTAGGGCATGAAACGTGAAACGAGTGCCACGCACCACGTGTCGCGCCCCAACCGGGCACAATCGCGTCCCAGAAAGCTGGCAGAGGTACCAAACACTAACTAGTGCTTTTATCACCAACGCTGGGGGGCACAAGCATGAAAATGCAGGCAACCCGACTCGTTTCCAGAAAACGGCCAGGCCAACTGCTGCTAATGGCCATGACGGCTGGCCACATCAATAGCCTTATGCATGTCACCGACAAGGTTAGTGGTCGACGGTTCCTGGTTGACACGGGTGCCAAACCTAGTCTCATCCCACCAACTGCACTGGAGACAAACGTGACCATGAGGCCCCACGCTCCAGGTGGCAAACAACACCATCATCAAAACCTTAGGCATGCGCAATGTGCAAATACAGTTCGGCAACGAGAAGTTCCGGTGGAATTTCACACTAGCTACAGTGGGCACATCGCTCCTCTGTGCTGATTTCCTCTGGGCGCACAGCCTGCTGGTGGACGCAAAAGCCAAGCACCTAGTGCATGCCCGGACTTTCCAAACCATTCAACTCAAAGCTACCGTTGCCCACAACCCAGGCGAGGCCACGGTGAGCGCCCCCAAGGAAGAGTATAGCTGCATTCTGGATGAATTCCTGGCTACTCTCAGGCCACAATTCACTTCCACCATGCCTCAGCACAGTGTGCTACTCTACATACTGACCCGGGGCGCCCGTTCCACATCAAAGCCAGGAGACTACTCCCAGACAAACTGCAGTTGGCTAAATAGGAATTTTCCCAGATGCAAGAGTTGGGCATAATCCGCAAGTCCGACAGTCTGTGGGCATCCCCACTACAGTCCCACACATACAGGACTTCAATGGCCAACCTTCATAGTGCGAAGGTGTTCTCCATAGTCAATTTGGTACGTGGCTATCACAAAATCTCAATCCACCTGGACGACATTGGCAAGACGACTATTATCACCCACTTTGGACTTTTCAAATTCCTCTGCATGCCTTTTGGTCTCAAGAACGCGGCGCACACTTTTCAGCACTTGATGGACGCGGTGGGCTGAAACTTAGACTTTATTTGGATGACATACCCATCGCAAGCAAGGACCACGGGGAGCACAAGGACCATCTCCACAGACTTTTCGCTCATCGGTCAGAGTTTGGACTCATGGTCAATGTGGTGAAGTGTCAATTCGGGAAAGACTCCATGCAGTTCTTGGGCCACAACATCACTGCGAACGGGGCGGTACCATCAGCAGAGAAGATCACAGCCATACATCAGTTTGCCGCCCTGAAACCCTCAAAGGCCTCCAGGAATTCACAGGAATGGTTAATCTCTACAACCGATTCATCCCAGGGGCGACTCACATATTGAGACCACTGTTCACCATGATATCAGCCAAAAGCAAGACCCTAGCGTGGACAGAGGAGGCAGATGCAGCTTTCACCACGAAGAAAAATGCCCTGGCCAAAGCCACCTTGCTTGTTCATCCCAGATCGGACGTATCCACGGCATTCACCGTAAACGCATTGGCAACAACCATCGGGGACATCCTCGAGCAATCCTTCAGTGGAAGCTACTGGCCTTTTTCAGCTGCCACCTGAGCCCCACCGAACAAATACAGCGTGTTTTTCAGGGAGCTCCTGGCTATCATATGGTATTTCCTGGAGGGCAGGCTGTTCACGGTTTTGTTTTTGTTTTTTTTTAAATAACAGACCACAACCCTCTCACCCACACCTTTGCCATGGCCAAGGACCCCATATCAGTGCGCCAACAATGCCACCTATCCTATATATCTGAATTCACCACTGCCAACCAGCATCTCTCCAGCAAGGACAATGTCGTGGACAACACACTCTCCCGACCTGCCATCCAGACCTTATCCCTCAGGCTGAACTACTCCCAGCTGGCACAGGCCCAAAAAGAGGACGAGGAGATGCAGGCTTTCCGCACAGCCATCACTAGCCTCCACTTTGAGGACCTCAATCTGCTGGACATGCCTGACACATTTCTGTGCGATGTTTCCACTAGCGCACTGCATCCGGTAGTGCCACAGCAATGGAGGCAACAAGTTTTTAAGGCCGTTCACAACCTTGCACACCCGTCCGTAAAAACCACAACCCATATGGTAGGGGAGAGGTTCGTGTGGCATGGCCTGAGAAAACAAGTCGCGCAGATGGCTCACAATTGCACCCCAGTGTCAGGAAACCAAAGTCCACCGTCATGTCAAGACACCAGTCCACCCCTCTGAAGAGACAGTTTGAACATTTACACGTGAACACCGTGGGCCCTCTGCCCGTCTCCCGAGACGCCTGGTACCTCTTCACAGTAAAAGACCACACCACAAGATGGCTGGAGATCTTTCCTTTAAAGGACACCTCAACTGACTCCTGTGCCAGGGCACTGCTCATGCAATGGACCGCGAGGTTTGGGGTACCAGCCCACATAACCACCGACAGAGGGGCGCAGCTTATGTCAGCACTGTGGACACAGCTCGTAATACTCCTGGGCATCAAGCTGCACCACACCGCCACCTATCACTCACAGTCCAACAGACTGTAGAACGTTTCCACCATCACATGAAGTCAGCCCTCATGACCCATTTAAATGGCCTCAATTGGATGGACAAGCTCCCCTGGGTCCTACTGGGCATCAGGATGGCACCTAAAGAGGATTTAAAGGCATCCTCAATGGAATTGGTTTACAGCACCCACTAACCCTGCCAGGTGAATTCTTCCCACCATCCCAAGATTCAGACTCCGAGGGGAAAGCATTGTTACAGGACCAACTGGTCAGGTTAGCCTTGTTTGCACCTGCCCCACCCTCACACCATGGATGCCAGCCTGCGTCCATCCTCAGACTTATCAACCTCAGACTTTGTATTCGTCCGCCGCGACCTTCATTCTGCCCCCCTTCAACGACCTTATGAAGGCCCATACAAGATCCTGTGCAACTCTGGCAAAACTTTCACACTAGACATTGGGGGTAGGTTGGAACTGTTCACAGCAGACAGGCTGAAACTGGCACATCTGGACCTCAGCCAGCAGATCATACCAGCACAACCCAAACACCGGGGGTGACCACCTAAAGGCATGGCCCCACACAACCAAGGGAAGCAGGACACTAGAGCCAGTTCTTTGGGGGGGGGGCGGGGGTGTGTGTGGCGCCGCACATCACGACACAGGCGAACTGGATCAGTTTGTCATGGCCGTCAAAATGGTGCCACTGGGTTTTGCTTCCCTTGTGGGCAGAGGGGCTGCACACGCGCACTCAGTTGCATCGTCAAATCACCGCCAATGCAGAGCCTGGACTTGACAGCCATCTTATAAAGCGCAGCACAGGCTTTTTCGACTGACCCCAGCGAATAGTCTCTGTTCTCATTTCCCCCTCGTAGCGACTGCTACAAGTTCTACCTTTATAACAAATCAAAGATTATAAAAGTAACTCAAAAAGGGTCTGCACAATATTTGAAAATATGAATTCAAATCGGAAATTGAGCATCTCATCTTCTCTAAATTTAAACATTACATCACGTAGCCATTGAGCACGATTAGGTAGGGAACCGTCCCTCCATCTGAGCAACATCGCCCACCTAGTGTTAGGTCTGCATTGTTCATGAATGAGTGAGACAAACACCAGACTGAGTCGAAATCAGGGTTCTTTGTTCTTTATTACCGGATTGTAACACTTGCGACTAACAAAGTTAGTCGGAGAATGCATTCTGCCGTTATCAGCAAAATGGTGATTTTTTATACCCTTGGATACATGCTTAGAACATCATCATATCATTACTTGTCCAATGACTAAAACTGTTGCTATCCTTTCCCTGCTAGCTTCCTGCCTCTCAATCCATCAATGTCTCTCTTATCTTGTAAGTACAAGGATGCATTCTGTTACTCCTTAGTACTGGGTGACTCCTTCTCCGGTCCCATCTCATGATGTTTTACCTAACAGGAGTACAAGGACACCTCCCCTTCTTGTTACTGCCCTGTACAGGGTAACTCCCTACACATTCCCATCTCATGATGTTTTACCTTACAATAGCCAGAAGAGAAATAAACATTAATACATGCAGCTCAGATGCTGTTAAAGTTATGTCACTCACTCCAACAATACCAAATAAAGCAGTTAAGGGGTTAGGTTTAAAATTAACTTTAAAAGTACAGAGAAAGTTTGAAATACTCCATTACAATACTCTATTACAATATTTCTCAAGACTCTGACATGTCCAGAACACTGTTGTATTTATCACAACAAGGAGATAAACCTGCATGAAAACAAGATAGTTTGACTTTGGACACGTGAGCCACTCTCTCTTTCTCTCTCTAGGAGAGAGTGGCTCACATGGGGACAAAGAGTTGTTAACCAATTTGAAAATTATATTACAAGTTTCTTCAGAAATTAAAATCTCTAGGTCCTCTTCCAAGGCTTTTAAATTTTAATCTGAGGGACCCTCTTTTTTTCCCCCAACAACATATCATAAATGTTAGATATTGAACCATTATGGAGAGGTTGTAAATTAAAAATTACATCAATTAAATTCTTATCAGTACTGTTAAGAAATGTATGTAATTGAGATTGTAAAAAAAATCTTGAATCTCAGAAAATGAAAAAAAATAGGTATTTGGTAAATTGCATTTAACTCAAAGTTGCTCAAAAGAAGCAAGACTCCCCTTAAGAAATAAATCTTTAAAACATTTAATGTCCAATCTATATAATTCTTTAAAAGTTACATCAATCATAGAAGGTTTAAAGACTTAGTTAGAAATATAGTAATCCTATTTTAAAGAGAAAATCTCATTAAACCAAGATGTTTTCTAAATTGTATCCATATCTTCAAATTATGTTTAACCACCAGATTTATCCTGTTCTGTCTGTGTTCTTACTAATTTTCAGATTTCTAAACCATTTAGTCTTTAGCATGGAACCAGATAAAGATACCCTTTAAGTCCATTGCTTTTTGACTTGGCTTTAAGATCCTTTAGATATTGCTTTTTGAGAACCTAATGTGAGTAATACAGGCAATTTAAGGAAGGGCACAGCCCACAAAGTTTTGCTTTATGCTTGTGGTGCCTTTTAAGGTGGAGCTACAAAGGAAAACACTAACTCTTTTGTAATCAGCAAAGAAATGTTTTAATTAGACCACTTTTTAAGCCACTTCCGGTTTGGCCGTTCTGAAACCAGAAGTGACATCATAACACTCCCGACATTTCTCAGCCTTATTTTTCAAATAACTGGTGTTTTTTTTAAATCAGTTCAATAGCATCAGCAAATCACTTGTATAAATGTTTAAACAACAAGAAACCACAAAGGAAGGCTTTTAAAGTATTAAAATAATGTTTAATTCTCACCAAAAGAAAGCTGGTTGCAACACTGCCGCCGATCCCTGACACATACCCACCTCCCCAGGGAGGCTTCACGGGCCAGTGGAACACAGGTGTCTCCTCGGTCACCTGAGCTCTCAGCATCCCAGTCCCAACTCCAAATCCTCCCCTAGGCCTACTGAATGCACACCAGGGAATCCAGTGTGCAGTAATAGGCCAAGGGAGCTTGGAATTGGCATTGGGAGCTCTGGTGTGCCACGAAGGGAGGGAGGGAGGGGACTGAGCCTGACATCCTGCTCCTGCTTAGGAGGCCGCTCTCCTTGATGATGCCAAGACAAGGGATTCTTCCCTTGCACACCACATGCACACACACCTCAGTATTCCTTTTCAAATCAAAACTTGCTCAAAAATGCTGGCGGAACTCAGTGCGTTAGATAGCATCAGTGGAGACAGAAGGATAGTCGATGTTTCACGTCAAGATCCTGCATCAGGACTGTATAAGCTTCACTGATGCAGGGATTCAACTTGAAATGACAATTTTCAGTTTACTTCCACAGATACTGCTTGATTTACTGTGTTCCTCCAGAAATGTTTTTTGCTCCAAATTCTAGTACAGCATCTGTTGTCTCTTCTGTTTCCATTCTATGAAATAAACAGCCACATAATTTCATTTCTCCATTGGCTGAACGATAAGCAGCAGAGGACTGAAAAATTATGAAATACATGTTTCAGGGAAAGAGAACATAATTAAATTAAATTAACCCACCACCTTCTTTCTCTTTTTCTTCTTCTTTCTTTGGCTTGGCTTCGCGGACGAAGATTTATGGAGGGGTAAATGTCTACGTCAGCTGCAGGCTCGTTTGTGGCTGACAAGTCCGATGCGGGACAGGCAGACACGGTTGCAGTGGTTGCAGGGGAAAATTTGTTGGTTGGGGTTGGGTGTTGGGTTTTTCCTCCTTTGTCTTTTGTCAGTGAGATGGGCTCTGCGGTCTTCTTCAAAGGAGGTTGCTGCCCGCCGAACTGTGAGGCGCCAAGATGCACGGTTTGAGGCGATATCAGCCCACTGGCGGTGGTCAATGTGGCAGGCACTAAGAGATTTCTTTAGGCAGTCCTTGTACCTCTTCTTTGGTGCACCTCTGACACGATGGCCAGTCGAGAGCTCGCCATATAACACGATCTTGAGAAGGCGATGGTCCTCCATTCTGGAGACGTGACCTACCCAGCGCAGTTGGATCTTCAACAGCGTGGATTCGATGCTGTCGGCCTCTGCCATCTCGAGTACTTCGATGTTAGGGATGAAGTCGCTCCAATGAATGTTGAGGATGGAGCAGAGACAACGCTGGTGGAAGCGTTCTAGGAGCCGTAGGTGATGCCGGTAGAGGACCCATGATTCGGAGCCGAACAGGAGTGTGGGTATGACAACGACTCTGTATACACTTATCTTTGAGGTTTTTCAGTTGGTTGTTTTTCCAGACTCTTTTGTGTAGTCTTCCAAAGGCGCTATTTGCCTTGGCGAGTCTGTTGTCTATCTCGTTGTCGATCCTTGCATCTGATGAAATGGTGCAGCCGAGATAGGTAAACAGGTTGACCGTTTTGAGTTTTGTGTGCCCGATGGAGATGTGGGGGGGCTGGTAGTCATGGTGCGGAGCTGCCTGATGGAGGACCTCAGCTTTCTTCAGGCTGACTTCCAGGCCAAACATTTTGGCAGTTTCCGCAAAACAGGATGTCAAGCGCTGAAGAGCTGGCTCTGAATGGGCAACTAAAGCGGCATCATCTGCAAAGAGTAGTTCACGGACAAGTTGCTCTTGTGTCTTGGTGTGAGCTTGCAGGCGCCTCAGATTGAAGAGACTGCTATCCGTGCGGTACCGGATGTAAACAGTGTCTTCATTGTTGAGGTCTTTTATGGCTTGGTTCAGCATCATGCTGAAGAAGATTGAAAAGAGGGTTGGTGTGAGAACGCAGCCTTGCTTCACGCCATTGTTAATGGAGAAGGGTTCAGAGAGCTCATTGCTGTATCTGACCCGACCTTGTTGGTTTTCGTGCAGTTGGATAACCATGTTGAGGAACTTTGGGGGGCATCCGAGGCGCTCTAGTATTTGCCAAAGCCTTTTCCTGCTCACGGTGTCGAAGGCTTTGGTGAGATCAACAAAGGTGATGTAGAGTCCTTTGTTCTACCCACCACCTACCCATGCAACTAATGTCAAGAATCAGGAAATATTGAATGTTAAAATTGATGAAAGCAAATGCAGCATTCAGGCCTCCAAAATAAAAATGGTCAATCTGGATGAACTGTCTATATTTTATCTCCAAAGGTGATCAAAAGCTTAGAAGCTGCCTCGCTCTTTTATACCTGCACCAATAAAGCAATTAAATATACCATAAGCCAAGTGTTCCCCTGAATTGAGGGGACTATGTATAAAATGCTGTCATTTCTATACAGTCAAACCAAAATGTATACAAATATCCTTTAATAAAATCTGGAATTGCACTTTAATTACATGTAAATTGTTTTATTATAAATTTAAAACTGTGGAGCACAAGGGAAAAAAAAAATGTCTTTTCCTCAAACATTATGGAGGGCACTTTAAATATTGCAATACATCCATATAAATGAGGAACAGGCACATCAGAGAAAGCATCTGCAGATCGAATGATTACAAAATTCTGCACAAACTTACCATTCTCATTCTTTGACTTTTTGGGCTCTTTCTTTGACATCCTCACTTTGGCCAGCCTGTGTCTTGAATTTGGCATCTCATTCATCTCAACTTCTGATTTCAACAATTTCATTGAAGACAATTTATGAATTCTGGCATCTTTACCCTTTATTTTGCCTGGATTGATATGATGTTTCCTAAAAATAGCATTTAAAAAATTTTAAAAATATAATCAAGAAATTGTAATATTTAGAATTTTCCAAATGGGGTTAATTTCTTGGCATACCTTTTGCTTTCAAGGAGTTGTTCAATACGATCCCTCCAATCCAATGGAAATCCGTGAAAAAAGTATTTTAACAAACTGCCAGAGAATCCTGTTTTTTTATATATATAAATAAACAAAGTATTTGTAATTCCACACTAATACTTTTTAAATTATAATTTAAGGTGACAAGGTAAAACACGCATACACTGTTGTCATTATCTTAAGATAACCTTAGTTAAATAATATTTACTTCTATTATCATCTGAATTGGTAGATGCTAAATTTATTAATGCAAACAATTAAAACAAATTGAATTTTCTAAAGGTGTCTTGGGATTGGGCCAAAGAATTTCCAGTTTATTCCAGATAATTTCCTAGGGTGCTTACATTTTATTTGTATTTTGGCAACCAGAACTATATATAATATAGTTAATATAAAGTCCACCAAGCTGTGGACTTTCAGATGCTTTCCATGGACTTCCTACCTTTGCATTTTAAACTTGGTTAATAAAAGTCAAATCTCTCTATGCTTCCTTAACATTCTTTACATGATCTGTTAATTTCAAAGATCTGCAGACTCTTCCTCTACTATGCCTGTTCCTCATTTATATGGATGCAATTTATATGGATAATTTTTCATGTATTCTCTTTGTTTGCCTTTTTGATGTGCATTATCTCATCTTCCACCTTGACTTTTATTTGTCACTCTTTTAATCTACCCGATTAAATATTGATACCTTCCAAAATAGCTGACAAATTAACGCTCCATAGTTATTTTTGATATTACCTCTAAACTTAATAACATATATTTAAGTCTGTTATTGATACACTTTGTGAAATTCCTTTGATCATTGCTCTGTAATGAATTTGCCTGAAGTCTGTGGTACCTCTTCCAAACATCACTAAAAACCTTCAAAAGGCAAATGGACAAATATCTGAATATAATTAGAATTGAAAACCATTCACGAAGATGAGTTAACCTTTATTCTGAATGACTCTTTCCAACACCAATGTGCTTTAATTTCCTTAACATCCAAAAAAATTAAAAATTTGTCTTGAATTTACTCAACTGAGCCTCCAGAGAATTCTGAAGATTCAGCTACCCTGGAAGAAGTCTACAAGTTAATGTTCCACAATCATTTTTGAAATCTGCCCTGAAGTCTAATCTTTTATTTTGAGGTCATGGGTCTGTGTCTACCCCAGCAAGACCCATAAGAATTTTGTTTTTAATTAGGATACTAACAGATCTTATGTTAAAGTGTCCTCATTGAACCATAATCATGGAAGGAAAATGTACTGAACAGAAAGGAGACAAGGCCAATGGACAAAAGAAAGTTCTCTAAATAGTTAATAGGCTGACCTGCATCTATGGTGAGAGAAAACCAATGTCATTAAATTGAGAATAAGTGGGTAACTACAAAATTGGAAGATAGTCAAAAAGCCTCCAAATGTACTGCATCATTTGATGAATTCAGAACTTATTAATTTAGACAAACGATATTGAGAGTACAGAACATATGAGTGTGTGATTGAAACAAATTCCTGGAGGAAATGGAAAACTATGCCAATAAAGTTAGAAAAGTAAAGAATTTAAAGTAGAATATGGAACACAATAGTCTGCCCATGACATTTGTGCTGCTTGCAACAAATGCATGTAATAATTAATTTTAGTTTAAAAATGAAACATCTATGACAAATAGAACAAATATTGTCAAATTAAATACCTTGGTCCTTCATTGTAACTAAATCCAATGGACCTTTCAGAACATATATTGATCCAGTAATGGATTTCACCTCTCTCTGGTTTATTCGTTCAGCAATTACATTACTATGCCAGTATATTCCATCATCTCTGTTTGAGAACACATGTGCATAAATGTATTACTTTGTATGGTCAAGAAAAAAGTATTTTAACATACAAAAATTAACAGTAATTCTTCTTTTGAAATTAAAGCACCAGATATGTTGTAGAACACAACTAAATTCATCAGCTTAATTAAATAGAAAATTGTTAATGACATCTATAAAAATTGATAATTCCATTTACTGTAGCAGGTGGGCCTTAAGTTAAAAGATCCATTGAAACTTACAAGGAATGACTGCGTAGACATTTCTGCTCGAACATAATTATTTAAACCATTCTAAAAAAAAAATTTAAAGAAACCCTCTACTGGTTTTCTTTTTCAATCTTTTCATTGGTTTTATGCAAAATACATAATGATAAAGTAAATTAATGTCAAATAACAGTATACAAGGTACATATGAACCCAAACTATTAAATGAAAAAAAAAGGACATATGCTCCTAATCTAAAAAAAATCAAACCCCAACCTATGAGAGTTACTGGCCAAGTTAAGGACTCCACTACTGATAGCAACATTTATGGGGTCATGAGAAAAATAAGTCCAAAAGTAATTGATCTAAGTTTTGAAAATAATTAAGAAAAGGACCCTAAAGAGAAAAAAAGTTAAGATCCATTACAGTAGTAGAACATTTTTTTCTAGAGAAAGACATGCCATCACATCAGAGAACCATTGAGTATGAGTGGGAAGAATAGCATCATTCCATCTCAGCAAAATACCTCTTCTAGCAATCAGTGAAGCAAAAGCCATTGCATGGGATTATGAAACAGAACTTTTCCCTGTTTGCCAGGATTCACACTTGGAAAGTTGCAAGAAAGCCGACTTCTGACTTTATCCAAGGGTGGAATTTTAGATGACATTAGAATCAGTAGTTACAGGGAGTCAGGATTTCAACAGCAGATTGGATGGATCTGGTATAGAATTGCCTGTGTTACACTGGTGGACAGAGATAGTTTTGGCCTAAACGCAACATATTATTTGTCTGATTTAATCACAGTTAAAGAGATGACGTTGGTGACGAGGAAACACAATTCATATTAGCTGTTTTTTTCCTAGCCCTTCTATACATCCATTACCTGTTCATCCACAATTGAAGGAATCATAACTATACAACGTGGAAACAGGCAATATGGTGCAACTTGACCGCGCCAATTTGTGTAACAACAGAGCCAAGTAGACAGGATCAAGGAAGATGAACTGCACACATGGAACCTGCTATGTTCTCAGATGACATCATAGAGGGGGCATCACCAGGCATCGTTACTCAGCTAGACAACTAAGATGGAGTGGTGCTCATACCAAAGGGTAAAAACAAATTGAGAACAGAGAATTTGCTCATGTAAATCATTCAAATGGTATTTGTGAATTTGACAAGCTATTTAATTACTCTAACAGGATGAAAACACGATTGAAGTAATTCAATTGTAGAATTTTGGGAAAAGTGGACTTGCAACTATGCATATGTATAGAAAGTATCTTTGATGGATCACCGTGCTCTTGGTGTAATTATTACACTATTTTTACAATTCTAATTGCAAAAGGTTGTTCTCGTAACACATTTCAAAATAAATGTTGGAGGAGCTCAGCACAATTTGTATGAAACATTTGTAAATTACCTTTTTCCTTCAACGCAAATTTTACTGGTACTTTTTATTTCCTGGATAATCCATTTTGTGAGCGTAATCATCTGCTTTTCCTACGTGTTTAAAGAAACACGTATAATTATATGTTATTAAAGAATCTATCATAATTGAAAATATTAACCAGATAATCAAATTGACAAAGGAGTTCTCTACTATTAAATTATCCACCAATTATGGGGGCAGTGGCACCTTTTAAATTATTAAATAATCCGTTTTTCCTACGTGTTTAAAGAAACATGTATAATTATATGTTATTAAAGAATCTATCATAATTGAAAATATTAACCAGATAATCAAATTGACAAAGGAGTTCTCTACTATTAAATTATCCACCAATTATGGGGGCAGTGGCACCTTTTAAGGCAGAGCTGCAAAGGAAGACGCCTGACTCACGTTGTGATCAGCAAAGAACTGTTTTAATCTCTTTCATAAACCACTTTTATGTCACTGCTGGTGTGATCATTCTGAAACTTGACACACCCAACGCATTTCTCAGCCAGCGGGCTTCATCCCCTAAGTGGATGGGATCCCGCACCATTCAAGTGTAGGCCCCCCCGAGACTCATGGTCAGCTGGCATTAAAGGGACGATTCGAATGTCCACTACAGTACCCCCTCCCCCAAGAATCATCCCCTGGTTCAATAGTCTGAGACTTAGGCTGTTTTTTTGGGGGTTTGAACCTGTTCCTTGTTTACATCTTGTGTTTGCCCCCAATGTCCAACAGCAGGTGGATCCTTTTTTTAAGCACTTTGTACAGTCCGACGTAGAGATGCTGCAGCTGTGTACCCCGTGTTGGGTGGCAAACGCAAAAGGCACTGAGTCAAGACCTGCTGGGACGTGTGTGAGTGGTGAGCCATGTCTTGTAGCTGGGACTGGGGACAATAACCCCAGTGTGTGGTGCAAGCACTGGAGTTCTTCTGATGCCGTGGAATTGGCACCATCAGATGAGGTGGCACGTCGGCTGGCACTAATAGGGGCGTGCCATAAACCAGCTCAGCTGACGGAGCCTGCAAGTTTTCTTTTGGAGTGGTCCATATTCCCAGCATCCAACCACTGCAGAGCCTGCTTCACTTGCCGGTGAAAACGCTACACAAGCCCATTGGTTTGCAGTTGGTAGAATGTGGTGAAATGGAGTCGTGTACCGCAGAGGCACGACAGTGCAGCCCAAAGTGCAGAAGTAAACCATGTGCCTCTGTCAGAGGTGATAGGCACAGGTACCCCAAAACCTGACACCCATGTAGATAAAAATGTCCAGGCACAAGTCTCAGTTGTTACATCAACCATGGGTGCAGCTTCTGGCCAGTGGGTGAATAGTTCGACCCTGATGAGAATGTATTTGTGGCCATGCAACACGGGCAGAAGTCCAACGATGTCAATGTGGATGTGTTGGAACATCTGGGTGGTGGGAGGGAAATGCTGCACCGGGCCCTTGATATGCTTATGGACTTTGACCGTTTGACAAGTCTTTGCTCACCGAGAGACACATTTTTTTTACCCATGCCAGACATATTTGGATGCTATAAGCTTGACTGCAGTGCATCTGGAGGGGTGCATCAATCTGTGTACATGGTCGAAAAGTCTTTTGCGCCATGATGTGGGTACGAGGGGCTAGGCTCTTCCTGTGGAAGACTCACAGAGTAGTGTAGTCCTATCTGGACCTATTTCTGTTTCTTGTAGCGGTCCAGGAAACTTGTACATCTGCATTCTCTTGCTGAGCCTTGGCCAAAGCATTCGAGTCCAGGTCCCCTGTGATGGAGTTGATCTCATGTCTGGAGAGGGCATCTGCAATGACGTTGTCCTTCCCTGACACATGCCAAACGTCAGAGGTGAACTCAGACGAAAATCAGATGTCATTGTTGTCTCGCCATATTTTCGACGGGGCGAAGGTGAGGGGTTTGTGGTCGGTGCATCCAATGAACTGTCATCCCTCTAGGAAATTATGGAAGTGCTTCACAGCCAGGAAGAGCGCCAACAGTTCCCGATCGAAGGTGCTATATTCAAGTTCTGGGGTACATAGATGGTGGCTGCCAGTGGACATTGACTTGCTGTTCTAGGACTGCTCCTACTGCAGTGTTGGAGGCTTCCGATGTCAGTGCCAACGGGCACGGTGTGGCATGTGTGGTTGTGCTAGAATGGTTGCTTTGGCTAGTACCTCTCTAACTTCCTGGAATGTTGTCTTTTCCTCATGCATCCATATTAACAGTTTTTATTTGCAGGTCAATAGGAGGAAAAGTGGGCATAATATCTTGGCAGCTGTGGGGATAAAATGGTGGTAGAAGTTCACCATGCCTAAAAACCCTTGTAAACCCTTGTCGGTGGAGGGCCGTGAGAAGTTCCAGACAGCTATCACTTTAGTTTGAAATGGGGCTGCTCCGGCAGATGTGACTGTGACCTAAATAGTCATAGACTCCTTACCAAAGTCGTACTTGTCCGGTTTGACAGTAGGTCCGAAATCACAGAGATTTTGGAATAGGAGTCTGAGGTGCTGGACATGCTTTTTCTCCGTAGTACTGGTTACCAGGATATCATCCAGGCAGACAAAAATGAAGGGGAGGTCTCTGGAAACTGCGTCCATGAGACGTTGAATGGTTTGTGCTGCATTTTTTAACCCCAATAGCAGTCTCAGAAATTCAAAAAGCCCGAATGGGGTTATAATGGCTATCTTGGGCACATCATCTGGGTGTATGGGGATTTGGTGGTCACCTTTCACCAGGTCCACTTTGGAAAAGAACAGTTTCCCATGCTGGCAATACTGCAGAGGTTGAATTGTGCCTCTGCCTGAATGAACCATGCACGTGGTCTGTGTGGCCAGAACGCTGGCAGCTTAGCGGCAATGACGCTCAGCACTGGTTCGTCAGCCATTGTGTTGAATTCGGATCCATCTGGGTCACCAATGTGGCACCTTTTAAGGAAGAGTTGCAAAGGAAGATGCCCGACTCACATTGCGATTGGCAAAGAACTGTTCTAATCTCTTTTTTAGACCACTTTTGTCATTTCCAGTTCAACCATTCCAAAACCAGGAGAGATGCCATGACACTCCTGACATGTTTATCAGCCTGCGGGCTTCGTCCCAGAGGTGGAGGGGGTCCAGCGCCACCTTAGTTTGGCTTCCCCGGGACTTGAGGTCAGCCAGAATTACAGGGACGATTCGAACATGAAGCCCTCCTCCCCCCCCTGGCTGCTGCTATTCAAGTTCATAGCTACTAATAATGCAAGTGTTTGTCTGTGGTCAAGAAGGATGCTAAGTTTTCCTTATTCATTTCAAAATGGAGGCTAATTAAAAGGTGACATAATATCAAATTATTACTGATCGCATTGTTAAATAAGGAGCAAAATAGTAATATTTCAGGAAAATCCAAAAAAAATCTCTTGATCTTAGGAGTTAAGTGTACTCTACAACTGGGCACCAACAAAGGTTAAAAGTTCCATTATTATCACGTAATACTACATTTAGAATGTAACATACATGAAATTCTTTAACTTTGTTTACTGTAAGGAAGACAGAGAGTTGCCACTTTGGTGCCACACCCCTCACAGAAATGGGGTCCCAGCGAGGAACGAAATCGCAGCCCTTTGTTTACAAGATCAGTGCTCTAACTACTGAGCTATGGAAGAATTCTAAAAATTCGCAACCTTGAGGATAGAAATTTCTTCTCACCTGATTCCAAACACCAGGCATCTAGAGGAGAGGAAACACCAAGTGGAACTGCTGGCTTAACTCTAGCAACTTGTATTCAGGCCAGACCTCCAGCATTGTCCATGTACAATTTGCACATTCTTCTCGTGACTGCTAGGGTTTTCTCTTGGTGCTATGGTTTCATTTTGAATCCCAAAGACCTATTGGTTTGGTTGGTTAATTGACCACTGAACTGCCCACAAAATGTGGGTGAATGATAGAATCTGCAGGGATTTGTGGGCAATGTGAAGAGATCAAAATGGAATTAGTGTAAATTGGTTCTCGGTGATCAGTGTGGTGGACCAAAGGGTCTACTGAAGTGATTCTACAAAACTGCCTCTCAATTGGTCAGTCGCCTTAAGTCACCATTTAGTGAAATAAATCAAATTGTGCTTTCTACCAAAAGGTACTGGAGCAACTACCAGCTGAACAATAGTATTTTGATACACAAGGACAATTCATTATGAATAAAAACGTAACATTTTGAAGAAATATGGCGTTTCAGTTAGTAATCAATGATTTACCCTTTCCCAGGGATTAAAAAATGAACAGCAAAATGCAGCGATTTCACTCATTATTTCAGCAATTGCACATACTCCAGATGACAAGATGATGCTCTGCAAAATTTTCCCAAAATTTATCTTAAATTGCATGCAAGATTAAAAATGCACTATTTCTCAATTTTATAACCATGATTATATAAATAATGTTCTATTAAAAACTATACAGGTATACTAAATTAGTTTGCAATGAATTATTTTTGGACTATTATAACATCAGAAAATATATTAATCTTGTTAGAGCTGCTATAAACAATTGTAACTTCATACATTTGTATAGACAATTAATTGACCAATAGGTTGACTTTGCTTACCACTTTGGCTTTAGGAGTTTCAACATTGTTGGGCTTTGATTTTATAGATTCTGTTTCTTTTCTTGGTATACTGATGTTTGGTGTTCTTAGCAAGATTGTGTAGAGCTCCTTCCAGCTTTCAATATCTTTGTTTGCATCTTCAGAGTTTTCACATTTTGTTTGTGCCATACTTTGGTCTGGATGGGTATGCAAAGGAGTGGGACTGAACTCAATGATATGCTGAATTTCATTTTCATTTTTTTTAATGCTGGTTGAAACTGAATTTGCGGTGGTTTGTTCTGGGCCTTGGGATCTCTCATCAACACCATCACCATTAGCAGAATCCAGTTTCAGAGAAAGAGAATTCCAATTGTCAACATTTTTGGTAGCGCCAGCAAAATTGGACATCTTCATGTCTTTTTGCAGAAAGTTGACATTATTTGCGGATGGATAAGTACTTGGCATATTTGACACACCTCTTGAGACTGTTTCACCACACTGATCACCATGTAGCAATTCAACTAGAATCAAAAAAAAATTCAATACTAAAATAAAGAATACTATTAAAAATAATTAAAAGTTATAGACATGCTTAAAGGGTGCAAACATACCACAACCAGCGATCAATTACATCCCATTGTGATGAAAGGCAATAAATTTATGACAGCAGGGGAGGAAAACAAGCCCAAGAGTTATGGTTGGGTTAAAAATATTGTTGGTACCATAAATTGTCAATGAAAATGACAACTATTTCTAATTTACAAAATGTTTTGAATTGAGAAACACAAATGCAATTTACATGTTGTAGTGAAGTATTCTATACTGAGCTACTATAGACGTCAGTGTACACATTGTGGAATCGCTGTACACATTGTCGAATTGATGTATACGCTGTGAGTCCAGTGCAGCCTCCAGGCTTCGAGGGTGGGCTTATATACAAAACTGCTTCCGTCACATGGAATGGGAGTGATGTCATCAGCCAAGATAAAAACCTGTGTTGAATGCAGGTCAATTTCCCACATTTTCCACAGCACGTCCGCCACTTGTTGGTAAGTGGGTCACCACAATGAATATGAATAGCAGTGGAATCAAAGAAATTAAAATCTTAAAGCTCTTATTTAGGATAAAAATACTGCAAGAATCTGTATAAACAAATGTAAAATATTAAATACAGGAATAAAAATGGAGAACATAAGCTGTCAAAGAATGGGGTTACATTTCGAGGTTGGTGGGTATTAGTCAAAACTAACAAATGCAGAACGGTACAGTAAAACCCCTGTTATTTGGAATTCAAGTAACCAGCAGCCTCGAGCAAACAGCAAAAAAGATTTAAAAAAATGGAAATTTAAAATTGGCACACCTTGCCGTTAGTTCACGAATCCACTCAAGCAACAGAAAATACAATTATTCACCATCTATACCCTGATACCCCAGATATCAGGGGTTTTAATGTATTTAGAAAAGGTATCCACTTGTACAAAGAAAATAGAAAAATTCAGGGTCAGATTAAATTTAACCAATTGTATGTAAACATTAAAAATAAATTGTAAAATAAACTGATTATACAGTACCTTTATATTGTGAAAGCTTAAGCACAGATAATGGAGTGCATTGACTGTTCAATTCGACATTTTGTTTCATTTGTAAGAAAGTTTTAGCCGGGGAAAACATCGTTACAGGATCATGGTTCTTCCTTTGTGAAATGTGGTCTCTATCTAGCAGATTGGGGACTGCAATCAACCATAAATGTACATTAAGTGTTTAGGTAAGATGAAATATGAAACAGAGTGGTACTGAATATTTTTGTGCATGTACATTTCATACAAGTCTGACATGTAAATATTACATTTTAAAACAGTTTTTAAACTGCCCCCCTAAACTTACATTCCATCTTAAGCAATCCCTATGCCATGTGCTCTGTGAGGAGACATGTGAGTGGGAAGAAAAAGGATTGAAAACTACCGTTTTAATTGTCCTAACTGACTCATTATGTGCACGGTTTCATAACACCAAAGGAAATGAGCCAATAGTAATTTTTCTCAAGCAAAATATTTTAGTAACAATTGGGTCTAAAACAGTGGTTCTCAACTTTCCCTTCCCACTCACATCCCACCTTAAGCATTCCCTAACAAATCACAGAGCACTTAAGTCATAGGATTGCTTAAAGTGGAATGTGAGTTTAGGGGAGTAGTTTGAAAACCACTAAGTATCCAATAAATTATTTGTACCAATTCCAATTATGGAGAGATCAATGCAAATAGAAATTTTCTATTTGTACAGAATAGAATGTATGAAAGAGAGAATGAACGAAACAGTAGTCAGAGAAGAATACTGACAGGACATGGGTGGTTAACCATGAAATAGTCTATCGGAGACCAAATCAACCAGCCAATCTTGACTGGGGGACTGCAGTTGTGCTCCACTTCCAGGGTTACTGAAGGTGTCACACAGCTTTATATCTTTAATGGTCTCCATCAAGAGTCTATCCAGTTTGCTGATGACACCGCCGTATCATCCAGCCATGTGGAAGATACAATTGGTCACCCTCAGAACGACCAGTTAGTATGTCACTAGCAGGGGGGCAGCCGCTGGAAGACAGCCAGCCTCTCACTCCACATGAGCAAAGTGTACACCTTATCAAACAGAATGGAGTGTTAAGGTTCTTTACAAAGGCGATGCCCCCAATCACCTCCTTAACCTCGATAATTGTGAAGATGCCTCCCTGCAGCAAGATACCCAGGAAGGGGGGGGGGGCAACAATAGTTCCCAGCTCACCACCCCCCAACCACATTGTAGCAATGCACTGCAAGGCCTTGACACATCAGGTAGCACGTTTCACGGTGCACACTCAAGGTTGCAATTTTAATCTCCACCGTTGCCTTCTTTTAGAGGGCAAAGTTCTCTAACCTTACAGACCATTATCAATCAGCTTGAGCTCTCACACCCATCATTTTGGTAAACTCCAGCACTTTTTCTGAGCTCAGGTACAAAGCATGGTCTTCTTTAGGGTGTCGAAACATTAGAGGCAAAACTGACGATATTTTTGTGGGAAGCCATAGTCATCTGTGTTTATGACGTGTTCTCCCTCTCCTAGAGCTATGGTGCTGGTGCATCAGATAATTCCCCAGGAGCTGTGGGAGACAGGAGAGCTTGGGCGTGGGGGAAACAGCCTCAACACTGCTTCCAGTCTCAGAGCTTTGGGGGCGGGGGGTGGGAGGTGGCGGCGATGTTTATTCCCTCAAACAAGCTTTCCCCCTTTCTGTCCCCTCCATCTTGGCACTTCCTTTGCTTTCGTTGGCTGCCTTTGCTAGTTTCATCCTCAGACAAGAGGTTGCAGACTTGTCTCTGACATGTCCCTTTTTTCCTTTTGTTTGGGATGTCAGTTGTGTATTTCTTTCATGGTACATGTTGAGATTTCTTTCATTTCTTGACAGTCTGTTACCTTGTTTCCTCTGCAGCTCCCTTCTCGATACCCTGTACCTCTTGGGGATAGCCCTCAAGTCCCATCGCTGGGGCTTGGGATGGAAATGGTTTTGGTCCCTTTGCTCTACCTTGTTTCAGTCTTTGCTGGCATCTCAGTTGAGGATGAGGAGTTGTGACAACGTTGGGAGTGATGGTAATATTGGCAGATCTCCCCCTTGTTGCCTATGTGTAAGGCAGGCATGTATCAGGCAGGCACTATAGAATTGGCCTGTATTCTCACACAAGCACTTGCTTTCTGTAGTCCTGGGTCTGGTGCCCTTCCTGCTTGCAGCTTTTATAGATGACTGTGCTGTATTGGGTCACCGTGTGCCCAGCCCTGTTGCAATTCCAACAGACTCTGGGCTGTCCAGCAATGACCATGTACCTACAGTTTCCTCCAATGTTGAGCACCAAGGGGTGGGTGGATGATGACACCTTTTTGTCCATGTTCAGCTTCATCTTCCCTTGGCACTTACTGCTCCAGATTCTGACAGGTCTTTGATTTCCACACAGTAACCTGCTCCCCTCAATATTACAAGCCAGGAATTTATGTACATCCACGACTGTCACAAGTTGGTTGAATGTGCATTGTTATCACACTTCCCTTCTGTGTTGGAAGGGAGAAGACAAATATTAGAAGACATTAATTTCAGGCAAGGTGGGAAAAATTTAAAAGGAGATGTGCAGGGCAAGTTTGTTTTTGTACATAGAGTGGTAGGTGCTTTGCATGGGCTGCCAGGGGAAGTGGTGGTAGTAGACATGATAGTTGGGTTTCTTTTTCTTCTTTGGCTTGGCTTCGCGGACGAAGATTCATGGAGGGGTAAATGTCCACGTCAGCTGCAGGCTCATTTGTGGCTGACAAGTCCGATGCGGGACAGGCAGACACGGTTGCAGCAGTAAATTGGTTGGTTGGGGTTGGGTGTTGGGTTTTTCCTCCTTTGTCTTTTGTCAGTGAGGTGGGCTCTGCGGTCTTCTTCAAAGGAGGTTGCTGCCCGCCGAACTGTGAGGCGCCAAGATGCACGGTTTGAGGCGATATTAGCCCACTGGCGGCGGTCGATGTGGCAGGCACCAAGAGATTTTTTTCGGCAGTCCTTGTACCTCTTCTTGGGTGCACCTCTGTCACGGTGGCCAGTGGAGAGCTCGCCATAGAACACGATTCTTGGGAAGGCGATGGTACTCCATTCTGGAGACGTGACCCACCCAGCGCAGCTGGATCTTAGACATATGAATATGCAGAGATATGGATCATGTACAGGTGGAAAAAAAATCCAATTCAATTTAGTTTAGATTTCATTCAATTATGCTCAGAGCTGACATCTTAGGCTGAAGGGCCAGTTCCTGTGCCAAACTATTCCATGCCCAATTTCTGTCTGGAGGACTTCTTCAACTCTAAGGGGTACTTTTGTTTTACCATTTGTCTCCTCTAAATACTGCATCAGTTATATCTCCAGTAAGGAAGGATCTGGAGATAAGCAAAGCAGTTGAACAAGAAATAAAACAAAATTCTTCCAATAGGATAATTTGAGAAAGAATAAAAATGGTAATGGATGAACAAACACAAAGTGATATAATGAATATTATGCAGGCAACAATTCTTCCCAGTGTTCACCAGCAGGACGTCTTCTTCCATCATTTTAGCATTGTTTCAGTACAACAAATGATCGAGGTAAAGACATCATTGCTGAAAGTTTTAATACTAGATGTCTGGCCATTTTCTCAAGCACAGTACTTTCCTTTTCAATCTTTTAATTGGGTTTAACGTGCAAAATGCACAGGTACATATGAAAATAATGATAAAGTAAATTAATAACAAGTTTCAAATATCAATTAACAGTCAACAAGGTACATATAAGCCTGTTATTAATTTTTAAAAAAGAAATATACTTCTAAACTAAGAATCAAACCCCACCCTATGTGAATTGCTAAGTTAAGGAGTTCACTACTGATAATAACAGTGGAGTAAAAAATGTCAATAATCTACATTTTAATAGTAATTGAGAAAAGGACCCCCAAGAGAAAGAAAGTTAAAATCCATTGTCGTAGTAGAACACCTAATTTTTTTTTAAAGAGACAGACATGGCATCACGAGTATGAATGGGAAGGACAGCGTCTTTCCTTCTCAGCAAAATGGCCCTTCTAGCAATGATGGAAGCAAAAACAACTACATGGGATGGTGAAGAAATCAATGTTAAATACATTGGTCTACTCACTCTAAAGATAGCAAAGGCTAGGAATCAAGTTACTGGTGATATCAGGAACCAACAATAAAATGAGAAATACCCCTTGTCAAAAATTAGAGGGAGGACATAACCAAAACATATGATACACAGTACCTTCCTCAGTTATGCATTTTTAACATTTAGAAGAGCTGTTAGGATTAAATTTAGTTAACGGAACCTGGGAAAAGTGGGTCAGGTACAGTACTAAGAAAACATTGAATGCTTATTTTCCTTTGAAAAGAGTTAGCAGGTGATGTACTGAAGATTGGAAGCAGTGTTGCGCCTATTTTTAAAGAGATGGCAAAAAAGGTTTTGGTTTAAGTTCTGAATAAAAGGAATTTGTTTCAAGTGATTTTGAGTATACAGTGTATTTGGAGCTGCTCAAAATGTAAACAGCACACATGCTTAGCAGTGGTGCACAAGATTAAGAAGTTGGTGAATTCAAGGCTCTATCTGGTAGCACATCTCTGAGCAGAAAACCAGCACTGGAATTTTACTTTATAAAAAAAAAAGGGTTATAGTGGCAAGATTTTGAAAAATTTAAATTTCTGAAAATCTTCATATTATAATCTAAACACACTGTAATAACTTAGTATAATTTTCATATGACAAATAAAACAAAATGTTTATATTTCACCAAATTAGTGTACAACAATGATAAATACTAGGAAACTGCGAGTGGCAAATATAAAATATACAGTCGAAAGATTACATACAATATTTAATTCATATTACTTCATACCTGTAATGTTGGTTTTGAAGATGTGTCCGTTCAGTGGAGCAACAGAATATTGTCCAGTTTCTGTTAACTCAAAAGCTGTTTTTTGAGATGTTTGAAGATTGCTATTTTTGTTTCCCTGAATACAGTGAACTTTGCCTTTCATTCTTCGGAATATTTTGGCAGGACTCTCAGAGACCACTTGTTTGATCAATTTGAATCCATTAGGATTTAAGTGAGGCTCGATGCAACTTTCATGTAAATTTGCACAGGCAGTGATTGAACCAGAATCTGTTATCTCACTGAGTTCTGGAGAAATTACATTAACTGTTGCTCCTTTCTCTAACAGTGTGGAATGAAGTTGACAATTAATTTGAGGCTGTTGTTCATTTTGTAATGAGATTAAATTGAATGTGGCTACAGACTCAGAATTGATACTCGATTGAGTATTTGACGAATCTCTCTGAAGTTTCTGCAATTCTTTTAAAGGAGTACCATTTGGAATCTGATGAAGAGGTACTGCTTTCCAACCAGTTTTTTGTCCTCTGTCCATTTCAGCACTTTTGACAATTTTCTTCTTGCACGAAGTCATAAACCTATGAAATTGTGATTGATTTCCTTTTCACTTTCAATACTCTTCAGAATAGGAAATTTACATTCTGGACATGCATAAGTAAATAATAAATGTGTTGACCTGATGCCTCAAAAGTCTAAAGTACACATTAAAGGAAAAATCCATTATCTGTGTGTGTAAGGAAAAAACATTTTGTTACCTAACAAAACTATCTCATTCTTTTCCAAAACATTTCCCAATGACTAAGATCTGCAATATTTGTCATTTTTGATATTATCAATTACATTAAAAAATTTAAAATCAAACATTGCTTTAAGCATGCCCTCTAATCTTGGCTAACAATATAAACTACCCTTTTCAAATTGATGAAAACATTCAGATTTATGAGCAGAAATGGTTCTTTCTGTACACGATTTCAAAAAGACAGTTCACATCTGACTAACCTGCTGGAAATCTTTGAGGATGTACTAGACAGACCCTGACATATGATGTTCCAACTTACAATATTTCAAAGTTATGACGATCAGGATCCATTTTGAATAACGGTACAAGTCGGGTCTACCTGTATTGTGCCTTGACGAACCCATCAAAAAAGAAATGCATACGCAGATTCCCATCGTTGGGAAGGGAGACTGGTTGAAGAGGGAGAGAGTTGATGGCGATCTGCACATGCGTTCCAAATCACGACATAGGTTGCAAGGTGACGCCACTGCCCCAAGTTAGACAGCACCATCTTGAGCTCTCGGCAGCAGCAGGGACATTAGCCTGCAGGCAGGGACAGGGCTGAATGTTACCAGTACAGGTAGACCCCGACTTACAATAATTTCACCTTATGATGCAAGTCCTGAAGTGGAACCCCATCGTAAGTAAGGGTTCTACCTTTAATTGAATAGATGTAGGAGATGCATGTGAATGATCAGAAAGCTTTTGATAATGTTACAGCATAAAGAATTGGGGAAATATACCAATATAGATAAATAATTATAGTTACATTTATACAGGGAGTTGGTGAGGTGGCTGAGTATCGTGTGGTTTTGTCCTACGATTGAAGATATATTGGCTTTGAAGACAGTCCAGAAGAGATTCTCTTGAAAAATTCCAGCTAAGAGAAAGTTGTCCTATCATGAATACGAGAAAATTAGATATGCATTTTTTTTTAAAGTTTAGAAGATTGAGAGCAAGATTCAAATGAGATGAAACCTGGGGCAGAGCCCCCAGAATCGTATTGATAATCATGTTGGGGCTGAGAGGCTGGGTGCCCTACTCCTGACATTTCCTCGTACATAGTTGCATTCAAATTGGGCATCATATAAAAAGCAAAAATTAGGACTAAAGAGATAACATTTTCATGACCCAATTCTGTTCTGAATCTGTACCTATTAAAGTATCACTCTACTCATACATGTGCCCTTATTAATTTTCAGTTGGGATAATTAAAATGCCAATTCCCCTTCTAGAATTCAGTAGCTTTTGTCCATCAAGATTACTGTCAGAAACGAAGCAAGTGTAGGCCAGATAGCCCATTGAACCTGGTCCACTATTCAGAGATCCAGATTTATTGTCAGAGTACATACATCACATACAACCGAGATTCTTTTTCTTGTGGCAAGGCAGAATGACCACTTATTTCTAGTGCAAAAAAAAAACACCACACAATGTACACATGTAAACAAACTGTCCATGCGATATAGCGAGAAAAAAAAACAATGAAGTGCAAAAGTAAGAGTCCTTAAATGAGTCCCTGATTGAGTTTATTGTTGAGGAGTCTGATGGTGGAGGGGTAGCAGCTGTTCTTGAACCTGGTGGTGTGCATCCTGTGGTAACTGTACCTCTTTCCTAATGGTAGCAGTGAGAACAGAGTGTGTGCTGAGCGGTGTGAATCCTTGATGACTGCTGCTGCTCTCCAACAGCAGATTTAAATAAGGCCACGGCTGCTCTGGCTGCACTTACCTGCCTGTTGCCCTGAACTTTTAATGATCTGCAAATTAATCTTTTTGCAATTCATTTCCAAGCACTCCCAGATCTCTCTAAATCAAAGCATGGTGCAAATTTTCACCATTTAAATAATACTAGTTTACTATTTTCCTGCCAAAATGGATAACGTCACATCTGCCAACATTGCACTCTATCAGCCAAACCCTTTGCCTATCTTAACCTATCTCATTCTGTGTTCTCTACACACTTTGCTTTCCCACTCAGTTCAGTGTCATCAGCATACTTAGATATGCAATGTTTGGATCCTCCTATATATGGTCATTTATATTTATTGTGAACAGTTGTACTCGTAAGCCAGGCATCGATCCCTGCAACACTCCAACTATTGATTGCCAATAAGAAAAACCCATTTATGCCAAGTCCCCACCTTCTTAAAAAAAGTTGAGAATCATTATAAAAGTGAGGTACCATGAAGTGGAGCAGTCTGAGAGTTATAATGCCTTGGCTTGAGGCTGAGGTGATGGTGCAAGAGGTGAATTAAATAAAGGCCATCTTATTTGAGGAACATAAAGGATTTAGCAGTTAGGCACAGTTAAGGGCAGGTTTTAATAATTTTGTACATCTTTTCCTCTAGTCATAGACATTGGGAATGGCAGCAAAGGTAGGGGCATGACCTCTTGCAGAATGTGGGTAGACTGGGAAGCCAGCATTTCCCTGATGACTTCATCTGCGAGAAAAGTAATCTGGTGCAGCTCCTTACAAACTGAATTAGGAAATTGGAGCTGGAGTTGGATGAACTCCGGATCATCAGGAGGCTGATGACAGGAGTTACAGGGATGCTATCACATCAAGAAGGTAAGAGGAGGGTAGCTGGGTGACAGTTAGGAGAGGAAAAGGGAACAGGCAGACAATGCAGGGTACCTCTGTGTCTGTTCCCCTCAATAACAAGTATACCATTTTGGGGGGGTGGGGGAGGAAAATGACCTACCAGGGACAAGCCACAACAATCAGGTCTCTGGCACAGAGTCTGGTTTTGTGGTAAGGAAGAGAAGGGAGAAGAGGCGAGCTGTAGTGATGGGGATTCTATTGTTATGGGAACAGATAAGAGGTTCTGTGGAAGCAATCAAGAATCATGGCTGGTATGTTGCCTCCCTGGTACCAGGGTCTGAGATATCGCAGATCAAGTTCTCGGCATTTTCAGGAGGGATGGTGAGCAGCCAGAAGTCATGGTCCATGTAGGGAGGACCATTGACGTGGGTAGGAAGGGTGCTGCAAAGAGAGTTCAGGGAATTTGGCCCCAAATTGAAGAACAGGACCTCAAGGAATGTGATCTCAGGACTGCTACCTGTTCCACATGCTAGGAAGATAAATTCAGCTTAACACATAGCTAAAAAGATGGTACAGGAGGGAGGGCTTCAGGTTTCTGGATCATTGGGCTTTCTTCCAGAGAATGTGGGACCTATTCTGACAGGAAGATTTGCATCTGAACTGGAGAGGGACTAATATCCTTGTGGGAAGGTTTGCTAGTGCTGCTCCAGGTGAGTGTTTGAGCTAGATTTATAGGTTAGGAACCAGAATGCTAGAGCAGATGGGGGAGTGGAGCAGGAAAAAGATGGCGAAGATTGTATGTAACGTCAGAAGTCAAAGGGTTGTACGTGGTGGAAATTTTCTCAGATGCGTTCATTTCAAATCAAGAAGTATTGTAGAGGAGTCTCCAGGTGGCGCTCATGGAGTGAACACGTTTTGGTTTTTGCTCCATAAAATATACTATTTTTAACCTGTATCCACCTTTGAACTAACTTCACAGAAGTCAGAAAGATCTTTATTATTTCTCTAATTATACTTGAGTCTGAAAATTTTGAAGAAATGACTGAAGGAAAAGCTACACGAGCTAAAACCCGGGCAGAAGAAGGTAACGGCCGAGAGAAGAAACAACCACACATTAAACTAAGTGAGATGACCTTCACTGACTTTTTAAAATTCTTTCGTGATGAATTCAAAGATGTTTGTCACAAGAAGTATTGTAGAAAAGGCAGACGAGCTTAAACATGGATTGGCATGTGGAATTATGACAATGTGGTCATTAGGTCAACTTGATTGCAGGAGGGGCAGGACTGGCAGCTCAATGTTCCGGGCTGCTGTTGTTTCAGACATGATAGAACGAGAAGATGAAAGGGGAGGAGTGGCATTGTTTGACGGAAAATATCACAGCTATGCTCAGGTAGGCCAGAGGGCTCATCTTCTGAGGCTTTCTCGGTAGAGCTGAGGAACAGGAAAGGTATGACGAGACTTATGGGGTTGTATTATAGACTGCTCAATAGTCAAAGAGAATTGGAGGAGCAAATTTGTAGAGACATAGCAGATAGTTGCAGGTTGTGATAGTTGGAGATTTTAACCTCCACATATTGACTGGGACTCCCATACTGTAAAAGGGCTGGTTGGCTTGGAGTTTGCCAAATGTGTTCAAGAGAGTTTTCTAAATCAATATATTGAGGTACCAAGATTGCAATACTGGATATCCTAAAAGGAAACAAGACAAGACAGGTGACAATGTGTAGGGGAACATTTTGGGTCCAGTGATCATAATGTCATTAGTTTCAAGTCAGTTATGGAGAAGGACAGCACAATTGGCATAGCAGTTTACAGTGCCAACGATTGGGATCAGACTTGGGTTCGAATCCCGTGCTGTCTGTAAGGAGTTTGTACATTCTCCTGGTGTCTGTGTGGGTTTTCTCTGAGGGTTCCAGTGTTTCCTACACTTCAAAACATACCATTGGATGGTTCAAATTCAAGGGCCAAATTAGCCTGTTGCAGTGCTGTAGTTTTAAATTTTCAAAAAATGTAAGGTCTGGGCCTTGGATTGAGAAAGGTTAATTTTGAGGTAATGAGGAAGGATCTAGAATGCATGGATTGGGATGGTTTTCTGGAAAGGATGTATTGGTAAGTGGAAGACCTTCAAAGGTGAAACTTTGAAAGCACAGAGTTTATAGGTTTCTTTTAGGATTAAAGGCAAAGTTAACAGGCATAGGAAACCTTTCGAGTGATAGTGTGGATCTGATTCGATAGAATAGAAAGATGTATAGCAGGTACAGGCCACATGGAGCAAATGAGGCATTCAAGGAATATATAAAATTTAAGAAAAAACAAGAAAGAAATCAGGAAGGCTAAAAGATATGAGGTTGCTCTGGCAGACAATGTGAAGGAAAATCTTAAGGGTTTCTGCAGGTATATTAAGGGCAAAAGGATAGTAAGGGACAAAACTGGTCCCCTTGAAGATCAGTGTGGTTGGCTGTGTATGAAGCCAGAAGAGATGGGGAAGATCTGAAATTTTTTTTTGCATTAATATTTACTCAGGGAATTGGCACAGAGTCTGGGGAAGTAAGAAAAGCAAGCAGTGAATTCATGAAAACTACACAGATAAAGAAGATAGGTGTCTTAATGCAAATAAGGGTGAATAAATCCCCAGGCCTTGACAAGATATTTCCACGGTCCTTGAGGGAGGCTTGTGTAGAAATTGCAAGTGCTCTGGCAGAAATATTTAAAATGTCCTTTGCCACGGGTGAGGTACTGGAGGATTGGAGGGTAGCTCATGTTGTTCTATTGTTTAAAAAAGGCTCCAAAAGTAGCCTTGAAAATTATAGGCAGGTGAGCCTGACATCAGAGGTAGGTAAATTATTGGAAGGTGTTCGAAGTGATCGGATATACAATTATTTGGTAAGCCAGGGACTGATTAGCGAGTCAACACAGCTTTGGCTAAACACAACTACCAGGCACTCACAACAAACGTGCGAAACATATATGACAGTTTTATGGGTTTGTCGTGGCACGACGGTCAGAGCTCAGGCTGCTTTCTTTTCTTGACTTTAGTTGTAGGATATTTTAATAAATGCCTCTGAGAAAGTTATCATGTCACATGAATTTGCCACTTTCCTGGAAAAATTCTCCATGGTGCTTTGGATGACCTGCATTAAACCTGAGCATATATTCTGCTCCCACCATGCTAGCACCAAAATCACATTACTGGACCCCTCTACCACAAAACATCCTCAGAAATCCTTTGGGGGGGGGGGGGGTTGTCCAGATGCCTGACTATCTCAGCCTGATACTGGTAATTTACTTCATAAATTAGATCAGCCATGATCGTATTGAATGGCGGAGCAGGCTCGATGGGCCATTTTTGGCCTACTCCTGTTCCTACTTCCTATGTTCAGTCAAGTGTTCTGTTGGTAAGTCAATGCTTACCAATGGCAACAATGAAAATGTCACTTGGCTACCACATTAACTTTGAGCTACATAAGGATTGGAAGCATTGCACAAAATTCCAATTTGCCTCCCCCTCCCCACCCACCCACCCACCTCCACCTTTGTCTCTTCAAACATCACATATGATATGGTCTGCAGATAGAATTCCAGCATCTCAGATCCAGAGTGGAAACAAGTCATCCAAAACCACCAAGGACGGCCAAAATTAACAATTAAAGGATGAAATAAAAACACAGAAATGCTAGAGGAACTCACAGATGAGATTATTTCTGTGCCTTTACTGCAATCAGTAGTCTTGTGTTTCACTCCAATTAAAGGATGAACAGTTTATTTTCAAGTCCATGGATTGAATAACAAAAACAGGTGTGGACCATACAGTCTATAAAGAGTATTCTGTGACCTTATCTACCTTTCAAATTTAAGTTTATTGTCACACGTACCAAGATGCAGTGAGAAGGTTGATTTCCCAAGCAGTTACACAGATCAGTTAGCATAGAGCAAAGGGAACATAATTTTACAATTGGAATGTTCATTTGGGAGACTAACTGTCCATGAATCTAGTGGTGCATGATCTCACTCTCATAAATCTTCCTGATAAGAGGAAGGTAAGGAGACTGTTGTTGGGGTGGGATAGGTTCTTTTTAACACGTGTTGCTTTTCAGAGTTAATAGGAAGTGTATTGATGATGTCAATGGTGGGGGTGGGTGATGGTCTTTTTTTGTGCTCAATTCTGCAGCTTTTGCTTGATCTTTACCTTTGCACAATCATAATACAAATACCAGAGGCAATGATGAAAGTTCATGCATCACTAGTTTGGTTTGAACTAGAACACTGCAGTCCATTTTCAGACAATACACTTTAAGAAATAAGATTAATGTACTGGGAAGCATTGTAAAATTATTTGATCTCAACCTTCAATACCAAGTCTTCATAATCCTCTGAGTTTAAGTATTCCAAAGATTTACCCTCATTTCAATCCTAAAAGGTTTGTGTAAAGGCTGTATCACGAGCTCAATTCTCAGCAGAGGTTACAGTGGCAACTAACTTGTCAATTCACTTTAAATCTTGTTTACCCCAATGTTAGCAGGTTATTCTAGACTTGAATATAATGACATGAAAGAATTCTCAATTGCAGATAAAGGGAGAACTTGTCAAGGTCCCCCCTTTAAAATTTCTATTGGGGAATCTAGTCACTTTATAAAAACAGGCAAATTAGATGATAAAGACAAACATTCTGGTTAGAAATCCATGCTAAATTGAGTGCAGATTTCCATGCGGACAGAAAACTATCCATTAATTCAAATTAAGTGCCAAGAGAGCTGATGAAACTCAGCAGGTCCTGCAGAGTACATAGGTGGCAAAGATATATAACCAATGTTTCAGGCCTGAGCCCTTCAGCAAGGTACAAATTTTTTTTGCTCTCAGGCACCTGAAATATTTTCCATCTGGGCACCCTCCAACCAGATGGCATTACCATTGACTTCTTTGGTTTCTCTTAGCCCCTCTCTCTTTTTTCCTATGTGTCCTTTCCCCCAGTTCCCCATCCTATGTCTCTCTTTTCCTATCCTTATCTCTTTTCCTCCAGCTGTGCATTCACAGAGCAAGTCCCTTTCATTGATCTATTCTCGGTTTTTCTGTCCTGCCCTCTCATCTCTGCCCACCTCTGCTCTACCCCCACCTCTTCTTCCCTCCATCCTCAACCATTTTATTCAGACGCCTGCCTGTTCTTTGCTCACACCTTGATGAAAGCCTCAGGCCAGAACCATGGTTTCTGTTGAGTTTCTCCAGCACTTTTGTGCATTTACTATACAGACTTTGTTTCACCTTATTAATGCAAAAGCAAAAAAAGTTCATGTTCATGTTTAATTGCTGTATAGGTCATATTATTTGTTTTTAAGTTTAAAAAAAATTAATGCAAAAGCATACTTTGAGAAGTTGAGCAAGAAATCAATACACTTCAATGACTGAAATGCAAATCCTTAGTTGTTATGGTTCATCCAATTATTGGGCACGAAAATAGAATTTAAAAAAATTCACATTTGTTTACTGGAGAGGACACTGATAATAACCAAATGAGGCAAGTGGGTTCTTTGCGCCAATATTAATTTAAACAGACAGGCTAATCCTGAAATGACCCAAGCAGTCTGGTAACTGACCAAGCAAAGCTGCTATCAATAGCAACTGGATGCCCAACATACAATAAAAACATACCAAAATTCTAGAGGAACTCAGCCAGTCTTACAAGGTTCATAGGAAATAAAGATCTCTGGCTGAAGTTTCAGGCCTGAGCCCTTCCCTTCAGGGAATAAGCAAACAAACAGGAAATCTCAGAGCAGTGCATCTGGGGGGGGTCCTAGACTAATAAAAGGTGTTGATTGGGGAAAGATGAAAATTGATTTTGTCTGTGTGAAAGGAGATAAAGGGAGACAAGACTGGACAAGGGGGGGGTTAAACACAACAATAAAATAAAATCAGACAAGTCCACGCTCATGCCACCCCGAAGATGGGGAGCGGTTCGTCTCAGCAAGGGGATGGGGGGGCACAGAGCCGAGGTGTTCAACAAGGTGCGGGGGGGGGGCACAGAGCCGAGGTGTTCAACAAGGTGCTTGGGGGGGGGGGCACATAGCCGAGGTGTTCAACAAGGTGCTGGGGGGGGGGCACAGAGCCGAGGTGTTCAACAAGGTGCTGGGGGGGGGACAGAGCCGAGGTGTTCAACAAGGTGCTGGGGGGGGGCACAGAGCCGAGGTGTTCAACAAGGTGCTGGGGGGGGGGGGGCACAGAGCCGAGGTGTTCAACAAGGTGCTGGTGGGGGGGGCACAGAGCCGAGGTGTTCAACAAGGTGCTGGTGGGGGGGGCACAGAGCCGAGGTGTTCAACAAGGTGCTGGGGGGGGGGGCACAGAGCCGAGGTGTTCAACAAGGTGCTGGGGGGGGGGCACAGAGCCGAGGTGTTCAACAAGGTGCTGGTGGGGGGGGCACAGAGCCGAGGTGTTCAACAAGGTGCTGGTGGGGGGGGCACAGAGCCGAGGTGTTCAACAAGGTGCTGGTGGGGGGGGCACAGAGCCGAGGTGTTCAACAAGGTGCTGGTGGGGGGGGCACAGAGTCGAGGTGTTCAACAAGGTGCGGGGGGGGGGGGCACAGAGCCGAGGTGTTCAACAAGGTGCTGGGGGGGGGGGCACAGAGCCGAGGTGTTCAACAAGGTGCTGGGGGGGGGGGGGGGGGGCGAGAATGCGGCCAGTCCAGCTCCATGTTGGAACGGACGCTGCAAGGCCGGGTGCTTCACACAGTGGGAGAAGCGCTCAGGCCGCATGAGGCGGCTCCGCACCGAGAGGCGACCACCTGTTGGAAGCCCCCCCGCCCCCTGAGCCGGCTCTGGTTATTTAACAAGATCCCCCCCCACGCCCGACCCCCGACCTCTTACTCACCCGCAGCGCGGAAAAAACCGGCCGGAAGCCGTTGGGGGACCGAAGAGCATTAACCTCTGCGGCAGTGAGGGGAACGTTCGAATTTGGGCTCTCGCCGTCGATTGGTTCTCCCCGTCGATGACGTACATTTACCTGCGACCCGACTCTGAGCAAAAAAAAAATGGCGACCTGTTTCTCTCTGCGCGATTAATCGTCGATGGTTTGTGTCTTTATTTTTTTTCTCCCTAAAAAAATAGCTGTTTGTAAAGCACGCAGCGTGTATTAACTTGGCAATTGTTTTGAGGCAAAGCAATAGTGCAATTTATGACTTTAGAAGTACAGCCGCAATCCTAGAACAAATTCTCCGCGATTATGAGGAGCTTTTGATTTTGAGGCACCGAGCGGGCCGCAGTGGGAGCATTGCATTTCATGTTGGCTGTTGTATAGTCTTTAACAATGTGGATTTAATGCCTTGGAAATGGCATTATATAAACAAAATAGAGAGAGTGCAGAGAAGGTTCACGAGAATGTTGACAGGATTTCAGGGTCTGAGTTACAGGGAAAGGTTGTGCAGACTAGGGCTTTTTTCTCTGGAGCGTAGAAGATTGAGAGGGGACTTGATAGAGGTGTTTAAGATTTTAAAAGGGACAGACAGAGTAAACGTGGATAGGCTTTTTCAATTAAGAGTGGGGGAGATTCAAACTAGAGGGCATGGTTTAAGATTGAAGGGGGAAAATTATAAGGGGAACATGAGGGGAAATTTCTTTACGCAGAGGGTGGTGGGGATGTGGAATGAGCTTCCGGCAGACGTGGTCGAGGCGGGATCATTGGTTACATTTAAGGAAAGACTGGATCGTTACATGGATAGGAGGGGACTAGAGGGGTATGGACCGGGTGCTGGTCAGTGGGACTAGGAGGGTGGGGATTTGCTACGGCATGGACTAGTAGGGCCGAACTGGCCTGTTCTGTGCTGTAAGTGGTTATATGGTTATATGGCTCTGATGAGATGAGCCAACGTGCCTTGGTTGACGTTGATGTGGAGATGCTGACGGTGTAAGCCTTTTCTTGGAGAAAAGGGGGAGATAATAAATAGGAACAGGCTATTTGGCCCTTGAACGTAAGCACTGAGGAATGAGTGGAACATCATTTGCTTGCCTTATCACCCTATTTCTGGGTTCCTTTAAAAACACACACACACACACACACACACACACACACACACACACACACACACACACACACACACACACACACAATCCTCAAAAACAAAGTGAATTGGCAATAGTGCAACGGTCCCTTTAAGGTGTGACAATAATAAATGTTGGAAAGAAACAATTCAATACAATGCTCAGCGCCACAATTGGGGGTTGATTATGTAAATAAGGATAACCTGATGATACAGTCAAGAGGGTTGAATAAACTGATTTATTTTAATCAAACCAGATTTTAAAAAATTTAAAATGATAGTGCATGAAAAAGTAGTGAAAGCAGGCTTAGTTTAAACTCATTTTGGAATTGTGCAAATGCTTGGAAAATTTGAGATGAGACATGTAGAAAATTCGAAAGGTGGGAAAAAAAAATTTATAACACAAGAGGAGGGCAGAACAAAACACGAGGTAGGCTGTTTGTATATTCTCTCTGCCCTTTTTAGGGTGGCACAGTTAGCACAATGCTGTAAGTGCCAGCGATCGGGGTGTGGGTTCGAATCCTGTGCTGTCTGTACGTTCTTCCTGTGTCTGCGAAACATACCGGGGGTTGGAAGTTAATTGGCTGCAATTGGGCACATGGGCCAAAATGGCCTATTACTGGGCTGTATATCTAAATTTAGAAATGGCGGATCTTCTACCATCTCGGAGATCCCTCAGTATCTGTGATTCGATATACTTAATGTGGTATATAGTTAGCTCACAATCCATAGGCTTTAGGAATAATGGTTTCATGGTTAACAACCCATTAGCAGAGATGGTCTTGATTATTAATGGATGACTCCTTTCTGATCCCAACCAGGAGAACTATCCTTTCTCCAGTTTTCCTTTTGAGATAAAATAATGTTTCAAGATCACCTGTCATTCTTCTAAACAATAGGGCATAATGGCCAATTTAATCCATTTCTCCAGACTGGATAATTACTTGATCTTGGAACTCAATCTGTAGTTTTAATGTCAGGGTGAACATACGTGCATGCCTTGACAGTTTGGGGAATAGAATGTAAAAGTTGTAATAGTTTGTTGAAACTTTACAAAACTCTGATTAGGCTGCAATTGGAGTATGATGTGCAGTTTTGTTGCCACACAGGAGGGATGTGATTGTGCTGGTGAGCAGGCAGAGGAGATTCATTCAGATTAGAACACTACACCACAGAAAACAGGTTTTTTGGGCTTTCTAGCCTGTGCTAAAGCATCATACTGCTAGTCCCACTGACCTGCACCCATTCCATAACCCTCCAGACCTCTCACATTCCAATTTATTCTTAAAATTTAAGAGTGAGCCTGCATTTACCACATCATATGGCAGCTCATTCCACACTCCCACCATTCTCTGTGAAGAAGTTCCCCCTTAGCTTTTCACCCAAAAGCCAAGTTCTCTCATATTTATCTCTCCTAATCTAAATGAAACAGCCTACTTGCATTTACTCTGTCTATACGCCTCATAATTTTGTAAATCTTCCCTCATTCTTCTATGCTCCAAGGAATAAAGTCCTAACCTGTTCAATCTTTCCATGTAACTCAACTCCTGGCAAGATTCTATTAAATCTTCTGTACACTCTTTCAATCTTACTGATATCTTTCCTGTAATTTGATGACCAGAACTGCACACAATACTCCAGATTTGGCCTCATCAATGTCTTATACAATCTCATCATAAGATATTCAACTTCTATGCTCAATACTTTGATTTATGAAGGGCAAGATTCCAAACGCTTTCTTTAGAGAACTTCAGTCATGAGGAGGTTGTCTGGGCTTGTTTCCTCTGGAGCTAAAAAAGCTGAGAGATGACATGTTAGAGGTGTATAAAATTGTAGTGTAGATAGGGCAGAGATATTGCTCCAATTTATTGCTGGGTAAGGAATTCAAAAATATGCACAATATTTTATGTAACTACATTAAGATTTGTTTACTCTTTCTGTTGAATCATGTTCAGTTTTTCTAAGTGGCTTGTTAAGAGATTCTAACATTTCCCCTACAACTTAGATTAACTAAACTAGCCTTTTTCTCATATTCTTTACTTGAATCCCTGGTACATTTTTGCTAAAATCTTGGGAATATTGAGAGATAAAATCCAGTACATACATGATCTTTGTGGCCACACCTTTTAAAATCCTAGCATGCAAACCACAAAGTTCATGGTCACATTTCAGTCTCTTAACTTCACTTGTGCTATTCATTACTAATACAGGGTACTACCACATTTACTAATACAGGGTACTACTGCATTTACTCTATATGTGCTCTAGCTGATGGTTGGCACATGCAAAATGGAATGAAACAGGATAAAAAAGGTGTTGGAAGTTGCTTTAGAATTATATAGAATGGACTTACAATTCTGTTGATGGTTGATGTTTCTTTCAACAGGTCACGGATACACTTCAAGAAGAAGACATCTTCATTTGGAATGGAATAATAATTAAATTTTACATTTAAAAAATTTTATTTTTAAAATTTAAATTTTAAATTTAGACGTACAGTACAGTAACAGGCCATTTCGGCTAACTGCTAAACCAACTGTGCTGCTCCCGCCAACTGTGCCAGCTCATTTAGATGTATGTTCTCTGTTTGTCACTCCAGCACATCCTTAAGATACTTCAAGACAAACAAATGAAATTGATATGAAAAATGTATGAAATTCACAAAGACACTTTGTTGACAGAATTTGCTGAAGTGATTGGTTTTCCTTTTGAGTAGAAACGTAAATGTAAAATGAAAATAATATTGCCAATAATACACTGAAAAGTTGATGACAAGCACTGAAATATAGATTTTCAGTGGGTGGTTTCACTTCTCAAAGAAAAATTATATAAATAGAAAGTTAAGACTTTACAAATATGGCAAAAATAGGTCAACAATGGTTAAACCTACCTCAAGATATATTTTTGGAAATATTTAAATATCTTACATTTGAGGAAAAGGCTAATGTACGTGCATCCTGCAAGTATTTGCAAGAATTGATTGACCATCCCACTTTATGGCTGAACAGGACAATTGTCATAAAAAGTTTGCAGAGCTGTAATTCCTGCTTTTGGACAACACTTACAAAGAGGAGAATAAGATCTGTGGTGATTAGGCAAGCCACACCGAAGCAATTGCAGAAAATGGTGAATTTAATTCCCAACTTGACAGCAATTTCTATGGAAGTAAAAATGAACGCGGAAAGGCTACGCATGCTGAGGCCATTGGCAAACTTGCAGAAACTGCAACTGAGTGATAGTTCAGCAATGCTAGACAAAGAGCTGCTGAGAGAGGTAGTGACCTTCAAACAACTGACGACCTTATTTCTATGTTCTTCGCTGTTTGGTGATGGTAGTTCTCTGTGCCTCCTTGCGGAATTAAAAAAGTTACAATCTTTGACACTTCATGCAAAGCAAAAGGGCCCACCTTTGATGTCAATTCAGTATATATTGTTTCAGTTACCAAAGCTGAAAGAATTATCATTACGTTCTGTGGAGACGTGGGAGAATTTTTCATTGTGTTTTACAGCACCAGAAAATAAGACTTCTAAAGAGACAGGTATGTAAAAGAGCATGGATAAAGAATTGTTATAACAGTTGTATGAATATGGCATGTCCTCTATAGCTGTGAGATGTGTATTCTCAAAATTTTTTGATTTTTTTCGAGTGTATAAATCTATTATGTTTGCAGATTAAGGAAGCAAATGAAAAACAAGGACTAAATAGAAGACCATAAAAGGGTGGCAATAGGCTATTCAGCCCATCGAGTCTGCCCTGCCATTTAACCATCAGTTGATCCATTTTCCCACTCAACCCCACTGTCTGGCCTTCTCCCCATAAAATTTCATGCTCTGCCTTGAATACAACAATGACCTGGCCAAATTCCAGAGATTTGCCACACGCTGTCTGAAGAAATTCCTAAGTATCTATGTTCTGAAGATGTGCCACGGGAAACAACCTTTCTCCATCTACTCTGTCCATGCCTTTCAACATTCGAAATGTTTCAATGAGATCCACCCCCCCCTTATTCTCCTAAATTCCAATGAGTAAAGGCCTAGAGCTGTCAAATGCTCCTCATGTGAAAACTCTTTCATTACCGGAATCATCCTTATGTACCTGCTCTGAACACTCTCGAACAGCACATCCTCTCTTAAATGAAGAACTCAAAACTTCTCACAATACTCCAAGTGAGGTCTCACCAGTGCCTTATAAAGTCTCAACATCACATCCCTGAAATTATTATTCTATTCCTCTTGAAATGAATGCCAGCATTGCATTTGCCTTTTTAACGGACAACCATCAAGTTCAGGCTCTCCTGCATGAAGATTCGCAAGGCCCTTTGCATTGGGATTCTTTCAATTTGCTCCCCATTTAAAAAAAAAAAATTGTTTGCTCTTTATTTGTTCTCAAAGCTGCATAACTGTACACTTTCCGATATTGTATTTCATTTGCTACTGCTCTACCCATTCTCTTAATCTGTCAATGTCCTTCTGCAGCCTCTATGTTTCCTCAACACTACCTGCTCCTCCACCTACCTTTGAATTATATGATGATACCCCATGAGAAAATCAAGCTAACACCCGCTGACATTTGGGGTGAAACACAAAAGTTTGCAGACGCTGTGATTGTAGTAAAAGGACAAAAGTGCTGGAGGAACTCAGGAGGTTTCGTAGTGTCCATGTGGGGGGGGTGGGGGGCAAGGGGTGTAAAAGGTACATTTTGGGTCTGAATCTTTCTTCAAGGCCTCTTCATAACTCTAACCAGTGACAAATGATGGACTGAGATTGTGATCATGCATGTTCTACTATTAACCTGACTACGGTGATTATTAAATTGTGAACCACACAATACTCCTCCAATCTCTCTTCTCCATATCTGTTTTGGTGGGACTGATTTTATAATGGAGAACAATAATGGAGTATCTTCAACAATAGCGTGTTAAGTAGACTTGTGTTAAAAGTATCGCTGAAATTAATACTTTTGCATCTTAGCAGCATAATATTTTGTACATCGCAGGATATAATTTGGCTGGTGTACAATATGATACTGAGAATAATGTAGGGGCTTAATATAATTTTGTAAACTGGTGAAATAATGCTGCATAATGTAGTCAAAACCGAAATATTTATTCTTCCAGGTTGTTTAGAAGCACAATGTATTTCACAGCTCCAGTTAGAAAAGCTGAGTCTTCTGAATAGCACAAATGTTCCACTGTCCAGGAAAGCTTTCAATCAACTTTCAAATGTTCGCAGCCTTTCGATGGGCCTTATCAGGCCATGCTTTTCACTGAACACCAGTTTCCTGCAGAGTATGCTGGAGAACCTGCCAAATATTACTGAATTAGAACTGTTCTGTAAGTACATTTTTGCAAACCTATCTGCCTCGCGTAACATTTTCATTTTGTGGAAGGAATCGGTTACAAAAATGTGTGTTCAAAGCTGTCATGGGGAGAGGGGTTGGGCCCAGTGTAGTAGAGTGAAGGATGGGAAATGCCAGAGGAACCTTAATTTTATTGACAAAAGATGCAAGACCCTTGGCATTGTCATTGGGGGTAAAGGTAGAAAAATTTAGCTTTATGTAAACTGTTTATACATTAGAGTGGAGAAGCTGGGTATTGTCTTTGTATTCCAGGAATAATGGCAGCTTTGGGAGATGAGATCCAGATTCATTAGTGCTTTATGTGATCAAACCTGTTTAGAGAATCTGCATCCTTTGAGCTCATGGGACTGGAGAGGATGGTTATATTTGGGGAATGACCAGGATAAATATGGGGATCAAAATTTAAAAAAAAAATGTTAGTGTGCTTTTTTTTTGAAGACTTTATTTAAAATTTTATAACATGAATACAATAAAGAATTACATTTAAAGAAAAATAGAAAAAAAAATTTAAAAAGGTATGATTACAATATTACATCAGAAAACTACACAAAATAACCCCCCCCCCATTAATTGTAACACAATATTAATAGTCTAACTTAAAATTAGTCCAACCCTCCCCCCCCAAAATAAAGAGTGAAAAAATGTTAGTGTGCTTGAGCAGGTTGGATGTTGTAGAAATACTATAGTGAAATGGATATTTGACCATATGATCTTAAGATTGAATTCCATCTCCTGCTTATTGACTCCAAGACCCCTGATCATATAACTTCCCTTCTCATCTTGAGTTTGCAGAATCAGTTAAGTATTAATTTTGTTTGGATACTGTCCCCCTGTGCTTCAAATCTGGCTTCATTACCCTTTCTGAGGCAATCCCACGTTAAACTTTATCATCTTAGCAAAATGCCATATCATTGACAAATGAGCCTGCCGGTGATTAGACCCTCAAGGTCCCAGAGGAATTCACAGTAGCTAACTTTGTTCAAGAGGTAAAATAAGGGATAAACTGGGAAATTCTAGGTAAATTAGCCTGACATCAGTGAAAGGATCCTTAGGGATAGGACTTGCACACATTTGGAAAGTTGCGTTCTGACCAGAGACAGTCAGCGTAGCTTCCTTTGTGAGAGGCTGGGGCAAAGATTGTTGATGAATATGGGGCAGTCTTCATGGACTTTAGTAAGGTCCCTCGTGGAATCCTGATACAGAAGATACAGCTGTATGGATGCATAGTGTATTATAGTTTGGAAACTGAATTGTCTGCCCCTTTAGAACGCAGAAGGGAGTGGTGGAAGGGTGTTATTGTGGCTGGAACACTGGCCAGCATGTGTTCCACTATATAAATAATTCTTAATATTTTTATAAATATATAAAAATCGGATAAAAAGCAGGTTAGTGGATTAGTAAATTTGCAGATGATACTAAGATTTAGTGGAGTTGTGAACAGTGTAGAGGGGATTTAAAGAGTGCAGTAGGCCAATTATAGATTTGGACAGAGAAATGCCAGCTACAGTTTAATCTGGACAGTGTGAAATGTTGTACTTTAGGAGGTTAAATGTAAGGAATAACATATGCAGTTAAATATCAGGACTCTTAAAAGCAATGACCCCGTTCATTGAAAATAGCCATGCAAGTAGATGGTGTGGTAAAGAAGGCGCATGTTATCCTTGCTCTCTTTGGGTGGGGCATTGAGTACAAAAGCAAGGAAGTCGCGTGGCAGCCATATAAAACCTTGGTTAGACTTCATTTGGAATACTTTGTGCAAATCTAGTCTTCCTATGGCAGGAAGGATGTGAAGGCTTTGGAATGGGCACAGAAAAGGTTAACCAGGATGTTGCTTGGTTTAAAGGGTATAAACTATGGAAGAGGTTTGACAAACTTAGATTGTTTTGTGTGCAACATCAGAAGTTGAGGGGAAACTTGATGGTTCATAAAATTATGTGAAGAATTGATAGGGTTGACAGACAGAATCTTTTCCCCAGGGTAAAAACGCCACATATCAGAGAATATGTGTTTGAAGTGGGTGGTATATTTAAGGGAGATGTGCGAGGCAAATTTTTTATATAGAAGGGTGAGTATGTGGGACAGGCTGCCAGGAGTCCTGGTGGAAGCAGATGCAATAGTAGAATTTAAAGACTTCTGGATAAACGCATTTTCATCATATAATCTATCATGTGAAAACAGCAGAGTTTTAGTTTAATTTGGATATCATGTTTGGCACAGACTCATGGGCCGATGGGTCTGCTCCTTGCTGTTCAATTTTCTGTGTAAATCTTTTCTCTCTCTCTTCAGATTTGTCTCCACCATCTATGGCTTGTAATTAATTTCCAGTGGAGTAGATCTCTACTTGCCTGGTTTCAGTTTTATTTGTTCGATCATGGTTTGAAAACCATCTCCAGTCTCTTTTTGCATTGTTTGCATTGCTTCACCATTGGCTGCCTTGTCTCCAGTGGTCAAGGCATTTAGCTCGAGAATTCCCTCAGAGGCTCTATGCTTTTCCCACTGTAACTTAAAACCTGCCATTATAATACAAGTTTGTTCATGTGAATCAATTTATGAATAAATGAATGATGTGAAATTTTCTTTAGTAAAGCCACAATGCAGTGTCTTGGAATGTTTTGCTCAAATGATGTCACTATACAAATACAAGTTGTTCACAGTGATTCTAATTGTAGCTCTGTGGAGTATACAGAAAATGCTAAAAGCCACATCTGAAGGAAGTGGAACACTGCTAACATTTCAAATCACAGACAACCTAAAACATTAACTGTTTCTCTTACCATGGATGTGACCTTACCTGCTGAATATTTCCAACACTTTGTGTTTTTTTAAATTTTCATTGAATCTACAGGGCTGCTAGATAAACATTGCTAGCCAAGATTAATTCTGAAAAATGCTGAACCAAGTAACCCGAAAGAAAATATTTTAGATTGGAACTTATGAGTAGCATTATTTTTAGCAATGTAATTTAACAGTCACTTGTATCCCTCCTAAATGGAGGGAACAAAAGCAGAAAGGTACTTCATAAAGATACAAAGAGATCAGCCAGAGATGGAGCGACAGAGAAAGTTTAGGAAGATGGAGCAGCCATCTGAATTCCAAGCCTACAAAAGTAGACGGCACTCATCATGAATGATGTTCTAAAGTTCTGGAGTTATGTGTGGACCCCTTAGCATTTAAATGTGAGCTGAGAGTCATTGATTTTTCCTTAAGACATCAGTAAAATATTAGGATGCTGCAGGCAAGTATTGGTATTAAATTCAAGAGTGGCAGAAGTATTGTATTAATAGTTATTTGGCCTTTCAATAATTGTATAAGGCAATTTTGAAGAAATATATTTCAAAAGGAGTTAAACAGTTAAGTTGTGCAGATGCTGTGATTATGGTGTAATACACAAAACTGCTGGACAAACTCAGCAGGGATTCCTCCTTATTTAATTTCTATGTTAAATTACTAGGGAATGGACCTCTTGCTGAATTTGTGAAGCTTTTGCCTTCGGGGCTCACAAGAATCGATTTGATTAATGCAAGACTTTCGAATGTCGATGTGAAGCTTCTCTCTGATTCTTCAGGAAAAACTCTTAAGCGTCTTAGCTTGGTGCTCTGCAGTGGTATTACTGAAGCAATGTTAAAGCGGTTGCCCAAACAGTTTCCTTTCTTGCAGACCCTTGACCTCAGGTAAATGACAATGTGTCTTTTACTAATAAATGCAAAGTTTCTTTCAATTCATTTTTTGGGGTTTGGGTATTATTCACAAGGCCACCATTCCTTACCTATTGAGGAAGTGGTCGTGAGATGCCACATAGAATTGCTGCAATGGTAAGCTCATGGTGTTGTTGGGTAGGGAGTTCCAGGATGTAGATCACAATATTGAAGAATAAGTAATATATTTCCAAGTTGGGTTGAAGAACAATATAATTACATGGTTATATATTTTACGTATGTTGTTTTGATGCACTATTTTTCCACCCTGTAGAAATGCATGGAAGCAAGTGTTGATTCCCAATTACACTGAAGATACACAAAGATATAAATTCACATAATTATCATTTGTATAGTGTGCCACACCAGTATCTTCATTTTACTCACTGAATAATTGCTAAAATCTTGGTTTGAATTTAGAAGTTTAAAAAAATTATTAATTCAAAGCATCTCCTATTGTAGCAGGTGACATGGAGAGAAATTTGTGGTTCAGTTTTTTTTCTGAAAATTGTGCATATCGTGTATAGATCGGATCAAGTTTCTTGGCTCTGCTGCATCTTTTGGATTACTAAATACATGGTCAGCAGTAAACAGATGATGCCACGAACCACTATTTAGGAGCATTTACATTAAAAAAAAAGCAGCTCTGGTATTGAGTCTGATAAAGTAAGTAAAGGGAGAATTAAGAAAAAAACAATTATTGAGCTAGTTCTTTTTTTATTGCTTTCTCCTTGCACGTATCATTTTTACTTTAGGTGGCGCTCCCAAAACTTTAGCTGCAACTCTATTACCATGCTCCTTTTCTTTTTAAAATATTTTTGAACAGTAGTTACATATTGTAAAATTCAAGAAAAAAAATAAAAAGAACCCTAAAACCCTTATAATTCAGAACTCCTACCCCTAAGCAAGATTAAAATCTAACATGTAGGAATTAAGTGACAACAACCTGGAGATGGACAGCACGGCACCAAAGCTTCAGAACAACCCTAATTCTTTCAGTATATGATAATAGTCCATAAATGGGCCCTGCGTCTTTTGGAAGTTAATATTTGAATCTTTAACAGCATATCTAATTTTTTATAAAATTAAACAAGACATGATCAAAATTCAATTTATTATCATAGTTATAAAACAGTGTCATATTACATGGAATTTCATTTTGCCAGCTGCAAGGAATTGGCTAAGTGCCTCTTAGAGTCGGAAAGAGAAGCAAAAGAGCCCCCCCCCCCCCCCCAGAGTCACCGTGTCTGTAGATTCGCCTCCAGTGCTCCCACAGCCACACACAGTCCAGTCCAAACCAATGGCAACCCGAGCTCCAGCTCCGAACCTCTGATATGGTCAGGAAGCCTACAGCGCCCTCAGCACCTCCTCACATCCGGTTCACTTATCACTGAACCATTGTGTATGTGTAGGTGGATGTACTGTCTTTCCATTTAATCAAAATTGCACATCTGGCTATCAATTAAGTAAAAGATAAAATTTGGTTTTGAGTTGGAGTCAGTAAAACATCATCATCTTGAAATGATCCGAATAGAGCAATTAAAGGGCAAGGCTCTAATTTGAACTTGAGAATCACTGATAATATTTGAAAAATATCTTTCCAAAATTTTTCCAAACTAGGACAAGTCCAGAACATGTGAACCAAAGAAGTGTCACCAGTTATACATTTTTTACAATTTTTCTTCCCCCTCCCACATTTCCTGCCTTTCCAGTTCTTTAACCTATGCAGCCCTGTCTTTGCACTCCCTTCCCCCTCAGTGCTGCTGCCCCTCCCACCCTTCTCCACCTATCATCTCCTGCCCTGCCACCCTCTTCCCCCCCCCCCAACCCCATTCTTTTATTCTGACACTCACTGGTATTTTCTCATACTTTGATGAAGGGCTCAAGCCCCAAATGTCAATTATGTATCTCTGCCTTTGTTACATGAGGTACACTGTTTGACCTGCTGAGACTCTCCAGCATTTTGTTTTTACTTCAACCAGTGTCCACAGAATTCTGTGTTTTACAACCAATTTTACATTTGTCATATAGAAGGTTTATATCTGAATAAAATGCGACAATTTAACTTTAGACATATGTACTCTATGGCATTTCCATGCTCCTTAGCATACGTTACAACTTTTAGTTTGTATGCAATAGTATAGCTTGAGCGCTTTCCTCTTGTCACTATCTTGAAGATAAAAGTTTCCACTACATTTGTATTTCGGTGCACAATGCAAGATAGCGGCACCAAAATGTCACTTTCGCATATAAGACCCGGGAGTGCTTTTGTGGAGCGATATTTTTTAAAGTAAAGAATAGGTGGTCTTGGATGCCATCAAATTCAGTATATCACCAAAAATAGCCATTGGTTTACAAATACCAACTCAACATGATGCCTATAGTCATGCAGGTTACAGCTTTTCAAGTCCATATCCAGAAGGTTTCTGTTGGCTTTCCTTTTCGGCAGTGATTTCAAAAGCACTAAGTGTGGGAAAACATCTGTTGCTTCATAGAACATTACATCATAGAAAACAGGCTTTTGGCCCTTCTAGTTTGTGCTGAACTATTCTGCCTAGTCCCATGACCTGCACTCAGTCCATATCCTTCCATTCCCATCCCTTCTTGATACATGTCCAAATTTTTCTTAAATTGAGCTTGCATTTACTACAGCTGGCAGATCATTTCATACCCTCACCACTCTCTGTGAAGAAGTTCCCTCTAAACTTTTCCCCTTTCACCCTTAACCCATGTCCTCTGGTTTGTATCTCACCTACCCTCTGTGGGGGAAAAAGCCTATCTACATTTACTCTATCTATAACCCTCTATAAAATCTATAATTTTGTTTACCTCTATCAAATCTCCCCTCATTCTGAACCTGTTTAACCTTTTTCTGAACCTGTTTAACATCAGTAACTCAGTTCCTGATGTTCTGACAACATCCAAGTAAATCTTCTCTGCATTCTTTCAATTTTATTTATCTTTCTTGTAGTTATGTGTTCAAAACTGCACATAATACTCCAAATTTGTCCTCGCCAATGTTCATAACATCCCAATTCCTATACTCATTATTTTAATTTATGAAAGCACTCTTTACAACCCTATCTTCCTGTGATGCCTCTATCATTTTCTAAATTATTATAAAACTGTGTCCCCTGACTTTATTGTGTGGAGATTAGTTTTAATTGAATCATCAGAGATTTAATTTATTTCTCAGAAGCCATTAATGCAATTTTAATGAGCCTTTCTCTAAATTTGTAATAATTATTTAATTACTAGTTATTTACCTTGTTTATTTACTTTCTTTATTATGCGAAAGTCTGCTTCATGAAAAAAAATGCTTATTTGGACTTTGAGACTCGTAGTAATGAAAGAAACTAGCTTTGATCACCTGAAGGTGGGAAGGAACCCTTTTACATTTTTTCCTCCTTTTGCCCCATTTTCTGTTCTTTCTGTTCCCGAAGAATTTTGTGGTGACAGTGGATTGATGTTTCTGGCACGATGTAAGTTTGATTAAGTTAAAATGTCTCTTCCTTTTTGGAGTAAATTCTCCTTAGAATGATCAGAGATCTGTCTAGATTATCTATTTATTTTGGAAGTTCTTCATTAAGCATCTGTTTAATTTTATGAATGAAGAGTTAAGTTTTTAACTTTTGATCGCTTCACTAATTTTAAACTGCACTAATTTAATGTTCTCCTTTTTTTTCCCACAGTGGTTATAGGTTGTTGAATCAAAAAACTTTGTTTGGCCTTGTGGACATGGCATTTCTTAAGGAAATCATAATTTCAAACAATCCACATCTAACAAACGAAATTATTAAGCAATTTCGGACTTCAACAAAGAACAGAGTGCATGTTACTCAGAAGAGCAAAAGCAATCAAAATGAGTGTGGTTGCATATTTTATTCTCAGTTATTGAGTTGATTAATGAGAGAATATTTTTCGATCAAGCTAAAGCTATAAATTCAGTTAAAAATCTGACGAGTGAGACTTTGAATTTCAATGATATAGAAATTTTCAAGTCGGAAACTGGCAATTAGATTAAGTCAGAAGAGTGGAACAAGTTCTCTATTTATTGAATTTGTTGTACAACGTATGTGGTATTTGGCGTTTCAAATTAAGCATCCATTTCAAGCAGGGTGGAATCTTGCTTAAATATTTGTGCTTCATTCTGACATCAAACCCCAAGGCTATTTTAGGACCACATTGTTTCCGATCAGAAAAGCAGGTTGTCAGAATTTTTAAGAGAGGTTCATATTTGATGTCAATAGGATTGATAACATTTTGTGGAGAATATTTGAAAAGACTGTGGGAAGAAAAATCTGAAAATTACCTATTTATCAATAAGTTAGAAGAAAAGTTTGCTGTTCATCACAAGGAACACGAAAAAAGACTGATTTTTTTAATGTAATGTTTTTAATAGAGTCCAGAAATATTTGTTCCTTGCAGTGCTTCTAATGTTCATTGCCATACATTGAAGTGATAGATAGATGGAGGAGTAAATAGACCGAAGCAGTGTTCATGACTGACAGTGGTTTAATGTTAATGTCAATTTTTTAAAATGGTCGATGGCCATTTTCAATGCTACAGACAAGTTAATTCCATTCATTAATGTGACCATCTGTAAATATGCACAAAGGTACATTCACCATGCAAATCCAAGTTGTCGTCGACCCAAATTATTGTTTAGCTAAAATATGTATTCATTAAAAATGTAACTATTGCCTTAAAATAGTTAAATCTACTGCATTGCATTTCTATGCGGCTTATAATAGCTGTATTGATTTTGTTTATAATAAATCTTCATTTACAAAAAAAGTTTTCTGTTCTAATACTGTTTTCTGTACTATATATTTATCCACAAGAGGGCAGGCATATTACTTTGCATTGTCCAACATTGCTTCCATAAGTTTTGATAAGTAACTTCTCAGTTAGTTTGAAAACTTTCTGTAGGGGGATGTGGTTGACGTTGGCTGAGATGTAGAGAATTGTGTCTATAAACTATGCTCCAAGATCCTACTGGTAGGTGCTTCAAATGTGATTATTTTTCTGTGGTTAGCAACATTAGCAGGGTTAATCTTTTAATATAGATTGTACCGCTGTCTTCTAAGATCACTTCTGAGATGCCTTCATCAGATTGAGAAGCCTGAGGAGGAGGTTTTAAGGATTTGCCTCTGGGGGGGAAAAAAACATGCTGGTGATGGTTTGAAAATTGATCTAATGTTGCTGTATTTGCTGGTCTATTCTAAAGTGACTATTGTATCTAAATGAGTCTAATTGCAGTTGTGGAAAATACAAATCAAGGTTTTGAGGTGCAGTGGCCTCCATTATATTTGCTCCTGTGCGCCACAGTTTAAAATTTGTAATCAAACAATTCACAAGTGCTCAAAGTGCACATTTTAGATTTTATTAAAAGTTATTTGTGTATTTTTTGGTTTGACCATGTATAAATCACAGCACTTTTTATACATAGTTTCCTCCATTTCAGGGCACCAGAATGCTTGGGACATTTGGTTTCACAGGTGTTTGTGATTACTCAGATATGTTTAATTGCTTCATTTGGGCAGGATTAAGAGAGCTGGGCTTGCTTCAAAGATTTTGCTCACCTTTGGAATCTAGTTGCCGTTTTTAAACATGAGGACCAGATTGTGCCAATAAAAGTCAAGCAATCCATTATGAGGCTGAAAAACAAGAATAAAACAGTAAGAGAAGTGCCCAAACTTTAGGATTACAACAATCAAATGCTTGGAACATCATGAAGGAGAGCGAGCGTACTGATGAGCTCAGTAATCGCAAAGGGACTGGTATTCCAAGGAAGATCTCCACTGCTGATGACGGAAGAATACTCATCATAATGAAGAAAAGTCCCCAAACGACAGATCAGAAACAATTCAGGAGGCAGGTGTGGATGTGTCAATGACTTGTCCACAGAACACTTCATGAATAGAATTACAGAGGCTCCACTGCCTCTGTAACAGAAACAGGATGGCCAGGTTAGAGTTTGCCAAGAAGTATTTAAAAAAAGCCTGCAGAATTCTGAAAAAAAAAGGTCTTGTGAACAGATGAGACCAAGATTAACCTGCATCAGAGTGATGGCAAGAGCATAATGTGGAGGCGCAAAGGAAGTGTCCAAGATCCAAAGCATACCATCTCATCTGTGAAACGTGGTGGGGGTGTTATGACCTGGGCATGTATGGCTGCCACAGGTATTGAGCACTTATCTTAATTGATGATGTAATTGGTGTTGGCAGTAGCAAAATGAATTCTGAGGTGTATAGAAAGATCTTATCTGCTTAAGTTCAAGCAAAAGCTTCTAAACTCATTGGATGGCACTTAATCGTACAGCAAGTCAATTATCCCAAACATACTGCAAAAGCAACAGTTTTTTTAAAGCTAAAAACTGAAAATTCTTGAATGGCCAAGTTACTCACCTGATCTAAATCCGATTGAGCATGCCTTCCATATGCTGAAAATAAAATTAAGGAGGCAAGCCCTCGAAACAAGAAAGAGCTGAAGATGGTAGCAGTAGAGGCCTTGCAGAGAATCACCAGAGAAGAAACTCAGCACCTGGTGATATCTATTAATCATGGACTATAAGCAGTCATTGCGTGCAAAGGATATGCAACAAAGTATTAAATATGACTACTTTAATATACATACTATTGCTATATCATAGGTGGTGACCAACTGCAGCAGTGTCGCCTATGTCCTCTGATAAAGATTATCTGATGAGACAAGGTCTCTAATATCGAGATCCTTTCTCAAGCCGGAATGCCAGCAGGTTCAACCTCGGTGATGTCAGCCCAACTGTGATGGGCAGGACATGTCAGAATGCCTGACAGAAGACTGCTCAAGGAAATCTTGTACGGCCAACTGCCCTGTGGTACCCGAAAATGAGGATGCCAGCGACTACAGTACAAGGATGTTCTACACAGGAGTCTCATGACAGCGGACATTGACATCAACATGGGAGGATCTGGCTCAAAATCACTTGCAGTGGAGGGACACCATCAGAAAAGGCGTGGACGCTGCTGAGAACAAGCTCAGAGGGAACAGAGGACAGGTACAGGAAGCGCCAGAACAGAGCTTCCACCCCTGCTGCCCCTCACCTGCAAAGTATGTGGCAAGCAGGGCCTGTCAAGGATCGGCCTGTACAGCCACTGTTTGAAAAGACCCATCATTGTCCTGTGGAATGGATAGCCAGAAGAAGATTGCTATGTCCCAAACATTATGCTGCCCTAAATTGAGGGGACTATGTATAAAACTTGCTGTAGTTTCTACATGCTCAAAATCAAAATAAAGTCTGAAATGTGCCCTTTAAACACATGAATTGTTTAATTACCAAAAAAATTAAAAACTGTGGAGCACAGGGGCAAATAAATGGAAAAAATGTCACTTTGTCCCAAACATTATGGAGCGCACTGTATAGAGAGGATACTATTCCTCAACTACATTAGGTGGAGTGTGTGTCATGCGCATGTCATCCAGAATCAGCTGACTGGCCATCCCAATTGAACCACACAACTACTGTCACTAGTCCTTCCCATCCAATCTTCAGAATGTACTCCTTCTACTGAACTTCTAACCATGCGTTATCCTGCATTGCAATAAAACCTCTTGTGCTCAATTTCCATCCAGTGAGTGCTGTCCTGATGCTGTCATTTTTTTGTTTGTGTCCACATTTTAATATTTTAAATCGTTTTAAAAGAGCATCTTACAAATGTACGGTGGAGGTGCTGTCAAGATTGACAGGGCACATTGGCTTGGACACTCAAGCCAACAACTATCAGATGATTAAAAGCTTTGTCAATTTTTTTCCATTCTTCCTTGGAATTCACCCCCATGATTTTGGGAACAAATAAACCCTTTTCAGTGCATTGACTCCAGAACTTGTATGGACTCTCATGTTTCCTAAAGTGTGCAACTGGATATAGGATTGACAGTAATACCCAAGAACACAAAGGCTGTTCAGTCCCTTGTTCCTGCTGTGCCATGCAGGTAGATCAGGGCTAATCTTTTATCTTAGTGTTTCTTTTCAATTTTAACCCTTGATTCCCTTTATATCTGAAATTCACCTTTGATCTCACTTTTGATTGTTTTCAACGACTGAACCTCCAGAGGTCTTGTTGGCATAGAATTATTAAGATCCACTATCCTCAGGGTGAAGATTTTTTAAAATCTTTTCTCTCTTAAATGATAATGTTCTACACTGTTTTTAAATTTTTTTTAGACATACTGTAACAGGCCGTTTTGACCCACGAGTCTGTGCTGCTCAATTTTACCCCTTATTAACCTACATCCCTGGAATGTTTTGAATGGGCGGAGGAAATAGATTTATAAATCTACAGATCTATATAAATCTATAGATTACAGCTGGCAACACTTTGCCACATACTGATACCAACCTGGGGAAATCTAACCCTGTATTACTCTAACCTCAACCATAAACTACCCATTTGTTATAAATTTTTAAATTTACATTGTGTCTTTAATCACATATTCAAAATTGCTTCCTTCTGGTAACCTCAGACTGTTTCCAAATTTGTCCTTCAAGTAGGTTTTCAGTTGGTGGCATGCAAACATTGTATCGTGAGTTATACTATATTTGTCCAAAAGATAATTATTTCCCGAAAAATAATTTTCTAATCTTTTGATCCTTTTTCTCTAAAGGAAAGGTTATCTATTGTGAAAGGGATTCGTTTATTTTGTGTCAATATTAATTTTGGTAGTAAAAAATTTATAACAAACATGTACATCAAACTGCAAGAAAAGGAGAACGAGGAAACAAGCTGTAAACCTAAACAAAAATGGGAACAAGATCTAAACATAAAGATAAAGAGTGAAACATGGGAAAAGCTATGCTCCGGAACTATGAGAAATACAATAAAAACGAGGTTACGCATGATACAATATAATTGGTTACACAGGCTATACATCACACCCCAAAAGTTAAATAAATGGGACCCAACAGTTTCAGACAGATGTTTTTGCTGTAAGAAGGAAATGGGAACAACAATTCATTCAATTTGGGCATGTGAGAAAGTGGAAAAATTTTGGGAAGATCTAAACCAGGTATTAAATAAAATCACAAAAATCAACAAACCAAAAAACCCAAAGATCTTTCTTCTAAGTAATATAAGAAATAAAGAACTTGGACTTGATTTGGATGGAGTACAAAAAAGATTTATTATGATAGCCTGAGCTGCAGCAAAAAAATGTATTATGTCAACCTGAAAATTAGAAGATAACCTGAGAATACAGCAATGGCACATAGAAATGAATAAATGTATTCCATTGGAAAAAATAACATATAATTTAAGAAATAACATCACAGTATTCGAACAAATATGGGAACCATACATGAAACACAATAGAGAAAACCTACCGGGGACATCTACCACCTAAAATAACGGAAGGAGAAGACAACGAAATTAACTGACACAGTATGAAAAAGTAGAAGACACAAATTTCTTGTTTATTTTTATTGTGACGACGTTTAACGGTTTAATGTATCATATAGATTGAACGTCGAATGAATGGGGAGGGGGGGTGTGAGGGAGGGAGGGAAGGGAGGGGGAAAAGGGAAAAAAAATGACACTGTATATTCAAGAGAAAAATGTCTATGTATTTTGGTCAGTATGGTTCATAATATGAAAAATAAAAAAATTTTAAAAAACCCCATAAACTACCCCAGGACTACCAGAAGATCTATCAGCTATACTTCGTAAACTTCTACAGGTGTACTATGGAGAGAATTCTGGCTGGTTGCATCACTGCCTGGTATGGAGGTGCCAACTGTCAGGAGAAGAATAAACTCCAGAGGTTTTTTAATTCGGCCTGACTCCTTCACTCCATCAATGAGGCAGCGTCTTAAAAAAGCAGCTGCTATCCTCAAAGACCCCCACCAACCAGCCCATGCCCTCTTTACTCTGCTACTATTGGGGAGAAAGGAACAGGAGTCTAAAGACAAATACTCAATGGCACAAGGACAGCTTCTTCCCCACTGCCATCAGATTCCTGAATAATCAATGAACGAAAGACACTGCCTATTCATACATTTTTATTTTTAATAGTAATGTTGTAAGATGGTTATAATATAAATGTTTGCTTTATGATGTTGCTGCAAAGCAGCAAATTTCTCGACTTGTTCATGACAATAACTTCTGATTTTGACTACTCCTTCCTTTCTTTGCAAGTGTGAAGATTTATATATCCTTTCATATTTATTATCTTTTTTCTGCCTTGCATTTGTAGCAATAGAAATGTTTGCAATTACACTGTGTTTGCTTCTTGAAAAGAAAGTGGGGTTTATGAGATACAGTCACAAATGCATACGGGGAGATAGATCAGCTCGTTGAATGATGTAACGACAGCAACCTTATGGTCAACGTCAGCAAAACCAAGGGGATGACTGTGGACTTCAGGAGCAAGTCAGGGGAACACGGCCCAGTCCTCATCGAGGGCTCCGTAGTGGAGAGGGTCAAGAACTTCAAATTCCTGGGAGTCAACATCTCCGAGGATCTGTGAGGTGTCTGAGGAGATTCAGTAGAATCAGAATTTATTGTCATGAACAAGTCGAGAAATTTGGTGTTTTGCGGCAGCGTCTCAGTGGAAACGTTCATATTATAACCATCTTACGACATCACTATAGTGCATGAAAAGTAAAGCAGTATTGTTGGTTCATTGATTATTTAGGAATTTGATGGCAGCGGGGAAGGAGCTGTCCTTGTGCCGTTGAGTGCAAAACACTGAATTTCATGACTTGCACATGGCAATAAATTCTGATTCTGAAAAAAAGCTGAACACAATGACAGATTTGCTGTATCAGGTAGGAAGTTTGAGAAACATTAAACTTTTATTGAATATAGCTTGTTTAATTACATAAATTGATACTGACACATTGCGTTAGTTCAATTGACCTAAAAATGTTATGCCACTGATTTTAATTCGATTTTCATTCATCTGATGCTTCCTGTACCCAACAGTATAGTTGACCAGCATTGATGGATTCCAGTTGCCTGATAGCACTTTTCCATGGTTGCAATGTCCTGGTGAAACCTTTCACCGTGTTCATCACTGACTGATCAGCAGGGAAGACGTCCAAATGTAAATACAGAAAATGAATTTTCAGTGACATGCTTGAAGTGGACTTAAAATACAACAGGAAATCACAAAAGTAGATTTATCTAAAAAAAAACAGTTCGTGATAGGAAAATTTTAAGGTGATATTTATGATCAGCAGCCCAAAATCCATAAAATACATCCAAACTTGCTCAGGAAGTAAAATCTTTGTTGTCCAGTGTTACTGTTCACTATCTTACTTGCCCGTTTTGCTCTAGCAACTAACAATTTCAATGAATCCCTACATTTTTTGTACTGAATGTCTATGACAATGAGCCCTCATAGATGATTAAGTGGTTGAATCTTGACAGCAGCAGTATATATTTTGTCATAGTTTTCTCTAGCTTTCAGGAAGAAGGTAAAATTTATCTCTTCCCAGCTTCATTTCTTCTTATTGCAAAAGATAGATCCATCCATTTGGCTGTTTCTTTTCTGTTATCTGGCTGCATATCATTCACTGCCCCAAATCACCACGTTGGATGAGTTTCATGATTCTTGTTATTTGTCTTTTTGCTCACTTTGAAATAATTTACCTTCTACAGTAGAACCTCTAATGCTCTTTTTTCTCTCTCTCTGTTGTCTTTTCTGAGTTTCTTCTCACTAATTCCCTCTTGTTCTCTCTCACATTTCCCTCTGTCCTGCATAAAAACAAAAAATAGAAGCAGGAGGAGCCATTTGACCCCTCAAGCTTGCTCTGCTATTTAATAAGACCGATTCCTCTGAAGCCTTTCCCTGCCACTCACACTATCGCCTGTTCTGTGTGGTGCGCTGTTAGCCAGAATCAGACACACACAAGGTAAAGACTGTACAACAGGCTTTAATCCACAAAGACTTCCACAGAGCCAGGCTGTCTGTGGCTGCAGCAACTCTGTATGAGGCCTCGGGAGGCTGGCGCAGGCTTATATCCCGGAGGGTGATTGACACCTGACTGGGCGGGGGTTGATCCCTTCAGGCCGACTGATTGACAGCCGGCCAGATGTTGTCCTGTCCCCTTACACTCCTGGAGGTACAGAGGTTGCTCCCTACAGTAGGCTGGTGGTACCCTTCTGCAGGTACAGGTGTTGCCCCCTGCAGTAGGCCGGTGGTGTACCACCACAACCTGATACCTTTCGGATCCACTCACTCAACTATTCCTTTTCATTTCTCTCTCTCCTCATGTCACAATGCACTGCTCATTCACCCTCTGGGTTCATAGACCTTCTATCTCCTCCCATTCTACTTCAGGTTTGCTCTACCACTCGTTGCCTCTGTCATGTATGGGTCAGTAAAGCCACAAGTCTAGGCAGAGTTGGAATGTGATGTATTTATTTGTCCATGAGGGAAATTCACTACAGGGAGTCACACACACTCACAAGGTACAGAAAGCAATCGCATCGGACGCAACTAAACAAACTATAACTAAAAACCATGCAAGATAGGGAAATACATTGGAAGAAAACAATACCAGTACCCACCACCCTTCAACCTAGTGCAGGTATGGTACCAATATTAAATAAGGGAAAAAATAAAGCCCAGTATAATGATGATTAATCAGTGTGCACCACCAAGGCCCACACCTGTTACTGGCACACACCTTGGTGTTGCTTCTTCAGCGCTGGCCCTGCCTCTTGGAGTAGCGCTCGGGAGAAGAGACCCAGATTCTGCACGTGTCAGGCTTTGTTTCCCTCTGCTGGTCAGTGGGGCCATCCCAGGTGATTAACAGAACCAGTGGTGACCTATGTGATATTTTGAAAAGGTCAATTACAAGGTGAGTGGTCAGCATGGGTGGTCTTGACCTTGTTTTTTTTTAATAACTTTATTTAGTATTTTTTCAATAAGAATAAACAGACTTTTACAGAATAAGTAATCTAATAATAATAAAACAATAAAACAAACCCACCTCCAACAAACTGCATGAGTTTTTCAAGCTCTGTTGGGACCAAGGAAAGCTGCCTCAGGACCTTCGTGATGCCATCATCATCACCCTGTACAAAAACAAAGGCGAGAAATCAGACTGCTCAAACTACAGGGGAATCACGCTGCTCTCCCTTGCAGGCAAAATCTTCACTAGGATTCTCCTAAATAGAATAATACCTAGTGTCGCTGAAAATGTTATCCCAGAATCACAGTGCGGCTTTCGCGCAAACAGAGGAACTACTGACATGGTCTTTGCCCTCAGACAGCTCCAAGAAAAGTGCAGAGAACAGATCCCTCAAGGGAAGCATTAAAAATAAACAAAAACATTCAGTAATTTACAATATTACTAAATTCATATTCTTCATATAAGGTGTCCACATCTTAACAAAAAATAATAATTATTATGTAAATTATGTTATTTTGTCCATATAAATACACGACTTCAACTCGTTATGCCATTGAATTAGATTTAGCTCCGCTTCATCCTTCCAAGACATAACAATACACTTACGAGCAACTGTCAATGTTAGACTGTAATGTTAGTCTGTCTGAAACTTATCCAACCCCAAGTCCACTTAAGGAATAAAATAGCCTAACAAAAAAATGTTTGGATCTGAAGGAAATTGAATTTTAAACCAAGTTTGAAGAAAAATCTTAATTTTAAACCAGAAAAGGATGAACTTTATCACAAAACCAAGCCGAATGTAGAAATGTTCCAACACATCATCTGGTCTTGACCTTGTTTGACACATGTGGTGGCTTCTGACCAGGTCCCCGCTGGAGAGGTCACATTATTCTCCACACTACAGCCCCTTCTTGATTTTAAAAGGTATTTATTTTGCCTGAACTTAGAACGTGTCATGGGAGATAAAATATGATCTCACCACGTGACTTAACTTTCAATAAATTTTCTGAGGCTGTTGTACAAAGCTTATTGATATTTTGTGTTGCATTAATATTGTAGACTTGTGTGAGTTTTAGTTTAACCTTTGAGGGTTGGTCAGGCAATTCTTCATACTGTAGCTGTTCTTAACTCAATTACAGGACTACACATTAACCATATTACTCCTGTCAATCAATTCCATTGTTTCACCCAAGTGAAATGAAGTTAATAAATCATGAGATGCCCAAACCCTGTTTCGTTACTAAGTTGCAATATGAGCACCATTTTACCTTGTTCGAAGTCTGATGATGTCAAGGAAATTAAGAAAGTACTCTCCATTATTGGAATTTTTACGATGTTGGAAGCAGATCATAAAACACATTAGGAAATTAATCTGTCTTTAAAGTATTTTAATGGGGACAAAAAATAATTTTAAAGAACAACAAGCATAGATCGAACCAGGGATGAAATTACAAGTGAGAGGCCTAGTGCAAAGTTTTTCACCAAATTGGATCCATTCCAGGGCTTTTGACAAATAAAACTGCATGATGATAGCACAAAATATTGTACATTTGGTTGATATTCCTGACTGAGGATCCCTTTTGGAATTTCCTCAGCTCTGGAAGTGTTCCACAGGACAATGGAGCACATCATAGAAGGCATTAATGGGTACGTGTGTACACGGATGAGACGATCCTATGGGGATCCACACAAGAACAACACCATGAGAGGCTCATCAAAGTGTTGCAATGCATTCAGAATTATAGAGAGCAAAACAGAGCAAAATGTCAGTTTGGTGTGAAGGAAATCACCTTTCTGGGAGATAAACTGCCAGAGGCAGGTGTGGAGCCAGACAAGACCAAGGTGAAAACAGTTTTAGAGATGCCCAGACCCACTGAGAAAAAAAGGTATATTGAGAGTGCTGGGAATGATCAATTTCATTGGTAAATTCATATCAAACTTGTCTTCCAAAACAATGTACCTAAGGAAGTTGTTACAGGACAAATGTGAATTCAAGTCGACAGCCAACCACGAGGAAGAATGGGGACAACTGAAGATCATTCTAACTACAGAACCAATGCTTTTGATGTCCTTTGACACATCCAGAAGGATGAAAATATCCATGGACACTTCAAAAGATGGAATAAGTGCCGTACTACTTCAGGCTGTGAAAGTGCCGTACTACTTCAGGCTGTGAGAGAAGATTAGAGGCCAGTATCATACACATCAAAAATGATGACAAGATCTGAATGTCAATATGCACAGATGGAGAAAGAGCGTCTAGGTATGGTCTATGAACTCGAGAAATTCCACAGTTATGTGTTTGGTCCAGATCACAAGCCATTTATAGCGATAATCAAGAAAAATCTCAGTGGTGTTGCCGGGAATCCTAGGACTGATAATGAAGCTACAACGTTATGACTTTGAATTGGTTTACACACCAAGGAAACTTATTGTGTTAGCTGATGCGTTATCCAGGGAAACAATGCAGAGAGAAGCACACAATGAGAGATCCACAGAGACAGATGTGAATCTCCATGTGAACCTGATCACTGAATCACTTCCCTTATCTGACATGAAATCTAAGCAGATCGCAGCGGAAACAGAAAAGGACACAGTTCTATAGAAGGTCATCAGGAATGTGAATGAATGATGGTCTAGAGGTGAATGTCAACATGCTGCAACATCAGAGTTGAACTGAGTGTTGGCAATGGGCTTCTACTCAGACAGAGCAGAATTATCATTCCTTAATTACTGCAACAGGAGATGCTGAAAAGGCTGCAAGAGTGGCACCTTGGAATGGAAAATATGAAAGGGTACGGCCAGAACTGCTGTTTATTTGCACAGATAAATGCTAACATTGACAGGATGGTTTCAAGCTGTGACACCTGTTTGAAACATCATGCAAAGCAGACAAAAGAACCCATGATAATAACTGACTTAATGGCAGAGTCATGGTAGAAAGTTGGGACCGATCTGTTCCACATTGATGGAAAGAATTACTTGCTGGTTATTGATTATCTATCAAACTATCTGGAGATTGCTTTGTTTTCTAATATGTCCGCTGCTTGTGTGATCAAATATATGAAATCGATCTTTGCAAGACATGAAATCCTTCAAATTGTCTGCAGTGACAATGGACCATGCTCCAGCTGTAGAGAATTATAGAACTTTGCAGAAGAGTACGATTTTCAACATGTGACTTCTACAGTCAAACGATAAAGCAGAGAAAGGAGTTCATTTAGTTCAGGGGTGTCAAACTCAAATTCACGGAGGGCCAAAATTAAAAACTTGGACTAAGTCGAGGGTCGAACTAAATATTTATTGAAAATTTTCAACAACATCTGCATGTTTTCTCTTCTTTCAACATATGTAATGTTAAACATTTTCTTATTAAAATAAATGTTTACTAATAGTTTTGGTTAAACTCTTTCCAGAAGAAGCATTAACAAATGAGAAATAAAATATTCAATAAATAATATTTCTCAATAGCCTTTAAGCTCCTTTTAAATGTATTTTTTTTCACAAGCCAACAAGTCAAAAAAATAACAACTTGCTTCAATGACAAACAGGCTTGTCTTTTAAAATGATGAACATATAGTCTGCCTCCCACCTGTCTTGAAAGGTCCTGTTTTCTGTCTTTCGTTTGGCCATTTTTCGTAAGGGGTTTATTACATGTGAGTTAGGCGACAGGTCGCAGATGCTAATTAATGTAAAGAGAGGAGGTGGGGGCAATTAGCGGGCTGATGGGCCGGTGCCAATGCATTTGCAAAGCATTCTGGGATTTGTAGTATTAGCTGTGCATGCGCTATACTGGCGCGGCAGCCAGCAGGCCAGCTCTAATACATATTTGATATGATCTTGCAGGCCAAATATAATTATATCACGGGCCAAATTTGGCCTGCGGGCCTGAGTTTGACATGTGTGATTTAGTTAAACAGTTGCTCAAGAAAGCACTAGACAGTAGCTCAGATCCGTATCTAGCTCTATTGAGTTATAGAGCTTTACCACTTGAACATAGCATGTCATCCGCTGAACTTCTGATGTGATGTAGACTTCACACCACACTTTCCTGCTCTGCATACCCAAACAAGAACAGAGATGTCAAAGATGTTGAACGGAAACAAAAGCATCTGCAATGGAGACAAAAATCAAACTATGACAAGTCAGCAAAAAACAGGGCCACTGGCACAACATGACACAGCGAGACTCACAGATTCTAACACTTGGGACAAGAAGGCCACTGTTTTGGAGGAAGTAAATCCGATCCTTCACTGTCAGAACAGAGGATGAGCAAATACTGAGGAGGAATCGAAAGAGCCTGCTGAAAACACAAGAGACACTGTAGGAATAGACAAACACAAAAGATCCAGCCTGCATAGCAACAGAGGAAAACCCACCAGTGCTAGACAGTTGTGGATCAGCAGAGCCGATGCAAGCACCTGTGTAAGAAGATCCACATGTTATCAAAGGACCTGACAGAATGAATCTCCAAAAGAAAAAGAACTGCACACTTAAAAAGTTTGTGCTGCTGATGTTGTGTTCATGTTTGTGTTTAACTTTAAATGGAAATGAATGCTGCATTAGTGTGTCATGTTGTTAGATTAAATATCGCAAGGAAAGGGGATGTAGTGATAGAGTGCTAGTGATCCTCCTGACCACTATAGGGAATTGGAGACTAGTTTGTTGCAGCTTGGTTGGATTCAAGATAGATGCCTCCACAAGGCCATTAGTTTTATAGTTAATAAAGTATAGTTGTTTTAAAAGTAACATCACACCCATGCACTGTGATAGCAACTAGACCAAATTTTATTGTCTATTTCTAATTGTCTCTAAATTGAATGGCTTGCTACATCAATTCATATTTGCTGTTGAGAGCCAGCCAAATTGATAATGTTCTGCAGTCACACTTCATGGACACTACATCTAAGTTGGAGCTCTCTGAATAATACATTCACAGGCTTAGGAATGTTTCAAGGTTTAGATCACAGAGAGATGTAAAAATTTGCAGGAAATCCTTTTGCATGTTAATCACATTGAGATTGCTCTCAGTATGGAGGTCAAGGTCACCTTAGTTCTTCTTCACCAAATTACCTTTCCAAATATCTACAGCAGATCTCTGCCACAACTCACAATCTGTTTATAATTGCTTTATCAGTAAGGTTACTCCAGCACTGTATTTGCAGTGATGATTTCACCTGTTCTGATTTTGGTGATAAATAGATAGCATCTAAAGCAGTAAGTTTCGCTACTTCCCACAAGTGGGGATAACAATTGACATGTCCGTAGGGACATCACTTAACAATCTGGATTTTTAATTCAATTGATAGGGTCACTATTCCCTCATTGTTCAGGTGGTTATGCTGATGGTCTTTGCCATATTTCTGGGAAGGGTATATGGCACTTACATCCTCAGGGAGAATAAATTGACAGCTGTGTCCAGAGGGATGGATTTAGGGACAACATCTCTCTCCTCCATAGCTCCTGATAACCATTTCACAGTCTAGCCACAGCAGCTGTAATCTATTACACCAAGAACCATTCAAGTATCAGAATCATTGTGAAAAATTTGACGAGCTTTCTGAAAAAAAAATCTGATTCTGAAATAAAGTTCATGTCATCATATCAGTCATGGTTACCTACAGGGTATGCCTAGGAGGTATGGACACCTGTATCATGTACAACATAGTCAAACAAAAAATGGTTATGAAAACTCAGCCCCTGATAGACATGGTGGAGGCTTACAAGCAGCATAAGCAAGTGTGCCCAAAGGATACAGGAAAATCCCTAGATCTATCATCTCTCTGTTGAGTGGAGGAAAGAGCCATTGAATCCTTGGTATACCAAGGGGTTCCCTGACAAAGAGATGCTTTTCATAAGAAGCCTGTTAAATCATAATTCTGAAGCTATGTTAATCTCTGCAATCCAAGGTAACTTAATCATTCCTTGCATCCACTGAAGAACCAATTGAAGAACCAATTGCACAGATTCTAACAATGACAATCTTCTCAGATAGGTGTACAGCAAAGTCTCCAATGTGACATAAAAATATGTATGAATTATACAGGTCCTGTTTTGCATATGGTTAGAGTAAAACCAGAGTACTGATATTTATGTGCTTTTAGCCAATTTTAAGTCTTTTTTCAGTGGATCTAGTTGGCAGTTCCCAACCAGTTGTTAATAAGGATCATGAGTTTACCTCCATTGATCTCATGGGAGAAATTTTATGGAAACTCACATGAACTCTCCATCAACCATAGTGACTACTTTCTCACAAGAAATTAATGAAAGTGATCTTCTAATGACCACTGTAAATTGAGGTCAAATTATCAGACTACAGTCAATTGATATCTTCTGCCTTCTTAAATATTGAGGTAGCATTTCTATCTTTACAATCCAAGGGTGTAATTTCTGTATCTAGAGCTTTGCATCACAGTCAGGTATGGGGATATTGATTCCCCTGAGGAAAAGCCCTACAAAAGGATTCTAGCATCATGGTCTGCTATGGGAACACCAATAACCCTGAGCAGAAAGGGGCTACGGAGAGAAGGCAGGGAAGGGGTACTGAACTTTAAGATCAGCCATGATCTCATTGAATGGCAGAGCAGGCTCGAAGGGCCGAATGACCTACTCCTGCTCCTATCTTCTATGTTTCTATATTTAAAAGGTAGTGAACCCAGTTCAGGACAGGACAGACAAAATCCTCTCCACCATCGAGAACATCTACAGCAGGGGTGTCAAACTCAAATTCACGGAGGGCCAAAATTCAAAACTTGGACTAAGTCGAGGGCCGAACTAAATATTTATTGAAAATTTTCAACAACATCTGCATGTTTTCTCTTCTTTCAACATATGTAATGTTAAACTTTTTCTTATTAAAATAAATGTTTAATAATAGTTTTGGATAAACTCTTTCCAGAAGCATTAACAAATGAAAAATAAAATATTCAATAAATAATATTTCTCTATAGAGGATTTGTCAAATGTTGCTAGTGTGCTGTCGAATAGTAAAATCTGAGGGCTATTGAGAATGTGGGAGAATAACATGATTCCTGAAACAATCAAATGGGTGACTGATTGTGGGCATGAACTCTAGCAGGGTTATTTGCCATGCCCTTTTTCCATTGGTACAGATATCCTTTGATTTACACACTTTTCAAGTTTTATGCCTAATGAGCTTGTATCCAGGTGCAGGACCATTTTTAACCAGGAATATATTTATCACTGTGACATGAAACTATTGGAAGATCGTTTTATCCTGAGTTAAAGTTCATAATACTTACTCAGGCCTGTGTGCGGGAGGGCGGGGTTTGCGGGCGATCGGGTTGGACAACGACAGTGCAGGGGCATCAGCTCTCGCTGCAGGGCGGCATCTTGGCGGATCAGCGGCCCCGTCACCGTGAGTCACGGGTCGGCCTGCGGCAGGGTGGGGGAGTGGGCAATGGTCCTGGCGAGGTCAGGCCCGAGGCCTCCGGTTTCGGGCACTGGGAAGTGGCCTTGGCTTCCCCTGACACCGGCCAGGCCCCAAAACCAGAGTCC